>NC_136464.1:161664966-162264966 GCF_902686455.1 Sciurus vulgaris | reverse complement strand
CTACTGTCTTTCCTATACCCATCTCCTCCCTTCCTTCATTCCCCTTTGTGGACAAAGATTTTAACATCTCCAGTGTTGCTAACCATATTAATAAAATAATCTTTTAGAGGTTTACTACTCTTTGTTGAGAAATCAGTGCTTACAGAATCCATAATATACATTTAAAATGATATAAAGGGGGCTGGGGTGTAGCTCAGTGATACTAGTGCATACTTAGCATGCACAAGGCCCTGGATTCAATCCCCAGCACCTAATAAAAAAAGATAAAATTAAATGGTATAAAGAAAAGATAGAATCTCCGAAGCTGAATGATTGCTTAGTTACTGTTAGTAACAGAGAGTTTCTAAGGAATAATCACTGAAAATAAAAGTACATGCTAGTGTTGAGGGTGTAACTCAGTGGTAAAGCATTCACCTAGCATGCCCAAGGCCCTGCCTGCTATCCCAGCACGGGAGGGAAAAAGTATATGATACCTTAAATGGAATATAACTTCTCATTCTTCTGGTTGTACATGATGTAGAATCACACCAGTCTTATAGTCATATGTGTACATAGCGTAATAAAGTACTACTATCCTTCCTACCACCATGCCTCTCTTCTTCCTTCAATCCCCTCTACCTAATCCAAAGTAATTCTGTTCTTTCTTAGCTCCCCATCTTATTGTGAATTAGGATCCACATATCAGAGAAAACATTCGGCCTTTGGTTTTTTAGGATTGGCTTATTTCGCTTAGCATGATATTCTCCAGCTCCATTCATTTACCTACAAATTTCATTCTTCTTTAAGACTGAGTAATATTTCATTGTGTATATATACCACATTTTCTTTATGCATTCATCTGTTGAAGTACACCTAGGTTGGTTCCATAGTTCAGCAATTGTGAATTGAGCTGCTATAAATATTGACATGGCTGCATCACTGTAGTATGCTGATTTTAAGTCCTTTGGGTATCCACTGAGGAGTGGGATAGCTGGGTCAAAAGGTGGTTCCATTTCAAGTTTTCTGAGGAATCTCCATACTGTTTTCCAAGAGGCTGTCCCAATTTGCATTACCACCAGCAATGTATGAGTGTGCTTTTTTCCCCACATCCTCGCCAACACCTATTGTTGCTTGTGTTGTTGATAACTGCCATGCTGACTGGAGTGAGAGGAAATCTTGAATTGAAAGTTTAGTCATTTTGTTTTCTAGTAAAAGAATTAAGAATTTCAGTAACTTTCAGTTTTGTTTTTTTTTTTTTTACGTAAGCATTGTACTTTTTTGTTTATTCTCCTTCCTCCTCCTTCATCTTAATAAATAACTTCTTCAAGAAGTATGAATTCTCACTTGGGGTACATGAATTTGGGTTTGTCTGTTTGTTCTTGGCAGTGGATTGGACCCAGGGCCTCATGCTTGCTGGGCATGTGCTCTACACTGAGCCACAGCCCTAGCCCTTGGGGAGATTTTTTGGTGACTGTTAGTGATTTTTCATTTCATTGCCTTCAGGTTAGTAAATCTGGCCTGTATGATACCAATTTTAATTATTCTGAAATTCTCTTTAGTTAGCAGGATTACTAATTCTTGCCATTTTGTGCTATTTCCAAGATTTCTTTTGTTTGTTTCTTCCTTGTTTTAATGGTCGATGATGCTTTCTATGGTCCTTTTTTTTCTATACGAACCAAAAGTTGTGTATTATATTTCTATCTTGCCAGTGGTTTTTCTTACTTTTGTGTGTGTGTGTGGTGTGTGTGGGTGTGTGTGTGTGTGTGTGTGCTGGGAACTGAGCCCAGGGCCGTGTGCATACTAAACATGTGCTCTACCACTGAGCTACATGCCCAGTCCTATTCTTAACACTTTTAACATCCATATTTCATCTGATTGAAAATGCGACTGCTTCTTCCTGGAACCTCTGCAGAATCCCATGTGACCTCTTCCTGCTCTGAATGTTGGCACTTTTCCCTGTTTATCATGAGCATCCTTTGTTGTGGGTGTTCCCTCTGTGCCCAATCTTAACTGCTTTTGTTGGCTCATTTCTGGTCCACGATGAGATCTCTTTCTTGCTTTCAAAGGCGTTTATGCCCTCACTACTTTTCATAAACACATACACATACACACACACACACACACACACACACACACACACACACAGAGCTATGTACTTGGTGACATTCTGGCCAGTGATGGACTTCACCTGTGACTGTGTATACCAATGGCCTGGTGTGTAGTAAGCTATTTCATTCAGGTTTGTGTAAGTGCATTCTGTGATGTTTGCCCAACAACAAAATCTCCTAACAAAGCATTTCTCAGAATCCGCCCCATTGTTAAGTGACACATAGCTATATATATATATATTTTTTTTTTTCCTATAATTTGGGGGGGCAGGCATAACAGGGAAAATGATGAGGAAGTAAATATGTTTAACTTGATTCAAACATTATCAAAGTATTACATGATATCCTACTTATATGTACAATTTTGACATTTTTATGTATCAGCTAAAAATTTTTTTTTTAATAATGTGAAGCAGAGCATGGTACCCTGGGCCCATAGTTCCAGCTGCTCGGAGACTGAGGCAGGAGAATCCCTTGAACCCAGGAGTTAGAGACCAGCCTGGGCAACACAGCAAGACCCCAAGACCCCATGATCCCATCTCAAAATAAACAAACAAAATGTGGGGAAGAAGAGGGACCATGTGAGGTCAGTCCCCTCCTTCCACCCCCACATGGCCGGCCGCTGCCTTCTCCGCGCCCTCATTGTTGCTCAGCCCCATCTCCAGTCACCTCTTCATTTGTGTCCTTACATTTGATTTTTCGCCTTGCTTTTCCAAATGTGCTTTTGCTCTTTCCCCTGTCACCCCCCACCTCCCTTTCCTCCAGAAGTGCCAGCAGCTGGGATTAGTTAGAACAATGAGCAAAACAGAGGTGGTTTCTAACCTACTTCCATGCTGACATTTATTCACTTAATTAATAAACATGCAGCAAGTACTACATCACGTCGTGGAGATGAGCGGGGTATCACCCTCGCCTTTATGAATCGAGCTGGGGATGGGAAAGACAGCCTACAGAACAAAATTAGCACACAATAAGTTGAGTCTCACACACAGTTTTTTATATATATATATATATATATATATATATAAAAGGATTATGGAAATTCAGAAGGAGCCTAAGATCAGACACAGGAAGCTGAAGGAAGCTTGCTAGAGGAAAGGTTCTTTGATCTGGGTCTTGAAGATTAAAGCTTGTTTGTTCATACTTGACATATTTTTTTTCTTTTTTTGGTGCTGGGGATTGAACCCTGTGCCTTGAACACACTAAGCACACACTCTACCACTGAGCTACATCCCAGTCCCATCCTGAAAATTGTCACTGATTCACCACTCTAAATAACGCCCGAGTATGCGTCTCAATGATCCCCTGATCTAACCCTGCGGGTGTTAAGATTAGATTTAAATGCCATAACCTATGCTTTCTCTATGTATTTTCCATCCCTTGTCCCTAGTTCTCTGAGAGCCATTTTCCTTCCCTAGTCCTTGAAGATGCAGATTCTACACAATCGCTCATGTATGTCCAGAGAAAATTACCCTGGTCATGCTGACCATGCTGTTTTCCCATCCAAGAAATAAGACCGGATTGTGTTTAAGAGATGGAGCAGCAACGTCAGCAGAGAAGCAAGGGCTTGCTCTTAGCGGGCCAGGCTGCCTGGTAAGGTTGTGTGGATTATGCCTCGCACAAAAGTGCCCAGCAGAGGGGGCAGGTGTGGGCAGAAACCCAATCTGTGTTTCATTCCTTCAGACTGCCTCAGAATGGAGCAAGGGGCCTGAGCCCTGAGTCAGGGGCTCCACCCAGAGATGGCGCCATTTTCCAACTTGTTTGAGGAGCTACTGATTTTTTTCCTGTGGATTACCCATGGCTTCAATACTGGTAGGGAAAAGAAGCCTTCATCTGGAAGGGGCAGGGGGCAGGGAGAAGGCATTGGGAGGAAAATCCATTAAGCTTTGACCATGAATTCACTTAGGACTGGATCATCCAAGAAGTTGCCCTTCAACAGGCACTGAACCCTCTTAGGCTTCCTGAATAGAAGAAAGGGGCTTTGAACATCTTTGGGGTCTGGGGACATGAAAGGAAAGCCTCAATCCAAAGCCCAGGTGGTCCTGAACAAGCCAAGTGGTTCTTCAGCCTAGCTGGGCCACCTTTGCAGTCTGGCTTCCCTCCATATTCCTCCATCCGCCCTGCATGTCAGCCACGGTCACGGTAGCTCTCACCTCTCTATCGTAAGCCTTTATTTGATTTGTTCATTGAGCCTGGAATATTCTATCCATCCTCCATCCTTCAACAGAAAAAATGCTCTTCATTCTTCATGCCTGGTTCAGATCCCTTCATGAATCCCCCAACTATCTAACAGTAAGCATTAGTCAATCCTTTCTCTTTACTCCACCAGCTCATTTTTTATCTTTTTTAACTCTTCTTTCAGTTTTTCTTAGACATTATCTTTTATAGGTCATCTGCCCAACAGCCTGTAAGTACCTTGGGGGCTTTCCATCTCTCAACCTTTTGGCCTAATTCCCTGACAATAATTTAGTTTCTATATGTGATTTTTAAGAAAAATCACAGGAAGAAAGGGCACACATCATCTAAATAGGCCTATAGAACAAGAATTGAATATGGACTCAGCAATTAGAAATAAGGACAGAGGATTCACTTAAAGAATCAGATTTATGGGGCTGCAGGGCTGGGGGTGTGGCTCAGTGGCACAGTACTTGCCTACCAAGCTCAAGGTCCTTGGCTCTACTCCCAGCCCCCCATCATATTTATATTTAAATAACATTTAGTGAGTAAATTCCAATTTCCCAGTATAGGTGAAATCTTCACATACATCATCTTATTTACTCCTTTTTACGACTCCATGAAGTAATACTTTTAATTTCAGATAAAGAAGTGGGACTGACCCCCTAAAAATACTGACTAAAGACGAATCATAGGAAAAGTAAATGATTAGAGCCAGGATGCAATCCTAGGTATTGGGAGTTCAAGGTTCATCTTTTGTTCACTTCATCTGAGGATAACTGTCTTCACTATACCAGGTGGTGTTATTGGGGAACGGATTAGCAATGCAATCCCAAGTTCCCAAAGCTCACAGATCATCTAGCCTGGCAACCCATGTTACAGAGGGAAACACTGAGGCCAGGAGAAGTAAAGTGACTCGTCATAACGGGCACGGTATTAGGAGCTGGTATTTGACTCTCACGACCCCAGGCCAATGCTCTTTCCATTCTACCATGCTATATGATTGGCCTGTGTGATTAGTCTGTACTAAAGCTTCATGTTGAAGTAGGGAAAGCTAGTGGCTTTTGGAGGAATTAAGTTTTACTTAGTTGTCCAATCCTCTGCGCTGAATTTTACTTTATTAAATCAATTGACTGAAATCTCCAGGAAAGATATTTTTTTCTGTCCTAAAAACACTTCTCAATAAATAGGTCTCATCCTACGCAACTTTCAAGGGGCAACTTAGATGAACTGAGATGAGAAAGACATCTTGATACATTTGGATCTCAGGAAGTCAACAACAAATGTTGTAAATTACTAATTTCCTTTATAGTAATATCAAGTTCTGGCTGCTACATACCGCTTCTTCTGCATCTGCCAGCTGACATCCTAAAAATGAAGTCAGGTTAGGGAAGGACGGCCGTTTCCTTGAGTCAAAAGCCCAGCAGGATTGCATTATAAAGTATCTGTAAAAGCAAGAGAACAAGCACCAAGATGAGGACACGAATGAAGTAAAATGGAATGTTTTCCACATTTTGAAGCACATTTAGTGCAGAGCTATGTGTTTATGGCATGTTTATTTATGGAAAGTACTCTACTAGATTTTGTACTCACATCAGAAAGAGAAATTAGAAGATGAACAGAAATGCCTTTAATGACCTATAATGAAGGAGATGGAGTCTCATCCTCACAGATCTCTCAAGCAAAGTAATTAAAACCCAGAAGCCTCTGAGGACAGGCAAGGATCAGTCAGAGTCCCTCAGACAGGAAGATTATTGTCAGCTTTTTCATGACGAATTATATGAACTTTGCACTAAGGAGTTTTTACCATTTTTTTTTTTTTGTCATGCATTTGGTCAGATTGAAAATTTCTGATTTCAACCAATCTATAGTCCGATTTGAACTTACATTTCTTCTGTAGCATAAAATGGCTGATCCATTTTAAATCCACTCTGAATGAGTTTATAGAAGTTAGCATCAACCGGAATGCCAGGGTAAGGATTCACACCTGAGAAAAAGAGGAAAGAAGTGGCCATTCATCGTTCCTTCGTTTGTTTATCCATTCATGGCAAACATGTATCAAAACTCCCAAGTGTCAGAGACAGCCTGCAGCAGGGGCTGCAGATGGATGAAGTCATAAGGCTTCCCAAGCAGGTTACCGACCAGTGAGGAAGATGACTTAGGGACATCAACAAGTAACACATCAAGTGGCACATATTGCAACAGAAGCAAGACCAGGAGCTATGGGAAAGCCCAGGTGGCATTTTCTCCACCCCCTTGTTTAGGAGGCACACGGGTTGGGGAGGGGTGCAGAGGGAGCAGAATGCGCAAGACCCAGAGCCCAGGGAAACCAGCAAAGTGCCAAACGTACCAAGTGAAAATATCTCCCAGAGCAATATTCCATATGACCAGACATCACTCTTAATTGTGTAGATCCCTTCAAACAAGCTTTCAGGAGCCATCCATTTTACAGGCAGACGGGCCTACACGAAACCCAAGAGGAGATCCCTGGTGAATTTCCCACGTAGAGTCCATGGCTTCTTTTCTTTCATTAAATGATGAAATGTATTCTCTTCCTAAGTTCTCTCCTTTTTTTTTTTTAATTGGGGAATTGAACTCAGGGGCACTTACCACTGAGCCACATCCCCAGACCTTTCCATTTTTTATTTGGAGACAGATCTTGCTAAATTGCCCAGACTGGCCTCAAACTTGCAATCCTCCTGCTTCAGCCTCTTGAGTCACTGGGATTACAAGCATGTACCTCTATGCCATGCTTCCCTTAATATTTAATTGAGAAAAATCATATTCCTCAAGTGAAAGTTTTTCACTTTCAAGTTAACTTTCTAATAGTAGTAGCCATATATATATATATATATATGATTATATATAAATATGTTTAAAACTCATCTTGAACAAAAGCTGGGGCTTGAAAGTGGTAAATGTAGCAGTAATTAGATGCTTTCCATTAAAGAAGAGCTAGTCAGTTGCCTGCAGGGAAGTGGGCTCAGAGTACATTAGTGTATAATCTTGTTAAAGCACTTCTCAGAAGAACGTTAGTAGAAATGTTGTCCCCAAGACTATGGTGAGGGGAACTTATGTCATCACTTCCAGAAATGATACCAGACTGGTTTCTGCGGTTTTAATAATTTCCAGTAGCATGAAAGGGGAGTTTTGACTTAGTACCACCTCAGATTTGACTCAGGACACGGGATGGTTAGGTTCCTGAGACAGAGCCTTTTGTACTGGTTTTATTTTTCATGGATCAAGGAGCCTGTCACAGCACATGTCGAGTCTGCCAAGTAAATCAAAGACCAAGAAAGAAACCCTGTTTTAAGTCCCATACACAAATGGAGGAGCTGAACAAATCAAGCGGGCTAGTCTGGTTCATTTAATTCATTAAAAGAATTAATTGCGGTTCTAAATGGAATTCACCTTCCCACATAAGAGACAGCTGGCTAGCAGAACAGACGCTGCATAATCATAGAGGAGTGGTCAGCATATTTATGATTTCAGCTGTAATAATTGAGGAGCAGATTTTTAAATCAACTAAGTGATTACATTTGATCCTAGTGGGAATGCAGTTTAATTTGATCTTTCACATTTATTGGTTGTTTATCCTGAACAAGGCGCTTTCATGTTGGCTTTATTGGTATATTCCCACAGCCCTACCAAGTAAATGCAAAACCCTCTTGGGAAACATGGTATCCTAGTGGTGAGGCAGAGAGTTGGGGTTTAAGCTCTTTGTGTTCAAATAAATGCGCCATGTAACCATGGCAAGTTACTTTTCTGTACCTCAGTTTCCACATCTACAAAGTGGATGAATTAATATATGTAAAGGGCCCCAAAGTACTGAGCCAGTTTTTGTTGCTATTAATATTTCACAAATAGGAACAAAGATGGAGAGAGAAATTCCCAAAATAAATAACCACTCATTTTGGTTAGGAACAGGGACTTAAACCCAGGTCTTGTAATTCTTAAAAACCACCCTTTCAAATACAAAATTGATCACCTAGTATTTCTAATAATTCTCTTGTATTTAAAAGCATATCTTGACAAGCAGACTCAGTTACGTTTTATGTTTCCCTGCATTAACAGTAACAGCAGGGTAACAGATATTCATTAATTAATATTTAATTTAATTATTGTGCCCTTAAATTTTATATTTAATATTCATATGTTGTACATTTTGAAAATTATTTTAACTATTAGCTTTTCTCATATTGGAAATATAACCCAACAGTCACTTTATAGCTAAGGAAACTGAAAGAAGTGTTTAAGTAATGAAATTTTTTTTCTTTAAGTGAAGACTGCACTCAGAAGTCCCTAATGGGTCTATTCTGACTAGCTAGCCCAAGGACACATGTGTGGCTATTTTGCTCCATTTTTATTATAGATGGAAAACTCCCTGAAGCTGTAGAAAAATCTTTTAAGCATAAGTAAGCAAATTGCTGTAAGAGTTTTTGTGTATGTGTGCACTACAGTAAATCAAAAATGCATTACTGAGTACAGCTGTTTACCGGTAATAATGACAAAACACAAAACAGCAGAATAAAAACATGCAAGAAGTAGTGGCCTCACATTGCCCCTGACAACGTAGTTGGAATCGCTCAGGATATCTCGAGCCAATCCAAAATCACAAATCTTCACCACCTTCCCATGGGTGACAAGCACGTTCCTGGCTGCCAGGTCTCTGTGAACACACTAGGAAAAACGAGATCAGAGTGTTATTTGCCATGATGGACACTATCACAGAGTGCAATCTTTCTTCTAGCTTCAAGTTCAATAGGAGCTACAGATGACAGAAGGTCTCCCATCTTTACTGGGCCAGGAGTTGTCATGGTATGTAATAGACTGGGCAAACCCAGCAGCCCAGTTCTTCAGCTCTTGTGGCTGCAGTCCCAGAGACCAAAGGAGAGTGGTTCTTAAAAACGAAGATTGAATTGAACTAGGTGTTCTACCTTGCTATAAGAAAGAGATGCGACAACAGGGGTCCCTGCTGAGCCACTAAGGAACTTTCGAATTGTCTTCCAGCGCTCCTCACTCCTCAGGTGGGTGTTTTCTGGCTGGGAAATGGCTTTAGGAATAAAATGGAGTAATATCAAAGAAACTATTCAGGAAAAAAAAAAAAAAAAAAAAAAACAACTAAAATGACTTCAGGGAGGTTTACTAAAGCAGAATTGGGAGTTTCTGAACTGAGAGGTATCATGACATTTGTCCAAGAAGTATGGCAGGAAAATTAACTCTTTGAAGAAAGATTTTCAAAGGAACAGGGCACCAGATACAAGCATCCAAAAGGCTCTCTTCACTCTTTAAAAAATAAAAGCAAACCCCATAAAAACAAAAATGTCTGTGCCACAACCCCTCTCGCACCTCCCTCCCAAACCACCCCCCTTTTCTTTGTGGTGTGCTGGGGATTGAACCCAGGAGCCTTCTGCCTCTGAGCTGTACCTCCCAGCCCTTTTGTGATACTTTATTTTGAGACTGGGTCTTACCAAGTTGTCCAAGCCAGACTTAAACTTGCCATTCTTCTGCCTCAGTCTCCAAGTAGCTGGGACTATAGGAAGGCACCACCACACCCTGCTCCAAATTCAATTTTTCGAGTGCCTGTCATCTACTTGCATTTTACCCTCTTTACCACCAGGCCCTGCAGCCTGTCTTCCCCCTCCCTCTTGTCTGCCCAGTCTGCTAAGGCCTGCACTGACCAGTGTGGCACCCACCTGGCTCTACTTGATTTGACCTCTCTTTGGTATTTGGTACTGTTGGCCAGCTCTCCTCCCAGGTCCTTCCTTCTGTGAATTCTGTACAGGACTCCTGTTTTCTCCTCTCCTCCTGCTCTGGTGGTTCCTGTCTCCTCCAGGGCTCTGCTCAGAAGCCCATTCTCTTTCCCCAGAGTCACATCCTCTCCTTCGTCCTCCATCAAGCCATCTTATCCAACCCTAGGGATGCAACTACCATCACCCAAATCTCTATTTACAACCTGAACACTTCTCTGGTGCTCAGCTATCTACTGCACTAAGGTCTACTGGATCACTCCCATTGAATATATCTAAGTTATTATCTTTATCCAAAACTCCTCCTCCTGATTCCATAATCCCTACCCTATCCCATGTTCCCTGCCGGTTTTCTTTCTTCTTCAAAAATTTCCCTTAGCCCAAGGATGAACTCCTTCAAAAAAATCTTTTCTAGGCGAGGCGTGGTGGCACACACTTGTGTAATCTCAGCAACTCAGGGGGCTGAGGCAGGAGGATTGCCAAGTTCAAGGCCAGTCTCAGCAACTTATGGAGGCCCTAAACAACTTAACAAGATCCTGTCTCAAAATAAAAAAATAAAAAGGGGAGTTAAGTGCCCCTGAGTTCAATCCCTGGTATTTAAAAGAAAAAAAAGTCTTTTCTATTCCATGACTCCCTGGTTAGGCCTCATGTACAAGTCTCTCCCTGAGGTTCTCATTCTCAGAATTTATTTAAAGCACAGTATACTGTCATCTTTGATTTGCATGTCTGCTTATCTCTTTCTTCCCTATCAAACATAATATCTTTGAGCCCAGGAGTTATATCATCACCGATGCTCTTACTCCCCCTAGCACAGAGTAGGTACATAGCCAGTGCTCAACAAATGTGTGAAGAAGTCAAAGAGCCTGTGGAGGAGATTGAGAGATGATCAGAGAAGCAATAAGAGGGAGGGGAAGCAGAAAAGAGCAATGTGCATGATTCAGAGGGAAAGGCCTGCAGAGAAGACAAAAGGGAAGAAGGTTTAAAAAAAAATTGGATATTCTTCCAAAGCTTGTGTTAGTACAAGCCCGGGGGGGAGGGAAGCAGTGCTCTTGACTGCCATTTGTGAGTAGTTTAGGAACAGATGTTCCTTAACTTATGATGTGGCTGCATCCCAATAGACCCATTGTAAGTTGGCAAAGACCAAAAGTCAAAACTGCATTGAATACACCTATCCCACTGAACAGCTTAGCTTAGCAACTATGCACTATAGGTGGTTTCCCCTCATGATCACAGAGTGACTTAGGTGTGACCAATGCTGCTGCTCAGCCTCACAAGGAGGATCAGACCACGCACCACTAGCCCAGGGAAAAATCCAAATTCAAAATTCCAAGCATGGTTTCTACTGAATATATATGGCTTTTGCACCTTCCTCAGGTTGAAAAACCAAAGGGACCATCACAGGTGGGAACCTTCTGTATTTACTTAACAGCTGGCAGCAAACTGGGGCCAGGCAATCTAGGCAGATGCTCTCCAACATCTATAGATATTTGTGAAAGCACTACTGTCCATGTTTAGGTGAACAACAACAAAGAGTAAGGAGGGCAAGAAGGCTGAGGAAGGGAAATTCAAACAGCAGGCAGGAAGATGAAGAAAGAGAAGGCTGTGCCCAGGTGGATGGGAGAGCTGGGCATATTTTGAGACAATAGGTTTTCTCCTTTATTTTGAGACAGAGTTTCACTAAATTGCTAAAACTGGTGATTCTCCCACCTAAGCTTCCTGAATACCTGAGACTACAGGCATGGGCACCATTAAAGGCAAAAAACAACAACAACAGTTGAAATCCATCTTTCCAAATTCAGGGAGGTTAAAAAAAGGAGAAAGGAGGCAAAAGAAAGGAAGTAGAGAAGGGGAGAAACAGAATAAGACATGTAAAGAAAGTAGAGCAGGAAAAAGTCTGGAAATAAAGAGAAGGAACGTAATGGAAGGTGAAGGAGTCCAGGGAATGTCACCCCAAAGTGTGGGGCCCTGGTCTGCTGGTTGTTTTAAATTTGGCTCTTGGTGTTCAACAGATGTTGGATGAGGCTTTTCTCTGCAGCTCCCTTAGCCACTCAAAGGAACTTCTTCCCAGATGATTGTTCTGTTTCATTTTATCGTTGTTTGTTTTTTTGATGGAATCCACGGCCTCATACATTCTATTCAAGCACTCCACCACTGAGATACTCCCAGCCCCACTGTCTGTTTTTCAGGCCCATTCGTTACCCCTAAAAATCATTTGCCACCCCTCTAAAAGACCTCCCCACATCTCTCCTCTATGAAGAGAATTACGCTTCGATCATCTGTCCCTTCCTTGAGTCCATTTTATGCATGCCCCACACATATGCATATAAACAGTTATGCCTTTTCTCCTGCTCCTTGTCTATCACCAGCTTATTTCAGCAGACTTAAAGACTTGGGTGGGGGAGATAGTCCTTTTGCCTTTATGAAGAGAAGAAAACAACGAAAGGAAGTGACTAAAGGATTTCATTAATCGGCTCCTAGGTATGAGTGGTGTGAAATGGCAGAGAAGAGCAAAGCTGAAAGGCAATGAAAGAACGCAAAATTAGAGGCAAGAAAATCGTTTGAGGCAGCCTCCATACCCTTGCCATCACAGCCTACTGGTTCTGGGATTAGCAATCCAAGAGACTGTGGGCCTCCGGGGCTGCAGCCAGAACACCACACAGGAGTGTAAGTTAGACAGGCCCAGGGGAGTGAGTGTGCTGAGTTTTGTCCTCCATTCACTCCCTGGGGCAAATGCTCTGTACAGGGCAGGACCCAAATGACTGTCCAAGGAGGGATTGACAATGCTACATTTCATCATGAGTGGGATTTCCAAATTCTTCCTTCTTCTTTCTTTTTTCTTTTCTTTTTTTTTTTTTTTTAAGGTACTGAGGATTGAACCCAGGGGTGTTCTACCACTAACTACATCCCCAGCCTTTTTTATTTTTTATTTTGAGACAGGGTCTCGCAAGTGGCCCAGGCTGGCCTTGAATTTACCATCCTCCTGCCTTCCCTCCTAAGTCACTGGGATACAGGCCTGCGCCACCACTAGCAGGCAGCAAGGACTTCCTATCTCAACCTTGTTCCCTGTAAGTTCTAGGGGACTCTGGACAGCCTGAGAGGGCTATGCTAGCCATTTTCTAATAAGGAATCCCAGGCCTTTCTGGTACAATTAGCAAAGAGTGAGGTAACATTCTTGGTGACTTCAACAGGAAAGAGGGGAAGAAGATAGGCATCGAGGGAGACATTATAATAAACAAACAAACGAAGAGGCACATCTCTTTTTCATACTTTTATATAAGCATATCTTTTTTCATAGTTTATCTTTTTCATATTTTTTTGTCAGTTTTTTGTCTTTAAAAGGAGCTTACCGACTTAAATTCCAGGAATTCCATTCCTTTGGCAACTTGATATGCAAAGCAAAGAAGATCTTCAAATGTAAGCACATTCAAGTCATCTTCTTCTTCCAGTCTTTCTGGTTTTCATATTCAACTTCATCTGTAACATAGAGCCAGCTTTGACTTCTTCCAAAATGCTAAGAAATTTTGCCTTATCAAATTTCTATGAGAAGGTTATCAAAACCACAGTTAGATGAGGTGCATTAAATAAAATTTATAGAAGCCTGTTGGCTTGAATTGATTTCCTGCATTAAGTTCAACAGATCAAACCAAAATGTCATCACCAGTGCTAAAGTTCCACATCACCAAGCAGAAAGGAAATTATCTGATCTTCTGAGAAATCAGGAGAGATAATTTCCTAAACAGGCCATTTCAGTTGGGTGTTTAACCTGAAGTAACCTGATGTGAACCAAGTAGATGCTATTTTTCCTTCTCCTTGCCCCTGAGAAAGCAACTTTGAAACGAATATCTTCCCTGTTCTTTGTTCTTGTTGCTTCTTCCTTCAGCCCTTCTGTCAACCTCTTCTGCTCAGCCCATTGAAACACTTATTTTATTTTTTGGAATAAAGTAATGCATGATTCTAGAATCACAAATCAAACCAATGAAGATCTTTAAACTGAATTTGTTGCTATTTTGTGTTGGGGCAGGTGCTGATGAAATAGGAATTGGGGGATACAAAAAAGGGAGAAATATATTAAATTTCAAAGAAGCACCTCCAAATCATTAACATGAGAAAATGCCCATGAACAGCCACTTCTCTTGAGCCACCCAGCGCACGCCCACCTCCCACCCACCCATGCCCTTTTCTAGAAAAACTAACAGGAGGCCCAGGCACAGTGGCACGCCTGGAATCCCAGCACTGAGGGAGGAAGCCTGCAAGTTCAAGGTCAGCCTCAGCAACTTAGCAAAGCCCTAAACAAATTAGTGAGACTGTCTTGGAATAAAAAATGAAAACAATAAATAAAAGGGCTGGATGTAGCTCAGTGGTAAAGCACCCCCAGGTTCAATCCCCAGTATCAAAACAAACAACAACAAAACGAACATGAGGTTCCATGTGCAAGTCAGGGAAAACTGGTGTCAATGGCTTAACTCCGTGCTGACTTCACCTCGAGTCCAGTCCTTGGCAACCAACCCTCTATAAACATCAACACCCCCCACACCAAGGGGTCATCATTTCTCCATCTGGAGATGGCCCACACTCTCCCTTGAATGCACATCCCTTGCTTTACCCCAAAGTCTTCTCACTCTCACATTCTCCCTTCAATGTTCCTGGTTTCCTAAATAAACCTCTGTCTATGCCTCTGACGGGCACAAGCTACAATTCTTTTCCCTCCCATATGCCAAGAAACCCCGCTAGTCCTAGATCCAGTTCCTCCTTCTCTCTGGGAAATCCTTGAACCCTTCTTTGGGTTCAAGAGATTACTATCTCTTCTCCAAACTAAGACATACTTATGAAGTTGTTACATCAATTTCCCAGCAGCAGAAAGCTACCTGTTTTTGCTCAGAGTGGTCACAGAAAGATTCTTTTTGTTTAGAGATAAATTCTCTAGCTGCCTTGATGATAGATGGCCTCCTGGTTAGTCAGGAGTTTTTGAGACATTTTTATTATGCTAGGCAGATTCATCACATTGAAAAAAAAAAAAAAAAACTAATCAAGTTTCTACCTCATTTTATGAACTATTATTTTGCACTTGATGTTCTTCTGTTTACTCTTTCAAACAGTCCTGTGAGAAAGGTATTATTAAGCTTGTTTTAAAAATGAATAAGAGTTTAATAACTTGCCAAAGTCATCCAGCTAGAAAGTGAAGGAAACAGAACTTCTGCCTGATGCTGTAACTCACCATCTTTACCACTTACCAGGGAGTAAGGTGGCTCTGATTAATTTGTGACTTTAAAAAGTATAACCTGACCAAATAAAATATTCTTCAAAGTTTATTAGTTGACCATTAATATGAAAGCTTTCAAATATAAAGTTGGCTTTCAGTTCTTTCACTACTTCAAGTGAGTTGCATTACAAAGCTTATCACTGACATCAGCAAAGAGAAAAACAGTGCCTTTGCCATAGTGCATTTTTAGCTTTTTTAAAAAGCTAAAATGAAACTCTTGTATCTGTTTTCATTTTAAAGTGCTACTAATTAGGATAAAATATTACCTTCAGAATGAATTGAATTCCCATTGAATCCTGAAACCTGATCTGAGTCCTGGTGTATCTGAACTTCTCTTGAACCAGGCATACTATTAAAGAAAAATTTGTTCGTTATTTACATTCATCTTCTGAGCAGAGGTTCTATTAAAAAAATAAGTTCATCAGAGAAATGCATCCCAATTATAAATGAGTTTTTAAATTAAAAACACACCATCAACTTGTCGAACTTTTGTCTACATTAGAAACATCTGTGTATCCCACTCCTTGGCCTATACCCAAAGGACTTAAAATCAGCATACTACAGTGATGCAGCCACATCAATGTTCATAGCTGCCCAATTCATAATAGCCAGATTGTAGAACCAACCTAGATGCCCCTCAATTATGAATGGATAAAGAAACTGTGATATATATATATATATCTCCCCAGTACCAAAACAAACAACAACAAAACGAAAATGAGGTTCCATGTGCAAGTCAGGGAAAACTGGTGTCAATGGCTTAACTCCGTGCTGACTTCACCTCGAGTCCAGTCTTTGGCAACCAACCCTCTATATATTTTATATATATATATATAAATATATATAATAAAATTTTTATATATATATATAAAATGGAATATTGCTCAGACATAAAAATAATAAAATTATGGCATTTGCAGGCAAATGGATGAAATTGGAGAATATTATGTTAAATGAGATAAGCCAATCTCAAAACACCAAAGGATGAATGATCTTGCTGATAAGTGGATGATGATACACAATGGGGGGGTGGGAGGGAGGCAAGAATGGAGGAAGGAGGGACTGTGTAGAGGGAAAAGAGGGGAGGGAGGGGTGGAGGGAAGGAAAAAATAACAAAATGAATCAAACACAATTACCCAATGTAAACATATGATTACACAGTATGCCTCTACTTCATGTACAAACAGAGAAACAAGATGTACCCCATTTGCTTACAATAAAAATAATAATAATAAAAAACGATTAAAAAAAAAAAAGAAACATCTGTGTATGTGGGCCTGCTGGTCTAGCTAGGATAAGTGATCTCTCAGTCCTTGTCACATTACAAGCTGGGTGTTGAAGTTATGCTTTACAAAAAAGAAATTAGACTTGGTGAGATAAATATGATTTGTTTCAGGACAAAATAAATAAACACTGGAACTAGGATTCACAGCTCACTCTTCAATTTCTAAACTTGACCCATTTTTCCTTTAAAAGCTCATGTAATATAATCCAGATCTATAGATCTTCTGTAAAGACGGAAGGGCTTGGCCATCCATTTTTGTTGGTTGGTTAGGTTTTTTTTTTTTTTTTTTTCCTTTTTTTTGCTTGTGAGTGCTAGGATTGAACCCAGGGCCTCATGCATATGAGGTATACCCCCAATTTACCATCCTTTTTTTTCAATTTTGTTTTTGTGGAACTTGTTTCCTTTCCCTGTGAAAGTAAGAGTCAATGAAAATCTCTTTAAAAGTATATCATATAGAACGCTTCACTAAGGAATTCTGCACCACCAATAAATAGATCATGATTCAATTTATTCCAGTGTGTGAGTTTATCCCAATTTACAATTTCCATATCTTTGAAAATAGTTCAGTTTCATGCTTTCAGGTCACAACTATTCCAAAATTAATTGTTTTGAGGTATTTAATACTCCAACGACCAGAATGAATCAAAAGAGCTAATTACTGCCCATGAAGTGCTATCACACCCATCTGACTCTTAGGACAGACTCTCTCTTCTAGAGTATGTATGGCAGGCTGGAGGTGTAGCTCAGTGGTAGAGCATATGCTGAGCACGCACAAGGCCCTGGGTTCGATCCCCAGTGCCTCAAAAAATATGCATGATATTATTTTCTCAGTTCCAGAATATGAACTGAGAAATGAGGGTCAAGGGGAGGACTAATATGATGGGGATACACAGATAAGGGCAAGTGCTCGCAGACATGCATAGGGACTTCCATGGGGCTTTGTGGCTTTAAGATGTTGTATCTCTGTGTGACGAAGTCTGGGAATCTCCATCCAATCCCCAAGAAACCCCTGGAAGAGAAAAGTCTTTGACAGATAATTCTACCTTCAGAATAAGGGAGACCTTTCACCTATGCAGAGGAAAAAGAATGCATTGTGGGTAGATGAATGCCTATGGATCCGTTCAGATAAAGCTGCTATAATGCTGTGATGTTCAGGTCATCAGCCAAAAATTTCAAGGCTGAGGAGGAGCATGCCACCAAACTCCTAAAGCATTCATTTATGCATACTTAAATGATAAATCCATCAGGACCAAGGCTCACTCAGGATCCACACAGATGGCAGAATATACAGCTCAGAGCACAGAGACCAATAGTTTCCGTTCCCATGTTATGCCAGTCGATCCATCTTAACAGTTAAAAATCCAATTTATGAGGTTAGATCCCTTTTGTACAACAGTCCCAGGACCTGAGCTATTTTCTATGAATAAGCCAAGGACATTGGAACAGGTCTTCATTCTTTCTACCAATACCTGTGTGGCAACCAGGAAACCTAAAAGATTGAATTACAAACCTTTCTCAAAACCATATGTTTCTAGGGTCTGATTTAGACAAGTAGAAAGAGACTGGCTAAATAGTAACTGCACTGAGGAAAGGAAAGGTCTCATGGTTCCAAATCAACAGGGCAACTACAGCAATAGTTGGGGGATACCTTCCAAGACCACTAGTGAATGCCTGCAACCACAAATACCACAAAATCCTGTATATTCCATGTTTTTCCTATGCATGCAAGATTATGGTAATTTATAAATTAGGCACAGTAAAATACAAAAGAGAACAATTGTAACAATATACTTTAATAAAAATATTTAAAACTCATTGAATTGTTTATTTCTGGACTTTCCCACTTAATATTTTGTACTACAGTTGACCGAGGGTAACTAAAGCTTCTTTAAGCAAAACAACAGATAATGGGGGACAGCTCTATAGCAAAGATAAGTGACTTGTGCTAGACTCCTGGCCCATACAGTGCCTTTAGAAACTGGTCACTGAAGAGTATTTGGCAATCACACCTTGTCTATGTCTCGTATAATAATGAAACTTTGACCTGGCTTCTTACCTGGAATTTGGATGTGATTGGAAAGTGGGATAAAAACTGAAATTGTGTTCCTTGAAAATCTCTGTCCATGTCCTGTGGAATTTTTCTCTTTTGTTTCTTAGATAGTTGAGAAGATCACCATAGCAACAATACTCAAAAATCAAGTAAATTGGTCCTGAAATAGTTACAGTTTTAATTATAGATATACAAACACCATATTGTTTTTTCAGAAAAATCTGCACAACATACAACATATTCTGTGAGAGCTCAGTTCTCCCCCAACTTTGAGAAAGTACATTTTCTGAACCTATCTCTTTTATATCTTAAATTCAATTTTAGCTTTCTGCTTAAACTTCTTTGGAAATTAGAATATTCTTGCCATTCTATTTGGCCTTGTATATATGGCTTCCCCAATACCATTGGCCTCCTGGATTCTGCAGTCTGCAACTGGGAATCACATGCCAGCTGTATTATGAACACTTGGTACACTAGTTTGGATCCTGAACATTCTCCAAAGGCCCATGTGTTGAAGGCTTGATACCTAGACAACAGTGCTATTGGGAAATGGTGAAACCTTTGCCCATGGGGCTTAACCGGAAGAATTTAGGTAACGGGGGTGAACCCCTGAAGGGGATATCAGGACCTAAGTCCCTTCCTATATCTCTTTTTCTTTGCTTCTGGACCATCAAGAGTGAACAGGGCTCCTTCATCTTGCATTCCTACCATGATGTACTATGCTATGACAGATCTAAAGTGATAGGGCCAGTGGACCATGAATGAAATCATGAACCTAACAAAATTTTTCTCCTTTTAAATTACCTCAGGTATTTTGTCATAGTGATTCAAAGCTGACTAACACATCTGGTATAAATATATGCTGATCTGTTGTTTGCCAGAGGAAAGAGAATATATTTCCAATCCTCTCTTAGATCCACTTTCTCTTTTTTATCTTCTTGTACTCTCAGTCCCAGTCCTGGTGTCTCAGAAAGAACCACTCTTGGGCACATCATTTGAGTATTCATAGACAGACATAAGAGAATTAGAGAGCATGCCCCAGAGAATTCTGGGAAGATAAAGTTTCAAACCCCACCTTGGCTGTGACTCTTTTGAAAGCAGCCTATTGGGGGTACTGGCTAAGTTCTGTAACTCTTTCCACTATTACATTTATGTCAGATCCACAGCTGGGGAGAAGTCCACACACCAAAAACAATGTACTGGCAGGGTTGTTGTTTCTAAGCATGTTAGATTTTTATGTGACATATCCCAATGGAGCAGATAAGAGAGGAGCATTCATTATGTTCAGCCACTTAATATATGGAGTGCTCACTGTCTAATTCCACTTGAATTGGGGGCCCACACTAAGTCTGAGAAAAGAAAAAATTGAGAACAAACGTCTTCTTTGTCTTCCGGCTAACTAATCTATGTTGCAGTATGTGTTTTTTGTGAAAACTGATTACCTGACAGTGTGCATGCCCCCAGAAGATTCACAATATTCTCATGGTGTCCCAGGTGAGTCATCATTTTGAGTTCTGACATGAGTGCCTCCCTTTCAGAGCTGTCAGCTTTTTCTGTCAATGGAGGAATAAAAAATGTCAGACGCAAGTAAAACAGGAATTTTATGTTGTTTAAACATTAAATTTCCCCAGTTCAGAACTGATTTTATTACCTATCTAAATTGAAAACTAAAGAAAAGGAGACACCAAAACAATACATGAATTTTGAATAATAAAATGCTCTGCCTTCAAACAGAATTTCAAAGATTATGGTATAAATGTTGACTATGATAATATGCCTTTCCAGGCTAGAGATATGGCTCAGTGGTAGAGTACTTGCCTAGCATGCATGAGAACCTGGATTCAAGTCCCTGCACCACACACACACACACACACACACACACACACACACACACACAGTCTTTTTACCTAGATTTATAAAAATCTTTAGTTGTCCCTCAGAACATACAACCAAATAAAAATAATAGTAACACAAGATTTTCTTCCATAGTAGAGATGAACAGATATGCTGAAGGAGAAACCTTCTTTTTATGTATTTATTTGTTTTGACTCCTGAATTTGTTTAAGTCACCAAAGAGCAGTGTCAGCAAGGCAATTGGCTCTAGCCTCTGGTCCTCAGGTCTAGAATCTTCCCTTTGTCAGTAAGCCCAACAAGAGGAGGGCGGAGAGGACCAATTCCTACTAATCAAGTTGTCGAGTCTTTAGTTGATAATGAGAGATGTCACTGCCATGCACACTAGCCTGTATCAGTTGGCCAATACATTCTTTCCCTGGACAGAAGCCAAGACAGCGTGACAAAGTGTACACATAAGCCTTGCTTTGAAGCATCATGAGGGCAGTTACTGATGAACCCAAAGGACTCCCACCACTGAGGCTGATGTGTAGCTGCTCAGGGCACCCTTGCCCCAGGTGGGTGCTGGAGCAACAAGGGCAAGGGCGGGGTCTTTGGACTTGCTACTCCAGGCTCCTCTAACACATTCTGACAGCAACTTTTCTTTGCATTAACTAAGATTTGATTCAATTTCCAGGTCCCATTATTTGCTCCTGGAATACATCCTAGTCTTTAGTGTCCACATCATCTATTTTGACTTGAGTGTGCTCTCAGGGGTATGCTTGTCTCCAAGATGTTGACTTTGTAGTCAGACCATTCTGAGACTCAATAGCATAGCACATCTTCAGCTACTTCATGTTTTACAGGAATTTGTGACTAAATTGTCCACGTCCTGTTCTCTACCACTGAGCTACATCTCCAGTCCTTTGTTGTTTTTATTTTAAGACAAAATCTCACAAAGTTATGGAGGCTGGCCTTCAACTCACAATCCTGCCTCAGCCTCGCTAATCCCTGGGATTACAGGTATGCACCATCATGCCTGGCAGTAATATAGTTTATGACATGCTGATCTTTTTCAAAGCCCTTTCATATACTGTTACCATTCATTCATTTATAAGTAAGTATCTAGCATCCACTGTGTATGAGGCAATGTGCCAGGCACTGGGGAATTGAAGATTACTAAAACACAACCTCTGTCTTCCTAGCACTTAGAAGCCTCCTGGAAAAGGGGAGACAAGGAAATAAGCCATTACAATATGCAGTCAGCCCTCCACAGAGTGTATCCATGGATTCCACTAGCCCCGAATCAAAATATTTGGGGAAAAGGTATATCAGAACCTATACAGACATTTTTTCTTGTCATTTTTTCCTAATCAATACAGTTATAGCAACTACTTACATAGCACTTACACTGTATCAGGTATTGTAAGTCATCTAAATGTGATTTAAAGTCCTCAGGAGGCTGTGTGTTTGTCCTATGCAAATACTATACCATTTTGTAAAAGGGAGTTGAGTATCTAGAATTTTGGTATCCTCTGAGGGGTTCCTAGAACCAATTCCCCATGGATGTCAAGAGACAACTTTAGTACAATGAATGAAACATGGCAAATGAACGCAGTGTGCTGTGGGGTCACACAAGACGGACAGCCTACATGTGCCCTGGGTATGGAAAGGGGCACCAACTGTGTGAACAGAGACCCAGAGAAAACAGGAATAGCCATGTGAAACTACAGTGGAGGGGGCTGCAGGGTGAATAATCTACAGATTGAAGTGACAGAATGTGCAAAGGTCAAAAAAGAATAAGCGCAGGGCTAGGGTTATGGCTCAGTGGTAGAGCGCTTGCCTAGCAATGCGTGAGGGCACTGGGTTCGATGCTCAGCACCACATACAAATAAATTTTCAAAAATAAAATAAAGGTCCATTAATAGCTAAAAAAAATTTAAAGAAAGAAAGAACATAGCAAAACAGACACAGACCTGCCTTCATGAGGCTGACAGATGAATGTGGCAGATAAGACAATAACTGAATAATTAAACAAAAATGTCTCAATCGTAATAAATTCTAGGGGAAAACCTACAGAGAGTCAGGGAACATATGCAAGGGGCTTGATTTTGGCGGGGGGCTGGGGCAGTGCTAGGGATTGAGCCTAGGGCCCTCCTGCATGCCAAGTTGTGCTCTACCCCAGGCTCAAGGAACTTGATTTTTGTCTGTGGTGTGAAATAAGGCCTTCCTGCCAGAGTGGCATTTAAGTTGAGAGCTGAAGGAGGAGTGGGAGGTACCTAAGAGCAAGGTGAAGGGCAGGCGGAAGAATCTGCCTGTGTGAAGGCCCCGAGAACGCAAGAAGGTCAGCATGGTGGTGGGGTTGAGAGGCAGAGGTGGAGAGGCAGAGCAATGAACAAATCCATCAAGGCTCTGTAGGTCATTGGAGAATAACTAAAAGCCACTAGAAATGTTAAGCATGATGCCCTCTGAGTTTCCATCACTTGGTCTTCAGCACAGAGAATCCAAAAGGAGGTAAGAGAGATGGAGGGCCCATGCTTTGGGGGTTGTTGTAGCTATTCAGGAGGGGCAGACCTAGACTAGGGTGGAAACAGAAGATGGATCCAATAGATACTCAGCAGGAAACCTGATAGGAATAGCGTCTGGGGTGTTAGAGGACAGTGTCAGGCTGAGTCCTAGTTGTGGTGTGTCAATTGTGTGGAATGTGGCTCTCTGGGAACTCAAAACCAATCACCCAGAGGAAGGAGTGTTGATGGAGGGACAGGGTTGGGAGAATTCAGTTGGGATGAGCTGTGTTAGAGGAGACTTTGAGACATTTGAGCATTTGGACACACAAGCCTGAAGCTCCCAAGGGAAACATCTCCAAAGGGAAGTTGGGAGTGTGGTGGAGCTCGCCTGCATGAGCGCGGGTGGGCGAGATGGGAGGAGGACCAGGAGGCAAGCCTAGGGCAACTGCATCAGAAGCTGCGTGGAAGAAGCTGAGCCAACAAAGCACTGAGCCAGAGGAGCAGATAGGAAATCCAGAAGAATATGGCAACATGGATGCCAGAGGAGAAAGCATTCTGAAGTGACAGAATGGTCCTAGTGTCAATTTATGCTAAAACATGAAGACCGAGAGGCCTATTGGAATCTAGTTGTTGGAGGTGTTGAGGCTCAAAGAACAATTATCAAACCTCAAAGTGGGGCAACTTTGGGCTGAAGGAGCAGTTTCAGCGGTCTCCTGTCCATTCACGCCCCCCCTCCCTCACTGTGCCGCCACAATCCTCTTTTTTTCCACAATGAAGTTCCCTTACCTAACAGAGAAGTTCTCTTCCCAGAAGAAATGTAATTGCTATGAAAATCTCCTAACCAGGAAAGATGACCTCTCAGGAAAGACAAGACTAAAAGTCTCCATGCTCAGGGGCTCCCTACCCAGAGACATCTTCATGTATTCTCCTGAGGACTGTTACCTAAGAGGCTTTCTGTCCATAAGACAGACAGACAGACAGACAAGACAGACAGACACACACACACACACACACACACACACACACAGTGCATTTCTTCCTCCCCTTCTCCTGTAGCTTGTCTTCACTGTCCTCCAGGAAACCCAAGCTTCTGTTCCTTTCTGTCATTCAGGATGGCATGTAAGCTTCAACCATCTGGCCTTTCTTCATGGTTCAGCTTTGCGATGATTCCTGTACTGAGATTTCTCCATGTGCATTGACAAGTTTGTGGGCCTTTTTCTCCTGTTAATCTGCTTATTTCGGTGACCCTTCAGAAGGTGGTGGGGAGATTTTTTCCTTTGCCCCTTCAGAGGTCATCGGTTTCACCTTCAAAGAGCCAGCTGTGGATGCTTCTGCTGAGTGAGTGGTGGAGCCAGCTGTGGATGCTTCTGCTGAGTGAGTGGTGGAGCCAGCTGTGGACGCTTCTGCTGAGTGAGTGGTGGTAAGAGGAGGAGAAAGGGCGATTGCCAGACTGGAGTGGAGGGAGCAATGAATGGGAAGGGAAGAGACTGAGGGCTCAATTTGCTATTCTACCCCAGAGAATCTATGTCAAAAATGTAAGAAACAACTTCTGCCCGCAGTGACTGTATCACCCAAATACTGAAACCCAATAAAACTAAACAAAGAGAGAAGAGGAAGGAAACGAAGTAGACCTTTGTAATTCGTGACTTGTATTCTATATTTATAGCATGGTTGATCCTAAACTACCTACTCCTTTTAACCCTGATGCACGGCAAAACCATAAAAATGATAGAAAAGAGGAGATGGGGTGACTGGGAAACTGGCTCCCCCCT
Organism: Sciurus vulgaris; assembly: GCF_902686455.1. Lineage (NCBI taxonomy): Eukaryota > Metazoa > Chordata > Mammalia > Rodentia > Sciuridae > Sciurus > Sciurus vulgaris. The sequence continues at coordinate 162,240,250 of NC_136464.1, read as the reverse complement.
TCATGTATCTTGTGATACCCTTCCACTGCAGATACTGTACCTTTCAGCATTTTGACTGCAACTTGGATTGAGACTCCTGTTTTACTAATTCCATAAGCTGTTGCATTCATCACTTCCCAAAAGCACCTGATCCTAGTACCTTTCCTGCAAAGACACACAGGAATTCAGTGCATTTGAAAGGTTTCTGATGAAAAGGAAATGCTGTGGAAGTCTCTGGAACATTCAATTCTTACCAAACATCTAAGTTTTCTCTTGGAACTCCCATTTGAGGTCATACTCATATTCTCTGAAATCGACGTAGAAGTACTCATTGTCCAATGAGCCAGTCACCTGGACCATTTGCAGCTGGCTTTCATACCTAAATTGCTTCAGAGACGAAATAATGAGTCAGTGAGGCAATACGAAGTTCTGCAGATATGGGAGAACATAATGAATTATCAGCCTTTCTTTTAGCCTTTTTGTACTTGTGACAAATTAGTATGATTAAAACAGCAATGAAGGGGAGACAAAGCCCAAGCGTTGCATAGAATGAGATGTGTTCTTGGATGAAGGGGGAAGGGCCCTGAAACAAAGGAGTGTCACTAAGCAATGAAACAGAATTCCTGTTGCTATTATAAATAGTAGATCTGCTCATTATAATCTCTCACATCCTGTTTGAGTAACCCATATTTTCCAGTCCTTGCACATGCTCTGGAATACTCTACTCCCACAGAAAAATCAGGCAACCTTCCTATAAAGGACAAGTTTCCTTCCTAGAAAATCTTAAGAGATTCTGAGCTGATTTTAAAAAATCATTTACTAGGGTTTGTAACACTCACATCCATTTAAGCCTCAGAACATACAAGTCAGATTAAAAAAAATAAAAGGTCTGTGTTCCTTCTGTGAATATATGACATGAATGTGGAGATGCTGGTTCCTGTGATGTTGGTGATTCTAAACTACTAGAGTTTCAATTCAGAGGGCTCCTTAAAAAAATTGCAAAAGAGCAGGATAAAGGTAAATAAGAAGATTAACAAAGAGGAAAATGACAGAGGTCCCCAAATTACTTAAACTGTTTTGCTAGAGTTGGACCTTTTGGTAAACATGCAACATACAGGGAGTTTATGGTTCTCTGTATCTCCGTAACTTGTGAGTCATAATAATGGAGACAGAACTCTGCCCCCAAATGCAAAACAGTACAGTGCATGACAGCGGGGATTCCTCCTGACTCAAAAAGCCTTCTTTACTCACACACTGAACCTGTTCTCTCTTGTAAAATTCCCCCAATAAAAGTCAGTCACAGGGATGAACTTCTGATGGGGAATTCCTGGTGGTGGAATATCACAATAGCAACATCCCCTACCTGGTGAGTTTAATAGGATTGTTTCGCAAGATGTGCCCATGGAATTGTACGCACAGCACTTGACCAGGAACCCCTTTACTGCCTCACTCATGTTTAGGGTACTGCTTGATATCCACTGTCCAAAACACTTCCTGTTAGCCTTTTTATTCCAAATTCCTTCTGTGATTTCTTCAGTGCAGCTGAAAGAAATGGCAGACAGAGAAGTTAAGACAGGCAGGGCTAAGATGGGAAGTCAGGGTTTCTGCAGCAAGTTTCTGCAGAAACTTATAAGTGATTCATCGATTATAAGTTATCACACAAACAATCTATGGCCATGGAGAACTACGGCTGATTCAGAGGTAAGCATTTTAAACATGTCATCATTTCTTCTTAAATTGTATCCATGAAAAACAGTCAAGGATGTCAGAGTTAGGTTCTTCCATAACAAGAGATGTCAAGGTTCTCATTACTGGGAGACTTGTCCAAACACTTTCTTCCAGGTCCAAGAGGGTAATGGATAGCCATCCGAAGAGCAAGATGCCTGACAGCTGATGTTCAGCTAGCACTTGAGGTTTCCCTGTAGAGAATGACAAGTAAAATAAGCTCATGGAGTATAGTACTTTCCCAGAAATGGCTCATTACTCCAGTGCAGTTGTGCTTCTGGGAGGTGTCTCATTCAGGATACCTCAAGACTTTTGGTTATTAACCCTGCCACCCTCCACACCCCCTCCCTTTCTTGACAGACAGGCCCAACACATCTCCACTGAACACCACTCTTCCTGGTTTTGGCTCTCCACTATCTATCTGCACACCTCAAAATGATTCTTAGCTTCAGAAAAACATCTGTAAAAAGTCTAGTGAAATGTACCCTTACATCTTTTCTTTTCTTTTTTTACTTTACTTGTATCTTCTTATAGACCAAAGAAGTGAAGATTATTAAAACAAATAAATGGCAAATGATTTGGCTTTTAACATGACTTTTCAAAGCAGTAAAGTCAATAAAGTCACAACACTAGCCAGGTGGTGGTGGTGCACATCTGTAATCCCAATGGCTCAGGAGGCTGAGGCAGGAGGATCTTGAGTTCAAAGTCAGCCTCATCAATTTAGAGAGGATAAGTAATTCAGCAAGATCCTGTCTCTATATACAATATAAAAAAGGGCTGAGGATGTTGCTCAGTGGTTAAGCACCCCTGGGTTCAATCCCAGGTACCAAAAAAAAAAAAAAAAAAAAGTCAAAAGTCAAACACTAAAGCACATGCAGAAAGGATATTGAATAAATCTTTTAGCTTCTGAGAATAAACACAGAAAGATATATGTAACTAAAACCAGTAGATAGGAGAGTAAAATTCCAAAATATTTCAGCATACAAAAACAGTAACCCTTCTAAGCCATGTGTTGGCTCTTTCTGGTTAAGATTATTAGACAATAAAGTAGTGAGAACACAAAAATAAAATTCTTGGTGGCAAACTTACTTTTTATATTTAGTGTGAACATTTTGGTGAACTGTGCATCATCATTTTCTGCGTGGAATATGTATTCTCCTGGCTGGTGCTTATGGTTGCAAAACTTAGATATGCTGTTTGAGAAAGAATTAAAGATAGATTTAGCCTGATTCTTACAGGAGTTGCTATAATGAAAGATGGTTTGCATGGGAAGAGTCTTCTGTGAGGTTATCCCCACTTGCTAAAGTTTCCTGGACAAGGAGGTATCTGTATTCTAGACCCTTCCTACTCAAAGTGTGGTCCACAGACAGGTAGCATCAGCATCAGCACCAGTATCATCTGGAACTGATAGAAAAGCAAAATTCAGAACCCCAAACCTAGGAACTCAAAATCTATATTTTAAGATAATCTCCATGTGGTTCATATGCACATTAAGGTTTAGGGCTGGCTGAGGGTCCTCAGAGAAACAAGTAAGTGGCTGTCCCTATTGTTCTATACATTGTGGATAGCCTGGCTTCCCTAAAGAAAGACCTCTGCAGGTGGACAAATTTTCCTGCTTCCTGAAATGACTGGTTTGCTGATCCAAGGCAGAACCTATGACCAGCCCTTGATTTACACAGCAATTAACAGTAACAGACTCAAATCCACTGACTTTTTACAGAAATCTTTGAATAGTTTCCATAGCTTCTAATACTTAGTTGGAAAGCTCATTAAGCATTCAATACCTTTTGACATGATAACTTGATATGGGGGCTTATTTGCCATGTCTCCTAGTACTACGTGATGTTGGAAGTTGTTGTGGGGGATGTTGGACAGTGTATGAGAATAAGGAGGCCACGGGCTATTGAATATGGCTTCATGCATCCACTGAAACAAAACTAGAGAAAAAGGGGGAAAATTCCCTTAATGAGGAACAGAAAATATTAAGGCCTTTTCAGAAGATATTTAATTAGACCAGCGATAACTTGAAGTTAAAAAATAAAAAAAAAAAAAAAAACCATAGCAGAATGGACAGAATGAAAATTTAAGCATAAAGATCTGAAGTGGAAGATTAAGTGGCCTTAATCTTGGAGCTGTGTAGGATGCAAAAGACCTAAAAAATAAAGATCTTGTGTTAGCCAGTTTTCCATCACTATAACAAACACTTGAGGTAAGTCAACTTGTAAAGAGAAAAGGTTTATTTTGGCTCATAGGCTTGAAGTTTCCAGTCCTTGAATGGTTGGCCTTCTTGCTCTTGGGTCTATGGCAGGGCAGCACAAGATAGCAGGAGTGCATGGTGTACCCAAACCCCTTACCTGTTGACTAGAAAGTGAAAGGAAAGAGGCGAAAGGAACAGGGATCCCACTGTCCCCTGCCAAGGCACACTCTCAGTGACCAGAAGACCTTCCACTGGGCCCCATTTCTTAAAGTAGCACCACTCCAGGGATCAAGCTTTCAACACATGGGTATCTGGGGGACATTTAAGACCCAAAACATTCCAACTTCTATCCTAAGATACCGTAGTCCACGAAGGTGGACAAAACGTTACAGAAGTGGAACAGTGAAAGCATTAAACCAAAGCTATGTAGACAACCAAAGAAGCAGAGGTCAGGTAGATGAGGAAAGTTCAGTGGGCTTCACAAAAGCAGGGCTTGAGGCACACCCCCCTGGATGAGTTGGTTTAGATGAGAGGATTAGAAAAAGAGATCTAAGAAGGAGGGGATGGAGACTGAAGGCAGGAGACAGGAACTCACAGGGCGATGGTCAGAGGAACGGAGACCTTGCTGGGGCGGGGCATGCGTGGGGCTGGTGGAGAGAAGAGGGCCAAGTGGATGGAATGGGGCCGGCTGACCGGGGACCTCGCAAAACAAGCCTAATGCAGAGGAAGATATTCTGGATCCCTGAGGAGAAGGTGAGTATCACGAACAGTACTTTAGATTTCTCTGCTGGCAGGAGGAAGAGTTCACTGGAGGAAGGTCTGGGGGCAGTAGTAACAATCCAGGAGTTCATTCATTCAGCAGCCGATGGTGGACCCTATTTTGTGGAAGCAATCAAGGATACAACAAGAAGTTTGAAAAAGATGGGTTTCTGTTCTCCGTATTTTACAGTTTGGTGGTAAAAGCAGACAAGAAAAGCAGCAGCAATGGTAGAGTGTGGGAAGTCCTATAATAGGAGAAGTAAAAGTTCAGATTTGGAGTTTCAGAACATGACAGAATGAATGTCATCTAAGGTAAGGAAAATGTGAAAGAAGAGCAAACCCAAGAGGCGCCAGGAAAAAAAGAAATGGTAGGTTCTGGAACGGATGAAGAAAAATCTTGATCCCTAAGATTCAAAACATACAACTGGTTAGTGACAGCTTTTGAGCCCATTCTGTTTTGATGCTGGTGTTCTGTGCCCTTAACGCCTAAGTGGAACAATAACTCTGTCTAGTGATGAAAGAATTCATTTACCTGACCTATCAAATTTTACAGCAGTTCATGAGCACTTGACAAGTTTTTAGATGCTTTGTTAACAAGAAGACCAGAGCATAAAAAGATGGCTTCTTGTCCTGACCTGTTTGTCCATCTGTCCTTCTTTCCTTCCTTTCTTCCTTCCTTCCTTTCCCTCTCTTTCTTCCTTCCCCCTTTCTTTTCTCTTTCTTTCTCACTCTTTTTTTCTTTCTTCCCCTCTCCCTCCCTGCCTTCCTTCCCTTCTTTCCCTCCCGTTCGTCCATGCTTCCTTTCTTCCTTCCATCCTTCCTTCCTTCCTTCCCTTTAGTATTAGGGATTGAATCCAGGAACACTGTGACATTGAGCTACATTCCCATCCCTTTTATTTTGAGATGGGGGGTCTCACTAAGTTGCCCAAGCTGGCTCGGAACTTGTGATCCTCCTGCCTCAGCCTCCTGAGTCTCTGGGATTACAGGTGTGCCCCACCGTGCCCACCTATGATCTACTACTGGACGAAAAGGTGAAGAAATGGTGAAGTGGACGTGATAGAAAGAGTGGAGGGAAAGTCACATGAAGCCCATGGGGGAGAAGACAAAATCTAGCTCTGTGTAATTCCTAAATTTCAGGAAGGCAGCATTTAAGTGGTCCAAGAAAAGATGAGAAAATGTGAAAGGGAAAACATAATTCTCTCTGGGAAATGGCTAAAGACCTTGAAAAGGAAGGAGAAAGGAGATAGGGAGGGAGGAAGGGAGGAAAAGAGAAAAATACAACTCCATGTGGCTAGCCAAGGACCATGCCACAGGATCTAGTAATTTGGCAGAAACAGCAATGACCAATAGAACTATTTATCATCATGTGGACCAAAGTGAAAGATTTCATGAACATTTATCTCCTCCGTTTTTTGAGTTGTTTTTGTGGAGTGTGGTGTGCCACAGAGACAGCACCTGAAATATTTTCACTCTTTTGAACCATTTCCAGGTAGGAAATTGGTCATGGAAATAACTGGAACACAAAACTGAATCTCCAGGTTGTTTGAAACTGCTCACCCTCCCTCTCCTTTCTAACAGTTAACCCCAGCGACAACTGTGTGGCTGAACCTCTGTGAATCCCAAGGGGAATAACCCATGAGGTGTCCTGGAGGCCCAAAGCTTCCTCTCCCCTAGGATTTTTCTAAAAATGACCTGTCTGGCATGGACAGATCAGGAAATTTGACTTCACAGTGAAACAATATCTTGGAGACTAATAAGATGTATACTTAATACAACTATGAGAAGGGTTTTCTCCTCTGAAATAAAAATTCAGGTCATTTCATCTTTACTTAGTGCCCAGAGGGGAGGAGTTGAGAAAGGGCAAGCTCTTTCCAGGAGTTTCAGAGAATAATTTTACTCTTTGGTTAAAAAAAAAAAAAGGCTTTATTTAAAGAATCAGAGGCAACCAAAGTCAAACCAGAGGACAGGGATTGATAAAGAATGTATTGACAGACAAGGACAGACGGTGGGTCAGGAAGCCTGGAGACCCCACCTAACCTCAGGCTGCAGAGTAGTGGGGCCTGAAGTCAACTCAGCTTGGCTGTAGTCAGAGCTGATCTGTTCAAATTTTTGTTCTGAGTTAGATGAAGATATTGGGGGTGGGGGTGTGCTGATGATTTCATATCTCTGTACAATACTACACTCATTTTTTATTTTATTTCAGGGGTGCCAACAAGCCTGGATGTATGCAACCATTAAAGATTGACTAGCAAAAGATGGCACATCCCATACAGCTTAAAAACACTTTTATTTTTTCAATAACCAAAGAACATATCTATCTATCTTTCTTTCTCTGTTTCTTTCTTTCTTTTTCTTTTCTTTTCTTTTCTTTTTTTTTTTTTTTTTTTCAGTGCTGGGGATGAAACCCAGAACCCAGAGCCTCAAACATCCTAGGCAAATATTCTACCCCACTGAGCTATGTACATCCCCTGCCCAGAGTATTTCTGTTATCTTACACACTGGGTTTGAGGACCTCACACTTCTGAAACGAGTTGGTATCAAGAGGCAGTATAGAGAAATGGCTGAAACCACAGACATCAGAGCTAACTGTTTCTGCTGGAATCCCAACTCTGCTATTGCCTGGTGCGGTGGACTTAGGCAAGTCACTTAATGTCTCTGTGCCTCAGTTTCTTTGTCTATAAAATGAAAGATTGAAATAGTATGTACCTCATCTAGTTGTTGGAAAAGAAAGCTTTTTTGAAAAGGACTTTTGTATAAAGTGCTTAAAACAGTGCCCAACACATAATAAACAAAATAAATGTTAGGTTGTTACTACTATGAGGCTCATTAAACCTAGTAATCATTTTAAATAAAAAAGAATCCATGTAGGAGCTAATGTAGCTCAGTTGTATAGGGTGCTTGCATAACATGTGCCAGGCCCTGGGTTCAATCTGGGTGGGGGTGGGTGAAGAAAAAAATAAGGTAGAAATTTTACTCTAGGATGTATAGTAAGTGTAAAAATCACATGAAAATAGAAAGAAAGATGTAAGGGGGAGAAAAAAACCTAAAGTCAATGCCCATCAACAGGAATAGTTTAAAAATGGCTAAAAAGAATACTATGCAGCCATTAAAAATGATGATGTAGTATAATACAACTATTAACATAAAAATACTTATTATATATTTTAAGTTAAAAAATCAGCTCACAAATGATATGATTTCATTCTTGTACAAAAATCGATATTTTATGTTTTATTATGATGGTTACATAGAAAAAGTAAAAAAAAAAAATACTACCTCTGGAGATAGAGTGATGGCTGGTATTTCTACTTTTTTAAAGGCAATCTCACAAAATGGGCATCAGTGAAGGGTAGCAATTTTGCTTTGTATGACTGGGTAGGTAACGACCTCAGTTTCCATATTTTAAAAAAACATGGGACTATTAGGATTAAATGAGGTAATCCACATCAAGTACTCTACACGTTGTCTGGCACGTGGTAAAAGTTCAACGTGCCTTTCAGTTTTAATAAGTGACTTCACATGATGTGACTGAGAACTTACAACTGAGTGGAGTTTTTAGGAAAAAAGGGAGTCAGGATCACAGTCACACACAGCAGAAGTAAAAGGGAACAGGACTTAGCTGGGAGCTCTCGGTACTTCAGTAGGCCCAAACATCTCCCCATACACATTCAGGCTCACCTCCTTCAGCAAAAATATTTTAAAAATTCATCCACAGGTTCTCTCAGCCTCTGCAGTGACATATTCACTGATTCGAGAGCCTGATTTCCTGTTTACCCTTGCTTCTCTGGAGTAGGCCCCAGCTCATCTTCCAGAACCCACACAACCATCAGCCTGCTATTTCCATAGAAGTCACCACACACACTGCAGTTGTTGCCTGGGACGGGGGAGTGGGACAGAGCTGAGATTCATAGGGTAGGAAAAGGAAATATTTCAGGGACAAAGAAAGCTCAAGCCTTGGGCCAGGCTGAGGAGAGTCTTTCAGAAGAGATTACTAAATAATTCCAATGATCTAAGAAGTTTTTCCCTTTGACCAGGAAACTAGGACAAACGAAGGTAGATTCCGTGTTTATTATTAAGTCCATTGACAGGAGATTAGGCAAACCAACAGGTGAAATATCCCGGAAGCTTTTATCAAGAACAGGGTACCAGGACAGCTGGAAAATTACAATTTCATAAAACACACACACACAAACGCAAGCCCTAATAAGCAGCGGGGGTGATATTTGAGGAAGTAAATTGGAGAAATGAAGCCGTGAAGTGGGGGAAGCTGACAGACTTCTGGCACACACACCACGACCACACCAAAGCTTCTGCAGGAGTCGTGTTGTTACACAGGCTTTCAGTTACAGATTTGAAAAAGTCATGTCTCTTTGCCAATAAAGTTGTCTCTTGCAACATGATTAAAACAGATCCTTCGCCATCCACGTTCAACTCCATTAAGTTGACTGAAGGATGCTCATGGCGCCGGCTAATTAGTACATGTGAAACTTTCTATAACTGAAAGATGGGAAGAACTCAATCTCCACAGAGAGCACGAGGTGGAGAGGAAAAGACACCCAGGATTTCTCGTTGTTCAGTATTTTTGAGCACCTTTCCTTTGCCTTGGGTATTCAGTGGCCCATAATACCCAGTACCTCCAGAGCACTCAAAAACACTGTAGCCTCTTCAAGAACTTCTAAATCAAAGAAAGACAGTGTTGGGTGTTGTGGTCAGTGTCTTATGTGGTCCCTGTAGTACAAAGAGGATGCCTTCGACTCTTCTTTGACCCAGACTGTGTACTTTGAGCTGTTTTCCAAAGGTGATGATGAATTCACCCATTTATTAGACACACATTTCCTGAAGAAGGCATTGTACAGAGACAGAGAAATGGCAGAGCATCTGTCCTTGTGGAGATTATAATCCAAGAGGTGAGATTCAATATACAAAGAGGTAACTATGCTAGCAGATAATTAGGAATGACGGAGGCATGGAACACTATGGGAGTCACGATCTGCCCAATTCATTAATTTGGCTGCCTCTGTAGGGACACTACTAGGATCCCGGGGTGCAAACTGTGACCATTGCATGAAATAATTAACCAGCCCACAAGACTGGCCCATGATTATGTTAAATCTCAAAAGGTTATGCAAGATGTCGCCAGCACTGTAGCAACCTGTGTCATTTGGCAGGAGAGGCAGAAAGACATTACCGTACTCACTCTTGAATAAGTTTGATGCTTCTAAGAGCATTCAATCCAACAAGAAGATACTACAGTGACATTTGTTGAACTAAATTGAATTTATCTTTATTTCTTTGATTGTTGAACTAAATGGAAATTATCCTTATTTCTTTGAATCAGATTCATAATAGAATCCCTTAATGCTAGAAGCTTATCTAACATTTTGTTAGATAATGCATTCACCTAACATGACGAAGGGAGAACACAGTAGTACCCTAGAACCTTCTGAGCCTGGCGACTGGTAATCAACTCAGCTAGGATACAGTGGAGCTGACACTCCAACCTGCTACTTGTAGATGTTTGCTGGAGTATATAAGAGTCCATGAGGTTAAGGAGATCCCTCTAAGACAGTGCTCCTCAATCAAAGGCAGCTTTTCCCACCAGGGGACATGTGGTAATATCTGGAGTGATATTTGGTCATCACTACCAGGAGAAGAGAGATGTGCTATTGGCATCCAGTGGGTAGGGCCAGAGATGTTAGTAAATATCCTATCATGCCCAGGACAGTCCTCTACAATAAAGAACTATCTTGCTGCTGTTGAGAAACCCTGAGTTGGGGGGAGTGGTATTCGTCAGCTCCCAGTCAAAGACAGCATTTTTAATGAACTTGACAGTGAGTCTTTTGAATATTAGGGGGTTTGGGCAAAAGAAGGTAACTGTTTCTTTGAAAATTTTTATTTGCAACTCTTTCTAAAAATCCAAACAGGGTTAGGGATGTAGTTCAGTGGCAGAGAGGTTGGCTACCAGGTGCAAGACCTTGGGTTCAATCCTCAACATCACACACACACACACACACACACACACACAATATCTGAATGAAGACCAGAGACCAGTTACAAATCACTTGAGAAATAAAGAAAAGCACAATAACCATGCACGAACAGAAGAATCAAGGTGAAAAGCACTTTTATCCAATAAAATACGTGAGCCGTGAATGCAAGACGCATACACCAATTTTAAATTCCCAATTAGCTACGTAAAGAAAGTAAAATGAAGTGGATGAAATTAAACTGAATAATTGATTTTGTTTAACTTCATATATACAAAATATCATCATTTTGATGGGTTATCAATGTAAAATGTATTAATGAGATAGTTTACATTCTTTTTTTCATACCAAGTCTTCGAAATCTATTGTGTAGCTGACAGTTATGCACATCTTAATTTGGACTAGCCACATGTGGCTGGCAGCTGCTGTACTGGACAGCACAAAAATCACCAAAAGTTCTCATTAAGAATTCAGCATAAAAAAAAAAAAAAAAAAAAAAAAAAAAATTCAGCATCAGGCCTGAAGTCCCAGCTACTCAGGAGGCTGAGACAGAAAACCTGCTTGAGCCCAGGAGGCCAGCCTGGGAGACATGAGAAATACTGTTTCAAAAAAGAAAAAAGAAAAAAAATGAGAAATCAATCATAATTTTGATTTGGAATGTCTGGAATGGACACCAGGAACCCACATTTTGAAACATTTGCCCAGACAATTCTTGTTCAGTTGTTTTATAAACCACATGCTGAGAAACAAAGATTTTATTCTAGAGCATCGCCTCTCAGTTGCTTATAGCCTAACCTGAAACCATGTCACACAGCATTAGTTTTAAGAGATAAGAGGGGTCACCAAAGACCATGGAAGCCACAGAAGATGCAGCAGGTAAGGTAGGGTTTTGTTTTCTAAAAAGGGATGATGGATTCCTCCCTTCAGAGAATCTGGAACATGGTTGTCCAAATGCTCTGGAAAAGCAAGTTTTTCTTTCAACACTATGGTTGGATTATTTCTGCATTTATTTTTTTAAAACACATCAATATACCTATAGGTAATGGGTTCTGTTTTTAAGGAGTTTTACTTCCTCAATCATCGGCAGCATGCTCAGGAGTCTCAGTGTACTACACTGTAGTACTCTCAAATAGGAAGTAACAATCTTATGACTCAGAAAATGCCACAGAAGCATACTACACTAACATGATTCCGGTTTTCATACCGAGTGTTATATTCTCTGAAGTGATTGTAAGACTGCTACTACAGCTTCACAATAGGCCTTTTGTCTTCTTGTCTTTGATTTCAACTTAATAATATATAAATTCATGGGACTGGGGGTGTATGTATCTCAGTGGTAAAAGCACACGCTTATCAGGAGGCTGAGGCAGGAGGATAGCGAGTTCAAAGCCAGCCTCGGCAACTTAGTGAGGCCCTAAGCACCTCAGCGAGACCCTCTCTCTAAATAAAATATTAAAAAGGGCTGAGGCTGGGGCTCAGTGGTTAAGTGCTCCTGGGTTCCATTCCTGGTAGTTAAAAAAAAAAAAAAGCACACATGCTTAGCATGTACTGAGTCCTGGTTTCAATCCCCAGCACTGTAGGAAAAAAATATAAACATAAATAAAAAATAGATGTATGTATATGTATATAATCTCACAATAAGAGAATTTGCTTCCATAAGTACAAAACTGTCCTGGAGGGCAATAAGAAAGGAGCATCGTGCTAAAAATGATAAGCCTTAGCGCTCTCTGTTGTCTCACCTGTATCCATCTTCCAGACCACTTTGTTCACATGGAAACGATTTTCGAGAGAAGGTCCATGTACATCGGATTTGTGGGTATGCTTTAAACCTGACGGAAAAGCAAAAGTCTTCATATTGGTCAATTTCATAATCTTCACTTGAATTGGTAGCATTTATAAATCCCTTTTCTGAAAAATAAAGAAGCATTTGTAAATTAGATAATGGCATTCATATGAAAATGTATTGAGATGACAAAGTGAATTTTTATTCATCCATCTGATGCAAGAAAGCTCAGAGATTGACACGCTGCAGGTCAGGTTGGAAGCACCCAGAAATGGAAGAGTCTTATCCCCAGTTCTAAGCCTGAGCTCATAATCTTTTGGAGTCAAGATTCCTTTAAGAATGGGATGTAAATAATTAACCCTTGCCCAGACAAATACATAAATAAACCTACAAGACTTTGCTGACAACTTCAGGAGGTTGAAGAGTCCCCCCGCTGCCAGCCCAACAAGTATACTCTGAGAACAAAGAATGGAAAACTCTGCTCTTAGCCAGAACAAGTCTCTCAGTGATGGGTCCCATGTAAAAATGATCTCGAGGTTCAAATCATAGAGCAAGCTGGCTAGCAATATTCACACTTCTTCCTTGCAGATCATTTCCTTATTAGTTTGCTAAGAGAATTCCTTTGTTTCTTAGCATTTTCATTTTGGCTAACGTCTGCACCCTAACCCGAGATTACTTAAGCATGATTATTATGAAATGCTACATAGCCCACCCCCATTTCCACTCATTCCAGTGCTTGTACAGTATACAGTCATGGCTCACTGGGCTGGCAGCAGGTTCACAGAACAAGTACTTATTAAGAACCTGTTTGGCACCAGACTTCAGGGTCACAAAGATAGCAGGGATGTCCGTGTCCTTAGGAAACTTACAGTCTATTGGAGGACAAGGCATACAAACAGATGGTCACACTACAGAGACTGTGGCACTCAAGTAAGCATGATTTAACTGGAAAAGGAAAGGAGTGGGTAGCTTATCTTTGAAAAACTCTTCTAACTCAATTTCTTTCGCAGCTTTTTGATGGTGACATGAGATTGAAATCAGCATTGGTGTTACATACCACACATTCCATACTAAAAGAAACTAAAATGATGAATAAAGGTTGCATGAGCCGCCTGCATTACCTAGGATGGTAACCAGAGCTGACTGACTGGGATGCTCTGAGGAGGAACAAGTGTAATATCCAGTGTCGTTTCTTCCCACTGATGATACAAAAGCAAACAGAATCCGTATCATAGTTCTGTTTCTTGAATAGGTACTCATCTCAAAGTAGCTGCCCTAGGTGTTAATAAAACAGAGTTTGCATTTAATGTTTTTGGCCTGTACTCGTAGCTCCTTGTGCCTGCATTTTCAGAATACAAACTTGTCACATTACCTCCTCGAGGACTTTGTTTCCTAATTCCCAGGTGAGCCCAAATCCGTGGTTCACGTGAATGGCTTTGCACCTTATCCATAAGGGTTCTCCCACTTTGAGGAATAATTGGGGCAGTGTGGTCTGAGGAGTTTGATTTAGATCTAGAAAATGAAAACATCCCAAGTAAGGGGAAAAAAAGGTGATTTTTTTTCTCATCTCAAAATATATACTGAACATCCTGAAGGATGAAGGTTTTTTAAAAAAAATTTTATTTGTTCTTTTTAGTTTATACATGACAGTAGAACGTATTTTGACATATTATACATACATGGAGTATAACTTCCCATTCTAGTGGTTGTACATAATGTAGAGTTACACTGGTCATGTAATCATATAGGAACCCAGGAAAGTTATTTCTACTGTCTTTCCTATACCCATCTCTCCTCCCTTCCTTCATTCCCCTTTGTGGACAAAGATTTTAACATCTCCAGTGTTGCTAACCATATTAATAAAATAATCTTTTAGAGGTTTACTACTCTTTGTTGAGAAATCAGTGCTTACAGAATCCATAATATTACATTTAAAATGATATAAAGGGGGCTGGGGTGTAGCTCAGTGATACTAGTGCATACTTAGCATGCACAAGGCCCTGGATTCAATCCCCAGCACCTAATAAAAAAAGATAAAATTAAATGGTATAAAGAAAAGATAGAATCTCCGAAGCTGAATGATTGCTTAGTTACTGTTAGTAACAGAGAGTTTCTAAGGAATAATCACTGAAAATAAAAGTACATGCTAGTGTTGAGGGTGTAACTCAGTGGTAAAGCATTCACCTAGCATGCCCAAGGCCCTGCCTGCTATCCCCAGCACGGGAGGGAAAAAAAGTATATGATACCAGAGTTTTACCTATTGTGAACAGTTTGGTACATTCTCTGCCCAGTTCATTTCTTGCACAACACCTTATATCTGTTCCAAATAATTCATGAAGTACCTTTTCCTCCTTTTTAACAACAGCTGGACTTTCTTCTTGACAGCTGTAATTAGAAAACAAAGGCCCTTTGACTAAATATGTTTTTAAAGGACTGCTATGGGCTGAGGGTGTAGCCCAGTGGCAGAGCACTTGACTAGCATGTGTGAGGCACTGGGGTCGATTCTCAGCACCGCATGTAAATAAATAAATAAAATAAAGATATTTGTGTCCATTTATAACTAAAAAAAAAAAATACTTTTAAAAACAAATAAACAAACAAACAAAAAGACAGATGTGGGGGGCTGGGGAGATACTCAGTCGGTAGAGTGCTTGCCTTGTAAGCACAAGGCCCTGGGTTTGATCCCCAGTACCCAAAAAAAAAAAAAAAAAAAAAAAAAAAAAAAGACAGATGTGCATTCAGGAATACAGTTACAGGTTCTTGAGTTTGTTTGAGGTTCTTGAGTTTGGGCCAAAGCAGAAAAAAGAAAGAAATAAAATAAGAGAGCAGATCAAAAGGTAAATAAACCAAATTTATTGCTTCAGTCACGGGTTCATAAGGGAACTAGCTGGTTACTCAGGATCTCAACTCATTAGAATAACACTGCATAATAAAATAATTAAAATGTTCTTTTCCTCAGCAACTTCTTTTTTGGTTGTCTTTTAAAAACAGGGAAAGGAAAAACTTCCTTCTGGAAGACAAAAAAGCCCGGGTACCACAGAGCCAAGCCCGTCTCAGGAGTCAACAGAGCAACACTGTCTAACACTGTCTCTGGCCTCAGCAGAGAATGGACTTTAGTTCCCGAACGGCATTTCCCTAATCTAGGCTTTTCCCAAAGCGGAGGATGGTTTTGGAGTCTGTGAAGCATCACTATTCTCTTTATCCCTAGAATCAAGTTACTCTTTTCTTTGTATATCCTTCCTTGAGCTGTTTTAATTATAAGACAATAATAACTGAGTTCATTGTACACATGTTGGATAATAGAGAAAAACACAAAGAAAAGAATTTTAAGTTATCCAATCCTGTCACCCTAAGATAACAACTGTTATTATATTGACATGTAGCTTTTCAATCTTTTTTTATCTATTTATATGTTACGTGTGTGTGTGTGTGTGTGTGTGTGTGTGTGTGTGTTTCAAGAATCTTTTTGATTCAAAATTTGAGATCACATTCATATCATTTGGGAACCTGGCCCCTTTTTTTCTCTCCTTCTATTTTCTCTCCTTTGTCAACAAAAATGGTTCAGTAGACTTTAGTTCAAACCCCATGAATTCTTGCTTACTCAAAGCGTAGTTGTGGCACATATAGAAAAAGAAAACTGAACATTTACTCTGTATTGTATCTGCCAGAAAGTGTTCGATGTGCTTCGTGAGCAATCAACTGGCTTAATCCTCATCATGATTCTATGTGATACTTGCTACCATCCTCTTTCTTCTGATGAAGCACAGAGCAGTTAAATAACTTGTCCAAGGCTACACAGCTGGCAAGCCAACCTCGGTTCAAAGCCAGGCTATCTGGCTTTAGATTCTTGATCCTTAAACAATTATATTAAACCATAAACAGAATGATCACAAATTAAACTTTTAGCCACAGGGAATTTCTTTTAAGAGAATTATACTTTAAAACCAATATCTCCCCCCACCTCACCAGATACTCAGGGAAGTAACAATACTATAACCTAAAAGCACTTTTATTCATGGAGTATGATGCTCTGCAATTGAGGTGAGCAAACCTCGAAGCCCTCCTTATAAAAACGAAAAACAAAACAAAAAAATCCCACCTTCCTCCCTGTGAGGCCTGTACTATTTGTTCTGTACATTTAAGGAGCCAAAGTTTTCTTTTGAAATGAAGATAAATTAAATTTCTAATATTGTTCGATGTCAATCACATTAGAAAAAGACCCCAAATTAGTGATCACAGCAGTCATCTTTTCACATGTCATACCTTTCACCCTGAGAGTCACAGAACACCCATTCCACGACCGGTTCTGGAACACTTTCAGATATGCAGACCAGGGCATCCTGATTTTCCATTTTTCTAAAGTAAGGTCTTCTTAATGTATAAAGCAGTGTATCTAAAGCATCACAAATTATTAACATATTAATATTTGTTAACATTTCTATTGATATTTTAAAAATCATTGTCTTAGTAGCCCCCTCAAAAAATTCGACATCATTAAGAGAAGTTGCTGGGCGTGGTGGTGCACGACTGTAATCCCAGTGGCTCAGGAAGCTGAGGCAGGAGGATCACAAGTTCAAAACCAGCCTCAGCAAAAGTGAGGTGCTAAGCAACACAGCAAGACCCTGTTTCTAAATAAAATACAAAATAGGGCTGGAGATGTGGCTCAGTGGTCAAGTGCCCCTGAGTTCAATCCCCGATAACCCCACCCCCAAGAAAAGAAAATTTTATATTTTATACTATAGCAGTATACACTGCCCCACACCCAGGCAATATATTAAATTCAATGATAGCTGCAATGTCAACTTTAACACTAATGCCAATTTCTTTGAGCATTCATAAATCCACAGATATCTACAGTAAGTGGAGTGAAGTCATGTGAAAATGCAAATAATATACAGCTTAAACCCCTTATTCAATGTGCAACTTAAAACTCAACTTCCTTTCCATAAATATATTATGATGGAGAAATGTAGAAGTATGAGTAGGATGGAGTTAGAATTAAAAAAGACTTTAGAGGCTGTTCACAGTGGACCATCACACCACACACACACACACACACCCCATCCTCCGCTCCCTACCATGTTCCACATATAAATTTTTTCACTCCTGCTTGGACTTTTCCAGGAACTAGAGTTCACTACAGCACAAGGCCAATCATTTTCTTTCTTTCTGTTTTTCTTTTAACCAACTTTTTTACAAATGAAAATGAAAGTTTTCCTATACTTAATTTCTTATAACAAATTTCAATCTAAACTACTGTGTATTGTTTGATATATATGTATATGCATGCATATATGAAGGAATAGGATGTACCTGCTGAAATACAGATATATATATAAATGAAGGAATGCATGAAGTGTAAATATTTTTTCTTATTGCAGGTGTAGCCATTTTATTAGTCTAATATTATCATCATCCCTAAAGTCATATCACCACAAAATAGAGGACACTATTATGTGTTACTTTCTAACTTGTAACATATTATTAACCTTATGAATACATGACATCCTCTAATCCTGTTTCTTTTTGTTTATTTGCTTATCTTATTCTGTTAATAATTGTTTACCATGTTTTCATAAACATGTTTAGTTGCACTTGAATTGATTTGAAACATTATTTCCAGTTCACTGCCGTTTTAAAAAAAAATTGTTCTAATTGGTTATACATGTGTAGAGTGCATTTTGACACACTCTACACAAATGGAGCATGACTCCTCATCCCTCTGGTTGTACATGGTGCAGAGTCACACAGGTCATGTAATCATACATGTACATAGCATAATAATGTCTGTCTCATTCCACCACCATCCTTCCCATCCCCACACCCCCTCTCCTCCCCTCATTTCCCTCTGCACAATCCAAATAAAGGGTAAATTTTTAAGCATAATGATTTTAACAAATCCTCCTGGACCCCTGATCTAATTTAGTAATCTGAATATTAATAAATACCTTTTAACCTAATTTTGTGCTTCTCCCTACCTCTCAACCCTAGGTAACACTTATCCTGAATTTTGTATTTATCATTCTTGCACTTTAAAAAATAGTTTTACCACAGCTATGTGTTCCCAAATAATATGTTGAATTGTTTTGTTCTTGAGCTTTAAAATATTGTATCACTCACTATGTTGCTTCTACAATTTCATTTTTTTCATCCAACTTTCTTTCTTTTTCTTTTTCTTTTCTTTTTTCTTTTTTTTTTTTTTTTGTACCGGGATCTAAACCCAGGGGCAATTAACCTCTGAGCCACATCCCCAGCCCTTTTTATATTTTATTTTGAGACAGGGTCTCACTAAGTTGCTTAGGGCCTTGCTAAATTGCTGAGGCTGGCTTTGAACTCACAATCCTCCTGCCTCAGCCTCCATCATACCACCATACCCAGCCCAACCTTATTTCTTAAGATTCACCCATAGTTTTGCATGCAGCTATCCTTTGTTCATTTTTTGTGTTTTGTTTTTACAAAACATTCCACTGGTAAGTAAATCATGATCTATTTTTTCATTTTCTTGAAATGAACATTTGTTTCCAGCTTTTTAAATATTCCACGCACTTCTACCAAGGCGTGTGTGTAACATTTTCTAAAATAATATGCCCAAAAGTGGAACCGCCAGTTTACACAGTATGAGCATGTTCAGCTTTATACATAATGACAATTAGTTTCCCAAAGTGGTTATACTAGTTAATACTTATACAG
This sequence comes from Sciurus vulgaris, assembly GCF_902686455.1. Taxonomy (NCBI): domain Eukaryota; kingdom Metazoa; phylum Chordata; class Mammalia; order Rodentia; family Sciuridae; genus Sciurus; species Sciurus vulgaris. The sequence continues at coordinate 162,221,130 of NC_136464.1, read as the reverse complement.
CAGAATATGACAGCTCCTACTGCTCTATATACTTACTAAGACTTCTTAATTTTCAATGATCTAGAGGTATAAAATGGTATATCATTGTGGTCTTAATTTAATAATCAATTTAATGTATATTAAAATACTTTGTTGGGGGGCCATTATGCTGGGATGGCTCCAGTGCCCTGGGTTCCTACATTATCAAACCAAACCCAGCTCAGAGGAAGCAGCACAATGAACTTAAGCGTAACCAATCAGAAACTGCCAACCAACCTTTAACTAAAGACTTTAACAAGCAAAAACTGCTGACTAAGCTCTAAGTAGGGACTTTCCACTTTAACCTATCAAACCTTTTCTTTGTCTTGCTTCTGTGAACGTTTTACAAAAATTTTCCCCTCACAATTCCTTAATGGAACCCACTGTTTGCCATCTGGTGTTGCCCAATTCATGAATCACTGTCTGTTAGAATTCTTAAAATTTTAATATGCCTAAGTTTATCTTTTAACACATGTTTATTGACCATTCTGGTTTCATATTCTATAAATAAAATGACCACTTATGTTTTATATTCATTTTCTACTGGGTTTGGTTTTACTTTGCTTCTTATTGATTTATAGAAGATCTTTACATATTATGAATATTAATCCTGTGTTAATTGTGAACTGCCAAGTACCTTTTTCCCATGTTGTGGTTTTTACTTTTCATCTCTGTAACTTCTAACATTTGGTCCAATTCTACCCTGTACAGCAATTTTTTTTAAAGTCTACCTTTGTTTCCACATGACAGTACTTCAAATACTTAAAATTAAAACTGAGATCAAGAGAGATAAATACCACCCAAGGAATTTTAACTAGTTAGCCCAGGTTTCCTGACTCAAAATCCTAGAATTATCTCCTCTATATTACACTACGATCAATTTCTACTCCTCAAAACATTCCCTTCTGTATGCCAAACATCCCCCATTCCCATGCCACACTTTTAGTTAACAGAGAGCTTGTGATTGTCTCTTTCACCTGTTTCTGTTTTTGTTTTGAAACCCACCACCTAGCAGAATGCTAAAAAGAAGTTAGTATTTACTTGATTGATTGTTCCTATATTTTTATACTGTAAATCTGGAGTGAAAGAAGCCCTAAATAAAGTAGGGACACAGCAGATGCCCACTTCCCTTACACAATTATGTGCCCTTGACAAAAATGGAGAGAGAGCAAGAATTTCTTATCCTCTTCCAACCTGGAGCGCATAGTGTCCAATGAAGGGGAACAAGGAAGTCAGGAGGTTCAAGAATCAAGACCAAAATCAAAGGCAATTCTTGATTTTGCTCCTCTGTGGCTCTGGTCCTACTAGTTTCGGAGTAATTGAAGGGATTTTCAGATCAAATTTTGACTTTGCCTGACTTTTGCCTTGCGGACTGACTTTGGAACCCAACACCCCACCCTGTCCCATGACCCAGTACGAGTGACCCTTCGGGGAACGTGAAATGCTCTTTGCCGTCAGTAGCTCTGACTGCAAGGCCACCCCCTCTCACACAAGGCCCAGTGCAGTGTGGTGTGAAAAGAAGTGTAGACCTGGCTTAAACTGGCCTCTAGCTGTGATCATTATCATGTCTCAAGGTGTGGTTATGGTGAGCGTCTGGGCGATACAGGCAGAACACCTTCAGCAAAGGGTGACAGTGGTCACTCCTGCCCCAGGTGCCCCGTGGGCTGGGCACACAGGCACCATACGCTGGCTTTGTGTAGAGTCACTGACGAGGAAGAAGGAAGCAGCAAGTTGCACCAACGTGTGGCTAGGGAAGCTAATTTAAAGTGGCATTAACCAAGAGTTTGTAGAGCACTGCCCTGGTCCCCTCTGTAGGGGACCTGTTACTACTGCCACTTCTATTAGTCATGTAAGGTAAAGCAGTGCATTTAGTGTGCACAGTATTAAGTCTGTGCAAATGCTAGGTCTGTGCTTAATGGGGACAAAATGAAATGCCGGAAAGCAGATGGAGGTGGTGTCTCCCTGGGTATGGCCATTTGGACTGTTCTGTACAGTTTGCACAGTCTGGCATTTGCACAGACCTGCACTGTCCAATACAATAGCCATTAGCCACATGTAGCTGTTTCAATTCAAATTTTAATTAATTAAAATTAGATACAATTGAAACTGGTTTCCCAGTCACACTAGTGATATTTCAAGTGTTCAACAGCCACATGGGGCCAGGGGCTACACTATTGGACAGAACAGAAAGAACATTTTCTTCATATCAGAAAGTACTATTGGATCATGCTAAGACCTTACAATCTTGTGAAATATATACTTTTATCCTCCTTTTACAGATAAGGAAATTCAGGCTCAGAGAGATTCAATCACCTGCCAAAAGGAGTAGTTTTGGAACTGGAATTAGAACCCAAGACTTCTAATTCCAAGGTCATAATGTTTTCCAGTTCTCCCCTGTCATCCATCTGTTTACTGAAAGAAGAAAAAATGGGGGCCCTGAATAGACTTATGTCCTAGGTTTTTAAAGAGCATTCACACTGAGAGTTCATGGGAACATATCAGAGCTTCTCAGTTCTCAGTAGATTATGTGGAGAGAGGAACTAAATTCAATCAACTCAGCTGCAGATTGAGAGAAGCCTGAATATTATATCTAGAGCCACATGTCATAAACAAATGAGTTCAGTATTGTGTACAAGTATGCATATGTAACAATAAATCCCACTATTATATATAATTATAATGCACCAATAAAATGTTTTTTTAATTATTAAAGAAGCAAATGGGTTCTAAACTACTTCTTTGGAATACTGGGAATACCTAGTAGTGAGCTGAACTTACTTCTTATACTCACTGTAAACAATATTGTATAATTGGTAGCTTCACTCTGAATAAAAAGTAGGTATTCTCCAGCTTGGGTCTCTGTCATTTTCAAAATGACCATGGAAACAACTCCTCTGTAAAACAGGAAAGAGAACTGGTTACTTTGGGAAAGGTGTAAAACTAAAAACGAAACTTCGCACTGAGTAAGAAGGCAAGTCAGTGGCTCCCTGTGACTGTGGCACAGAGGGTTGCTCGGTGGAGAACAGTTTTTGCCTGTGCCCAGCACCCGGCCTGACCACTGTTCATCTGACGTGACTTCCCACCCCTGAAAACGAGTGAGCTCCCCTCCAGCCATCCGCTCATGTTTCCTGAGCCCCTTGGAGGGAAAGCTCCCATCCCAAATCGCAGAGCCTTAGGGACACACGTTGCTGTGGTGTCCCTTCCATGACAAAGCACCTTCCATGATCCTGTTTGCCTGGTCACCTGGTCACCAGCTTCATTCAGTTCCTCATTTGCAGAGCTCGATGGCCATACAAATGAGATACCCTGGGGTAAAGAACGTTGTTCTGCTGTGGGCCCTCTCTCTCTAACTGAAGGAATTTGAATAAATCTGACATGAGGCATTTTCCTATGAAGTAGTAATTCTGCCAACATACCACATGGAAGGAGAACAATGTCTAAGTGTTAGTATGTTTAACTTTTCAGATCCTTTATAAAGGTCAATTTGGCCAGGGGTCTTCCCTTCAAAGAGATTCACTTGATGTGGATTTAGCAATACCTACTCTCTTTAAGTGCTCTCTAGCAGTTTATTGAGTGGTGTGGATTTAAATTCACACTTTCTGATTTTTATTTACTTACTTTTTGTGGTACTATGGATTGAACCCACAGGCACTCTAGCATTAAGTTACAACTCCAGTCTTTTTTAATATTGAGACAGGGTCTTGCAAAGTTGCCCAGATTGCCCTCAAACTTGTCATCCTCCTGACTCAGCCTCCTGAGTCGCTGGGATCATAGGCATGCACCACAGAACCCAGCCAACACTTTCTGACCTTTAAATTCTTGCTACTCAAAGTGTGGTCTTTCTCTAACCACGTTAGCATCTGTTGGGATTTGACAAAATCCAGAATCTGTCCCCATTGAGACCTACTGGATCAGAAACTGCATTTTGACAAGATCCTCAGGCAATCCAAAAGCAAGCTGCATTTGAGAAACCCTGTTTTAGGACACTCAATAGCAATTCAAGAACTGCTTGCCCTCATGGACAGTAAACCAGTAGGACATATACTAGATTTGCTTCTGCAGATTGATTTTGTTGATGTGCTATCTTTCTTTGAACAATTTACTCTCATTATCACTTGTGAATTCTTCTTCTTCTTCTTCTTAATTTTTTAAAATTTTTTCAGTGCCAGGGATACAACTGAGGACTTCATGCATGATAGGCAAGTGCTTTATCCCTGAGTTACACCCCCAGTCTTCATTGTGAACTCCAAGAAGCTTAGGTGTTCTGCCTATGAGCCAGAGTCCAGATATAAATTCCTATAGTTGTCTGCTATGGAAAAGTCACAAAAGGGTTGGGGTTGTAGCTCAGTGGCTTGCCTAGCACGAGTGAGGCCCTGGGTTCGAGCCTCAGCACCACATAAAAATAAATAAATAAATTTTTTTTTTTTCAGCACTAGAGATTGAACCCAGGGCCTTGCATGCTAGGTCTTTTTTTCTTTTTTTTTTTTTTTTGTATTGGGAATTGAACCCAGAGGTGCTCAACCATTGAGCCACATCTCTAGCCCTTTTTATTTTCTATTTTGAAATAGGTCTTGCTAAGTTACTTAGAGCCTCATTAAATTGCTGAGGCTGGCTTTGAACTTGTGATCCTCCTGCCTCAGCCTCCCAAGTTGTTGGGATTACAGGCATGCACCACTGCACCCAGCAACATGGACAGAAACTTGAAGAGGAATTCCAAATGAATCATGTTTTATGCAAGAAAATATTGCTCCAAAAATGCCTGTGATTGTGCAAGTGGCCTCTCTTACCTGTTCTGTAAATCAAAGTGTGGCTGACAATTCAGGGAGCTGTGTTTAAAGACCCAGAGACAGGAAATATTCCCTGGGGTGTTGACCAGCACTTGCAGCGTGATGGACGCAGATACATCTACCTCCACAGTAGCGGCTTCATACACTGCCCCTGTCCTCTCAGGCCTCAGCGTACAACCCAGGTCTTCTGGGGATTCTGGTACCTACATCGCAGAAGGAATAATGTGAATTCACAACAATTTTATGTTTACTGCATCCCCTTCTTAGCAAGAAACCTGTAACAAATACACGTATATTGACATTCTACCTACAACACCCAAGCCTGCTGAGATCCACTGAGAACATACCACTCAGTGACTGAAAATCCTATTACTTATAAGTCTCTCAAGAGAAGATAAATAACTGTAGGCTGACTTTTTTATTATTTCAATTTTTGAGCTTTATATTATTTTTTATTTGTTCTTTTTTAGATATACATGACAGTAGAGTGTATTTTTACATATTATACACACATGGAGTATAACTTATTCTAATTAGGATCCCATTCTTGTGGTTGCACATGATATGGAGTTACACTGGTCATGTATTCGTGCATGAACATGGGAAAGTTACGTCTGATTCATTCTGTCTTTCCTATTCCTATCCTCCCTCCCTTCCCTTCATTCCCCTTTGTCTAATCCTATGAACTCCTATTCCTCCCCCCAGATTATTGTGTGTTAACATCCACATATTAGCGAGAATATTTGGACTTTGGTTTTTTGGGACTGGGGTATTTCACTTAGCATGATATTTTCTAGTTCTGTCCATTTACTGGCAAATGCCATAATTTCATTCTTCTTTAAGGCTGGGTAATATTCTGTTATGTATATACTCCACATTTTCTTTTAGCCATTCATCTGTTGAAGGGCACCTAGGTTGGTTTCAAAGTTTAACTATTGTGAATTGAGCTGCTATAAACATTAATGTGGCTGTGTCATTGTAGAATGCTGATTTTAAGTCCTTTTGGTATATACCAAGGAGTGGGATAATTGGGTTAAATGGTGGTTCCATTCCAAGTTTTCTAATGAATCTCTATACTGCTTTCCATAGTGGCTGTACCACTTTGCAGTCCCAATAGCAATGTATGAGTGTGCCTTTTCTCCCACATCCTTGCCAACATTTATCGTGACTTATATTCTTGACAATTGCCATTCTGAGTAGAGTGAGATGGAATTTCAGTGTAGTTTTAATGTGCATTTCTCTAATTGCTAGAGATCTTGAGCATTTTTTCATATATTTGTTGACCATATTTTCTTCTTCTGTGAAGTTAGGTTGAATTTTTGAAGGTTTTTATGGAGTGTTTCAGGTTACATTGGACCCCCCCTGCCCAAAATTCATATACTGAATTCCTAGTCCTTAGTACCATGGGATGTGACAGGGTTATCTGGAGACAGGGCCTTTACAGAGGTAATCAAATTAAAATGAGTTCATTAGGGTGGGTCTTAATCCAATATGACTGGTGTCTTAGAAGAGATTTGGAGACAGGCAGATTCCAATAATTTATATACCAATAATCTATATACAAATAGAAGAATGCCACATGAGCATGAAGACTTCTATTTACAAGCCAAAAAGAGAGACCTGGAGGAGATTCCATCTCACAGTTCTCAGAAAGAACCGATTCTGTTGACACCTTAATTTTGAACTTCTAGCCTATAGAACTCTGAGCCAATAAATTCTTATTGTTTAAGTCACCAAATTGGCATAATTTCCTTATATCAGCGCTAGCTAACTGATACACCATAATTATAAAATCCATTTTACATAGCTAAATATTTTTATGATTATCAGTATATATATAAGAATCCATAGGACAAAGGTAAAGTAGTGTGGGTGTTAGAGGGAATTTAAAACCCAGACTTTTCTGGGTGGGTTTCTCCATAGACTCATTGCCACTACTGCACTTCTTGTCTGCTTTAAATAATCAAGACATATTGTATATACACAATGGAATATTACTCAGTCATAAAGAAGAATAAAACTATGGCATTTGCAGGTAAATGGAGGGAACTGAAGAATATCATGCTAAATGAAATAAGCCAATTCCAAAAAACCAAAAGCCAAATGTTTTCGCTGATAAATGGATGCTGATACATAAGGGGTGGGGTGGGGAGAGGGTAAGGGAAGAATGAAGGAACGTTGGATTGTGTAGGGGGAAAGGAGGTGAGAGGAAGGGGCGGGGGAAGGAAAGATGGTAAAATGATACAAACACCCTTACCCTATGTACGTGTATGATTACACAAATGGTGTGACTCTACATTGTGTACAATCAGAGAAATGAAAAGTTATACTGCATTTGTGTACAATGAATCAAAATGCATTCTGCTATCATGTATAACTAAATAGAACAAACAATTTTAAAAAAAGATATATTGAGATAAGGTGTTGTAGCAGGTTCTTCTGCTGGACACCCCATCTCTTAGCTTCTTTGTGTATCAGTACTGTGCACGCATGGACACACACACACACAATGCTTCCTTGCTTCCTGGAAAAATAGTAATTCTAAGAATGAGGCAAGAAAAATACAAGATGAACCTGAGCTATCTTGCAGTGCCAAAAAGTAAGGAAGTACTTGAAAAAAGATGAGGATACATTGAAAGGACACAGAAATCAAGTTATAATAGCTCCCTGGAGTCAAAGATAGAACTATTTGAGCAACAAAATAAATAAGGACAGAATGAAATAAACATCCAGGAATCCACAGTGATCTAAATAAATAATGAAATCAGTAAATAAAAATTGGGAGAAGGAGCAGCTATTCCTCACAGAGTAAGTCCAATTGATACATATAGAGGAAATGAAGGAAAAAGAATATCACCAACAGGTAAACACCATGGTAATGGATGCTAAATTTAGTAGGTAAAAACTGGAGGATAAACGGGATATTTACATCTCCCCCAAGACACTTATTGTATACTAGGGGGAAAGATAATAACATCATAGTGGAGAAATCTGGCACGGTCTCTTAATCTAGTGATCACGATCATGTTACTAGTAAGGAGACTCACTGATCTCCTACAACACCTGCTATGGTGCACTGGGAAGGACACACACTACTTCTGGGAAATCCTTGTCCCAAATGCATAATTTCAACCTCATTATGAAAAAATACCAAACAGATCTAAATTGGAAGATATTTGGTAAAATAATTGTTCAGTATTTTTCAAAAATGTCAAGATCATGAAAGACAAAGAAAACCGAGGACCTGTCACATACTGAAGGAGACTTAAGAGATATACACCTGTAAGATGCTGGATGGGATCCCGGAAGAGAAAAAGCCATTAGTGAAAAGGCTGGTGAAATTCAAATTAGACATGTAGCTCATAGTACTGTTAATTTTCTGGTTCTGATCACTGAACATTGGGGGAAACTGGATGATGTGTATATTAAAACTCTCTTCCTTTTTTTTTTAAGTTGTTAAATGAAAAATTGTATATATACATATGGTGTACAATGTGAAGTTTTGTCATTGAATAGATATTAATTATATATTATTATCTATAAATATATGTACATACAATGTGAAATGATTAAATCAAGTTGATTAACATTCCCACCTCACATCCTGATTATCATATTTTGTGATGAGAATATTTAAAATACACTTTATTATTTAGTCACCATGCTATACAATAGATCTCCAGAACTTATTCCTCCTGTCTAACTGAAACTCTAACCAACACCTCTCCATTCTCCTTCCACTACTATTTCTGCAACTTTTCTGTAAATCTCAAATTCTTTCAAAATAAACCATTGTAAAAAAAATGAGAAATGGGTCCCATTCAAACAGACAAATCCAAGGGCCTCAGAGGAGAGAAGAGCAAAGAGGAATTGCATGATAAAAGCAGAGAGGTGGCGAGGCAGCAGAGGCCAGCAGCACTGGGCTGGCCCTGTGTCCTGCCAGCCAGTGTCTGACAGATGGTTTAGAAGACCAGGCAAGGTCCTCAGTGCCCATCTGGGCGAAGGTGCATGGTCTCATGAGGCACTGGTACTTAAGAGATTGTGGCATCTAAAACCCTAAATGTTAAAAAAGAGAGTGCAACTTTTGTATTAATGGTAAGGGTCAATTCATTGATTTTCTTAGAACAAAGAATTCTAATGAAGACGTGGCATTGCTTAAGAAATCCCTAGTGCAATTGGTTGCTTACATAAAAAAAAACAGTTGAGAGAAGGAGGAGCAATCTCCAGAAAAGTCCAGAGACTCTACATATGTTGTTCTATCACAAAGAGAAACACTGTGAGAGGGCTGGGCACAGTGGCGCACGCCTGTAATCCCAATGACTCAAGAGGCTGAGGCAGGAGGATTGCAAGTTCAAAGCCAGCAACTTAGCGAGGTTCTAAGCAACTTAGCAAAACCTTGTCTCCAAATAAAAAATAAAAAGGTCTGGGGATGTGACTCAGTAGTTAAGCACCCCTAGGTTCAATCCCTGGTACTTAGAAAAGGAAAAGAAAACATAAATCCTATTCCAAAACAGACAGAGAAACAAACTCACAAACAAACAAAACAAATCTAGACCCCTAGAAGAGTGGGGTATGCAATGCAAATAAAGAAAATGAACTGGCTTGTACAAGGCTTCCTGCCCAAAATACAATGCTGTAATCAAACACATTGGGTTAACTCCAGTGATTTTGGTTCTTCACAAACAGAAAGCCTATCATTAAAATATACTGGGGATTTTTTTATTTTTGTTGTTTTGTTTAGGTTTCTCAGAACCATGATGCAATGGCAAGAGTTTGTACAGAAGGAATCTGAGGCCAAATGCGGTTTTAACTTCCTGGAGGGAGAGCCGTGTACGTGAACTTATGACCTATTTGGTGAGAAGAGATCATCTTAGAGTTGGGATAGACCACCCACCTGCTCTCACTGTTCACAGGAAGAAAAACAGTGCATTTCCTTAGATGCTACGCGGGCTTGTTGTCTCTAATAAGTCATTACTTAAAAGAATATGTAATAGTTAATCTAGATCGCCTGCAAGCAATCATAAAAAGGGGTGCTCAGAACTGTCATTCCAAACAGAGACTATAAATGATGGAAATATTCAGGTTTCAAACAACAATTAAGTGGCTTATGAGAACAGTAAAACTATCTTCTAGATTCCAGGATATTCCAGAAATACAGCTGAAGATGTGGTTGCTTATTTATGAGACTTGCATTTACAAGTTTTCGTCTACTAAAGAGTGCTTGTTTATTCAAAACATAGAGGGACTAGAGATTTCCAGAAAGATGTCTCATCTGAAAACTGAACTGTGGAAGAAATAAAAACATTTTTTTTAAAAGCCACTGAAACTCTAACACATTTACTTCACATTTAAATGGAAAAACATTCCAAAGGAGCTACAATGAGATGAAAATGCACTGTAAAGACCATTTATTTTTTTGCCGCAGTTAAGATTTGTATGGTCATTTGTCCAATGTGGCCTAAAACCTACTGGGTTTTCATATATTCTTGAGTATTGCATAAGAATATAATTTACACTATATGAAAAAATAACACAGGGGTTGGTTTGGTATGTGACTTAGTGGTAGAATGCTTGCCTAGCACGTGCTAAGGTCTGGTTCAATCCCCAGCACTGCAAAAAATAAATGAATAAATACAGGATTTATTACCAGGAACAAAGTCTGATCATCATTAGAATTTTTTTTAAGATATGTCTTATAAAACACTAAAACATGTACAGCTATTTTTCTATATTGAAAAAAACAGGGGCTGAGATTGTGGCTTAGTGGTGGAGCACTTGCCTACCATGTGTGAGGCACTGGGTTTGATCCTCAGCAGCACATACAAAACTAAATAAAATAGAGCTATTATTTTTTAAAAATCCACTTAAAAAAAAAAACACTGAGGTTTAAAATCTCATAGCAAAGAATATTTGTACTCTGTATCATTTCAGTTTCCTTCACTTCAGAGAGAGAGAGAGGTGGGAGTGACCATGTTGGATGAGTAGAATAAAAAGAGAGGAATAATGAAAAATGAGATTGGAACTTGAAGGAGCCAAAGCCGGATTAGGAAGCAATCTGGATCCCAGCATAAGTAATGAGAAACCACTGGCGGTTTGGGGCCAGGCAGTGGAGGGGCACAGCTGGACCTCTGGAAGGCTAGTCTGGCAGCCATATCTGAGATGAACTGCAGAAGGAAGAGGCCACTTAAGATTTGCAACTCTGAGGGAGTTAATGAAGGGGTGAATTAGGAAAGTGGCAGTGAGACCCAAGACTATGAGGTGATTACAGGAGAATGATTAAAAGGAATTAGTTAGTCTTGGTAGCTGACAGAATTTGAAAGCAAGGGAGGGGAAGGAGTCCAAAATGACTTTCAGCTTTTAGGCTTGGGAACTGGACAGGATACAAACAGAAACCAATTTATGTAAGAATAAGAGGAAGCCAGGCGCTATGGCTCATGGCTATAATCTCAGTGGCTCGGGAGGCTGAGGCTGGAGGATTGCGAGTTCAAAGCCAGAATTAACAACTTAGCGAGGCCCTAAGCAACTGTGAGACCCTGTCTCTAAATAAAATATATATAAAAAAAAAGGTTGGGGATGTGATTCAGTAGTTAAGCACCCCTGTGTTCAATCCCTGGTAACATTAAAAAAAAGAAGAAGAAGAAGTAGTAGTAGTTTGGGAAATAGAAAAAATAAATTAGGTAAGTGAATTTTAATGTATCAATGAAAAAAAATCTAAATCCAAGTGAAGGTGGGAAATTAAGGATTCAGACTTGAGTGAGAAGCCTGGATTCTAAGGGGAAAGGGAACTACTCACTGCTTCTTTGTGCTGGGTATCAGTGTCCTTTATGAATATACACCCAAAGGAGAACATGGATCTTCATACACATACACACACACACACACACACACACACACACACACACACAGTGCTCAGTGCTGAGGATTGAACCCAGAGCCTTTTGTGTACCGAGCATGTCCACTGAGCTATGCCCCCAGCAAGAACACAGTTCTGGGATGAAATGGAGTACAAAGTAACCAGGAGTATAGACACTGCAGCTGCACCAGATGTGAGTGTCTAACACACTGAAATACATCAGAAGGAAAGTCCATTTAGCCAACAGCTTACAAAACATGGTCTCCAGAGAAAAACAGTTGAAGCTATAATTTCAATATTACTTTACCATGGGATACGATGGTGACTTCTCAACTGATGAATCATTGTTCTTATGAGTGATTAAAACACATTTAATCACAGGCAGATCTTGATTGGTAATGGTCTCAAATATCATTAGGGAGAAAACAGCTGTAAAACAAAATAAAAGCAAGCATGTTGATACATGCACACCTTAAAAAGAAAATATGTATTTTATCTTAGCACAAAGTGATACATCGTAACCAGGGGAAACTGGTCAACATAAAAGTATGTAGGAAATATAATTTTGTAAAAGCAAGTCCACTTTAAATCAGAGTGGAACTATGTAAAGCAGGGTGGTTCAACAGAATCATCTGCAGTGATGGCAATGTTTCATACCCATGTTGTCTTATACAGCAGTCATTAGCCACACTTGGCTCTTAAGCTTTTGAAATGAGGTTAGCATAATTGAGAAACTGGTAAACTGGTTATTTATATACTGGCTGTTCTTTTTTTTTTTTTTTTTTTTCTTTCTTTCTTTCCTTTTTTTGTGGGGATGGGTACTGGGGATTAAGCCCAGAGACACTTTAAAACTGAGCTACATCCAAAGTCCTTTTTATTTTTTACACTGAGACAGGATCTCACTAAATTGCTGAGGTCAACCTTGAACTTGCAATCTCCCTGCCTCAGCCTCCCTAGTAGCTGGGATTACAGGTGTACACCACTGTACCCAGTCTGTTCTTTTTTTCCTATGGATACTCACAGAATCTTTTCTTTATAACCAGTGTACTAAAATTTTCAAAATATTCTGCCTTTTTGAAAGTCTATTTTCATCCGCTGTGCTGAGGACTCAATGGTCCTTTTCAATCTAGAAACTCGGAGCCCTCTCTTGAGTTTTTTTGAATTGGGTCTTTAGTTCCTTCTCTCCCCTTCACTTTCTGTTCTCCTTTTACTGTATCTGGATGTTTTTCCCAAAAACCCAGCAATTCTTGACAGTCTGCTCACACACAAGAATGAAGCACTAAGTGTCTATGGCAAGCTGTATGCGCAGGGTGTGGTCTGTTGCCTGATCTTCTCTGGAGGCTGATATTTGGGCCTTTTCTCATGGGCTGCTCAGATTTCCCAGAGAAAACTTCTTTTTCTTGCCTACTGCCTATGTGCTGGGAACTGATGCTGGCAATTTACATCCTGGGGTTCAGCAGTGGAGAGCGGGTTGCTATCAATTTTTTCAAGCTATCAATTTTTTTTTCCTGCGGTACTGGGTTGAACCCAGAGCCGCCGCATGTTAGACAAGGGCTCTACCATCAAGTTACATCCCCAGTCCAAAGTTCTCAAATGTTATTTTCTTCTTCTCTATTTCCATATCTTTATATGTTTATATCTTTGTTTTGGATATTTTTAGAACTTCATTGTGGAATAATTGACAAAAATTACAAATATTTCAGCATATATTGTGACAGTTTTACATGTGCACACATTGTAAAGTGAATACCACAATCGAGCTAACTAACTTATCCAGCAACTCACAAACTTATCATCTTTTTGTGGTGAGAACATCTGAGATCTACCGTCTTTGCAAATATATGTTATATCTTTAAAAACATTTTCTGCTGTCATTCGAATGGCTTATTGGGTAGAGGCAGTAGGTAAACATGGTAACCATCTTTCTTCCTTGTAATCTGAGACAATCTCAGAGAATTTAAGAAGCTTTCCTGCCTATTCTTTAGTGTTCCTTTCTCTCTCTACTCTTTTTTTTAAATGTATTTTTTTAGTTGTCAATGGATCTTTTATTTTATTTGTTTATACGTGGTGCTGAGTATCAAACCCAGGGTCTCACACATGCCAGGCAAGCACTCAACCACTGAGTCACAATTTCAGCCTCTCTCCACTCTTTAAAAAGAACTTTTTTAGTTGTAGATGGACACAATACCCTTATTTTACTTATCTATTTTCATGTGGTGCTGAGAATCAAACCCAGTACCTCACACGAACTAGGCAAGTGCTCTACCACTGAGCCACAACTCTCGCCCTCTCTCCCTCCTCTTAAAAAACATAATTTTGTTAGAATAATTAACATGATAAATTATACACACTAAATACACAATTTGATAAGCATGTGTATATAAAGCCATCACCACATTCAAGATAGTTTCACCCCCAAAAGTTCGCCCATGACCCTGTGTAACCCCACCCTCCTACCAGCCCAACCCCCCCAAGCCCAAGCCACCTCTAATTTGTTTTCAGGTACTATATGTTAGTTTGAATTTCTAGAAGTTCATACGAATGAAATCATACAGTGTGAATTTTTTACAGGGAGAGGGATTTTGCTTCCTTCCCTATGTATTTCTTTAAAAATTTGTCCAATATTAACTGCTGGGTAGAAATCCATTATGTAGATATTATACAGTACTTTATTCACCTATCAACAGACATTTGGGCTATTTCCTTTTTTGCTCTTACAATCAAAGTTGTAGTGAACATTGTTACAAAAGTCTTGGTATGAGCATATTCTTTCAATTCTCTTGGGTAAATACCAATCTGTTGAATGTCTAGGTCCTATGATAGGTATATACAGAACTTTAAAAGAAAGTGCCAAACTGTTTTCAAAGAGATTATATCATTCTATATTCCCACTAGTAGCATATGGGAATTCCAGTTGTGTCTCATTTGATGTATGAAACTTATAAGCCACTCTAATAGTGGTGGTGTCTCACTGTGGCTTCAATTTCAATTATCTTACTGACTAATAATTTAAAGCATTCTTTTAGATGCTTCTTTGACATACCTTAACCTCTTTGGTGGTGTGTCTGCTCACATTTTTGATCAAATCAAATCCTTTTTAAATGTGGTTATCTTGTTATTATTAAGGTTTTTTAAAATGAAAAAAAAATTATATATATTCAAGGAGGACAATGATGTTTTGATATACATATGAACTGTGGACTGATTAAATCAAACAGGTTAACACATCCGTCACTTTACACACTTATTTTTCTATGGTGAGAACATTTAAAATCTACTCTCCTGGAAACTTTCAAAATACAATGTTTTTGGTTTTGGTTTTGATTTTTCATTTTGTTTTATTTTGTTTTCTAAGAGATGGGCTCACGTCAGGCATGGTGGTGTGGTGCAGCCCTTTTATCTCAATGACTCGGGAGGCTGTGGCAGGATGATTCAAGGCTAGCCTTGGAAACTTAGAAAAAAAAGGCAGGGATGTAATTCAGTGGTGGAGTGCTCCTGGGTTCAATCACCAGTACTCCGTGTGTGTTTGTGTGTGTGTGTGTGTGTTGGGCTCTCGCTATGTTGCCCAGGCTGGCATCCAACTCTTGAACCCAAGTGATCCTCCTGCCTCAGTGTCCTTGTAGCTGGGACTACAGGAATATACCACCATGTCCAGCTAATGTGTTTTCTAATATTAGGGAGCATTTTGACATGTTTATTTTTAATCTATCTATGCAACTAAAAAATTATGAATACCTACAATGGCTCAGAAAAGAGAAAATATATCATCAAGTCAACTCAAATGCTGAATTTCATTTTATATGTTATTATTATCTACAATCATCATGCTGTACAATAGATCTCCAGAGTGTATTCCTCCCGTCTAACTGAACTTGGTACCCTTTATGACTGAGTTTTGATAAGCAGAGTTTTGTACATGCTAAGCCAGTACTCAACCACTGAACTACACCCCCAGTCCAAGAGTTTTTCCCTTAATATATTCTGGACATAAGCTTTTTATTAGATATGCAATATTTTATTAGATATGAAATATTTTCTGCTAGTCTGTGGCTTGTTTTTTGAAGGCCAGAAATTATTAATCTTAATAAATCCAGTTTTCTTTTCTGGAACGTGCTTTTGGTTTTGTAGCTAAAAAAAAATCTGCCCATTCTGAAGTCAGAAAAGTTTTTTCTATGAATTATATAGTTTTAGGTTTTACATTATTTTTTACATTTACATTTTAGTCTTACATATAAGTCTATGATCCATTTTGAGATAACTCTTCATGCAGTGTGACATATGGATCAATTTGTTTTGCCTATGAATATACTTAGATACGAATATCCAATTGTTCTGGCACCATTTGTGTATGTTCAAAGACTATGGTTGTTTAACTGAATTATATTTGTATCTTTGTAAAAAAAATTGACCATGTATTTCTAGTCTATTTCTGGAATCACTACACTGCTCTAATAATCTGTTTATCTAGATGCCTATTGTTTTCATTAATGTTGATTTATAAAAAAGCCTTGAACTCAAGTATTGTAAGTTGTTTAACTATGTTGTTTTCAAACCAGTGTTGGATATTCTGGGTCTTTTATATTTTCATGTGAATTTTAGAGTCAGGTCAATTTCTACAGAAAGACCAATGGGGATTTTGACAGAATTTTCACTGAATCTCTAAACTTATTTGGGCAAACTCACATTTTAACAACATTGAATCTTGCAATACATAAATAAGGCATAGTATATCTCTCCTTTTATGTAGGTCTTCTTAAGTTTTTCTCAGCAATGTTTGGAAGTTTTCAGTGTGTGGATCTTGCCCATTTTTATCTCTGTTTCATATATTTTGGATGTTATTGTGGTATTTAAATTTCTGCTCGTTGGTTGCTAGCATATAAAAAGGCAATTGATTTTTCCACACTGGTCTTACATCCTGTAGACTTACAGAACTCACTAGTTAGTTGCAGTCAGTTTTTTGTAGGTTCCATAGGACTTTCTCATAGATGATCATGTCCTTGTAAGTAAAGACAAAGTACTTCCTTTCCAATGTGGATGCTTTCCATTTATCTTCCTTGCCTCTTACACTGGCTAGAATCTTCAGTATAATGTTGAATGAAAACAGAGTGGGCATCCTTGTTGCTGATCTTTTAGGAAAAAATATTCATTTAGCAAGGGTGATTGTTAGCTATTTTCTTAAAAACCCTTAATTAGTTTGAAGAGGATCACATCTATTCCTAGTTTATTAAGAAGTTTTATCAGGAATAAATGTTAAATTTTGTCAAGTATTTTTTCTGTATCTACTGAGATGATGGTATAGATTTGGTTCTGTTCTGTTGTCTTTTAGTGGTTTTTTTGTGTGTGTGTTTTTAGTCTGTGAATATGATAAACCACATTGATTGATTTTCAAATGTTAACCAACCTTGTATTCCTAGGATAAACACTAGTTGAACTTGATATACCATCTTTTTTATATTGTTGAATTCAGCTTATTAAATATTACTAAGAATTTCTGCATTGAACTCATGACAGTTATTGATCTGTGATCTTTATTATTTTCAGTTTTTGTATCAAAGTAATACTGACATCATGGAATGAGTTAAGGAATAGTCACTCCTACTTAATTTTCTGTAAGAGCTTGTAAAAGGAGTTTTATTTTCCCTTTTGTTTATTTTCCCTTATGTTTAGTGGATTCTCCAAGGATGGCAATTGTTCCAGTAACTTACACTGCAGAAATATTTTAAACTGCAAATTCAATTTATTAATCATAACAATATTTAAGTTATCAAATTTTCTTGAATGAGCTTTGGTAGTATGTCTTTCAAAGAATTTTTCCAACAAATTGAAATTATCAAAGAAAAGACATAAAGTTTTTGTTTTTGTTTGGTTTTTCATTGCTTCCTGTGTGCTAGGCAAGGGCTCTACCACTGGGCCCCTCATATTATACTTTTTTAGCTATAGATTCTGCGGTATGTTTCCTGTCTCATTTTGGAGATTTACAATTTGTGTCTTTGCTCTTTTTTTCCTGCTTGCCTTAATTAGAGGTTTATCAATTTAATTGACCTTTTATTGTTCTTGGTTGCATTGATTTTTCTCTATTTTTTCTTTTTCATTAATTTTCACTGATTATTTTATTTATTTTGCTTATATGGGATTTAATTTGTTATTTTACTTTTGTGTCTCATGGTTGAATTTGATGTCAATTGATTTGAGATCCTTATTCCTTGCTAATATAATTTATAACATTATAGTTGAGTGCTTTAACTAACAATAATTTAATAATTATTTAATAGTAATATAATATTTAAATTTCTGCTTAAGTACTGCTTTAGGGGCATCCCACAAATTTTGATATATTGTATTTTTATTTTGATTCACTGCAAAATACATTTTATTTTCTTGTATCTGTTCTGACCCATGGATTTTTTAGAAATGTTATTTGGTTTCCCAATATTTGGGGACCAGATCATTATAATTCCAGACTGTCTTTTGATTTTTAATTTCTAATTTAATACCACTATAGCCAGGAGATATACTTTGTATGTTTTGAATCTTTAAAAATTTGCTTAAACTTGTTTTAGAGTTTAGATATGTTCTAACTTGGAATGCATACCATCCACACGTCAAAAACTATGCATTCAACTGTTATTGAGTAGAATGTTCCATAAATGTGATTTTATCAAGTTTGTTGATAGTGTCATTCAAGCCTTCTAAATCTTACTGATCTCTTTTTCCTGGTTCTATTAATTAATTATTGAAAGAGGCATGCTGAATCTTGGAATATAATTGTGATTTGTCCTTTTCTCCTTTGCAGTTTAATTAGATTTTGTTCAGGCTCTGTTATCAGATGCATAATGTTTATGATTCTCATGTTATTCTGATGAATCAAGACTTACAGCATTATGAAATAACTCTTTGCTCTGAAATATATATATTTTTACCATTATAGCCTCACTCACTCTCTTTTGATTAGTGTTAACACGAATTTTTTCCTGTCCTTTTACTATGTTTTCATATCTGGGATTGATTTCGTTCATGAAGCATACAGTTTGGTTCTGCTCTTTTTTTTTTTTTTTTTTTAACCAAATCTGAACAACTTCTGCATTTTATCAGTGATATTTAGGTTATTCAAATGTAATAAGATTACTGGCATGTTTTAAGTTTCAATCCATTATCTTTTTTTTATTATTTTCTATTTGTTCCATCTGTTGATAATTCCCTTTTCAGCTCTTCCTGTCTCCTTTGGGAATAAGTGAATTTTTCTTAATTCGACTTCATTTCCCTTCTTGAGTTAATACTTATGATGCTTTTTTTGTGTTATTTTACTAGTTGTTTTAGGGTCTGCAGCACCCATTCCTTCTTTAACTGTCTGCTTTTAAGTGATACTACACCTTTTCATGCATAACACCAATATGTATTTCCCTTTCATCCCATTTGGGTTTTATGGCATTGTTCCACATAAGTTATAAACATCTACAAGATGCTGTTGTTATTTTTATTTTAAACAGTCAATAAATCCTTTAATGTTTTTTTTTTATAAAAAGTCTATATTTACTCATGCAGTTACCATTTCTAGTGCTTTTCATTCCTTTGTCTAGACCTAGGTTTTCAACTTGTATTATTTTCCTACTATCTGAAGGTCTGCATTTAACATTTCCTATTATGCTGGTCTGATAGTAATTATTTCTTTCAATATTTGTACATCTAAAAAAGTACTTGTTTCTTCTTCATTTTGAAAAGCTATTTCCCTAGATAAAGAAATCTAAAGTGGGTATGGTGGTGCACACCTGTAATTCCAGCAGTGGAGGAGGGTGAGACAGGAGAATCTCAAGTTCAAAGCCAGCCTCAGCAAAAGTGAGGTGTTAAGAAACTCGGTGAGACCCTGTCTCTAAATAAAATGCAAAAAAATAGGGCTAGGGATGTGGCTCAGTGGTCCAGTGCCCCTGGGTTCAATCCCCGGTACCCTCCCATAAAAAAAAGAATTCTACACTCATGCTATTTTTCCTTCAGTTCTCTAAAGATGTGAAGATTATCTTTTGGCTTACATTGTTTATGACAAGAAGCTGCTGAATGGATGATCGTTTTTCTCTGGAAGGCTTTAAGAATTTCTCTTTGGGCTGGGGCTGTCACTCGCTGGTAGAGCACTTGCCTGGAATGTGTGAGGCACTGGGTACCATCCTCAGCACCACATTAAAAAAACAAATAAAGATATTATGTTCATCTACAACTAAAAAAAATACTTTAGAAAAAGAAAAAGAATTTCTCTTTATCACTGTCTTTTTAAAAAATATTTTTCAAGAGCTGAAGGAATAGCTCGTGTTGGAGAGTGATTGCCTAGCATGCACAAGGACCCGGGTTCGAATTCCCCGTCCCTCAGTAGGGAGGAAAAAAAAAAAGAAAAAATATTTTTCAGATGTTGATAGACCTTTATCTTATTCATTTATTCATATGTGGTGCTTAGGATCGAGCCCAGTGCCTCACATGTGCTAGGCAAGCGCTCTACCACTGAGTCACAACCCCAGCCCTATTGCTGGCTTACACAATTTGATTATAATGGGCCTTTGATAGTTTTCTTCATAAATCATGTACCTGGGTTTCATTGGGCTTCTTGGAGCTGTGGATTTATCATTTTTATCAGATTTGGAAAATTTTCCTCCATTATTTCTCCAAACATTTATCTTCCTATTCTCCTCTTTTTCTTTACTTTCCTTCAAAATTCTAATTGCATTTATATTTGACCACCTGAAGTTCTCCTACAGGTCCACAATTCTCTGTTCATTCAGAATAGTTTCTGTTGCTATGCTTTTGAATTCTCTATTTTTTCTTCTGCAGTATTTAATATGCTACTAATCATGTCCAGTGTAATTATAGTTTTCAATATCCATAAATTCAATTTGGGTAATTTTTAAATATTTAGTATGTCTCTACTTAACAGGTACAGTCTTTCATTAATCTTCAGAAATAAATGAAAGACACTATAATAACTACTTTAACATTCTTGCCTACTAATTACACATTCTATATCGTTCCTGGAACTGTTTTGGATGATTGGTTTTAATCCCTTATTATGGGTTGAATTTTTCTCTTTCTTCATCTAGTAATTTTAAATTGGGTGCTAGACATTGTGATGTTTCCCTGGTGTCCAATGTTTTAGCATTCTGCTAAATATTTTTAAATTTTTCTGGCATGAAAAATTCGTTGTGAAAACTTTATTCTTTTCAGGTCTAGTTTTTAAGTTTGGTAATGTATGATCAGAGTATGTTTAGCCCAAGGTTAATTTTTCTTTACTGGTAGACTTTATCAAAAGTAATAACCTCTGTTCTTCAAAAGACATTGTTAGGAAATGAAGACAAGCCACACACCGAAGAAGATATTTTCAGAACACATGTCTGATAAAAGATTTATATCCATAGCACACAAAGAATTCTTAAAACCCAATGATAAGAAAATAAACAACCCAATAAAAATGGGAAACACCAGGCATGGTAGTGCATGCCTGTAATTCCAGCAACTAGGGAAGCTGAGGCAGGAGATTGTAAGTTCAAGACCAGTCTATGCAACTTAGTGAGGCCCTCAGTTACTTAGCAAAATGCTGTCTCAAAATTAAAAATAAAATGAACTGGGATGTAGTTCAGTGTTAAAGAACCTCTGGGTTTGACCCCAGTACCAGAAAAAAAAAAAAAAAAAAAAAAAGAAAGAAAGAAAAAAAGGCAAAATATTTTAGGAGATACTTCACCAAACAAAATATAGAATAACAAGTACAAGTTGCTTAATATCATTAGTCACTAGGAAATATAAATCTAAACCACAATGACATATTGCTACACCCTTACTAGAATGGCTAAAAAACAAAAACAGAAAACTGACAATACCACATGCTAACAATGATGTTGAGCAACTGCAACTCTCACACATTCTTGGGGCAATTGAAAATGGCACAAACACTTTTCAAGTCCGTTTGTCAGCTTCTGATAAAGTTAAACATTTACTTAGCATACAATACAGCAAAACAGTACCACTGCTAGTTCTTGCATCAATAGAAAGCAAAACCTAAGCTCACACTAATCCCTGTATCCTAATTCTTATAGCTGTTTTACTCATGACTGACAGAAACTGAGAGCAAATAAAGTCATTTGCTTAATAGATAAATGAACAACAGAACATCCATACATTAGAATACAACTCAGCAACAGAAAGGAGAAACTACTGATGCATCACAACATGGATAAATTTCAAAAATTATCCTATGTAAAATAAACAGACTCAAAGGCTACTTATTGTGCAATTCCACTCATATAGCAGAGCACCAAGTCTATATAGTCCCACCTATTTGGCAGGCTGAGTTGGGAGGATCACCTGGATTCAAGACCAGCCTAAGCAACCTGGAGAAATTCCATCTCAAAATTTTTTAAAAAAATTAAATTCTAATTATATGACTTTTTATTTTTATTTTTATTTTTTTAGTACTGGGGATTGAACCCACCGGCACTTAACCAGTGAGCCACATCCCCAGCCCTTTGTTCATATTTTATTTAGAGACAGGGTCTCACGAATTGCTTAGGGCCTTGCTAAATTGCTGAGTCTGGCTTTAAACTTCCTATCCTCTTGCCTCTCAGCCTCCCAAGCTACTGTGACGACATTTTGAAAAAGGAAAAATGATAGCAACAGGAGAGCGACTCCTGGGGATGGGAGGTTGGGGTTAACTACAAAGTAACATAAGAGAACTATTTGGAGGAAAGGAAATGTTCTATATCTTGATAATGGTGGCCATTACATGACTACATAGTTTAAATAAACCCATAGAACTATACATTTAAAAAGGCAAAATTTAACTGGATGTGAAGGCACATGCCTATAAACCCAGTTATTCAGCAGACTGAGGGAAGGAGGATTAAAAGTTCAAGGTCAGTCTGGGCAACTTAGCAAGACTGTCTCAAAATAAAAAATAAAAAGTGTTGGGGATGTAGCTCAATGGTAGAGCATCCATAAAAGTCTGATACCCAGTACACAAATAAAAATAATAAAAGTTTAAAAGGCAAAATTTACCATGTAAAATCGTACCTCAATAAACCTTATTTTCAAGAAAGCCAGAGGAAAATTTGCCATCATCAATATTAAGGTTCTTTCCAAGAATCTATTTCAAAACCCTAGTGGAAATTCCCAGATTATAGTTTCAAATTCATTTGGAGCAATAAGTGTGACTTTGGAATTGTAAAAAAGCTCCTACAGGATTGTCAGGGGGTGGGGGTGGTTGGCATTAAAATAAAACTTTAGGTTAAGGTAAGACATACTCTCCACTGAAAGAGTTATGGACTTAGATGTTACAAAACAAACAAGAATGTCAAGATACTTCATTTTCAAGTCAAGTCTTGTGAAGCAAAGAGAACTGGGTAAGAGTTGGAGACCTACATTCTGAGTTCCAAGCCCCTCCTCTAAAAGTTTAACTTTGATAACTTTAAATTTGAGCAAGTTATTTAACCTCTTCAAGTCCCATTTTCCTCATTTGGAAAACGAGGGCAGTAGACTAAGGTCCCATTTGCTCTACTCATCCACTCCATGTTTTTTCTCTATAAATTCCGTGTGTTCATGAGTTCCAAACTCAAATCTCTGTGTGAAGAGTGAATAGCTACATACCTGGTAGCTGCCCAAGAACTTTAAACTCAAACTCACCTTTCCATCCTTAAGCCTACTCCCACCTCTATCCCTCTCCCTCAGTTAGTATCAACACATCCACCGTCATGGAAGCCAGAAACTCACTCACGAGTCTTTCCTTTCTTGTCTTCTTTTCTTTCCTTTGTTTTCTTTTCTCTCCCTCTCCCTCTCTCCCCATCCCTCCTCCTCCTCCTTCTTGTTTTTCTTCCCTCCCCCCCCCCATTCCTTCATTCCTCCCCTCCCTCCTTCTCTCTTTTTTTCAACAGGGTCTCACCATGTTGCCCAGGCTGGCCTCAAACTCCCAGGCTCAACATATCCTCCTTCTTCAGCCTTCCAAGTAGCTGGGACTACAGGTGCACACCACCAAGCCCCTCTCCAGAGGCTAGGTTTGACTCCCCCCTACCCTCACTTCCCTCACCCAAGCAAGCCAAGGCCATCACTGACTTCTGGATTATTCTCAAATCTATCCTCAGCTCCACATCTCTATTACTTTTGATCTGATAAAAGCCTTCGTGGTTCTCCCTGATCTGGATTACGGCCAACAGCTTCCTGGGCGACCTTCCTGAGGGATACAGGCTTGTTGACCCAGTATCCATCCTTCACAGACAACAGAATTACCTTTCTAAAATACAAATGCTTTGTTTGAAACCCTCCACAACTGTCAGCAATGGTCCTTACCCTTTTTGAGTCACAGATACCTCTGAAAAATCTAATGAAAACAATTAATCCTCTCTCCAAAATTAGATAAAAGCAGCACCCACGCGCAAGCGCGCAGGTATACAGGTACGAGTAGGGACGTGCGCGCACATACACAACAGACACCGGGACCCCTGGAATCCATCCAGGATAAAGTCAAACCATTTTACCATTTTAGCAAAACTTTCATTACACAGGATGCTAAGACAACCCTGAATTTTTTTAAAGCTGTCCTCTGCACAGTTTTAAAACGATTTTCTATTATAACTGTATAAATGATAATTACTCTAATCCTGGAGACTATACACTGTATTTCAGCAATTCAGAATGGCATAGTAGTTTTCCATCTACTCCATGTTTGTTACCACTGAACCTCGTTATTTGACACCTTATTTGCAGGGAATGTCCTTACCCTCTGCTATCTCCATCAACTCTCACTGGTCTTTCCAACTGTGGCTCTAGCATCACCTCCTCTTGTAAGCTTTGCCTTATTTTCTGTCCGGATGAGAGGCCAAGTCTCTGGGCATATTTCCATATTGTGCCACAATTTTCCTTCTGTGCATTTGACGTTTTCCCACCAGTATTTCCATTATTAGACTGGTAGTTCTCTGTGGGCAGGAACCAGTTTGTGTTTTTTATTTGTTTGTTTGGTTGGTTGGTTTTGCAGTGTTGGGAATTGAACCCAGGGCCTAATATGTATTAGGCAAGTGTTCTACTACTGAGCTACACCTGCAGCCCTTGTAAGGCATTTGACACAGGTCCTGTATATGGAGAGCATTCAAAAGACTCTATGGAAGGAGTAAGGAGGAAAAAAAGGAGGGAAGGAAATCAAATCTTACTGACTGACTGCATCCTGATGATTTTTTTCAGACTTCATATATTTCTTTCTGCAAAGCACCTGCCTAACAAGGAATGCAACCCTGCTCTGTTTTTTTTACCTGATGAAGGAGTAAGATATCTTCTTTTTACAAAAGAGGAACTTCAGAACAAAAAAAAATCGCCAGCCACAGTAAAGAGCACATGTTTCCTGTGTTGTTATTCCTAATATATGTATCTGCATTGCCTCCAAGAACAGAATATTTAACATTAGGAAAATCATACCTCAAATAGTAAACTTTCTAAAAAACTGAATTTGGTGAATATCTTACCATCAAAACACACAATTTGAAAGAAATAATGGCAATATCCTGCATTAGCATAGACTGTAAATAATTCTACAGAGGATTCTTGGCTATCAATTGACCTTATAATGACAGCAGCGAAAAAAAATATTCTTACTGTTTAACCTAAAAACTACCAAGAGTTCCTCTTTTAGGATCTTATGCAATTCCTCTAGCCACAAAAGAACACTGTGTGTGTACTTTATATTATTTTTATATTTCCTTCACATATGTTGGTACCCAAAGAACAATATTGCATGAGTCAAATTAACGACCACCAGCAACTTCTACAAAAGCTCTCCTCACTTTGGGACCACTGAGGATATAACTGTGGAAAGCACTGATCTAAAGTAAATCACTTAGGTTTAAATCCATGGGCACCCCCAAAGATGGAAAACCTTTCTACCATATAACTATGGCTACCTGAGAAGTGGTTAAAACTTTTTTTGGAAGTTATGGGAAAACTTAAGTTCACAAAGTCATCTGATGAAAACCAAAAAGTTCCACTTAGACAAACCACCTAACTTGAGAGTCACAAGAGATGCTGTTACAGAATGAATGAAAGACACAGCAGAGTAGCAAGATCAAGCCATAAAAAAGGCTGAGCCAATTTCTAGCCTCCCTTTGAAGTCTTACTCCTATTATCTGTAAAGTCCTTTTCAAAATCAAGGAAAAAAATGATAAAAATACAATACTCTTGAGATTATTTGCTTTTTTTTCCAACTCAAAATCTTTACCCAAAGATTAGGGTGATGTCTGGTGGGTACTTGGGGAGTCAGCAAGATGGCAATCTTTCATGATAGAAGTTCCTGCCATGCTTTCTGAGCTTCATTAGAGAATGAAAGCAGGAGAGAAGCCACAGAAATGCAGATACTACCAAAGTGTAGCTATCCTGTGGGCTTCTCCAGGGAGCCGGAATGCTCTCTCAGAATAAAATGTAGCCAACAAATTTGTTCCAAGAATCATTTATAAAATGTTTGGAAAATTGTTTCTTGCTAGGTGTGGTGGCATGTACCTATAATCCCAGATACTCCAGAGGTTAAGTTTGGGGCCCTACTTAAGCAACATGGCAAGACCCCCATCAAAAAAAAAAAAAAAAAAAGTGCTTCTTGTCCAAAAGCAAAAGATGACCATACTTATCACTGGAACAATCCATTTGTTTTACTTTAAGTGAAAGAGCATTTTCTTTCCCATAAGCCATCAATGCAATCTATCCATCTAAAAGTAGTCTTAGGGGGTAAAATGTCTAGGATTCCTATTCTAAGTTGCTTGAAACTTCCTTCATTAAAGCATGCTATTTATAATCTATAGATACTTGGTGATCAAAGTAACTGTTGGAATTACTTTACCTCCTCTGTCGACCCCCAAAAACATATAAAAATAACTTTTGGAAGGTTTAACTAACTAAAAGAAAGTTTCATTCTAAAATGCTTTTCCTGGGGAAGGGCAAATACCATGCATTTGTTAAGCAGAATAAAACTGTTTATACCCAAGTTCCCCCACTTCCATCTCTTTGATCTTTGTACCCTTTATGCCTAACAGATAAATAGGTATTCAAGGAAGTTTGTTAAGTAAAAATGATTCTTTCCCTAATGCATGCTTTCTCTTCATTTTCCTGATCTCAAGTCTACCCTGGAAATGTAAGTCTTCCTCCTCCATGTTTAATATCTCATCGCCTGATTATTTTTCATAATTCAACAACAAATTCAACAACAACAAAAAGATCTTAACTGATAACTAAGTGTTACTGAGTGTTTTTTTTTAATTTATAAAAAGTAGATCATTCTTTAGTGGATGACAAGTACTTCCCAGTTAAATGCAAGATAACTGACTGTAGATAGACACAAAGTACCCAAGAAGTGAAGAGTGAATCCAAATCTAGATGGCAAGAATCAGAACTAGACTTCTAGAGTTAGAGGGGACTTTTAACAACAGTCTCCCATTCAATCCAAACCAATCTGTGCCCAGTGTCCTTTCCCTCCACCTTCTCCTGATTCATTGTCCCTTGGGCTAGAAGTTCAGAAGAGGGCAAATAAAGTTAAAATAAGCAACAAAAGCAAAGAATGGCTACCATATCGTGTAATCCAAGACTTTGAATATGAATTCTCTGACACTAATGAAAGAGATAGTATTGCAGTTATTGAAATACTGAAATGCTCCTCTCTTTCTAGTATCAGTTCATGATGCAGATAAGGTCCCATTGGCATTCTCCCAATGCCACAAGACTTCATCATCATTCATGAAAGGTAGTGCTTACAATATAAAAGGGGGCATAATAATGGTTTGGTTTACATGAAGTGCAAAGACAGGCAATTAGTATCTGATATTACAAGTCAAATGGTGGCTATCTTTGGGAATACTGATTGAGAAAGCATGAAGCTAGAGCTGCTCTGTATCTGGATCCCATAGTGGTTATGCGAGTATATTTACATAGGAAAATTAATGAATTTGTACTCAGGATTTGTGCATATTTACTGCATGCCAATTAAACTACTTTTAGAAAAATCTAGAGAGAAAGAGGTACAGAAGTTTCTGAGATCTTTCCTAAATATAAAAGAAGCAACGTAGCTTAAATATTATTCCAATATTGATCTTCCATGTGCTCTACCACTGAGCTACAACCCCAGTCCCTTTTATCTCTTTAGAAGTCTTTCATGCTACTGGAAAAGGCACTATTATACAAAACAGAAAGTTAACTTCTCCTATTAGCAGAATCTGAAAAACATATCGTGCTATACATTGGAAATATAAACATTTACTTAGTAAAGATAAATGTTTAAGAAATATAAACTGTTTTTTTTTTACCACTTCTCCTTATTTTATTACTCTATAATTCTTAATTACTTGGGAAAAATATTGGAATAATTGCTGCACACTTCCATACTGCTAATATTTGCTCTATTTATCACAGAAACTTCAAGTTGGAATCTTATCATTTTGGAGCTGGAGGAGAGGCAGTAGTCGGTCAGAGGCAAGAGGCCGGGATGGTGAGCACCGGTCCCAAGGTTGCACCCTTGGACAGGGACCAGAGCTCCCAGGTTACCAAAACTCTGTCTCTGTCAAACCAAATTCGATTCAACCTTCTCAGTCTTTCCAACAGAAAACTGACGTGAACGGGATCGGAAAGAGATTTTTTTTTTCCCAATCACTACTACGCTACCCAGCAGATTATTTGGGAGGACAGACCTCAAAGTCCTTGAAAATCCCATTAGGGTTTAATCTTAGGAGAAGAGAATGTAGGGAGAAGGGGCGGCCGGTATTTTAATATGTAAATCCTGTTTGCATAACATTTCCAAAGTAACTAGTCGTTGATCCAACCGAAATTAGGTGGGGGTGGGGTTCGTTATTTGGGATGACTCGCTTTGGGAGAGGATGCGGGCGCATTTTCCCATCAGAGTTCACTCCATAAATCAAAACCTCAAAAGAGAGTTAAAGTCACCCCCTAACCCCGGGAGTCTACTGTATCCAGGGCTGGGTTCAGGCGTGGTCCCGGGCCACCTGGCGCAAAGCTAGCGGCCGCAGACTCACGATGACTGCCCACCACCGGAGCGTGCCGGCCGAGCTGGCAGACGCCGCGGCCCCGAACGGGCGGCCGAGCCTCGGAGAGGCCGCCCCGGAGTACGGGCCCGCTCCGGACCGCGGCAGTGATCGGAGAAGGGACGTTAGAAGAGCGAGGAGGACGAGGGGTGGGAAAAGCTGGGGCCGTGGGCAAGTCCTGGGCGAGACGGGAGGGCGCGAAAGAGAGGAGGGGCGCGGGAGGCGATGGAAGGAGCGAGCGTGGGGAGGAGCGAGGCGGCGGGGCCGGAGGAGGCGCGCACCCGGGTCCCCAGTGCAGGGTGGGGGCCGAGGGGCCGCACCAGGGACTGCGAGGGGCTGCGAGCAGGCGAGCAGGGCCTTACCGAGCAGCGGCAGCCGACTGCCGCGGCGCGCCAACGCCGGCATGGCCTCCAGAGCCCGGGGTCCCCAGGCCGCGCCAGCCCAACCCTGCGATGCCGCCCCGAGCGGCGCGCCCCGCGCTGCAGGTGGCTCGCTTAAGGATGCGCGTCACCGACCGCAAATTCCCTCGGACTGGTGCAAAGTGGAAGGGGGGAGGAACCCTCTCCCTAGAGGCAGGGGCTGAGGCGGGAGCGCCGAGGTTGGGCCGAGCGGGTAGCCGGTGCCTGGCGCAGCGCTGCGGCCGAGCCCACGTGCCCGCCGCGGTCCGCAGCCTGCGCTCAGCTGCGCCCGGGGCTCCCCGACTGCGGCGGGGGAGATTGGGCGCGGTCCTGCCGGGGAAGTTGCCCGGGCTCCGCGACTCTGCCTGCTTTGCTGTCCCCAGAAGTCCCCAAGCCCCCTCTTTTGGATTTCGGAGCGTGGGGACCTAGGGAACCACAAATCTCCCTGGTGGAGCGCGAGGATCTTTGAGGCCCGGAGAAGGGTGCTGAGTCCATGCCACACACTGGCAGCTCTGTGGGTCTTATTCCATGCTTTGTAGATCTTAGTTGTGAACTGCTTTCCTTTGTCTCCCCTTCCATCTCCTAGGATGCCCAGGACCCACTCCAGCAGAGGGATCAAGAAAAGCAGCTCGGTTTCAATGTCAACTAGAACAACTGGGAGGATAACAAACAGCGCCAATAAAACAAGCAAAGGGTGTTTTGAATTATCCACTCCACCGTTCTTGTTCTTTGTCGCACAACATTTAGTGTTGAAATTTATTTTCTTTGCGTCAGGTTGAAGATTGGAAATCTCTGGACACCAGTTCTGGTTTTCCCCCTAACTAACCCCTTGTCCTCCACCAGACACTTGCTCTCTGAGCCCCAGTTTACTTCTTGTATATGACTGAATCGAATGGTCGATAATGTCTCTTCCAATTATAGGATTTCCTTGCTCTTAATCATTTTGATCATTCTCTAATAAAGTATGAACATTGGCAGTGTTTATTCCTAGTCATACAATCTTTTTTCTCAGATGTAGACTACAGTACAATAATTTTTCCCTCTAGGGCATGATAGAAACTTTAAATGTGTCTACTATGGGGCGGGGGATGTAGCTTGGTGGTAGAACTTGTCTACCTTGTGCAAGGGCCTGGGTTCCATTCTCCCCACACCACCACCAAAAAAAAAAAGTCTGCCCTGATATAGTCACTATGGAAAACTCTAGTGATTTCTCAAAATATTTAAAAATCATATGACCCATCAATTCCACTTCTGGATATATACCCAAAAGAATTGACAATGGGATCGTAAAGAGATATTGTACACTTGTGTTCATAGCATCGCTGACAGTAGCCAAAAGGTGGAAGTAACCCAAAGGTCCATTGATGGACAAATGAATAAAGAAAATGTGGTAGGTACATACAATGAATTCTTTCAGCTTTAAAAAGGAGAGTCTGATACATAGCACAATGTGGTTGAATCTTGAGGACATTATGCTAAGTGAAATAAGCCGGTCACAAAAGGACAAATGCTGTATGATTCCATTACGTGAGGTAAGTAGAATAGTCAAATTCATGGAGACACAAAGTAGAATGGTGGTTACCTGGGGTTGGAGGGAGGGGGCAATCGGGAGATGTTTAACATAAGGAGAATTTCAGTTTTGCAAAATAAAGAGTGTTCTGGAGATTGATTGTACAGCAATGTGAAGGTACTGAATAGTACTGAACTGTATACTTCAAAATGGATAAAGAAGGGACTGCCAGTGTGGCTCAGTGGTAGAGCACTTGTCTAGCATGTGCCAGGCCCTGAGTGTGATCCCTAGCACCACACAAAAGCAAGTAAATTTAATGTATGTGTATTTTACCATTCAAAAAATTCTTTTTCAGTGTCACATTTCAGCAGAGCACAGTGCCACACACCTGTAGTCACAGCTACTCAGGAGGCATCAGCAAAATGATCACTTGAGCCCAAGAATTCAAGGTCAACCTAGGCAACTCGGCGAGACCCTGTCTTTAAAAAAAAAAAAAAAAAAAAAAAATTGAGTCTACTATAGGTCAGAAACAGAACTGGAGGAAGGAAGCATGAAATAAGTTGAACAGGAGAAGATAAGGCAATGAGGTGGGCTGGTCATTGGAGAGAAGTGGAGTTGTGAGCCTTCTGATTGCCTCGATCTAACACTTTGCCTTTTATTTAAAGTTTCACTGCTACAAGTTTTAATGGAATCGGATGATTACAAGTTTCAGAACATCAGCTTGGGTGGAGCACTGTTCAGGATACAAAATCATAAAGTTGCTGCTGCTTTTGCAAAGAATGTTAGACACAAGGCAGAACCCGTCTGTGAAAAGGGTGGTGAGAAAGGAGAAATGAGCAACGGTTTCTATGTACATTGTATTCTCCCTGGAGATTGATGGAGAAAAATAATTCTAGAAAGAGTAAACTTAATAGATGAAAATATTTTGGAGTAGGAGGTATAGACTAACATGGGGAAGATGAGAAAACGCCCATCATTCTCAGAAGTATGCCAAGTGTTGAATCAAATATAGTATCTAAGGGCTGGGATCGTGGTTCAGTGGTAGAGTGCTTGCCTAGCATATGTGAAGCACTGGGTTCAATTCTCGGTGCCACATATAAATAAATAAATAAAACTTCATCATCAACTAACAAAAATATTTTTAAAATATAATATCTAATTTCTTCCTCAATGCAAAACTCGAAGGAAAACAACCTACGATCTTTAGGAGTCTTAGATTACACAACCAGCTACATGCGCCCAAGTGTGAAATTTTGGTTCCAGGGTTTATGATTTGAATCCTCTCATAAATAAATCTCTAAAAGGGCAAGAAGCAACAAGGAGGAATGAATTCGGAAAAAGGGGAGGGGAATCAGAAGAGTTTTTTCTGGGTTGAATGAAGTGGCTTTCATTAGCCCCACAAAGGATATATTTTTATCTAGATTCTTAGCACCATGATGCAGAGCAGCTACGTAGCCATGAGTCATTCATCTTACCAACACCTTACAATGTATCCAGCCCTTAAATCATGTAAATATCTCCCTTTCCCCTTCTCTGTCTTCAAAAATTATGTCATGGTTTTAGTAACAGCTCACAAATGAAATACTTTAATGTCATTTAAAGCTTCTGTTTCCTGAAAATAAGAAATATCTCAATAGGATTCTTGTGAATTCAGTAGAAATATTAACTATGCAGGACAATTTAATACTTGCTATCAGAAGTTTTGAACCCACCAACTGGCAAAATATGACAATATCAAGTGTTGACAAGAATTCAAAGCAATGGAAACTCACTTATGGCTCGTGGGAATGTAAATTGGCATAAGCACTTTGGAAAATAACTTGGCATTAGTCAGTAAAGTTGGGCACGTGTGTACCTTCACCCAGCTGTCTTTCCTTAAAGAAACTTACACATATGTATGCTCCTGGAGACATGTCTAAACATGTTTTCATAGTATTAGCCTTTGTAATGTCAAAAAATTAGGAACAAGCTAAATGCCGACCAACAAAAAGGATAAATTGTACTATATTCATACAATGAAATACTATATAACAGGAAAAACAGAAGGAGCTACAGTTACCTGAAATAATATGAATGAACCTTAAAATCATAACGTTGAAAAAAATTGTAATGTTGAGGGAGAAAAGTGAGTCATAGAATGAAAAACCTAAAGCTGAGACCAAACAGTGTTCTCCTAGAAATACATTTCTAAGGACTTTAAAGAAAATGAAAGAACACCACAAAAATGAGGATAGTGTTACCTCTGGAATGGACTGGGAAGAAAAGACTTATTTGTAAGGCAAATGGGAGTTTCTAAAATACTGGCAATATCCTGTTGTTTTTTTAACCACTGTGGTGGGTGTTTGATGTTTCTTTTATTTTATTTATTTATTTATTGCAATGCTGGGGATCAAACCCAGGATCTTGTCCATGCTAGGCAAATAAGCAAATACTCTACCACCGAGCTACACCTCCAGCCCTAATTTTTTAACTGTATAATTATTTTTATATGTTGCTGCATGGTAGTCATAACAAAAGGAAATTTAACATAACACTTTCACCTATGAGGTAAATAACACATGAATCTAATTAAGAGCCCAGATTCGACTACCAGTTTATAGGAAATACATGGAACATGGCAACAGTGACACAGATATACAAATGAAAAATTTTAGACCATAGGACATCTTATAGCACAAATAACCTGGTTTGCTCAAGAAAAATTATTTTATAATAAAAGAATGTGTGTGTTGGAGGAGTAATCCATAGATCAAAAGAAACCTAAGAGAGGGCTGGGGAGATAGCTCAGTTGGTAAAGTGCTTGCCTTATAAGCACAGGGCCCTGGGTTCCATCCCCAGCACCATGGAAAAAAAAAAAAAAAAAGAAACCTAAGAGATCTTGTATCTATAGCAAGCAATTGCAATGTGCATTGTAAGAATATTATTTGGATGCAAAATCAGGGAAGCAAACTGAAAAAAATTGTAAAACAATCAGGAAAATGTTATCAATGCTTTTATTTTTGATATTAAGAAATTGCATGTAAAGTACATGTGATGGTATTATGTAATTTTTAAAAGCTTCTGTCTTTCTAGAGATGCATATGAAATTTTACAGATAAAATGATGTGAAGCCAGGCATGGTGACTCACACCTATAATCTCAGCAACTCAGGAGACTAAAGCAGGAGGATTTCAGGTTTGAGACCAGCCTCAACAATTTAGGGAAGTCCTAAGTAACTGAGAGAGACCCTGTCTCAAAACAAAATAATTAAAAGAACTGGAGATGCAGCTCAATGGTAAAGCATCCCTGGTTTCAATCTCCAGTATGT
This sequence comes from Sciurus vulgaris, assembly GCF_902686455.1. NCBI lineage: Eukaryota > Metazoa > Chordata > Mammalia > Rodentia > Sciuridae > Sciurus > Sciurus vulgaris. Next base: position 162,187,233 of record NC_136464.1, on the reverse strand, counting down.
GTGTGTATGTGTATACATATATATATGAAATATGTATATGTATATATGTGTATATATATACACACATATAGTAACAGCTAATGGACACAGGTTTTCTTTTTTAGAATGATGAAAATATTCTAGAATTAAATTATGTTGATAGTTGTACAACTGTAAATGTACTGTCATTCAATTAAACAATAAGTAAGTAAACTATATGGCATGTAAATTAGATCTCAGTGAAGCTGTTAAAATAACATAAAGTCTGAATTTTTATTCAAAACAACCTGCTGAGGGAGGAATAGTGCAGGATTCAAAATTGACCGGGTGTGCGTATGGCAGTAAAGCTCAGTGGTAGAGTGCATGCCTGGCATGCGTGTGGCCCTGGATTCAATTCCGAGCACCACAGCAAAAGAAAATGACCACGTGTGACTTTTGAAAGGGAGCAAGGCACTTGAATTAATTGTGCTTTTCTTAAAAAAATTTCTAAGAAAATTTTCATCATATTTTTGCTAGTTTCCATAGCTCGATACTTGATGGTTTTTTTGTTTTTTGTTTTTTGTTTTCATGTCTGGAGTGACTGTTTCCCTTCTCACCGTTTCCCTTACCCCTTCCAGTCAGATTGACTAACTCAGTTACCTTCTAATTCCATCCTGACTACTCTATCACTATCTCTGCCTCTAGTGTAAGGTCTCTCCTCCTTGTTTCTCACCTCATTTATACCACTGTATTGTAATTCTTAGCCTTTATGTTTATCCCACTACTACCCACAACCCCACTCACAACCCCAGCTTTCATTCACCCTTATTATATTCCTAGACCTCAACCGATGACTAGTACACAGCATATTCTTATAAATCAATAAATAGTTCTTGCATGACTGTTTCAACATTTTGAAGAAGTTCTAAAATACTTTTTTAATATGAGAAATATCAAACAACCACAAAAATAAAGAAAATTATATAAGTGTACATGTATCCATCACTCACTTTCAAAAATGATCATCACTTGGTCATTCCTGAGAATAAACAGAATTTGTGAGGGAAGGTTTTGGAGACTACGCTTTATCTAAAAAGGATTACTCTGAAGGGGAGAGGTGCTCCAGTGCCTGATACAGAAGCAATAAGAGAAATAAAGAGTTATTTTTTAATTCTTCTTTTTCCCTTTTTTCCTTTCAGAGCCAGGAATTGATCCCAGGATCTTGCACATGGCAGGTAAGCGCTCTACCCCTGAGCTACATCCCCAGCAAATTTATAAAGAAATTAATTTTTCCACAGTTCTGAAGGCTGAGAAGTCTAAGATGAAAGGTTTGCATCTGGGAGAGGGGACTTCCTGCTGCAGCATGACATGGCAGAGGTATCCCACGGTGAGAGAGCAGGCAGAGGGAGAAAGACGGCAAGAGAACTGCGTGTGTTTAAGAGCGCTCACACCCGCTGCCCCAGTAACAGCATTCGTTCATCCAGGAAAGTGGGGCTCTCACAACCTGATCACCTCTTTCTTTTTTTTTCCCTCTCGTAATCCCGGGCATCAAACCCAGCAAGCACTTTACTGTTGAGCTACACCCCCAGACTCCCATTCACTTTTTTGTTTTTTTTTAATATTTTTTAGTTGTAGATGGACACAATACCTTTATCTTACTTATTTATTTTTATGTGGTGCTGAGGATCGAACCCAGTGCTTCACACGTGCTAGGCAAGCGCTCTGCCTCTGGGCTACAGTCCCAGTCCTCCCATTCACTCTTAGAGGTCCCAACTCCAACACCATCACAGTGGCCATTGGAGGGGATATTCAAATTATAGCAAGGTGGCTTCTGTGTGCTAGGGATTGGGATCACACAGGTGAAGAAGACAATTCCTATATTCAAAAAGGTGAATAGTTAATAGGCCCTGATAGTCACAGAAACAAATACTTATGCCAAGTGTTACAAGGACTTTGATAGATAGATGGATGTATAAGGTGTAATTGGGTCACAGTGGAAATGCATGATCCATTCCCCACACGATATTCCTTTCACCTCTGGATCTTAGAAACCTGGCTTTACCCCAAGAAAATTGTTTCCTTTGTAGCTCTCTGAAAGCTTCTTTCTTCTCCATGTACGATGAAGCCTAGAATGCTGCCATTCTTCTAGATCTCAGTGCTACTTCCAGACCATTGTGCTCCTTTTTTTTTTTCCTTGTTTAGAAAAGAATGCTCTTTTGCTAGCAGAAGTTTACATGCTCAATGCAAAAACAGAACAAATGTTGGAAAGTGTATCCATGCATACCCACACTACCAACTAGTAAATTATAATTTGATGTTAGTCCATTTAGGTTTTTTGTTTGTATGTATACATAAGCCTAACCATATTGTAAAAAAAAATCATTTTATGCAAGCTCTTTTTCACACTTGCTTTATAAAAAGTCAAATATTGCCTATGTTGATTATTCTATGACATTGTTTATTGTTTTAATAGTTACACATTTCTTTACTGGATGAGTCATAATTTATGTAACCAATCCATATTGTTGGACATTTTAAAGATAGTTTTTCTTTAAATGACACTCAAGTTATTAATGGTTACAAATTTTAAAAGTTAGGTTTTTGAAGCTTTACATATATTACATATATGTAATATATTACATATATTATCATTTTATTTATGAATTTAATATAGTTTATTTTGAAATTTAAAACACTTCACTTGTACTTTGATTACTATCATCTTAAAAATTTGTTGAATTTTATTAATCCCCTCTAAACATTTTAACACTGTGGTCAAATTCTGGTAGACATTTCAAACTGTAGTCACGCTATTATTAAATTTAGTCTTCATCAGCACTTGAAACACAAAAAGTCTAATCATACTTCCTTCTCAGTTAAGTAGTATTTACATGCAGAATAAGGCAAAATTTCTAGATTTAATAATCAGTTTTCTTTAAATGCTTAAACAGTGATTACAAACTTAATTAGCTATATCTTTCCAAATTTTTCACTTAAAAACATAAATCTAATATGCCAGATTCTTTGAAAACATGAAATACCTCAAATCAGGAATAGAACACAGAAGCTTATACTATTGATTACAAAATTTAGTACACCTGTACAAAAATATTAAAACTGTAATTTGACATCAATTTTTTTATTATCTAAAAACTTTCCAGAGCTGGGGGTGTAGTTCAGGGGTGCAGTCTTGCCTAGCTTGCCCATGCCCGGATTCCATCCCCAGCACATAAAAAACTTCCCGGAGTTACAAGTTGGCTCATCTGCTACATGGAGTGCAGGCTGACTGTGACATGTATGTAGCATTATATGTTATAGTTCTGGCATTAGGAGGTAGAAACTGCTGGCACCTTTGAGGACAATCCAGAGGCCAGTCTTTATTTGGCCAGTCATTTCTTCTAACCGTGCTTTCTAAAGTTAACATCTAGTGCATCATATATTCCTCTTGACCACCATCACCCTTTTTAAACTAAAACCTTTTATACTACTTTTTGTTTCCTGAATTGAGTTGAGGAAATGAGCTACTCTTACTCCTCTGTACCTCTTCACCCCAACCCTTATCATAATACTCTACACCCACCTGACGCTCTACCCTCAAAGAACATAGACATCCCACTGCCAGCAACTCCGATGACAATTTACTAGTCATTTCCATGGTTACACCTGAAAAATCCTCTATCTCCGAAATCCTAAATTTCAATACAACAATTTCAAAAGCAACTCCTAATCCCTCCTTGGTCTGCACCTTAATTCTAGTCTATTTAGATTTGTGTGATGAAAAATCTTCTGGAATTAGTCTAGAAGATGAGAATCAGCAGACTTTTAAAGGAAAGAGAGGGAAGAATGTGATTTGATGGAGAGAAATATAAAGGATCAGTTACCAAACAAGATGATTACTATGGGATAGTCCTGTATAAGAACCTTGCAATGGAAAACTCATAGTAGGGTACAGTAAAAGAGGAAGTAAGTTAAATGAAAGGAAGGGGATCAATTTTATATGGAGAGTCTAATTTAAAATGGGAATTGGGTTGTGGGGTTTCTCAGCCACATCTTGTGTGGATGAGAAAAGGGTTAACTGCTGGTGGATGATGTTGGCTATGAATCAATCAATTACCCATAAACTTATCCAATCAATAAACACACAAAAGCTGATACTCTTTTTTAAATGAGAGGGGGTGTGACGGGCCAGGCCATACCAGGGGTGTCTAACGACATGGAGTAGCCCAACTCTCTTTTATTTATAACACAGGTAAAGGGGACCAAGATCGGGAGGAGCTTCTTCTGTGATGAACAGGATGGGGTGGATTAGGGGAGCCATTCTCTTAGGGAAACTATTGCAGAACCGGACAGAGAACCACTCCCACAGTGCCACATACCCCTGGGGCAATCTGGGACAGACCTCCTCGTCTTCCAGTTCCAGGAAGTCAGATCTCTGTGTCATGAGGCTCAACCTAGTCTGATTCCGCTAGATAAGAATGGCTTCCCACATTGGGTGATAGTTTCATGCTATTGAAAAGTAGTAGGAATATTTAAACCTTGCTGGTAATGTGAGAAAGTCTCCAAGGATGACTGGTGACTTACTTGCCTATGAACAAAACCATTCCTGGGCACTTCTGACTGTGGAATTTTAAAATACAAGTTTCAGAGTCTTTTACTGACACTGTAAGGTTTTTAGAGGAGGGACCAGATTTCATACATTTTGGTTTCTTCCCACCATAAATCATCTCAGCAAATGCATTTAGAAATATAAAGAACTTTGACCAATACTGGAAATCAATATAGTCTATGAAAGAAGAAAAGGTTGGAATGTGTTGAAAAGAAAGAAGAGCAATGAAAATTTACTAGAACTCAACGTTGTGCTTTGGGTCTTAAATGTCCCCCCATTGACACAGCTTCCTGGCTGCTCAACCACACAGCCAACCAGCTAAACCCCTCCAAGAAGCAGTGGTAGAGCAGCAGAATGGCAGCCCCAGCAGGCTGGACCATGGGCTGCAGTCATGTGGAGCCTACCATGCCAAGGTGGCTTGACGCTCAGCAAGCCAGGGAAGAAGCAAACCAGGGTGTGCTGACCTGTCACACCACCACCCAGCTAGGTGCAGTTGCCTGCTTCAAACAGCCCTGCAGCCAAAAACCCCCACCCCGACACCAACCTCAACTTTCAGCTTCCTCTCAAGTGGTGGGGGGAAAGAAGTGGGGCAGACCCAGACTGAGATTAGTATAAATTTGAACCAATAGCATTGGGGCTTTTCCAAACCCTGATTAGCATATTTTTGGACCAATAGCACTTTTGGACCGAAGTGCTATGTAAACACCTAGACTAGCACACTCAAGTGGCAACCCCTATCAGGTCCTCTCACTCCCTGTGAGATCTCTCTTTTCTTCCAACAAAACAAACCCTACTCTTTTGTACTAACTTTTCTTTGTGGATTTCATTTTTCAAATTAGCAAGATAAGACCCCAGAAAGAAGAAATTGGCAGTGAACTTCTGCCAATGCTCTAACACTGGAGGGCATGGACTGCCGCTGAGAGCTGCAACACACTACGCAGTGGTAGTGGAGAAGGACTGGCATTGCCCATGACTCTCAGAGCTGACACCAGCAGCCATCCCTGCCTTAGCTGCTAACACTACAACAGGCTTTCTTGGCTGCAGAAGACTGCAGCTTACGCAGACCCCACCCACCAGTAGAAGCAGAGAAACTCCTGTTTCACCAAAGCTCATGTGTTGAGGGCTCAGCCCTCAGCTGGTAGTGTTTTGGGGAGTAGCAGAAGCTTTAGGAGACAGGGTCTAATTGAAGGAAGTTAGATCCTTTTTTCTATTAAAGGAGGCATGTCCTTGAAGGGGCTTGGGGACCCAGCTTCTTCCTGTCTCTCTTTTTGTTTCCTGGTTTTCATGAGGTAAACAGACCGTCTCTTACACACGCTCCCAGCCCTGATGTTCTCCCTCATCACAGGCCCAAAGACAACTGGGCCAAGCAACTAGGGACTGAAATCTGTGAAATCGGGGAAAAATAAATCTTTCCTTTTAGGTCATTTATTTCGAGTAGACTTTGTCACAGTGACAGCTGTCAATCTTAATTTGTGTAGAATGTATAAATTTATGTTGATTCAGTGACACTTTCATCTTTAAGCCCAATGGCACATATTTGTGACACTTGTTGGAGTGTGTGGTACACTAAACACTAAAGAATGTAGTGAGAGCAATTGGGTCAGACTAACTGAAGTTGAAATCATAGCCTCCCTAAGACTAAGGAATGGACAAAATCATCTTTACCATAGCACTGTGCAGTGGAAATGTACATAAGTCACATATATAATTTTGGGGGTGTACCTGGGATTGAACCCAGTGGTGCTTTATCAGTGAGCCACATCCCTGACACTTTTTTTTTTTTTAGACAGGGCCTCACTAAATTGCTGAGACTAGTCTCAAACTTGCAATCCTTCTACCTGAGCTCCCAAGTTCCTAGGATTATGGGTGTTAGCCACTGCACCTGGCCACATATATAATTTGAAATTTTCTTGTAGCCATGTTTTCAAAAGGTGAAATTAATAATATATTCAATTCAACCTCAAATATTTAAAAATATTTCAATATAAAATCAACAAAATATAAAAATAAACAAAATAGAAAAATGTAATTGGATATTTTATAGTGTATTTTGTAGTCTTCAAAATTCAATGTCAAAATACAGTCTACAGTCATGTATATCTAAAAAGAACAAATTTTTAAAAATTCAATGTACGTTTTACCCTTAAAGTACATCTTAATCTGTTTGCTAAGGTTTTATTGTGATTGTAGATTTACATATCTAAATTGTTCCAAGCACTCTTAAAAATTTCCAATAATCAAATTATCAGTTCTTAATTTAAACTAATTAAAATTTATAAATTTAAAAAATTTAATCCCTCAATTGCATTAGCCATTTTTCAGTTGCTCAGTATCTACATGTGGCTAATTTATGTACTGCATTGCACAGCACAGGCATTAACATATAGTTGCTGAATCTATTTGTTTTGCAATATTACCCCACAAATTAAATTAGCCATGAATTAACCCAAAAAGTTGACTTAAATTTCTTCCAGAAAAGGAATTGTTAGTAATAATTACCAGATAGTAATAACCACAGTATTTTCAGTATTATGTGATTTTTACTTACATAAACACTTTAAAGACTAACAGTATGTTCTATATAGTAGAACTTGAAGTCTTAGTGTTCAGGGAAATCCAAAACGAGGTAGAAAGCTGAGGCTTAGAAAATGTAGTGGGACTTTTCTCTGTCTGATCTTTCTCTTTCTTCTTTTCTGCCTTTCTGTAAGCTGAACACCAACCATTGGGAACTGCCTGTGAAAGCTGAGGGTATATGTGTCATAGTATAATTACTAGTTAAAACCTTTTTTACCTCAGTGATAGAAGCTTCCCACCCACCGACCAGTCACTTACCTGATAATTATGCAAAATTTTTTGACTTTTTAATTTTGTTTAGTTCTCTCGGTTTTCAACAGTTGATTTATTTACTTCCTAAGACGTCAACAACTTTGAGTCAGAAAATGATTCAAAAGAGGTGGGCTCTAAAAGCAAAAAATTAATCAATTAGTTTTGTTGATATTTTCCTTTTTACATATCCCAAGCGTGTATATAAGTTTTTAAAATCCTATATCTAAATTAATCAAAAAAGACTTTTTCAATGAGTATAAAACCAGAATTCTAAATATGGTATTTTTTTTTCCTTCAGTGTTACGTAAAAGAACTTTTCAGTGGCACTTTATATTTAGTGGAATATAGTAATTTAATCCACATAGTAATTTAAAAAATTTATTTATTTTCAATAGACCAAAAATTATACATACTAATGGGTACCATGTAATTGGTTGTGTTGTATTACCTTTGGTATGGTTTTCATGTCAGTTTGTTTGTGGACATCTCAAAGACAAATATTTGCATTTTCTCAGCCTAATAATATTGATTATCGGTTGGATTATGGACTTTTTAAAAGCATGTTTCAATACATGTATACATTGCATAATGTTCAAATCAGGTTAAACATCTATCTCCACATACATTTATCATTTCTTTATGTTAAGACATTGAAAATTCTTTCTTCTAGCTTTTTTCAAATGTATGGTATATTATCACTATCTACAGTCACCCTACTGTACAATAGAACACCATACATAGTAATATAGAGATGTTCTAAAATATATGAATCAAGTTGTTGTATATTCCTAGAAATAGTTGTACAGATTAAAATGCCCAATTATTATAGAATAGCATCTCAAATGTTATTTCTTTGAAAAGCAAATTGTAACTAAACAGACTTCAAAACTATTGGAAATATTATAAGGGATAAAAAATTGTAATTATCCTAAAATATTTGTGTTAATGTAATTCCATCCTCTCCCCCCCGACCCCCTTTTTTTCTGGTATTGGGGGTTCAACTCAGGGCCTCACACATGCTAGACAAGTGTTCAAGGGCTCTTCCACAGACATATCCCCAGCCCTTTCTCCCCTCCTTTTTTTTCCCCCCAATACCAGGGATTGAACAACCCAGGGGTATTTAGCCACTGAGCCATATCCCTGTCCTTTTTAAGTTTTTTTTTTGTTTGTTTGTTTTGTTTTGTTTTTTTTTGAGACAGGTCTCACTAAATTACTTAGGGCCTTGCTAAGTTGCTGATGCTGACTTTGAACAAGTGATCCTTTTGTCTCAGCCTCCCAGGCCACTGGGATTACAGGCGTGCATGACCATGCCCAACTCTCCCCTCTTTTGAACTTCATTGCTATCTCCTAGTAAAAAAAAAAAAAAAAAAAAAAAGTCACTGAAATAGCAATTACTAGATCTGGTGTCCTATCCCAGCTGCGCTATTCACAAATCGTTAAAACTTGGCAGACCACAATTTCTGTTTCTACATCCACAAGGTTACTTCTGGTTCTAAACATGCTTTTAAAAAGTCTATAATTCAACTGATAGTCATTATTATTAGGCTGAGAAAATGCAAATATTTGTCTCTGAGATGCCCACAAATAAACTGATATGAAAACCATACCAAAAGGTAATACAACACAACCAATAAAACTCCACATCATGCACAACCACAAGAATGGGATCCTAATTAGAAAGTTATACTCCATATGTATATTATGTCAAAATACACTCTACTGTTATGTATATCTAAAAAGAACAAATAAAAAATAAAATTAAAAAAAAGATAATATAAGGGACCTGGGTGTGGTGGAACTTGGCTGCAATTCCAGCTACTCAGGAGGCTGAAAAGGGAGGGTTTCAAGTTTGAGGTCAGCCTAGCAAGACCCTGTCTCAAAAAAAAAGGAAGGGTGGGGGCTAGGGGCTGGGGATAGTTTAGTGGTAGGATGTCTCTGTGTTCAATCCCACATATAAATAGCTAAATAAATAATACAGGGGCAGAGATTATTTATTTCTAATCCTATATTATACTTTTAGTAGGCTTGTTTCAATTTTAATTAGGTATCTTACTTGTTGGTTCATTAATTTAATTATCTACAGTCACCCTACTGTGCAGCAGAACACCATACATAGTAATATAGAGATGTTCTAAAATATATGAATCAAGTTGTTATATATTCCTATAAGCAGTTGTACATATTAAAATGCTCAATTTTTGTAGAATAGCATCTCAAATGTTGTTTCTTTGAAAAGCAGAAGAAAATATTCATCAAAAGCTTTTTATTGCTTTGGTACTGAGGACTGACCCAGGGACACTCTACCATTAACCCTTTCATTGTTTTATTTTGAGGCATGGTATTGCTACGTTGCCCAGGTTGGCTTTGAACTTGGCAATCCTCCTGCCACAGCCTCCCAACCGGCTAGGTTTATAAGCATGCATCATAGTTCCCAGCTATGGAAAGCTTTTTGTGCATAAGGTGCTAGGCTAAATAGAAATCATATTTGTCTTCATGGAGCCTAGAACCCAGGCAAACATTCAACAAATAATGTATAACTACAGATTGTGATAAATGGCAAAGGGAGAATGGATAGGGTACTGTGAGAGACTATAAATGTGACCTAATTGAACGAGAAGGGTCAGCCTCTCAGAGGACATTTCAACCAAGATCCATGGAAGGATTTGCTCATCATACTAAGTGTGCATGTTGGCAAAGAAAGGGCTGAATTCCAGGCAGAGGAAAGGGTAAGTACAAAGAACCTGACAATGAGAGTTTGGTGTGCCCAGGAACTGCAGTAAGTCTAGAAAGGTGTGCTTTGATAGGATATGAGCTGGAGAGATATACTATATCCTGCAGGACTTTGAGGATCATGTTAGGAAGTTTGGATTTATATTAAATTCAATAGGAAATGAATGAAGGTTTTAATCCAGGTGGAGCAGGGTATGAATTCACCCTTTAATTTGCCTTTTATATATTTCATTCTTCCTTCCTTCCATGTGGTACTTGGGATGGAACCCAGGGCCTTTCATATGCTAAGCAACTACTCTACCACTGAGTTAAACCGCCAGTCCTCCAGTTTATGTTTTTAAAATGTTCATTATCTGCTTTGTGGATGCACAAGATAAAGCAGGAGGCTAACATAATAGTGTGGGAGAGATGATGATGATTTGGACAAGGGTCATGGCAGTGGAGGGGAAGAGAAGAGACTGGAGGGATTCTGAAGGAATGGTGAAGGAAATTAGAAAGAAAGATGCTCAGGAGGATTCTCAGGTTTCTGTCCCAAGAAACTGGGTGTTTGGAGATGTTTGGGGAAACAGTGAGAGGATAATTTTAGGCAAGTTAAGGTTGCAATGTTTATGAAAGTTCAAATGCGAATGTCAAACCAGTTTGACCTACAAGTTCGGAAGTTAGAAGAGAGGTGTGGGCTGTAGACAGAAATTTGGGAGTCATCAGCCTAGGGCCCATACTTTTATAGTTTGGATCTTAAATGTCCCCTGAAGACGTATGTGTTGAAGACTTGGCCCCCAAGGTGGCACTATTGAGAGGTAGTAGAGCTTTTAAGAGGTGGGGCCTAGTTTGGAGCAAGTTGAGAAGCATGTTCTTGGAGGGGATATGGGGACGCTGACCCCTTCCTGTCTCTCTTTGTCCTTGCTTCCTGGCCTCCATGAGGTGAGCATTTTCCTTCAACACACCCTCCTGCCATGATGCATTGCCTCTCTGCGGCCCCAAAGGCAACAGGGCCAAGCAACTCTAGACTTCAATCTCTGAGACCATGAGCCAAAATAAACTTTTCCTCCTTGTAAGTTTATTTTTCAGATATTTAAACCATAAGACTAGAAGGAAAATGTTACAGAAGGTGGAAAGAAGAAAACCCAGGATACACAATGCCCAAGTATTTGTGCACTCTGCAAGAAAATAGGCTTCTGAATGTCTTGTTGCAGAAGTAAGAAGGTTTCCCTTTTCACTGGTTTACTATTTCATTCATTCATCTATTCAGTTGTGAATATCTATGTCTACTAAGTGAATCCTGAACTAAAATTCCTACAGTAAGAAGTCTCTTTCTGTCAGAGCCAAAGGGAGGATCCATTTTGAATTTGGCGGGGGGACCTGGATCATATAGAGTTTTGGAAAACTTCTTGAAGAAAAAATATATGAAACCAAAAATACAATATTTGACACAAAAGTAGTTATTTAAAATTGAGGAAAAAATCAAATTATAAATTTCTAAAAGCTGACAAATACCAAATTTCACATAATCAAGACAAAATAACTATTTTTATTTAAACTTATTTAAATTGATGAATCAATTATAATTAATTGCATGCCACATCTTTTCCTCTACCTTTTAGGGAAAAATAATTTTAATCACCTTTTCTCATGACAATGCTTTTGGAAGATTACATTCTGTAGAGAAAATAGACAGTTCAATATTTTTATTAAGTATGCTCAAACTTTATTTTTCATTACTAATAGTTTACAATTTTACTGAGTGTTGTGGTGCTTGCCTGCAAACACAACTACTCTAGAGGCTGAAGCAGGAGTATCATAAGTTTGAGGCCAACCTAAGCAACCTGGCAAGATCCTGTCTCAAAAAATTAAAAAGGCTGCAACTGTAGCTCAGTGGTAGGATATTCACCTAGCATGTGCCAGAGGCTGAGTTCTCAAACCCCAGTAACACATGCACATATATACACTCACACAATTGTAAATTTCTGCATCACAAACTATGACTGGTTAAGCCATGTAAATTTTTAGAACTATCATCAAATTTGGGAAAAGTTCAATCAGATTTTTTTCATATATGATCAGTAAGATTTCAGGGACTTTCACTGCCTTGGTGCCAGTTTGTATGCCATCTTATCTGAAAGTACCAGACCTAGCCAGGGCAAGAAGGAAAACTTATGACTTCATACAAACATGCTCCCTGTTTGTAACCCTGCTACAGGCTTTGACCTACAAACATAGGAATTCCAATAAATTCTATTTTCTGCCATTCTAATTAAAAAAAAAATAGAATGGTACATTTATACCTTCATATGTTGCATTACTCAACACATTCTTTTTTTTTATTAAATTTTTTACAGACAGCATTTTGATTCATTAATACACAAATGGGGTACTTTTTATTTCTGTGATTGTACACAATGTAGATTCACACCATCCATGTAATCATGTATATACATAAGGTAATACTCTCTGTTTCATTGTACTATCTTTCTGTCCCACCCATTCCCACCCCATTTTCCTCTACACCTTCCAAAGTTCCTTCATTCTTCTCTTCCCCATCCCTACCATCCAACCCCCTTTATATATCATCATTCACTTATCAGAGAAAACATTCAGCCTTTGGTTTTGGGGGTTTGGCGTATTTCACTTAGCCTGAGCTATATCCCTAGCCCCTTCTCAACACATTCTTGACAGGAGAGGACTTTCATTTGACTAGGTGTTGATGACAATCCAAGCTTTCAGTTTATAATTTTACATGCTTGCAGTTTGGAAGAAGTTTTACAGAGTAGGCTCTAGTTGCATGTATTTCAACTCTCATTTCTCCTCTGCTATCCAAACATTGTGTGCCCACTCTGCAACAAAACTCTGGCTTGGGACCTTTGTGTCATGGTGACCTGGCATTGGGAGGTAGAAGTGCTCTTTGAAGCCATTCCTATAACATCAATGACTTAATTATGCACAGAAGTGCCTCTGAAGACCATAAATATCTCCCACTAAATTTCAACTATATGTTACCGACTTTTCATCCCAACATCACCGATTGAGTGGAAATCTGTTGGAAACAGATAGTAATTCTAACCAGTCGCAGTTAAGATATATGACTTTAGACAATTGTACAAATACATATCACCAGGACAGCTTATTCCTGGGGCCTCTCCCAGGACCCTTGCAGGGCCCCAGGGAAGCCACACTTCATTGTTCTATGGGAAATATACTTCCAGGGAGCATTAAGCTTCCAAAGAAGGCGGTGTTGAATGCCCACTACTGAATTCCTTTTTTTATTCCATCCTTGTGGAAAGAACAGTTATTTCCTTCTTTTCACACCCTTCTGTGAGTTAGTACTGGGGAAATCTCAAAGTAAGTATTTGAGGAGCTGTTTAGGGGACACCAGTGGCTAGCATTTAGGAATACCAGCTTCTTAATTTATTTTATTTTGTTTGTTTTTAGCATATATCTACTAAGAAGGACTGTTTTGCTCTTTTTTTATTGTTGTTTTGTTGTGAGACAGGGTCTCACTATGTTTCCCAGGCTGATTTTGAACTCCTGGGCTCAAGTGATCCTCCCACCTCTAGTTGCTGGGATTATAGGTGTGTGCTATTGTGCCTGGTTATTTTTACAATATTTGATTTCTTTAAAATTGCCATTTATTAGTGGTACCAGATTTGAAAACTCAATCAACATTTTTTATCCAGTTTGATCACTAAGTGTATATAATCTTACTACAATTGTATGGTAAGGAGACAACAGTCATAGTTGTATCTATTTGCTTTTAAGAAAATATCTGAGCCCATCAACACTGACAAGTATCTTGTACACAACCATCAAAATGCATTTGTCCAAGAAATTGGGCTTACATGTTTGCTTACTTCATATCCAGAGGAATATAAAAACCACAACAAATTATTCATCTAGCATTAGTTTCCACAACTATGTCTCTGTTTTAGTGATTCTTTACTTTCAAAAACAATGATCTAATTGTAATTGTTTTTAGCATGTAAATAACTTAAAGGAGGGACTACGCATTTTTCCATGTAAGGTTTCTTAATAGACTTGGCTTAAACATAAATTATGCACTCATATCCTGCCAAGAGATCAGTGACTCCTACCTGGGAAAGAGAGAACAGAGAAAGGTGAGTGAAGGCAGGTGAGAGGAGAATGTATGCGGAAAGGAGAACAACCGTCATTCTGCAGGAGCAGTAGTTTGAGGTATTGAAAAAAAGAGCTCTTAAATTTAGATGGTCTGGTGGCACCAAGGCTGTCTTACTTATTTGTATGATCTTGGCAAATTGTTCAACCGTATTTAGCTTCATTTTCTTTCAAATGGGGTAAAATAATATCCCGAGGATTCCTTTTTTTTTTTGCAGCGCTGGGGATTGAACCCAGGGCCTTGTGCTTGTAAGGCAAGCACTCTACCAACTGAGCTATCTCCTCAGCCCCCAAGGATTCTTGGTGAACCTATTGGAATAGTAATAGGAAATTTTCATTAATACTTCAAAATTGTATCATACATACACACATGGCTTTTTTAAAAACATAATGTTCATTCTTTATCAAAATTACCCATGCATATTATTTAAGGTTTTTTTTTTTTTTTTAATGAAAAACAATTCCAATCTGGACTACCTCCCCACAACATTAGCATACTATTTTCCCTTCACTGTTCATGTTGGGATTTCTTTCTGTTTATTTCTTTAGAATGTCATTTTCTGGATCTCATTTCTCTCTTTTGCTTTGGTTTCTGGGTTTCAAGTGTTGCTTAAGGTTCTCCTATATTTTCTTATATACATTTTATATTCCCAGCTGGACTTCATATTGAATTCTTCTGGTTTTTTCACACATGGTTTTGTTTTCTAAAATAGATTATTATAGCAACATTTATTTTTTAAAATTCCCTTTTCTCTCTGAGCTATACCACCTTTGTCATAGATTGCTTCCTAAAATTTTTCTACAGTTTAGTTGGCTATTCCTGTGCCAGTTCTATATTTTTCTTTTTTTTTTTTTTTCTTGGTACCAGGGATTGAACCCAGGGGTGCTTAACCACTGAGTCACATCTCCAACCCTTTTAGAATTTTTTAGAATTTGATAGACCTTTATTTTATTCACCTATTTATATGCAGTGCTGAGGATTGAACCGGTGCCTCACACATGCTAAGCAAGCACTGCTCTACTACTGAGCCACAACCCCAGCCCCCACAACCCTCTTCTCTATTTAAGAGACAGGGTCTTGCTAAGTTGCTGAGGCTGGCTTTGAACTCCCCATCCTCTTGCCTCAGCCTGCTGAGCTGCTAGGATTACAGGTGTGTGCCACCACACCCAGCTCTGAAACCATTTAATTCATTTTTATAATAAAAATTTCAGTTTGTGGGTGTGTATATGTATATGTGTGTGTGCGAGCACTGGGTGCTAGGAATTGAACCCAGAGCAGTGTGCTTCACAGCTTGTGCTCTGCCACTGAGCTGTTCCCCAGTCCGTATTATGAGCTTTTAATATCTAATAAAACTGGTCTTCTTCACTTCTCTATTTGTTCTTCTGACCACAAAAATTATTCAGTGAACAAACAAAAATGAAATACCATGAATAAGTAAACAAAACTTCCAAGAGCCTATTCTCTCATAAAGATTTTGATTTACATATATAATTTTGAAAAGTCTAGAGTTTTATGATGTGATATTTTCCCATTCAGGAATTCCATTGATTATTTTTTCCGTTCATTTTTTTTCTTATCAATAGATTATTAATGCTCTCTTCATATAAGTCTCATACTCAACTAAAATTATTTATAAGTATTTTATAGTTTTTATCATTATTATAAGTGCAAATATCTTTTCTAGTTCCCTTTCTAATTGGTTGTGTATTTATTTAAGCTCTAATAACCTCACTAAATTTGTATTGGTGTTAGACATTCTAGGGTAGTGCTATCCAATAGAAATATAATGCAAGCATATATGAAATTTTAAACATTCTATTAGCATATTATAAAAGCATAAAGAAAACAAAATAATTTTAATAACATATTTTATATAAATATATTTTATTATAAATACATAAATTATATAATATGTGGTCTAGTATGTTAAACCATACATAAAAAACATTAAATTATATAATAATAAAATTTTATAAATAAATAAGTAAATGATATGTTTGTTTGATGTAGTCCAATGTAGCCAAAATATTACCACTTCAACATGTAATCTAAGAATTTTCTTTTAAGTTGTCAGTGACTCTTTGATTTAATTTATTTATTTATATGTGGTTCTGAGGATCAAACCCAGGCCTCACACATGCCAGGCAAGTGCTCTACCATTAAGCCACAACCCTAGTCCTTGATATAAGAATTTTTGGTGAGATCTCTTATATCCTTTTTGGTGTTGGTCTGTTTCTTTTTTTGGTAGTGGGGATTAAACTGAGAGATACTTTCACTACTGAGCTACACCCTAGTCCTTTTTATTTTTTATTAATTTTTGTTTTGTAAATGGACACAATACCATTTATTTATTTATTTATTTATTTATTTATTTATTTATTTATTATTTTTAATGCAGTGCTGAGAATTGAACCTAGTGCCTCACACATTAGGCAAGCACTCTACCACTGAGCTACAACCCCAGATCCTTTATTTTTTTATTTTATTTATTTATTTTAGGAATTTTTTTTAAGTTGTTGATGGACCTTTATTTTTATTTGTTCATATGCGGTGCTGAGAATCAAACACAGTGCCTCACACATGCTAGGCAAGTGCTCTACCACTGAGCCACAACCCCAGTCCTATCTTTTATTTTTAAGACAGGCTCTCACTAAATTGCTGAGGCTAACCTAGAACTCGTACTTCTGCCCTACCCTCCAGAGTTGCTGGAGTTACAGACAGGCACCACCATAACCAGTTCTTTGGCTCTTTTTTTGTGTTTTTAACCAAGTCTTTTCTTTTTTTGGGGGGAGGTGGCTGGGGATTGAACCCAGAGCTTGGTATATGTGTACTCTACTGATAAGCTATGTCCCTGGCTCCCTTAGCCAAGTCTTTAAGATCCAGTATCTGTCTTGCACTTGTAGCACAATCTGGATCAGCTACGTAATATATGTCTAGCATCAATGGCCATGTGTGACTAGTGGCTACTACAGTAGATAGTGCAGTTCTTAGGTTTATGTGTACAATCCATACATTAATAATATTATTCATATTATCTATGAATATAGTTTTGTCTCTTCAAATATATAGCATGATTTTCTTGTCTATCAGTAAAACCTTTCTAAGAACACCAACAAATAATAGTAACAGTAAATGTCCTTGTCTAACTTATTTTAATCAAGATGGTTTTAATCAAAAGGTTAATTTAAAAATAAACCTTCTCTTTAAATAGATTCCTTCTGTTCCTAGTTTATTTCAAACTAGAAATGGAAAAGAACCAAAGTAATGCCATTTTGTTCGGACCTTGACTCCATGGTATGCTTGCTTCTGATGTTTCCTTTTCAGCCTTCTGACAGCTGCCTCTATGTTGTACAGTAGAGCGTTCCTGCATCCCTATGACCCTGATGTATAACAAATGACTTTGAAATATATAATCAAAACAATTCTCTCATGTAATCAAAGTATCTGTCTCAACAGGATATTTCTGACCTACATCTGCCTCAATTGTTCTTGTGGTTTTTTGCCTTTGTAAACTCTGTACTTCCAAAGTTCAAGTGCTGGGAGTTCTTGGAGGTGTTAGCCTGCTTCCAGCTGCCACTTGCCTGGCATGCTTATTAAAGAACCCTTCTTTCCCTTTCAATTTGGCTCAATATGCTTGGTGATTTGTAATTCTCGCACACTCGGTAACAATATCATGATTTTCTTGTGTATCAATTAAAACCTTTCTAAGAACACCAACAAATAATGGTAACAGTAAGTGTCCTTGTCTAACTTATTTTAATCAAGATGGCTTTCCTTAAAAGATTAATTTAAAAATAAACCTTCTTTTTAAATAGCTTCCTTTTGTTTCTAGTTTATTCCAAACTTGCCATCCTCCAGCTTCAGCCGTCTGCTGGGATTACAGGCATGTACCACCATGCCCAACTTTGAAAGCTTTTAAAATTAGGTATACCATTCAGACAGAAAAGTGAACAAACCAGAAATACATTGATTAATGAATAATCACAAAAATGAATATACTTTTGTTATCACTACCCAAATCAAAAAAGAAAATATCATCAGTACCCCAAGTTCCTCTTAAGTCCCCTTCCAAATGTCCTCTCTCCTTTCTAAATGTAACTTCCATCCTGACTTCTAACAGCGTAAATTAATTTTGCCTGTCTTTAAACTCGTATATAAATGGAATAATACATGTACTCTTCTGTCCTTGGTTTCTTTCTCTTTTTTATTTTTTATTTATTTGTTTTTTTGCAGTGCTGGGGAGCGAACCTAGGGCTCGCTATCGACTGAGCTATCTCCCCAGCCCTGGTTTCTTTCTCTTAATATTATGTTTATGAGATTCATCTATGTTGCTTCATGTAGCCACAATCCACTTATTTTTATTGGTGTACAGTGTTCCATTATTCATTCATTTTATGGTTTATAAGCATAAGCATTTTCCCTATATTGGCCTATAATAAACAATGTTTCTAGGAACAATGTTTACATACTGTTTGGTGCACATTTGGTGTAAAGAAATGTATGCATTTCTATAGAAAATTCACCTAAAGTTAAATTGCTATTTGTCTATATTTAATTTAAATAATCAATGCTAAACTGTTTCCCAATATAAATGCATCAATTTTAACTTCTAATGGTAGTACATAAATGTTCTAGTTATTCTACATTCTTGATATTTGATATTGTCACTTTTAAAATTTTAGACATTTTGTTAGCCATATTATAATATTCATTTTTAGTTTTCACTCTTCTGATAACTAATGATATTGAACACATTTTCACATGTGTTTTGGTCACTTGTATATCATTTTTCAAAAAATGTCTCTACAAATCTCTTGCTAGCTTTACAACTGTTTTGTGTTGTTGGTCATTTTCTTAAATATTGATTTAAAGGAGTTCTTTACATATTATGGTTATATGTGTTATAAATATCCACTTCCAATCTTCACCATCTTGGTGATATCTTTAAATATTAAGTTCTTAATTATAATGTGTTTTTCATTATTTTTCTTTTCATTAAGATCTTTTTATCCTGTTCATGAAATTTTTGCTAACTTGGGGTCAGGAAGATATTCCGCTGTTATTTTAAGAAGGCCTTATTATTTTAACTTCAAATATAACTTCAAATCAACTTCTGCCTGAAGTTGATTTCTATATGTGGTGTGTAGTAGGGTCAGGTTTCTCACCTGTACCCAGTATGTATATTCAATCGAACCAACAACATTTATTGAAAAAAGCACATTTTCTTCAATGCTCTGCCATGCATTATACACCCAAATCCTACTGGGATTTTTATTATGATTTCACCAAATCTATACAGATGATCTCCCATTTATGATAGTTTGACATGATTTTTTCAAATTTATCATGGTATGAAAGTGATATGTATGCAGCAGACATAGTGATTCAGATATTGAATTCTGACCTTTTCCTGAGCTAGTGATCTGCATGACAATACTCTTATGAAGATCAGCAGCCACAGTGAATTTCAGCTTCTAGTCACACAATCTTGAAAGTAAATAATTGATACTCTACAGTATACTGTGTTGCCAAGCTATGATGTCTGGTAGGTTAAATGTGTTTTTGACTTATGATGATTTTATCGGATGTATCTCCATTGTAAGTTGAGGAGCAATCGGCTCTTCATAATATTTCTAATGTACAACTCGCTATATGTATTTACTTAGGTCTTCCTAATAATAACTTGTATTTTTCTTACTGGTTGCATAGCTCCGTAGTGCAGGTCTGTGTGCAGGGTTCTTGCACACTTTTCATTTGAATTATTTCCAGGTATGATTGTATAAGTGGTATCATTTAAGTATTTTCAGCTTTCCAAACTTTTTTTGCTGGTATATAGACATACAATTACATTTCATGTGTTGACCTTATATTCACACAATCATGTTGTCTACAGATCTTTAGTCTTATTTCATCCTTTCAATTCCTTCTTTTTATTCCAGTTAAAAGTTACAGTATAATGTTGATGAAATAATAATGACAATCCCATGTCCTGATTTCAAAGGGAAAATTTTCAACATTTCATCTTTAAATATGATCTTCTAGTAGGGTATACGTGTGGGTGTATATGTGTGTGTGTGTGTGTGTGTGTGTACACATGCATGATAGATATCATTCATTAAGTTCAATATGATAATTGGAATTGCATTGAATTTGTATAGCACTTTAGGTAGTATGGCCATTTTGACAATATTAATTCTTCCTATCCAAGAACATGGAAGATCTTTCCATCTTCTAAGGTGTTCTTTAATTTCTTTCTTTAGTGTTGTATAGTTCTCATTGTAGAGGTCTTTCACCTCTTTTGTGAGATTGATTCCCAAGTATTTTATTTTTTTCGAGGCTATTGTGAATGGGGTAGTTTTCCTAATTTCTCTTTCTGAAGATTCATCACTTATGTATAAAAATGCGTTGGATTTATGGGCATTGATCTTGTAACCTGCTACTTTACTGAAATCACTTATGAGTTCTAAGAGTTTTCTGGTGGAATTTCCAGGTTCCTCTAAATATATAATCATGTCATCAGCGAACAGGGATAGTTTGAGTTCTTCTTTTCCAATTCGTATCCCTTTAATTTCTTTGGTTTGTCTAATTGCTCTGGCCAGAGTCTCAAGAACGATGTTGAATCCCAATGACGTACCTTACAGAAATAGAGCAAGCAATTATGAAATTCATCTGGAAGAATAAGAAACCCAGAATAGCTAAAGCAATCCTTAGCAGGAAGAGTGAAACAGGGGGTATTGCAATACCAGATCTTCAACTCTACTACAAAGCAATAGTAACAAAAACGGCATGGTATTGGTACCAAAATAGAAAGGTAGATCAATGGTACAGAATAGAGGACACGGACACAAACCCAAATAAATACAATTTTCTCATACTAGACAAAGGGGCCAAAAATATGCAATGGAGAAAAGATAGCCTCTTCAACAAATGGTGCTGGGAGAATTGGAAATCCATATGCAACAGAATGAAACTAAACCCATATCTCTCACCATGCACGAAACTAAACTCAAAATGGATTAAGGACCTCGGAATCAGACCAGAGACCCTGCAGATTATAGAAGAAAAAGTAGGTCCAAATCTTCACCTTGTTGGTCTAGGACCAGACTTCCTTAACAGGACTCCCATAGCACAAGAAATAAAAGCTAGAATCAACCACTGGGATAGATTCAAACTAAAAAGCTTTCTCTCAGCAAAGGAAACTATCAGCAATGCGAAGAAAGAGCCTACAGAGTGGGAGAATATCTTTGCCAATCATACTTCAGATAGAGCACTAATCTCCAGAATCTATAAAGAACTCAAAAAACTCTACTCCAAGAATTCAAATAGTCCAGTCAACAAATGGGCTAAGGAAATGAATAGACACTTCACAGAAGAAGATCTACATGCAATCAACAAACATATGGAAAAATGTTCAACATCTCTAGTAATAAGAGAAATGCAAATCAAAACCACCCTAAGATTCCATCTCACCCCAATTAGAATGGCGATTATCAAGAATACGAGCAACAACAGGTGTTGGCGAGGATGTGGGGAGAAAGGTACACTCATACATTGCTGGTGGGGCTGCAAATTAGTGCAGCCACTATGGAAAGCAGTGTGGAGATTCCTTAGAAAACTTGGAATGGAACCACCATTTGACCCAGCTATCCCACTCCTTGGCCTATACCCAAAGGACTTAAAATCTGCATACTACAGAAATACAGCCACATCAATGTTCATAGCTGCTCAATTCACAATAGCCAGACTGTGGAACCAACCTAGATGCCCTTCAATTGATGAGTGGATAAAGAAACTGTGGTATATATATACTATGGAATATTACTCAGCCATAAAGAATGATAAAATTATGACATTTGCAGGCAAATGGATGAAATTGGAGAATATCATGCTAAGTGAGATAAGCCAATCTCAAAAAGCCAAAGGACGAATGATATCGCTAATAAGTGGAGGTTGACACATAATGGGGGGGAGGGAAGGGTTAGAGTTAGGGTTAGGGAGGGGGGCAAGTATGGAGGAAGGAACTACTGTATAGAGGGTAAAGAGGGGTGGGAGGGGTGGGGGGAAGGGAAAAAATAACAGAATGAATCAAACAACATTGCTGTATGTAAATTTATGATTACACAAATGGTATGCCTTTACGCCATGTACAAACAGAGAAACAACATGTATCCCATTTGTTTACAATAAAAAAAAAAAAAAGTTCAATATGATAACATTTCTACTTTATTTTTTCAATCACAGGAATTAAATTTTATCAGTTTTTTTCTGAAACTCTTGAGATAATTTTTTTCTTTCATTCTGATAATGTGGAAGGTTATATTAATTTTCAACTATTAAACCATCCTTGCATTCCTAGAATATACTCATCTTTTATTATCTTTATTATATAATGTTAGATTTATCTGGGATTTTCATATCAATGATGGGCTTTCAATATCTCTTCCCTGTGATGACTTTGTTAAATTTTGGTATCAAGGGTCTACTGCTCTATGATTTAAGAAGTTTTCCTTGTTTTCAATACCCTGGAAGGGTTTATATAATATGGATATGAATTTTTCTTTAAGTATTTGATAATATTATCTATTGTGGTTTTCATCATGGAAAATTTTGCATATAATTTCTTTAGTGGACAAAGAACTCCTTGGGTTTTTCCCTCCCTCATGTTTATATTGATAAAAGATTTTTAAAAGGGGATTTAATCTAAACTTTCAAAATAATAAATGTCATAAAATGGTTCATCTATTTATAGCTTATCTTTTCACATCTGTTGTGAGATCCTCTCTTTCATACCTAATACTGATGTACCTTCACTTTTCCTTCTAAATCTCTCAAGAGGATTTAATTTTATAATAAAAAGATACTACTTCTATTGGTCTTTTCAAAGAGCCAATACTTGACTGTTGATTCTATTATGTGTTTGTATTTTTTTCTTTTTACTTTCTTTGAGTTTAATTTGATGTTTATACCCCAAACTTTTTTGGACATGGTTGCTTAATTTTTAGCCTCTTTTCTAACCTATGTATTTAGGGCTATATTTATGTATTTAACTGTTATCTTATAAGATTTAACATGTAATTTTTAATCATTTATTTCAAAACATTTTCTAATTTTCATGTGTTATTTTTTACTTTGACTTGTGAATTATTTTACAGTATATTTTTGAACATAGAGTTTTTAGTTTTGTCATTGATATCTTGTAAAATTCCACTGAATTAGAGACTATATAGGGTTTTAATCTTTAGAAATTTAGTGAGATTTTCTTTATGATTCAGCATGTGGTCAATTTTTAAAAAGTTCTCTATGTGCTTAAAAACTGTATATTTTTCTATCACAAGGAAAATGACTCACAAATTTGTTACTCCTAACAGATTTGTTATTCATGTTTGCACTCTCTGTATTCATACTGATTTTGTCCACTAGTATAACAGTTTTTGTTGTATTTAAAATTTTCCCTTTTTGATTGTGGATTTGTCTATTTTCTTCTTTTAGTTTTAACATTTTGCTATATGTATTTTGTACCTACATATATTTTATATGTTAGATGCATGCAGATTTAGAATTATTAAATCCTATCGATGAGATTTAACTTACAAATATCTCTAGGATTATTTCTTGCTGTTAATGCATATGCTACACATGTTTAACTTCCTCTTTCCTTTCGACTTCTTTAATTCCCATTTTTAACAGTATCTCCCATCCCACATGTTCGTTTAGAATTCCTCATCTCTTTAAAAGGTAGAGTTTAATTTCCTACCCATTGACACTGGTGGTGTCTGCTTCATGAACAGTTTATAATGGAAGAGATGCAGTGTGACAGGCTCAGTTGGAAGGGCCATAGAATTTATGCCTGATTCTCTTTACCCACTCTTCTTTTTCTTTTTCTTTGTGGTACTGGGGATTAAACCCAGGACCTTGTGCTTATGAGGCAAGCACTCTACCAACTGAGCTATCTCCCCAGCCCTCTCTTTACCCACTCTTGAAGGCCTGCAATCAAACTGTGAGGAAGCATAAGCAGCCCATGCTGAAGACAAGGAAGAGCAGAAAAGAGACCCTTGGCCTACATTCCCAGATAGTCTCCCACACGACAATAGCATTAACTTGCCAGTCATATGCAAGACACCTTGAAAGTGAATTCTCAACTTCTAAAGTGCACCAGCTTGTGCTGCATGGGCAGAGATAAACCATTCCTGCCAGACACTACCCCAAATGAAGATTTGTAAGCAGAGATAAATGATTTGTGAGCAAAAATAAATGAGTATTTCTAATCAGAAGTTTGAGGGTAGTTTGTTATTCAGTAATACATAACCAGAAGTGGAATAGAAATTTATGGATGGGTGCTCTGGATTGTTTGTGAATTATCTGGAATTAGTTCTCTGATCTGCTTACTGTTTCCACTAATCAAGGGAGGGCAGGTATTAATTGATCCATTGAATCGCGAGTTGAGACTGGAAAAAAAAAAAAAAAAAAAAAAAAGTCAAGACTGTAGCCAGCCACATTTAGCTTTCCATGACAGTAAATCAAAGAAGGAAATCATAGTGGCTGGGATGTCTGATCCTGACTATCGAAAAGAAATTATGGGCTGGGGACATAGCTCAGTTGGTTGAGTGCTTGCTTCAAATGCACAAGGCCCTGGGTTCAATTCCCCAACATTACAAAAAAAAAAAAGAAAAAAAGAAAAGAAAAATTAGATCACTACTATGTCATTAGGCAAGAAGTGTGTTTGAATGCAGAAGATCCCCTGGAGCATCTCATGGTATTTCCTTGCCAGTGATAAAGTTAATGGAAAACTATATCTCCCAGCATGGGCAGGGCTTAAAATAGCACAGATTCCTCAGGAATGAAAGTCTGGGTCACTTCTCCATATAAAGAATTGAGAACAGCCAAGGTGCTTGCTGAGGGCAAAGGGAATATGGAATGGGCAGTCGAAGAAGGAAGCAATATAAACAGCTTTGGTTGAATGACCAAGTTATAGAAACAAGGGTTGAAATAGTTATTTCTTATTTTGACTTGAATGTACCATATATTTGTTATAGTAAAACCTTTTCTCTCTCCCTTCCCACTCCCTTCTCATCTAATACAATTTGTGCTCATGGTAATTGATCTTATAGGATTTAAATTACAAGATATTATTAGGGGAGTGTGACTCAACTAAGAGTGAATGTCACCCAAAGATGGACAAAGACTTTGCATCTTCCTGTTGGGAAAGGGTAGTTTGTTTTACATTTATGAAAGAAAATGCTTAATTTTTTTTCCAGTGCTGGGACCTTGTGAATGCTAGGCAAGTGCTATACCACTAAGCTACATCCTCCGACCTTGGAGAAACCATTTTAATGTTGATTAATTTTAATTTAGGAAGTTAAGATGAAAATTGCCTGTGGAAAGTAAGAAAAAGGCATGGAACAATGTAAAGTCATCCTCATTTGCAAAATAGAAAGGAGGAAACAGATGAGTTTTAAGATCTTGTTCAATTATAAAAACTCAAAGTTAAAGTATTAGAGCAAATGGATCAAGTTATATTGAATAGCTGGCTCTTAATCTAGGGCCTTTCTATCTGCACATACGCAAGAGGAGTTCACCTTTCATCTTACAAGATTTGGTTTAAAAGATTCACCACAAAAATACGTAAGAGAGTTAACATACATAAAACACAATTCAGATTCCTTGTCACTCTGTGACTCAGAATTCGAGCAGAAAAAATGTTTCTCTGTGAGGCAGCCATCACTGCCATTGATCCCCTGCTGTTTGACCCCCATTCATCTGCAGGGATTGCCTGCCTTTTGCCAGCAAATCACCTTCTGTTTGCCTGTTTGCCTGTTTCCAAATGCCTGCCCATTGCCCGCCACTCACCTTTCACCCTCAAATTGCCAATGCCTGCTGCCTGCTGCTCCCCAGAGATCCAATGTCAAGGTACCCGCAAGTTTGGTTACACAGAGCTGCTGCCATCTTTGGACACTGGCCAGGATGTAGGAGTCTAGGGTCAAGAAGCCTGCAGGTTTGCTGCCACCACACTGCCACCATCTCAGAGTGCAGTCACCTCAGTCGGGGAACACCTCACAGGGCCTAGAGATCTATTGTTGGGGTACCTGCAGGTTTGGTTGTACTTGAGGTCTTCCTGCTGGGTGTGCTAGTGGCCGCCATCTTGTTTTCTCTTAGCAGGGTTGCTCCTTTGTGTGAGTGCATCCCTGGTGATCTTTCTGCAAGTTGGAATGGCATTAAGATCTTGGGACTTCAGCAAGGTAGAGAGAGCCTTGGGAATCTGAAGCACAGATCCATCAGACTGTGGCTGGTTCTGCGTGGACTGGAACTGACAAGCCTGTGGAAAGCTGAAGACTGGGGGCATTTCCCTGTGAGAAGCATACGTTGGAGAACCTGGAGAGAACCAGGCTCCTTACAGCTCAGTGAGTGTGTGGAATGGAAGGGGCCAGCTACAACTGGTGGGAATACTGGAAGAGGGTGTTAGGGCATCTTGCTATTGGTTTGCCCAGCCAACTGGTTTGCTACCCATCAACTGGAACTACCATCAAACTTCCAGACAACCCCAACTATCGGTGGCGAAGGGAAGCTAAGAAACTTTTGAAAGCTAATAAAACAACTGTTTAATGTTCCATTGAGACTCTCAGCCACACACATATCTCTTCTTCTATCTTTGAAACCAAATACTTTTCATGCATCAATTTATTGAGGAATAGGATGTCTAAATAGTATATTACAGTTTTGTTGTGTAATTCTTACATTTTTACATTTTAAAAAAAACTGTATGTATTTTTTCTCTCACTTATCTGTCTCCCTGGATCTCTTTCTCACTTCTCTCATGCTAACAGTCAACCTTTATTAATTGCTCCTTCACTCTTATTATAAAATTTTACCTCTATCTTCTCTCCTTCTCCCTCATAAACATCACATCCTGCACTACTTCTGTTCCCTCTTTGTCCATCATTTGAAACAGTAAACCCTTTAGCAAACTTACTGTTTATATTGTAGATAATAATTGAATGCATCACTTCTGTTTATTGTGACAAAACTATAGATGCCTTAATAGATGCTATTTGGTTTAAGACTGTATATTGTTTACATTGGGTGCTCTTAATATTGATCTCCCTCTTAAAGGTGAGGTACTGGAAGCCTTCAGGGACACTATAAGACTATAGGATAGAAACTGTACTGCCTCAGATCCATACTGCTAGATGGAAAGACACACAAACAACAAGAAAAAACAAGGGAACAAAGCACCTCAAACAAACCAAGATGTTCCAACAATAGGATCCATAGACAACACAGTAGAAGATATGTCAGAGAAGGAGTTTCAAAGTACATAGTTAAACTGATCTTTGAAATAAAGGATGGTATCAGACAATACAGGAAATGAAATATCACTTCAATAAAGAGGCAGATTATAAAAAGGAATCAAGCAAAAATCCTAAAAATGAAGAAAACAATAAACCAAATTAAAAATTCAATGGAAAGTGTCACCAACAGACTAGACCACTTGGAAGACAGAACCTCAGCTAAAGAAGATAAAATATAAACTTGAAAATAAAGTCAACTGTACAGAGAAGATGGTAAGAAACCATGAACAGAACTTCCAAGAATTATGGGACAACATGAAAAGACCAAATTTAAGATTTATCAGGATAGATGAAGGTATGAAGATACACACCAAAGGAATGCACATAAGATTAGAAAATTTCAATGACATAATATCAGAATATTTCCCAAATCTAAAGAATGAAATGGAAAATCAACTACAAGAGGCTTACAGGACTCCAAATCTACAAAATTATAGCAGACCCACACTAAGGCACATTACAATGAGAATGACAAACATACAGAATAAGGATATAATTTTAAAGGCTGTGAGAGAAAAATATCAAATTACATACAGAGGGGAAACCAATTCAGATTTCAGCTGATTTATCAACCCAGACCCTCAATTCCAGGAGGTCCTGGGATAACATATATTAAGCTCTGAAAGAAAATGGATGCCAACCAAGAATTTTATATCCAGCATAAGTAAGCTTTGGATTTGAAGATGAAATAAAAACCTTCCATGATAAACAAAAGTTAAAAGAATTCACAACTAGAAAGCCTATACTATAGAACATTCTCAGCAAAATATTCCATGAGGAGGAAATGAAAAAAAACAATAAAAACCAGTAAAGGGAAGGAATTGCACTAAAGGAAAAGTCAATCAAAGGAGAAACTAAGTCAAGTTAAAAATCAAAAATAAATCAAAATTACCAGGAATATAAAATATATCTCAATAACTCTGAATGTTAATGGCCTACACTCATCAATCAAAAGACACAGACTGGCAGATTGGATTAAAAAAGATCCAACAATATGCTACCTTCAAGTGATTCACCTCATAGGAAAACACATCTAAAGACTGTAGGAGAAAGGTTGGGAAAAAACATACTCAAAAGGGCTGCATAAACAAGCAGGGGTTTCCTTCTTCATATCAGATAAAGTGGACTTCAAACCAAAGTTAGAATGGGTAAAGGACACTTCATGCTGCTTAAGGAAATCATACATCAACAAGACATAATAATCATAAACATGTACGCCCCAAACAATGAAGCATCTACATACATCAAACAAATCCTTCCCAATTTCAAGAATCAAATAGACCACAACACAATAATACTGACTGACTTTAACAAACCTATCTCACAACTGGATAGATCTTCCAAACAAAAACTAAACAAAGAAACTATAGAACCAAATAATACAATAAAAAATTTAGGATTAATGGACATGTAGAGAGTTTTTCATTCATCAACAAGCAAATAGACTTTCTTTTCAGCAGCACATGTATCCTTTTCTAAAATAGACCATGTTATGCCACAAAGTAACTCTTAGCAAATACAAAAAAAATAGAAATATCACCCTTCATTCTATCAGATCATAATGAAATGAAACTAGAAATAAATGATAAACAAAAAATAGAAGCTACTCCAATTCCTGGAGACTAAATAACATGCTATTGGATCATGAATGGAGAGCAGATGAAATCAGGGAGAAAATAAAAAAAAATACTTGAGAGGTAAATGAGAACACTGATACAACATCTCAAAATTTCTGGAATACTATGAAGGCAGTGCTAAGAGGAAAGTTCATTGCTGTTGAGCTCATTCATGAAAAAGAATAAAAAGTGGGCTGGGGAGATAGCTCAGTTGGTATAGTGCTCACCTTGCAAGCACAAGGCCCTGGGTTTGATTCTCAGCACCACAAAAAAAAAAAAAAAAAAGAATAAAAATTCAACAAATAAATGACCTAACATTACATCTCAAAGCCCTAGAAAAAGAAGAACAAATCAATACCAAAAGCAGTAGAACACAGGAAATAATTAAAATCAGAGGTGAAATCAAAGAATTTGAAACAAAAGAAACAATGCAAAATATTAACAAAACAAAAAGTGGGTTCTTCGAAAAAATGAATAAAATCGATAAGACCTTAGCTACGCTAACGAAGAGAGAAAACTCAAACTACTAAAATTCATGATGAAAAAAGTAATATCACGATAGACAATACTGAAATATAAAAAATAATTAGAAGCTATTTTGAAAATCTGTACTCCAATAAAATAGAAAAGCTCAGACACTGACAAATTTCTAGAGACATATGATCTACCCAAACTGAAGCAGGAGGACATACACAATTTAAACAGATCAATCTCAAGCAATGAAATAGAAGACGCCATCAAAAAGCCTACCAACTAAGAAAAGCCCAGGACCAGACTGATTCTCAGCCAAATTCTATAACACCTTCAAAGAAGAATTAACACCAATACTCCTCAAATCATTTCATGAAATAGAAAAGAAGGGAACTCTTCCAAACCCATTCTATGAAACTAATATCATCCTGATTCCAAAACTAGACAAAGACACATCAAGGAAAGAAAACTTCAGACCAATATCCCTGATGAACATAGATGCAAAAATTTATTGCATAGATGCAATAAAATTCTGGCAAATCACATACAAAAACATATTTAAAAGCTAGTGTACCACAATCAAGTGGGGTACAACCATGCACCCCAGGGATGCAAGAAATCAATAAATGTAATTCATCACATCAATAGACTTAAAGACAAGAATCATATGACCATCTCAATAGATGCAGAAAAAATATTTGACAAAATACAGCACCTTTTCATACTCAAAACACTAGAAAAAATAGGGATAGTAGGAACACACCTGAACATTGTAAAGGCTATTTATGCTAAGCCCAAAGCCAACATAATTCTAAATGGAGCAAGATTGAAAGCATTTCCTCTAAAAGTTGGAATAAGACAGGGATGTTCTCTTTCACCACTTCTATTCAACATAATCCTTGAAATTCTAGCCAGAGCAATTAGATGGATGAAAGAAATTAAAGGTATACAAATAGGAAAATAGAACTCAAACTATCACTACTTGCCAATGACATGAGTCTATACTTAGAAGATCCAAAAAATTCCACCAGAAAACTTCTAGATCTAATAAATGAATTCAGCAAAGTAGCAGGATATAAAATCAATACTCATAAATCAAATGCATTTCTATACATCAGTGATGAATACACTGAAAGAAAAATTAGGGAAACTACCCCATTTGCAATAGCCTCAAAAAACAAAAACAAAAACAAAAACAAACAAACAAAAAACCCACTTGGGAATCAATCTAATAAAGGAAGTGAAAGACCTCTACATTGAAAACTACAGAACACTAAAGAAACAAATTGAAGAAGACCTTAAAAGATGGAAAGATCTCCCATGCTCTTGGATAGACAGAATTAATATTGTCAAAATGGCCATACTACCAAAAGCATTATATAGATTTAATGCAATTCTTACTAAAATCCCAATGACATTCTTCATAGAACTAGAAAAAGCTATCATGAAATTCATTTGTGGAAAAATAAGAAGCCCAGAATAGCGAAAGCGATCTTTAGCAAGAAGAGTGAAACAGGAGGCATCACAATACCAGACCTTAAACTATACTACAGAACAATAGTAACAAAAACGACATGGTAGTAGCCCCAAAACAGGCAGGTAGACCAATGGTACAAAATAGAAGACAAAGAGACAAACCCATATAAGTACAGTTATCTCATACTAGACAAAGGGGCCAAAAATATACATTGGGGAAGAGCCTCTTCAACAAATGGTGCTGGGAAAACTGGAAATCCATATGCAGCATGAAAATCAACTCAAAGTGCATCAAAGACTTAGGCACTAGAACAGAGACCCTGTGTCTAACAGAAGAAAAAGCAGGTCCAAATCGTCATCATGTTGGCTTAGAACCTGCCTTCCTTTAACAAGACTCTTAAAGTGCAAGAAGTAAAATCAAGAATCAACAAATGGGATGAATTTGAACTAAAAAGTTTCTTCTCAGAAAAGGAAACAATCAATAATGTGAAGAGAGAGCCTACAGAATGGGAGAAAATCTTTGCCACATGCAACTCAGATACAGCATTAATCTCCAGGATATAAAGAACTCAAAAAACGTAACACCAAAAAACCAAATAACAAATGAACAAGCAAGCTAAGGAACTGAACAGACACTTCACAGAAGGAATACAATTGATCAACAAACGTATGAAAGTGTTCAACATGTCTAGTAATTAGATAAATGCAAATCAAAACTAATCTAAGATTTCATCTTATTCCAGTCAGAATGGCAGTTATTGAGAATACAAGCAATAATAAGTGTTGGCGAGGATGTGGGGACAAAGGTACACTCATACATTGCTGTTGGAACTCTAAATTGGTGCAACCACTATGGAAAGCAGTAGGGAGATTCCTAAGAACACTGGGAATGGAACCACCACTTGACCCAGCTATCCTACTCCTTGTTTTATACCCAAATAACTTAAAATCAGCATACTGCAGTGATGCTGCCACATCAATGTTTATAGC
Organism: Sciurus vulgaris; assembly: GCF_902686455.1. NCBI lineage: Eukaryota > Metazoa > Chordata > Mammalia > Rodentia > Sciuridae > Sciurus > Sciurus vulgaris. Next base: position 162,155,088 of record NC_136464.1, on the reverse strand, counting down.
AGTTCAATTCACAATAGCTAAACTATGGAACCAATCTAGATGGAACCAATCCTTCTACAGATGAATGAATAAAGAAAATGTGGTATATATACACAATGAAATATTATTCAGTCATAAAGAAGAATAAAATTATGGCATTTGCACATAAATAAATGGAACTGGAGAATATCATGATAAGCATAATAAACCAAAACCAAAAAAACAAAGGCCAAATGTTTTCTCTGATAAGCTGATGCTGATCATAATGGGGGAAGTAGGGAAGAATGGATTTGAATTGGGCAGAGGGGAGTGAAGAGAAGGTAGGGGGTGGGTGTGGAGATGAGAAGGATGGTGGAATTATCACCCTATATACATGTATGATTACATGACCGGTGCAACTCTGCACCATGTACACTCAGAGAAATGAGAAGTTGTGCTCCATTTGTGTGCAATGTGTCAAAATGCATTCTGTCATGTCATGTATAACTAACTAGAACAAATTGGAAAAAAAAAAAAAAAAAAAACCACCACCAACAACAACATAATTTGGAGCCATCATGGTGGTGCTGTGTGATTGTAATACTCTGGAGACCAAAGCAGGATTGTTAATGTGCAGTCTGAGTCAAGAAACTATTTTAGCTGGAAACATGACTTCGCTGTTGTCTGTATTTGTAAGAATGCTTGAAGAAAAATTATGTATAACTGCCAGCCAAGTCATGGACTGTAGTGGCTTTGAACCATGTGGAGTTAACTCAACTGGAACTGTATCTACCAGAATTTCTATCCCAGTGTGGTTCATTAGTGCTGAAGACAAGAGAATCTGGGATACAATTTAGAAGGCAGAGGTGCACCAGCAGCCAATGCAGGGTACAAGGCACTACGGCAACTTGCACAGGTTGCCATTAATCTGACAGTGGTATGGGGAAGCATTAGGACTTGAAGTCTCAGCAACTTTCTTCAGTTATCATTCATGGCCAAGTGCATGTGCAAAACTACATACAGCATCTCTGATGCCAGCGAGGAACAGATGTGAGTTCCAGTGTATTTTCATGAATTTGGATTGTCCTTTAAGGTTTCCATATTCCCATTTTTTGCTCTAATCCAGCATTCTTTCCACACTACTGGTTACACAGACCCATAGTGGTTCCATCTTTGCATCAGATACTAGTATCAGCAAAGCCAAGCCTCCCCCATTAGCTGCCATGGTTGAGTAAGAACTAGTCCCCACAATAAGCTGGATATTGATTACACTTCTGATTGAACTCTAATAACACATACAGCTTTTTTTTTTTTTTTTTTTTTTTTTTTTTTTTTCCCTTAATCCAACCTGAAAGTCTTTTGTCTTTTAACTGGAGCTTTATGGTTTATATTTGGTATTTAGATTTAGATATTATTTATTTTATATTTTTCTGCCTGTTTAGTGTTGTTGTCTTTCCTTTCTGAATTTCTTTTCTATTAGATTGTTAAATAATTTTTAAAATGTTTTTTTCAGTTGTCAATGGACCTTTATTTTATTTATTTATATGCAGTGCTGAGAATCGAACCCAGTGCTTCACACTTACTAGACAAGTGCTCTACCACTGAGCCACAACCCCAGCCCCTAAATATTCTTTTTTTAAAAATTGGTTCTTATATGCAGTAAAATCCATTTTTATTTACTGTTGTTTTCTTTTACTTTACCATTCTTTAGTAATCCTTGAGATTATAACATGTGCCTTTGATTTTCTTTAGTCTAAGAGAAATGACTACTTCTTTTACTTTTTTAAAATCTAAGAAATCTATGATCTTTCATTTATATTCCTGATAATTTATGTGTTCCTTCCATCTGAAATCCTTTAATATGAGTTCTGATGTTAACTGATTTTATCTGTCTGAAAAAGTCTACTTCATCCTCAATTTTAAGGGAAAGCCAGGAGTGGTGGCTCAGGACCATAATTCCAGCAACTCAGGAGGCTGAGGCAGGAGAATTGCAAGTTTGAGGCCAGTTCCAGCAACTTAGGGAGGCCCTAAGCAACTTAGCAAGACCCTGTCTCTAAATAAAAGATAAAATAGGATAAGGATGTGGCACAGTGGGTAAGCAACCCTGGGTTCAATTCCCAGTACAAAAACAAAAATAAAAACAAAAACAAACAAAAAACAATTTTAAGGAATATTTTTATGACATTGAATTCTAGATTGGCAGTTTCGTTTTGAAGAAATTAATAATGTGCATTTTTTAATCAGACTTGCTAGGAGTGTGTCTTTATATTGCAATTTTCATTAACTAAACTTTGATTTTAAAAAAAACTTAGTGGTTTCCTTTTATTTAAATTCAGCCTTTCCCTTACTACACATTTCTTTCTCTTCTTTCCTTGTGTTAAAAGTTTATTTTTCATTCCTATTTAATAATAAAAATACTTATCTACACATTTGAGTGCAGCAGTGTATCCTATGGGTTTTAAATGCAGTATGTATACTTTTTCATGGACTTGCAGACATGTGCTATTGTCTGGATGTACTGGATTAGTCAAGAAATTCAACTCACAAAATTCTATCTTTTGCCAGGGGCACACCTGTAATCCCAGTGGCTCGGGAGGCTGAGGCAGGAGCTTCTCGGAGTTCAAAGTCAGCCTCAGCAAAGTAAGGTGCTAAGTAACTCAGTGAGACCCTGTCTCTAAATAAGATACAAAATGGGGCTGGGGATGTGTTTCAGTGGTCAAGCGCCCCCAAGTTCAATCCCTTGCACCCCGCTCCCATCCCAAAAATTCTTTTTTGAAATTTTTGCATTTAAGTCATGGCCATGTATAAGTTTGATTTTTGTATATCTTCCATGGTCCTGTGAAAAGAATACATAATTTTATAATGGGGTACAAAGTTGTATATTTGACTAAAAAGTAAGCCAGTTGATTATATTACTAATATATATCCTGCTTTTAAAAAATCTACTTATCTTTTGAATTCTGAAGAGGTTTATTGAACTCTTACCTTATAATTGTGTGTCTTCTTTTTTTGAACCATTACTATTTGGTGCATAGATGTTTATTATGATTATTATTACTTTGTGGAGTATACCTTCTATCTTTAGGTTGTAGTACCTGGGTTCTTCTTCTGGACTAGGTAATGTGAAGGAATTAACAGATCACAAAAGACAAGCTTCATTTAAGTTTATCAATGGCATGTCTTAATAAAACTCTTGATTTAATAACATGTTTTTTTAGCAAGTCTCCTGACTTAAGGCTTTTCATCAGAGTATAAACTAGAAAATCAGAACTGAAATAAAATACCTAATCTTTGAAATAGTAGTGATACAGAACTATCACATTTATTTATAATAATAGGTACATTACAAATAGAAGTATTAAGTTATTACCAGGAATGGGGGTGCTTAACTAAAAGAAGTGGTGAACAGTGGGCTTTGTTAAGCTAAAGATAATTTAAATGCAGTCTCACAGAAAGTCTCAGGACATGGGCAAAATGCAGACAACTTCTTAGCCAGAAAGCAAAATGAATGTCCTCTAGTTCAATTTTCAAGAATCCTTCTCCTCTGAAACCTCATGAGCCCCGTTTTTACTGTCCACGATCCTATTGGCAGTCTGGTTTTTTGACCTCCAGCCAGAATCACCCAATAATCTTAGCTTAACATTATCTAAATCTTTTCTACCTTCCATTTCTAAACTTTTCAAAATTCCTCCCACAGATTCCAAAAAGCTCCCAAAGCTTCAGAACCACATGGTCAGTTAGTCATAGCAACGGTCCCACTTCTTGGTAATAATTTTTGGTTTAGTTTGTTTTTTCACTGCTATGACCAAAAGACCTGAAAAGAAAAATTAAGAGGAAAAGTTTATTTTGGAGCTCACAGTTTCAGAGACCTCAGTCCACAGACACCTGGCTCCATTCCATTTGAGGTGAGGCAGAGTATCACGGTAGAATGTGTTACAGATGAGAGCAGGTCAGGATATGGCCACCAAGAAGCAGGGAGACCTCACTTGCCAGGACAAAATATACACGCCAAAGGCATGCCCCCCAATGACCCACCTCCTCCAGCCACACTTTACCTGCCGTTAGTTACCACCCAGTTAATCCCTTATTAGGAGATTAATTCACTGATTGGTTAAGGCTCTCATAACCCAATCATTTCACCTCTAAATCTTCCTTCATTGTCTTCACACATGAGCTTTTGGGAGATACCTCATATCTAAACTGTAACAGTGATAAACTGTATGAATATGTAAGAAACACATACACAAACACACATATGTAGCAAATTCCATTTCTAGAAGTCAAAAACAGTCAACTCTAACTTATCCACTTTTAGTATCCCGTCTAGATCACCTTAATGGAGAATTTTTAAGACTGAGGCAGCAATCACTGGTACAATCACTATTCTGAAAATGTGACACTTTCCCTTTCATTATTGGTATTCAGTACAAATCAGTGTTAACATTGTTCTTTACCCATGTAATATGTGTTGCTGGAGGCCATTAAGAAAAAAAAATAATTCCCATTTTATATGTCAAAGTAAATGCAATTCATCCATTTATTTATGGTTTTGGCCATAATCTTCATTAGCATGAAAATGACTTAGAGTTAACTATAGATTCATTTTTAGTAAAGGTTACTAAAAAATGAACCCTGTTTAAAAGGATAGCCCTGAAAAAGAAATTAAAAAAAAAAAATAAATGAGTAGGTAGTTGCCTACAAAATGTGTTTCTAGGAGATGTGAAATGTGTAGTAAGAACTTTAAATAATTTTTCTTTTTCATTTATTCATATTAATTTCTAAAAAACAAATGCATTATACAATCAAATGAATATTTTCCTTGTAGAACACCTATTAAGAGTTACTTGGGAAGATGATACATTTTAATGCTGCTGCCATTGTTTCTATAGAATTATTTTCATCACCATCTTTTTGAACCACACAGAACCACTGATTTTATTTATATTGACATTATTGCTTTTAATCATGTATGACATAGGTTTGCTGGGTAATTTTTATTATTTACCAAACATGGTTCTCGTAATCGTGGGTCATTTCCAAATATCAAATCTTCTCTTAAAGATTGAAGATTTTCTATTATGAGGATATTAAAAAATGTAATTAGGGCACTGAAGTAAAATCTCACAGATGTAATTTAAATAAGCCTAGTTTCTACCAAAGCAACTAGTTGGAAAGTAATTCTTAGATTTTCAAGTTAAGCAGAAAAAAATTCTCTTTACTTCAAGAGTAGTAATTATGATGGAAATAATCTCATTTCTTCCATCCCAAATGGTTATACTGCTGCATCTGTGAACATTACTGCTAGAGCACACATATATAATACAGGAAGTTATCCTTATTGCCATGTTACAGGTTTCAAACTCCACACTCAAGGGCTGAGAGACTAAGGGAACGAAACAGATTTGAGAGATTCCAATGGAGAATGAGGAGAGAATATATTTCATCCTAGGGTGGGCTGAAGGCAACTGTAAGAATATCTACAATGAAAGGACTCAAATCCTAAGGAGCAGGCTACATCGAAGGAGAAAGATCATAAGTCAGGCTAAATGGTCAAGGTTTGAGCCATTTTGGTAGAAGTCATAGAATTTAATAGATTCTTTCAAACTTTCAGATTCCTGATATTAAAATAATATTCCCATTTTAACTGTTTCACAGGATTATTGGGAGGACAAATGAAAAACATGCCTGATTGCTTTTGTAAGCTGTGAAACCCTCTGGAATTTGAGAAATCATTACAGTAATTGCCAAAGCTATTATCATATAAGTAGAAGGATGCAGGAGAGAATGCTAGAGGTAATATTTGAAGTAATAAAATATACAGGTGGAGAAGTAAAATCCCTACTACACAGAAAAGTGGTTAACATAATTTCACAAATGGAAACTCATTTTTCAGTTACTGGTTGAGATTATTTTCTCCATGTGGTGCTCGTTGTGTCATTCAATCCTCAAGACAACCCCTTAAGGTAAGTATTTTTTTCAACTTAAACAGAGACTCAAGCTAAGTGAGGTTAAGGGACTTGCTGAAAACCACACTGGTATAATTTAGTAAAAATCATGTTTCACTCTAGTTATTTTAATTCCAAATCCATTGTACTTCTGTTCATAACACAAACTTAAATCTCAGAGGATATCCACATATCCTACTGAATAATTACCTGCAAATACCTTTCACAGATACTTCTGCAAGGCCTACCATGTAGGCAGCATTGAATAGCAGAAACAGGAAGCCTTTCCATGGGGCTGAAAAGATAAGGGGAAAATCAAGACAAAGGGGAACTGGAAGCCAAAGGAGAGCTGTGAAAATGATTAATACTGTTGAATATTGTAGAGGAAACAGAAAACAACTGAAAAATAAGGGACAAATTTGCCAGTTGGTCAGTGGTGGCTCTTGCAAAAACAGTCTAACATACCAAAGACAAATGTCAGATTATCCTTGATTAAGGGATGAATGGGAAATGAAAAGATTAGTTATGACTTAAAAAATGGTCTCAGAAGGAAGAAGTTAGGACAAAAGAAGGAAACCAATGGTGAGTGAGGGTTTTATTTTAAATAAATGTTTAATCATATAAGCAAAGCAGCATACACTCCTGTAAAATCTGAAACATTACATATAAAGCTAAAGACCCCTTTGATTAATACTCTCAATCCTCATTCTGTTGGCAATAATATTTATCCTTATAGTCCTTCTTGGGCATTTATATATATCATTATAGGAAATGTTTTAATTTTTTTATATAAAAGTTGCCATATTCCACATAATTATCTGTATCCTGCTGTTTTCATTTAACAATAGATGTTGGAAAAATGACACATAGTGCTATATAATTTTGAACATTTGGGTTATCTCCAAGGCCCTGGGTGAAATCCCCAGCAAACCCCTATCCCTCTAAAGGGATGTTTTTCTAGGTTAGAAACCATAAGAAGTATTACTGGGTCATAGGTATAGATATTTTAAAATTTTATAGATATCGCCAACTTGTGCTCCAAAATAGTTTTATCTTTTAGTCCTCCTATATGCAAGTGTTTGTTTCTTGCATTTTGATTACAAAGGTTTACAGAGATAGGAATGGATGTCTTAAAAATTATTTAACTGTGAGACCATATGCTTACTAGAGTCAAAAGAGATACAGGATAGAGAACATTCCTGAAGAAAGGTTAGGTGATTAAGCTTGGTGTCCGAGTGAGAGTTAGGCCTGGATCTGCTTTCTTTTTTGGATGTATGAACTAGAATACAAGGTAGATGGGTTGAGATAGGGGGACTAAAGAATGTGAACAAATTTTAAAATAGGTTATATGGGGAAAATGGGAAGGCAAGTATTATGGTTTAGTTACAAGGTATCCCACAAAAGTTCATGTGTTTAAGACAATGCAAGAATTTTCAGAGATGAAATTATTGGGTTGTGAGAGACTGAAGCTAATCAGTGGATTGATCCACTGATAGGGATTAACTGGGTAGGAACTCTAGGTAGGTAGGATATGACAAGAGGATGTCAATGGAGCATGTCTTTGGGGTTTATATTTTGTCCTTATATGAGTGGCTTTTTCTGCTTCCTGATTGCTTTGTCCTGAGCTGTATTTTTCTCCACAACCTTCCACCATGATGTTCTGCCTCACCTTGGGCCCAGAGCAATGGAGTCAGCCATCTACAGACTGAGACCTGTGAAACCATGAGTGCCAAATAAACTTTTCTCCTCTAACATTGTTCTCAGGTCTTTTGGTCACAGGGATGAAAAAGTTGACTAAAACATCAGATAACCAGGACAGTGTTTCTCAAAACAAGTTCTAGGAACACTAAGTACACAAGATGGCTCAAGAAAACAAGTGTTCTAAGCCCCCAAAATTTGATAAGTGTCACATCTCATGTCCTACCTGTGGTTACATGTCAATGCATTAAAGGTTCTGAAAAAGACTTGCACATGAAACTGTTTAGCTCAGTTTCTCAAAGTTTCCTAATGCCAAAATGCTTGTATGTATCATACAAATTAATATTCTGTTGAACCAGTCTTTCACAACTGGCTCAACAGCATATTAAATATAGCTTGGAAACACTAGTAAAAATTTGAAGAAATAGCCAACAAGTGTCTAGCTTGTCTTTAATAAAATTAATTTATTTAAAAACAAAAAAATACAAAGAATTTAATAAATACTACACACCCACTTTTCAGAACTAAAAGATCAAGATTAAATTATAACAAATTTTAATGTTTAATTTTCTTTTGCAGAAGAAATAAATGTATGTTTATGAAACAAAGTTTGGAAATAGAAGAAAAATAGGAGAAATATACTCTGTCACCTTACCACCTTACTAAAACCATTGTTAATATTTTGGGGCAGTTACTTTAATTCTTATTTCTGTTAGTTTATATCATTACAGAAATACAGCATACACAATTCTTCATCATGTTAAATATTTACAAGGTATCAAACATTTTTACAATTTATCGCCATCAATTTTAATAGCTGCACAATATTCTAAGTGGATATTTCACCATTTATTCCACCATTCCCTTAGTTTTTAGAATTCAGGTTATTTGTGATTTTTTCCTTTTTGGCTTTTGTAAGTAAAACCACAATGAGGACACTAAGATATAAATTTTTTGGTTATTTTCTTAGGATTTATTTGCCAAATAGAAGAGGAACAGTTCAAATACAATGCCCACTTCTAAAGTCTCAATAAAACGTAGCTCATCTGCTTTTGGGGGATAAGGAGAATGCACTGGCATTAATTCAGATTCACAACAATATTTATTCATATTAACTTTGTCAGGGCCATATATTTTTCTAGCTAATGAAGACTTACCAAGCCTAATCTGTCACTTACTGCATTATCTATCCCCACTGGTTATGCAATATACTGCAGTTAGCTAAATGTGCTATGCCATGTATTTCATCAGCTAGGCAGGAGACATAATTTTTATATGAAAGTAAGCTAAAGGCAGAGTCTAAAGAAGTGGGTAAAGACTATTTTTTTAATGTATCAAATTTATCAATACCCTTTAGATATTGTTCATGGATCTCCAAAGTCAGTTTTTTATGACTAATCAGAGTACTGAAGCTACCTGAGTACCTTAGTGTACTTTTCTCTACCTTGTACTGGAATTTAATAGAAAACTTTTTCAAATGTGGTACTGAGGGATGATTTAACTTTATCTTTGACTTTTCCCTCAAGAATCTCCAGGAATCTAAATACAACTTGCCTGGTACATAGTACACAGCAGACTCTCAATTAAGGTTTGTTTGAATAATATAATTAAACTGGTATGATTTTATTAAGTGTCTGTTTCTCACTATAAATACCACTTCCCTTATCAAGGCATCAGAAGACATATATGTTCATTTAACAATGGCAATATGCATAATACAAAAAGGACAGCGTTTTGTAATTGAAGTCCCGAGGTTGTTCTGGCTTTGTGGGTAACTGGTAACTTTATACTCTGTTCAAGCACAAAATGATGATAACTCATCTTTCTTTCTTGCCATATAGGGTTCTTATGAGGGTCAAATTTTTTTTCCCTAAAGGGAATTCTGAATATCATTACTTGCCTTTGTGAAATCCTATAACTTGACTGCCCTCAAGAAAAAGTCCATTTCTTTAACATGACCATACAAGGGCTTCTGTGGATCAGTTTTCTATCACTAGTCTCCTTAACAATCTTAAGCTCTGCACAAGCTGTTTCCTTTGTCTAGAATGATCTCCTATACACTGACTACTACTAGCAGCTCATACCAATACATAGCAACAGCTACAATCTACTGAATTTTTACTAAGCATGGGACATTCTATATATTTTGTTTCTACATTATGAAGTAGGTACTAAGCTAGCTGTACAGAGAAGGCACAGAAAAGCAATTTAAATAGAGTAGCACAGGTTCAGAATATAGACAGTTTCAAACCCAGTTCTGTCTGAATTCAGTATTGTTTTCAATTCCTTCTGGTAAAATAACAACTTTCTCTAGAAGTCTACATTTTAATATGCTCTAATAGCAATGTGATATGATTAGCACCTAAGACACTGATTTATAATTGTGGGTGTTCATGCCTCCCCAACGAGAGAATAACACACCGTTTGAATTCAGGTAAGACTGCACCTTGTTCGCTTTTGCTTCCACAGCTCCTAGTACAGTTCCTGGTACATGTAATGGGTATTAATAAATATCTGTTGAATAATTAAATCCGTGTAAACAGAAAGACATAATGTTATTAGGATTACTTTCAAATTTTGCTAAGTAATGTCACCACCAGGCTTACCAGTTTGTGATCTAAAGAATCCACCTTTCCCCCTTTTTGCAGTGTGTTGCTTTTGCTTATATCCATTCTTCTGTGACTTCGTCTGTTTGCTACAATTCCTTAAATACTGTTAACTACCCACCTCAAAGTGATTTGCCTTTTGTGAAAATCTTTTATGGAAACAAGACTGTTAAAATTAATTTTCCCTTCATTACCATTCTTTAACATTCCTTAACATCCCCACTCCTCTAAAAACCACGGTAGAGTAAAAAAAAAAAAAAAAAAAAAAGACTAGGCTGATTGGAGAAAAGCAATTTAGTACATTTGTAAATGAAACCTTCCCGTGCTACCTAGGCAGTGTTGTCCCAGGTGGCATCTTAGTTTTCATAAAAATTTACTGAGGGCCTTTAGTAATATAAATACAGAGAAAAACAGGTGCCGCACTGAGCAGGGGGTTTGTCAACATCAACCTTCTCTGGCTTGGTTTTTTGACAAAGAGCCCAGAAGCTAAGGTAATCAGTCCTGTAGTTCTCATCACCTTCAAGGGGGAGAAAAGCGGGGGGTGGGGGGGACGGTGAAAAAAGGGAAGAGGAAGAGGAAATGTGACAAACAGAACGAAAATACTGTCCGAGCGCCAGGGCTCGGGCCCCATCCCTAGGTGCAGCCTATCCAAATGGCAGGTTACGTTCGGTCAAATTTGTCTTTTCAATTAAAAAACGACACCTGGCTGTATAAATAAGAAATATACGAAAAAAGAAGGTATCCGGTCTCGTGGGAACTTGAGCACCCAACAGGCATCCGGGAACGCCACCGAGGACCGCGCGTCCAACCGCCGCCAGCTCGCGGATGCCCCGGGGGGCCCGGCGCCGGGCCAGGCTTCCCTCGCGCTCCCGCTACCCACAAGCCACCGCGCCTCGGCGCGCACGCGCAGCAGCGACGGCCGTCTCAGGAAGAGGAAAATGGAATAAACAACTCGGAGGAACCTGAGCGCGAGAAAGCGAGTGGAGGCAGAATTTAAAAATAAACCGGCCCCTCCGCCCTCCCCACCTGCTCGCCGCCGCGGCTCCCTCTTCCCCAGCCCGCGCCCTCGAAGTCCCCGTCTGGGCCCGCGCGCTCACCCCGTCGTCCCGCGCGGCCCCTTTAAGAAAAGAGAACGAGAGAGTGAGTGAGAGAGAATCCCAACTCTCCCCCTCCCCTCCCCTCCTTCCTACCCCCTCCTCCCTCCCTCTCCCCTCCCCCCTCTCCCCGGGCGGCTCCGGCTCCCGCAGCGGGACAGACCCACCCGCCCAGGCTTTTATCTGGCACCGGCAGCGTCTTCCTTCCCTCCCCCGTCTATGGTGGCGGCAGCGGCGGCGGCTCCTCGGGCGGCGGCGGAAGACGAGGCTGCGGCGTTGCCATGAACAGTGGCGGCGGCCTCCCGCCCCCCTCGGCCGCCGCCTCCTCTTCCTCCTCCTCGCTGGCGGCGGCAGTGGCGGTAGTGGCCCCGCCGGGGGTCGGGGGTGTCCCCGGCGGGGCGGCGGCGGGAGTGAAGCTGAAGTACTGCCGCTACTACGCCAAGGATAAGACTTGCTTCTACGGGGAGGAGTGTCAGTTCCTGCATGAGGACCCGGCCGCCGGGGCTGCCCCGGGCCTCGGCCTCCATAGCAACAGCGTCCCCCTGGCTCTGGCGGGCGCGCCCGTGGCCGGCTTTCCGCCTGGAGCCGTCCCCGGCGGGGGAGCCGGCCCGCCCCCGGGGCCCAAGAAGCCGGATCTGGGGGGCCCGGGGACAGGAGCCACGGCCGGCGGAGGCGGCGGCAGCGGGGGACTCGATGGAGCGCGGCTGGCAAGTGAGTATGTCCGGGCGGGGAGGGCCACCTCCACCTCCGGGCGGCGGCGCGGGGAAGGCCTAGGGCCGGAGGCGGCCCCGCTGCGGACGGGAGCCGAGCCCGGCCTGCGGTTCCCCCCCTCACCTCCCAGGGCGTCTGCGAGGCCTAGGCCAGGCCTGAGCCCTCCTTCCTGCTTCCTGCTTCCCCTCCCCACGGCTTTCGGCTAGCCCTGGAGCGAGGGGAGCCAGGGTTCCTGGGAACGTGGGTGGGTGGACTGGGGTGATGTGAGTGGGGGCGGGGAGGAAGGGGGATGGGCTGTGGCGTGCGGAGTGTGAGAAACGGGGTGTCGTTTCCGGGGGGTGTGGCAAGGGGCTGGGTTTGCAAGCACATGTGTTTTGCTTGCCCGCGCGGAGTGCTGTCTGCCGGGTGTTGAGGTTCCCTAGTGGGTGTGAGAGTGTGTGTGTACCGGGTAGTGGGAGAGAGGTGAGGGGCTGGTTTAAGGCATTGCTTAAGTGGGTCAAAGAACGGGAAGAGTTTGTAGGAGGCTTGCGGGAGAAAGGTTTTCCAGGCAGGAAATGCTTTCTAAGGATGAAGAGGGAGCGGACAGCACAGCCTTTGTCGGGAGTTTAGGAATTTCACAAGACTCGTATTTCAATAGGTTTCTTGAAAGCTGCAGTGAGTTAACTGGGCGTTAGTGGAGACCCTGTTTCCACAACTTTGCATCAAGCAAACTCACGGCCTTGTGCTTTGATAGCGTTTCTTGAGCAGCGTATACCTGTGTACCATTGAACGCTTGGGTGAGACTATCTTAGAGCTGTTCATAGTTTTTATTCTTTATTTGTCGTTACCTATTGCCTTGCAGCTTTTTAGTTGTTAGTATAGTTTATTTTCCATGTAGATCTTGAAATAATTTGATGGCATTTTAACTTGGGAGGAGAACATTTTTGCCTTTTTTTTCAACTTTTAAGTTAACTTGATATGTTTTAGCCCTTATTTTGTGAGAATTACTTACTAAGCATCTTTCAAGAGATTTGCATTTTAAAGATTGTCTTTTTTCATATGATGGATTTGATGTTAATGCAGATGTATTTGGTGAGACCCATAGGCTAAAAATTTGTAACTTCAGATACCTGATAAAATGGTTACTTTTATTGATGGAATTTTATCACTTTTGAGCAGCAACTTTGTGTTTTCAAGGTAAAATTTTCCTGAATGACTGAGTTGAGGTTCATATTATGAATAATGTTTGATAAGTAAGCTTTGAAACTGAACAGCATCTATCCACGGAAAGAGGCACTTTAAAAAATCCTGGTATTTGATTTAATAGATGATATTTCTAAGGTTTTCTTATTACCACATAAAGAATAGAGTTGAGACATGAAAGATTGGACAGGATATAAACAGGTGAACGTGGGAGCTGAAGGTAAGCGCATTAGGTGGAGGAAAAATACTAGCAGTAGATGGTTCCATATCTTAGAAAAGGAAGTTAATTGAGATATAAGGTCTTGAGGATAGGCAGTTAATGGTAAAAAGGCATTTTAAAATAAATACTTAGTTGGGACTGAGGTTGTGGCTCAGTGGTAGAGCACTTGCCTTGCATGTGTGAGGCACTGGGTTTGATTCGCAGCATGACATATAAAGAAATAAAATTAATGTCCATCAACAACTAAGAAAATGTTAAAAAATTTAATACTTAGTCATTTAACACTTACCTGATTAAATAGCCGGTTTATATATTTTGATTCTGTGGCATTTAACTTGATTGGTCGATGCTCTTTTTTTGTGGTAGGCTTGGTATCTCAAAAATACCTACGTTGTGACTCTTGGATGAGATGAAATTGCTTTTATCAGTGAGTGGCCGGTAAAGTTAATGGCCATTTTGAATTTTTACACTTGTTCACTTTATAGTGTATTTGCTGCCTTTTACTGTATTCTCATACTGTACTTTTAGAGATAGGCATCACTTACAAGGGAATTAGAAGTAGACAGCACATTCTAACAAGCATTGCTATTAGGAGAATAAATTCTCTTAGTTGCTGATTTTGTAGCATCACTAAGACAATTCTGTATTTTCTTGACTCTTTAAATGTAAGATTGTATAGTATTTTCTCAGCTGAGTGGTCATAGCTGCTGTGCTCTAATAAGCTGGATGTGCTTGCAGAAATGTTTTATTTTTTCCTCCCTGCTCTCTTGTATGTCCAGGTATGTATATTTTGACTTCTAATCGAAGTACCTGTATAAAGTAGTGTCTTAGGCCATTTTGTGTTACTATAAGAGAATACCATAGACTGGGTAATTTATAAAGAAAAGAAACTTATTTTTCATTGCTCTGGTGTCTAACATGAAGGTGCTGGCATCTGGTAAAGGCCATCAAGCAGCATTATCATTCCATGACATAAGGGGCAAGAGAGTGCCCAAACTTCCTTTTGTAATAGTCCCATTCTTTTTTTTTTTTTTTTTCTTTTAAAATATTTTTAGTTGTAGATGGACATGATATCTTTATTTAATTTTTTTTCGTGGTGCTGACAATCGAACCCAGTGCCTCACACGAGCTAGGCAAGCATGGTACCACTGAACCACAACCCTAGCCCTAAAATAGGTCCATTCCTGATAACTAATCCAATGTCTCAGTAACAACATTTATCCATTCATGAGACCAGAACCCTTGTGACTTAATCACCTCTTATTGAAGCCCACCTTCCAACACTGTTGCCTTGGGGATGTTACCAACACATGAACTTTAGGGGACACATTTCAAACGGTGGAATTCTTCCCCTGACCTCCCTCCAAGTTCATATCCTTCCACTGCACAGTGCATTCATTTCATCTCAGTAATCCCCAGCATCTTAACTCATTCTAGCATCAACTTAAAAGTTCCAAGTGTGGAGTCTAATCTAAATCAGATATAGAGAGACTTGATGAGACTTGATGCGTAATTCATTCTGAGGTAAATTCCTCTCTAACCCTGAAACTGTGAAATTAAATTTTGTACTTACAAAACCGTGATAGAACAGACACAGGATAGATACTCTCATTTCAAAATGAAGAAACAGGAAAGAAAGTGATAACTGGTTCCAAGTAAGTCCAGAGCCTAAAAGGGAAAACAAAATTAAATCTTTTTTTTGGGGGGGGGGGGGGGTCGGTACCAGGGATTGAACCCAGGGGTGCTTAACCACTGAACCACATGCCCAGCCCTTTTTATATTTCATTTTGAGACAGAGTCTTGCTAAATTATTTAGGACCTTGCTAAATTGCTGAGGCTGGTTTTGAACTTGTCATCCTCCTATGGGGGTTACCAGTGTGCCACATTAAGTCTTAAAATTGGAGAATAATCTCCTTTGACTCCATCTTGGAGTGGGGATCGGGCTTCCAAGGCATCAAGTCCCACCCCTATGCCTTTGCTGGACTCAGTCATTCCAGTAGTTTTCCCCAGTTGGAGTCCCTTGCTTGCTGTTTTCCCAGTTGCATGCCGTATGGTTTTGTGGTGTTGGGGGCTGCTCCACTAGGTGTTGTCCTAGTGGTGGCTGTCTGGTTGTGCTGACTCCACCACAAGTCACTGCCAGAGCCCCCAGGTTGTTGGGGACATCCTTTCTAGGGGAGATAACCATGTCTCCATAGCTCTTTAGTTCTGTGTCCTTACATACACATCATACCACATGGAGACTACCAAGGTTTACAGCCTATATATTCTAGAGATATGAGCTGCACCTGAGTCTGCAGGAAAGCAGCTATGGGGACCTGGGAGTAGAGTCCTGAGGTGACTCAGGTTGGCAAGCCTGTGGAGGGTGCTGTACTGGCCAAGTTTCCCAAACCATTCTGCCACCTTAGAGCTCTGGGCCTGTGATGAGAGAAGAAGCTTCAGAGATCTATGAAATGCTTTTGGGGTCTGTTTTAGTTGGTTTTCTTACTACTGTGACTAAAAGACCAGAACAATTGTGAAGGAGGAAAAGTTTATTTCAGGGCATATGGTTTCAGAGGTCTTTGACCATAGATAGCAGCCTGCATTCCTTGAGGCTGGAGGTGAGATAGAATGTCATGGTGGAAGAGTGTGGTGGAGGGAAGCGGCTCACAGGATGATCAAGAAGCAGGGAGAGACTCTAGGCTCCAGGTACAAATATATAGCCCAAAGCATGTCCCCAGGGATCCACCTCCTCCACTACATCTTACCTGCCCTCAATTACCACTTAATTAATGCCATCAGGGGATTAATCCACTGATTGGGTTAAGACTCTCATAACCCAATCATTTCTTCTCTAAACCCTTTTACATTGTCTCACACATGAGTTTTGGGGGTGGGACACCTAATGTCTAAACCATAGTAGGGTCATTCTCTCAACATATTCATAACCCCTTCTCTTTCTGTCTGCACTAATCTTTGCAGAGGGTAGCTTGGCCACATTCTTGGTTTGTACTCCTAAATAAGTCTTCATTTTTTACTTGATGGGGCTATGAATTTTCCAAATCTTGTTGTTTCTCTTTTAATTATAAATTCTTCTTTATGTCTTTTCTCTTGTATCTTACTGTATATAGTTAAAACTTGTCATACAGCTCTTTCAATATTTTGTTTAGAAATTTCTTCTGCTAGATATCCTAGTTCATTGTTCTAAAACTGCTTCCATAAAGCTCTCAGGCCTGGACACAGTGCAGCCAAATTCTTTGTGACTTTGTAATAGTATGGCCTCTAGTCCATTTGTCAGTACCATGTTCTTCATTTCCATCCCAGATCTCATCAGAGTTGCCTTTATAGTCTATATGTCCATGAGCATTCTTAGCATAACTTCTTAAATAATCTTTAAGAAGTCTCAGACTTTTCCTACAGTAATTTTTTTGAGCCCTCACCAAAATTGGCCTTAACACTCTGTTCACAGTAGTACAGGCTATTTCTAGCAATCATTTCAAATCTGTTCCAGCCTCTACCCATTATCCATTTCCAAAACTGCTTCCACATTTTCAGGTAGTTGTTATAGCAACAGCCCCACTTTCCATGCCAGTTTTCTTAGTATGTTTTGTGTTGCTGTAACAGAATATCACAGACTCAAGTAATTTATAAAGAGATTTATTTTTCACTATTCAGGAGGCTGGATGCCCAGGTGCCAGCAATGAAGTCCTTTGTGTGTGTCATCCCATGACAGAAAGTGGAAGGACAAGAGAGCAGGCTGAATTCATTGTTATAACACACCCACTCTTGAAATAGCCAGCTCATTCCCTTGGTAAGGACATTAATCTGTTTATGAGGGAATAGCCCACTTGACCTAATCACCTCTTATTAGGCCCTGTTTCCCAACGCTGTTACATTGCAGAGTAAGTTTCCAATACATGAACTTCAGGGGTATGTTAAAACTGTAGCACACACCTAGATAAATTCTTAGAATTTGAACAGGAGAACTTGTACCATATTAAGTAGCAGTCAGATCAAGAAATAGAACTTAATGAGTATCCCTCAAAGTTCTGCTCTTTCCCCTTTCACTACCCTTTACCAGAGGTAACTACTATACTGATTTCTAGCATTACAGACTAATTTTGTTCTTTTTGAACTTCATAGCAGTGGAATAATATAGTATGTACTCTTAAGTGAATGCTTGTGAGATACATTCATGTTGTATAGGAACAATCTCTTTAATCTCATTTCTGAATAGAGTTACATTCTATGACTATATCACATTTTATTTTCTCATTTTATTGTTGGTAGGCATTTAGATTGTTCAGTTTTTGTCTGTTAGGAATTTTACATAAATTTTGGTGAGAAAGTCTACACATTTCTTTGGAGTACTTATTAGTGGAATATTTCTGGGTCTCAATAAGATTTATGTGCCTAATAGGGTTTGGCACTATTAAATGATGTCAAATAACTTTTCTCAAATGATTACACCACATTTACACTCATTCCAGAAGTTGGTGAGTTTCATTTGCTTCCCCTTCGAAACTTGGCATTATATGTCTTATAGTTGCAATCATTCTGGTGGCTAAACTTTATAAAATTGGGTTTTTAATTTCCTTGTGTGTTGATTTTTAACTGGGTTAGATGATAACAACAGCAACAAAAGCAAAAATCAAAAGATTTAATAGAGAAATACAGATTTCTGGTTTTCCTTAAAGGACAACCATTATTTGTATTGGAATTAAGAGTGTCAATGGGATTAGTCTTTACTGTACTCTAACTGGGTGACTTTTTTATATCCATTGCCTTAGTACTTCACATTTGTAATATTGTTTTGTTAGTGTTTCACATAGATTTATACTCAGCTTCTGAAAGCAAGAAAATTTTATCCTTATTGTGGAAGCAGTAGAAAATGGAACCACATAGACTTTTTCATAGTACACTTAGTTGCAATCATGTTTCAGCCTTGTAAGGGAACTACACTTAATTATTTGTTACTTACTTTTTATGTATATATTACATTTTCCTACTCCAGCATTTCTCTTGATCTGGCAATGTTTTGGCATTCAAGATTGGCATTTATAAGATAATAGTTGATTAAAAAATTAAGGCATTTACTTTAATTTTTGACATTTCATATTTCTGTTGTACTTGAGATTTTTCTGAACCTGCAGTGTAAATTGTGTTCAACTGAATTGTTCTTTTGTTTTGTTTTGGTTTTGACAGAGTATCTTGCTATATTGCCTGGCTGGTCTCAAACTTATCATCCTCCAGCCTTAGTCTCCTGTGTAGCTGGAGTTAGAGGAGTTGGCCATTTTCAAATTTTTGAATTTTCACGATGGTTTTAATCCTAAAGATGCTCCGTTTTTAGCAGCTAAAATACTATGTCTACTTATATTTTGGATACATTATTTGAAAACCAGTAAATTAATTTTACTAAAAAATTATTCTTTTTCAGTTCTAGTTCAGTTAGTAGTGAAAGCTTTGGAATAAGACACATCTGAGATGGAATCCTCATTCCTTTACTTACTGGCTTTGTGACCTTGTACATTTTAACCTTTAAGCCTCAGATTTTCCCATTTAAAAAAATGGAAGTTGGTGCTGCAGGTGTAGCTCAGTTTTAGAATGCGTTTTTAGCATGTTTGATGTCTTTGGGTTCAGTTCCCAGAAACCCCTACCCCCAAATGGAAATAATAATAGCACCTACTTCAGAGTTGTTATGAGATTTCATGGGTTGCCTTCAGGCATTGCCTGGTACATGGTGAGGTCTCAGTCCAAGTTGCTGCTGTTACTGAATATTGTTAATAGTAAGTCTGTGTTTATACTCTGTATTTCCTTTCTTTCTAAATTTTTTGAGAGCACATGTCAAAAGACCAGTAAAATAAGCTACAGATTATTGAGTTGTGGTTATCTTTACAAGTGGAGGAGAGCAGTGCCATGTAAAACCTGGAGTGCACATACTAACTTTGAAATATAAAATGTGTGGCAAAGCTGTTCTTAAGCCGTGACTAATCTTTTCATTCCACACATTTGTATTAACCTGTGAGAAAGTTTAAGTCTTGAGAATTTGCCATTAGCATAGTTGGTCTAGGTGTAAACACTTTTATTGTATAGCACACAAAGTATATAACAAAGATTTTATAATACTGTCTATTTCACTCATTAATGTGCTTGTAGGGTGACAAATTCTAATCTAGATAAAAGGAATAGAATGGTGAACAAAACAAATTCTGCCAAATGGAACTTGTGGGGAACATACATGTATAAGATAATAATAGGTCTTAATAAGTTTTGTGAGGAAAATTCAAGGAGCGGATATAACGTAAGTCCAGGTGGAGTTCAGGTAATGTACTCCTTTCTATGAAAGTACATTTGAAATGATGTTCTTGGAAGATAAATGATTGCTAAAAGCAAACCAAAACATCTTCCTGGTACATGCCCTTCTCTAGAATTTCTTCCTCCCACTTTTTTTTTTTTTTTTTAATGGACAAGAGGTTGTCTTGTTTATTATCTAACTTTTAGTTCATTTTAGGTTAACTTTTTATTTTGAGATAGTTGTAGCATCACCAACAGTTTTTAAGAAATGAGATCTCATGTGTATTTCACTCATATTCCTCCAATGGTAACATCCTTCATAACTATAATATAACGTCATGACCAGTATTGTTTGCTATAGCCCATCTGTCTTACTCACATTTTACTAATTTTATTAGTACTGTGTTCATATGTTTATGTTATGTCTTAAGTTCTATGGAATTTATTACTTATGTGTTTGTGTCCCTGCTAACACAGTCAAGACAGGAAAGTCTCAACATTCTTTCTTACCTTGCTGTTTTATAATTTGTTTTCCCTCCTAATCCCTGGCAACCACTAATTTGTTCTTCATTTCAATAATTTTGCCATTTCAAGAGTGTTCTGTAAATTGAATTATACAGTATGTAACCATTTGGAATTAGGTTTATTTTTTTCCACTTAGCATAGTTCCCTTAAGTTTTAGTCAGACTGTAGTGTGTGTCCAAAATTCATTTGGTTTTATTGCTAAGTTCTCTCTCTTAACTTGAACTATCCATCTTCATTTTGGAGCAGTATTTATTTTTAATTTTTATTTTTGCCATTCCGAGGTGAACTTAGGGCCTTGGGCATACTCGGTAAGCTCTCTACCACTGAGCAGCATTCCCTGCCTTGGAGTAGTATATTTTTTTTAACCTGCTTTACATAGGCATGTTTGCTCTTGTGTACAAAGCTGTGAACACTTAACAATACCTAGAAATGATATTTTAAAAATTTGTGCTAGAATTTTTAGGAACATTTATTAACATTTGAATATTTGTCCACTTATTTATTTTAGGGTTGGTTTTCAATCTTTTAGTTTAGGTTTTTAGAATTTTTTTTTTCACTGTGCTGGGGATGGAATCCAGTGACTCCTCTACCAGGGAGCCACTTCCCCAGCCTTTAGTTTTTAAATGATAAAATCAAACACACACACAAACACACACACACACACACACACACACACGTACAAATAAATGCTAAATTGTATGTGTGTGTATATTCATATATATGTATATATGTGTGTGTGTGTGTGTGTGTGTGTTTGGTAAAAATTTCCAACCAGAAGAGAAGTATATAAAATCACTATAAGCCAGTCTTCTTACTTTATTGCTCGGGGTTAAACACATTTAGACTTTTTCTATACATGAATGGTGTAGACATATATTTAATTTTAATCTATATATATATATATCATATGTGTAATAATTATTTTTAGCTTGGACTGCCATAACAAAATATCATAGACTGAGTGACTTAAATAACTATTTTTTTTCTCAGTTCTGGAGGATGGAAACCCCAGATCAAGGTGGTTGAAAATTGAGTTCTTGGGAGGGCTCTCTTCTTGGCTAGCAGACCTGCATCTTGTCTTTACATGGCCTTTCATCTTGCACTCACAGAAGAGAGCACTCATGTTTCTTCTTTCCTCTCTAATAAGGGCACCAGCCCTATTGGATTAGAGTCCCACCCTTATAATGTCATTTAACTTTTGTTATCTCCTAAAAGCCTCCAAATACAGTCACATTGGTGGTTAGGGATTCATGTTTGGGGAAACAAAATTCAGTCTGGAACATACATGTGCATGTGCACGCATGTGAATTTTGTAGCATTTCTCATATGTTTTTCCATGTTAGCATACTTTATATCCTGTTTATAGTTTAAGGATCCACATTGGAATATGATAAAATATTTGTTTTATGAGCTGTTATTTTATATTCATTGACAAATATAAATAGTAGTTGTGTATCCTTTTAGCATACAGGAATTAGTACTGGACTCTGAGGGTTTTGGGATTTTAATTTAGTGCTTTCTTATACAATAACTTTGTGGCCTTGGGCTAGTCATTAGGTCTGTGTGAAAACACATTTCTTTATTTGTAAAACAGGAGAATGGAGTATGGAGTACATGATCTCCAAAATTCCTTCAGCTTTAAATGGTTTCTGTGTTTTTAAGATATTTATGTTATCAAATACAAATTACTTTATGTTTAATCTTTAAAATTCATTCCTTCTTCCTCTTAAAAACTTTTAGAAACACTGACCACTCAGCAGATTAATTTCAGTATGTAGGTAAGGGCATACTCATCACTAATTTTGACTGAATTAATTAGCATGCAGATAACAGTCTTCTTCATTAAAAAGTAATGTTATTGTATTTTTTATACCTTTATCTGTTTACATTTATGTGGTGCTGAGGAGCGAACACAGTACCTCACACGATAGGCAGGCAAGTGCTCTACTACTGAGCTACAGCCCTAGCCCCAAAGACTTCCTTTTTTGATCTCTCTTTTGGTATGTCTTACTTTTTCTTAAAAGAAATATTATCCCTAGTTTTTTTAAAAAAATATTTTTAGTTGTAGATGGACACAATTCCATTATTTTATTCATTTTTATGTGGTCCCAGGGATTGAACCCAGTGCCTCACACATACTAGGCAAGCATTCTTCCACTGAGCTACAACCTCAATCCTGTCCCTAGTTTTTTTAAACTTAGCTTTTTTTTTTTTTAATTTATTTTTATTGTAAACAAATGGGATACATGTCGTTTCTCTGCACATGAAGTAGAGGCGTACCATTTGTGTAATCGTACATTTGCCTAGGGTAATAGTTTTGACTTATTTTTTTTCTTCCCCCCACCCCTCCCACCCTTCTTTTCCCACTATACAGTCCCTCCTTTCTCCATTCTTGTCCCCCTCCCCCCCATTATATGTCATCATCTGCTTATCAGCGAGATCATTTGTCCTTTGGTTTTTTGAGATTGGCTTATCTCACTTAGCATGATATTCTCCAGTTTCATCCATTTGCCTGCAAATGCCATAATTTTATTATTTTTTATGGCTGAGTAATATTCCATTGTGTAAATATACCACAGTTTCTTTATCCAGTCATCAATTCAAGGGCATCTAGGTTGGTTCCACAATCTGGCTATTGTGAATTGAGCAGCTATGAACATTGATGTGGCTGTATCTCTGTAGTATGCTGATTTTAAGTCCTTTGGGTATAGGCCAAGGAGTGGGATAGCTGGGTCAAATGGTGGCTCCATTCCAAGTTTTCTAAGGAATCTCCACACTGCTTTCCAGAGTGACTGCACTAATTTGCAGCCCCACCAGCAATGTATGAGTGTACCTTTCCCCCCACATTCTCACCAACACCTATTGTTGCTTGTATTCTTGATAATCACCATTCTAATTGGGGTGAGATGGAATCTTAGGGTAGTTTTGATTTGCATTTCTCTTATTACTAGAGATGTTGAACATTTTTTCATATATCTGTTGATTACTTGTAGATCTTCTGGGAAGTGTCTGTTTGTTTCCTTAGCCCATTTGTTGATTGGGTTATTTGTATTCTTGGTGTAGAGTTTTTTGAGTTCTTTGTGTATTCTGGAAATTAGTGATCTATCTGAAGTATGAGTGGGAAAGATTTTCTCCCACTCTATAGGCTCTCTCTTCACATTGCTGATAGTTTTCCTTTGCTGAGAGAAAACTTTTTAGTTTGAATCTATCCCAGTTATTGATTTTTGCTTTTATTTCTTGTGCTATGGGAGTCCTGTTATGGAAGTCTGATCCTAAGCTGACATGTTGAAGATTTGGACCTACTTTTTCTTCTATAAGATGCAGGGTCTCTGGTCTGATTCCGAGGTCCTTGATCCATTTTGAGTTGAGTTTTGTGCAGGGTGAGAGATAGGGGTTTAGTTTCATTCTGCTGCATGTGGATTTCCAGTTTTCCCAGCACCATTTGTTGAAGAGGCTATCTTTTCTCCATTGCATATTTTTGGCACCTTTGTCTAGTATGAGAAAATTGTATTGATTTGGATTTGTGTCCGTGTCCTCTATTCTGTACCATTTATCTACCTATTTTGGTGCCAATACAGTGCCATTTTGTTACTATTGCTTTGTAGTATAGTTGAAGTTCTGGTATTGCGATACCCCCTGATTCACTCTTCCTGCTAAGGATTGCTTTAGCGATCCTGGATTTCTTATTCTTCCAGATGAATTTCATCATTGCTTGCTCTATTTCTGTGAGATACGTCATTGGGATTTTAATTGGAATTGCATTGAATCTGTATAGCACTTTAGGTAGTATGGCCATTTTGACAATATTAATTCTGCCTACCAAGAACATGGGAGATCTTTCCATCTTCTAAAGTTTTCTTTAATTTCTTTCTTTAGTGTTCTGTAGTTCTCATTGTAGAGGTCTTTCACCTCTTTTGTTAGATTGATTCCCAAGTATTTTATTTTTTTTGTGGCTATTGTGAATGGGGTAGTTTTCCTAAGTTCTCTTTCTGAGGATTCATCACTTATGTATAAAAGTGCAATAGATTTATGAGCATTGATCTTATATCCTGCTACTTTACTGAATTCCCTCATGAATTCTAAAAGTTTTCTGGTGGAATTTCCTGGTTCCTCTAAATATATAATCATGTCATCAGCAAATAGGGATAGTTTGAGTTCTTCCTTTCCAATTTGTATCCCTTTAATTTCCTTGGTCTCTCTAATTACTCTGGCTAGAGTTTCGAGGACAATGTTGAATCGAAGTGGTGAAACAGGGCATCCCTGCCTTGTTCCAGTTTTTAGGGGGAATGCTTTCAATTTTTCACTATTTAGAATGATATTGGCCATGGGCTTAGCATAAATGGCCTTTACAATGTTAAGGAATGTTTCCACTCTCCCTATTTTTTCTAGTGTTTTGAGCATGAAGGGATGCTGTATTTTATCAAGTGCTTTTTCTGCATCTATCGAAATAATCATGTGATTCTTGACTTTAAGTCTATTGATATGGTGAATTACATTTATTGATTTCCGGATGTTGAACCAACCTTGCATCCCTGGGATAAAACCCACTTGATTGTGATGCACTATCTTTTTTATATATTTTTGTATGCGATTTGCTAAGATTTTCTTGAGAATTTTTGTGTGGATGTTCATTAAGGATATTGGTCTGAAATTTTCTTTCCTCGATGTGTCTCTGTCTGGTTTAGGTATCAGGGTGATATTGGCTTCATAGAATGAGTTTGGGAGGGTTCCCTCCTCTTCTATTTCATGGACTACTTTGAGGAGTATTGGAATGAGCTCTTCTTTAAAGGTTTTGTAGAACTCGGCTGAGAACCCATGTGGTCCTGGACTTTTCTTTGTTGGTAGACTTTTGATGACTTCTTCTATTTCATTACTTGAAATTGATCTATTTAAATTTTTATGTCCTTCTGGTTCAGTTTAGGTAATTCATATGAATCTAGAAACCTGTTAATGTCTTCGAGATTTTCTGTTTTGTTGGAGTATAGATTTTCAAAATAGCTTGTAATTATGTTTTGTATTTCATTCGTGTCTGTTTTGATATTTCCTTGTTCATTCCAAATTTTAGTAATTTGAGTTTTCTCTCTCCTTCTCTTTGTTAGTGTGGCTAAGGGTTTATCAATTTTGTTTATTTTTTCAAAGAACCAACTATTTTGTCAATTTTTTCAATTGTTTCTTTTGTTTCAATTTCATCTCTGATTTTAACTATTTCCTGTCTTCTACTACTTTTGGTGTTGCTCTGTTCTTTTTCTAGGGCTTTGAGGTGTAGTGTTAGGTTGTTTATTTGTTGATTTTTTTTCTTCTTTCATTGAATGCACTCCATGAAATAAATTTTCCTCTAAGTACTGCTTTCATAGTGTTCCAGAGATTTTGATATGATGTTTCTTTGTTCTCATTTACCTCTAAGAATTTTTTAATTTCCTTCCTGATGTCTTCTGTTATCCACTCATCATACAGTAGCATAATATTTAATCTCCAGGTATTGAAGCAGTTTCTGTTTTTTACGCTGTCATTTATTTCTAATTTCAATCCATTATGATCTGATAGAATACAAGGTATTATCTCTGTCTTCCTGTATTTGCTAACATTAGCTTTGTGGCATAAAGTATGGTCTATTTTGGAGAAGGATCCAGGTATTGCTGAGAAGAAAGCGTTTTCACTCTTTGTTGGATGGTATATTCTATATATGTCCGTTAAGTCTAAATTATTGATTGTGCTATTGAGATCTATGGTTTCTTTGTTCAATTTTTGTTTGGAGGATCTATCCAGCAGTGAGAGAGGTGAGTTAAAATCGCCTAGTATTATTGTGTTGTGGTCTGTTTGATTTCTGGAATTGAGAAGGATTTGTTTGACATACATGGATGAGCCAATGTTCGGGGCATAGATATTTATGATTGTTATGTCTTGCTGATTTGTGCTTCCCTTAAGCAGTATGAAATGTCCTTCTTTATCCCTCTGACTACCTTTGGCTTGAAGTTCACATTATTTGGTATGAGGATGGATACTCAGGCTTTTTTGCTGAGTCTGTGTGCATGGTATGTTTTTTCTCATGCTTTCATCTTTAGTTTGTGGGTATCTCTTTCTGAGATGAGTGTCTTGCAGGCAGCATATTGTTGGATCTTTCTTTTTAATCCCATCTGCCAGTCTTGTATCTTTTGATTGATGAGTTCAGGCTATTAACATTCAGGGTTATTATTGAGATATGATTTGTATTCCTGGTCATTTGACTCATTTTTGTTTTTTTGATACAACTTGGTTTCTCCTTTATTTGGCTATTCCTTTAGGACAGTTCCTCCCTTTGCTGATTTGCATCATTGTTTTTCATCTCTTCCTCATGGAATATTTTGCTGAGAATGTTCTGTAGTGCCAGCTTTCTTTTTGTAAATTCTTGTAGCTTTTGTTTATCATGGAAGAAATTTATTTTGTCGTCAAATCTGAAGGTAAGTTTTGCTGGGTATAAGATTCTTGGTTGGCATCCATTTTCTTTCAGAGCTTAAAAAATGTTATTCCAGGCCCTTCTAGTTTTTAGGGTCTGGGTTGAAAAATCTGCTGATATCTGTATTGGTTTCCCCCTGAATGTAATTTGATTCTTTTCTCTTGCAGCCTTTAAAATTCTGTGTTTATTTTGTATGTTAGGTATTTTCATTATAATGTGCCTTGTTGTGCATCTGTTGAATTTTGTATATTTGGAGTCCTATAACCCACTCATACTTGGTTTTCCATTTCATTCGTTAGATTTGGGAAATTTTCTGATATTATTTCATTGAGTAGATTGTTCATTCCTTTGGTTTATTTCTCTAAGCCTTCCTTAATCCCAGTAATTCTTAAATTTGGCCTTTTCATGATATCCCATAATTCTTGTAGATTCTGTTCATGATTTCTTACCATCTTCTCTGTTAGGTCAACTTTGTTTTCAAGTTTAAATATTTTGTCTTCAATGTCTGAGGTTCTGTCTTCCTGGTGTTCTATTCTATTGGTTATGCTTTCTATGGAGTTTTTAATTTGGTTTATTGTTTCCTTCATTTCAAGGATTTCTGTCTGTTTTTTTTTCAGTATCTCTAAATCTTTATTGAAATGGTCTTTTGCTTCCTGCATTTGCTCTTTTAACTGTTGAGTGATGCGATCATTCAAAGCCTGCATTTGCTCTTTCATCTCATCATTTGCTTCTCTGATCATTTTAATTATGTACATTCTGAACTCCCTTTCTGACATTTCTTCTGCCATGCTGTCATTGGATTTTATTGATGTAGCATCTAGGTTTGTTTGGGACATTTTCTTCCCTTGTTTTCTCATATTGCTCAGGTATCTAGTAGTGAAACTCTATTGGCTTATAGTGTCCCTGTAGATTCCCAATAACTCACCTCCTAGCCTTCAGTAGCTTGAAGTCTTGGAGGAACTTGATAATGCGGTGCTACACAAGGAAGCTGCCCCTCTAGGGGTGATAGCCTTCAGGTGGGGTATAGTTCCTGCTGTTGGGCAGAGGCGCCTCCACTTGTTGTCTGATGGTCAGCCAGAGGGGGACTAGACTGCGGGCTGGAGCACGTCTGGTCTGGGCCTGTGTCTCTGGTTCTACTGCCCTGGTGGGAAAGCCTTGCCCAGCGGGGAAGACTCACCCGGTGGGGAAGTTTCGCTGGGCAGATCTCCTCCGAGAAGTTCCGTTTGGTCCAGGAACTACTGCCTGGACTGGGCAGCCCTCCTCTGTGATGTTCCTAGGGTTCCGGACCTACCACCTTGGCTGGGGAACCTGTCCCTGCCAGGGATTCCCTCGCTGATCAGCCCTCCTCTGCTACGTTCCCTGGGGACCGGAGCTACTGCCTGGGCCAGGGAGCCTCACCCTGCACTGAAGCCTCTTAATGTGCAGCCCTCCTCCGAGAAGCTGCCTGCGGTCTGGTCCTACTGCCAGGTCCTGGGACCCTCACTGTGCATTGAATCCTCTTGCTGTGTGGCCCTCCTCTGCAGTGCTCTCTGTTGACTGGGTTCATGGCTCTAGCTGGGGAGTCTCACTGGGCCTCTCTACTCCACGAAGTTCCCTGCCTTCCGGGACTGCCCCATCCGGGGAGCCCGCCCAGTGGGAGAGACTCACCCGGTGGCTCTGAGTTGATCCCTAGTCTCTCAATACCTCCTCTTCTTGACTCCTGGGTCCTGTCAAAGGTCCTCCAGTCTCCTGTAGTTGTCTCAGGAAGGGAGTCGCCCTTCCAATGATGATGGCCATGCCCTCAGCAATAATTCAAAATGCCTGCACCGGCCTATAAAGAAGCTGGGGAACCCCAGCGAGGGTGCGCTGAGTCAGCATAGAGGCAAGTGCAGTGTCCCTCAGCAGTAGGGGGGGGCAGGTAGGCAGGCTCAGCAATGGCATCTGACCTCTGTGTGGGGGTCAGGTGGGGTCGCTCAGTGAAGGTGTCTGACCTCAATGTCGGGTTTGAGTGGGCTGGCTCGTCCCCCAGCTTGCTCAGCGATTGTGACCAACCTTGTCGTGGTGGTTGGGCGGGATTGCTCCTTAAAGTTAGCTTTTAATCATATCTTTAAGATAAAAAAGAATCCAGCCTGAGAAACATGTGAACAATGTCTTATTTTGGAAATCAAAAATGGAATTCATACATAAGTTAAAAATGTAAATAGCATAAAAGGGTACCGAGGGGAAAATACTCTCTTTTCCTCTTAAGTTTCCTGGTTCCTTTCTTTAAAAGATGGTTCCTCTTTTAATTCCTATCAATTTAAAAAATATTCACTTTTTGTTGTTGTTGTTGTTGATGGTGGTGTTGGTGGTATTGTACAGGAAATTGAACCCAGTGGCATGCTCTGCCAATGAACTGCATTCTCGGCTCTTCTTTTTTTTTTTTTTTTTTTTTTTAATTTTGAGACAGGGTCTCAATAAGTTGCTCAGGCTGTCCTTGAACTTATGATCCTCCTGCCTCAGCTTCCTGAATAGCTAGGCTTACAGTTATGTCCAACTCAAGAATGTTTTCTATCTGTATTATCATTCATGTATTTCTCTTTCTGTACCTCTAGTACATATTGACACACATGTACATATATATGTAAGTGCACACATGGAAGCCTAAAGCACTTTGAATTTTCTTACCTAATTGCTTATATTTTGTTCTACTTTCACATGTGAAACTCAGTCTTATTCTCTTTTCTTATGACTGCATAATGTTCCATTGCATGTTTGATTATCAGGTTTTAATGATGGGTATTTAGATTCTTTTTTTTTTTTTTTTTTTTTTTTTTTTTTTTGTTGTTGTTGTGCTAGACTGTGAATCCAGGGCCTTACTCCTGGTAGGCAAGCACTCTACCACTGAATTATACTCTCTCTTATTGTCTTACTGTTAAAAATGTTGGTCCCAAGTTGTTATGTCTTAATATATTATATACATTTATTTGTATTGTAAAAATATACAGGTACATGATATAATGTTAAGGAGCATATAGAATCTTCAGTAAGGTGGTTCAAACATGGTTCATTTAAGACAATCTATGCGTTTTATTTACCATTAGCTAAAAATAAGTTATTTAAAATGTTTTTTCATATCCTATCTACCCGAGAAAGACACCCCCCCATGGTTTGCGTGTCTAGAGATAGTTAGATATCATATCTTTTGTAACTTAATAATATTCGTAAGTAGTCTACTAGTTGCTGGGGAATTTCATTTATGTATATAATAACATTGTCTTTCATTGTTCATCTATGTTCTTGATACCTTAGAGCACAAATAGAGCTGGATAAAGTTGGAAGGGACTTGATGTATTATTCCGTTTAACTTTCTTATTTTTTGCTTACTTGTTCCTAAACCTGTCTTAATATTGCTGTTCTTGAATCTGCTTGCATACTTGATTGAATTGGAGAAATCAGGGGTGAAGAATAAAAGTGGAATGGAGCCTTTTTTGATGCTATGGATTGGAGTCAGATCATTGTACATGCTGAGCATATGCTCTGCCTCTGAACTACATCCCTAGTGTAGAGCCTCTTAAATTGCATAAGTGATCTTTTATAAAAGTTTGTAGACTATAGCAGTATAGCAACCATTTGTGAGGAAGAGTATTCTTGACAGAGATGGGACAGGGAATCTTTTCCCATTTCCCAAAGCTTGGAAAAATTAGCAAGGCAGCTTTTAAAAAAATTTTTAGTAAGGTTCTCATTTATATGTATCATAAAAAGACTTCATATATACTGATAATGTCTTTGAAAAACAAATGGAGCGTCATTCATTCATTTATTTTATTTTTGTGATAACTGGAGATTGGACTCACTGAACTACATCCCCAGCCTTTGTTTTTTAAAACTTTCAGACAGGGTCTTGCTCAGTTGCTCAGATTGGCATCTAACTTGTGATCTTCCTGCCTCAGCCTCCTGAGCAGCAGGGATTATAGGAGTGTGCCACCATGTCCAGCTTCATTCACTTAATTAACATACATTTATTGGTGTTTACCTTAGGTACTATTTAGGTATTAGGTATTAGTGAGCAAAATAGATAAGAGTCTTTCCTTCATAGATCTTAAATTTAGTGGGTAAGGCATACACCATAAACCTAACTCCAATAATTTTAGAGTATGTTAAAAGACGATGTGCTGTTAAAATGGAAATAGGATAGAATAGGAGGCAATGAGGAAGTAGAAGTAGGGTTGGTACATTAATAAATAGTGAGATGAGGATGAGCTTCGTTGGTGGTACTATTTGAATGTAAACTGGAAGGAGGAGAGCCAAGGCAGTTAACAGGAAAAGGTTATCTCAGGCAGAGGGAATAGCTGGGACAAAGATATTAGAGATGGGGAATGCCTGAAAGATAATTTGATGTGGAGTGAGGAAGGGGGAAGAGTTAAGACTTCTGCTTTTATTTTCAGTCAAAGGGAGTGATCTGATCTGACTTAGGTTTTTAAAATTTAATTAAATTAATTTTTTTTTTTGGTACTGGGGATTGAACCCAGGGTGCTTAACACTGAACCCCTTCTTTTTTAATATATATTTTATTTAGAGACAGGTTATCACTCAGTTGCCTCACTCAGTTGCTGAGGCTGGCTTTGAACTTGGGATCCTACTGCTTCAGCTTCCTCAGAGGCCGAGAATACTGGTGTAAGCCTCTACATCCAGCCTGACTTAGTTTTTAAAAGGGTTTGTTGGTAAGAGATTGCAGAAAGGAATTTAGAAAGTTATTTGCAGTTGTCTCGCCAAAAGTGATGATGTCTTAGAAGGAGATAGCAGTGGAAAGTAGTTAAAACTAGTCAGATTCTAGATACTTTTGCAGGTAGAACCAAAATAATTTCATGTTGGATGTAGCTCATCAGAGGAGTTGATTGGTTTCAAGGAAGTGGAAGGATGGATAGAGTTAGTATCAGCTGAGATGGGGAAAGCTGCAAACAGAGCATGCGTGGGAGACCAGATCAGGAGTATGATTTTGAACAGGTTACTTTTTTTTTGGTGCTGGGAATTGAACCTAGGGTGCTCTACTGCTGAGCTACATCTCTGGCTTTTATTATTATTATTTTTATTATTATTTTATTTTTGAGATAGAATCTTAGAATCTTGCTAAATAGTGAGGTTAGTCTCAAACTTGGAATCTTCTTGGCCTCAGCCTCCTGAGTCACTGGAATTAAAGCGGTGTGTCACTATGCCTGCTTGAACAGATTACTTTTTTGGGGAGCAGGGTACTGGGTATTGAACTCAGGGGTACTCAACCAGAGAGCTACATCCCCAGCCCTGTTTTGTATTTTATTTTGAGACAGGGTCTTACTGAGTTACTGAGGATCTCAATAAATTGCTGAGACTGGCTTTGAACTTGTGATCCTCTAGGCCTCAGCCTCCTGAGCTGCTGGGATTACAGGCTTGCGTCACTGTGCTCGGAGAACAGATTACTTTTGAGATATGTATTAGACATTCAAATGGAGATATTGAGGAGGTAAATAGGTAGAAGTTTGGAGTTCTGGAAGGAGATAGCGGCTTAAAGAAACTCCAAGTCAGAAGTCATTGTTTGGTCAATTTTTTTTTTTTTTTCTCTGCTGTGACCAAAAAACCTGACAAGAACAGTTAGAGAAGGTAAGGTTTATTTTGGGGCTCACAGTTTCATAGGTCTCAGTCCATAGATAGCTGGCTCCATTTCTCTGTGCTGGAGGTGAGGCAGCACATCATGTGAAAGGGTGTGATAGAGTAGGGTAGGTGAGGACATGAATCAAAGAGAGAGCTCCACTCAACAAGGACAAAAAAATAAATCTCAAAGGGATACCTCCCAGGACCACCTCCTCCAGCCACACCCTACCTGCCTACAGTTACTCCCTGTCAGGGAATTAATACACTGATTAGGTTAAACCTTTTACAGCCCTATCATTTCATCTCTAAAGTTTCTTGCATTGCCTCACACATGAGCTTTTGGGAGACACCTCATCTGAACGAGAACACATAGCACTTAAAGCCGTTGAACTGGGTAAGATTATCAAGAAATATGACCTCTTAAAACTTTGGAAACAAATGGTTTTTGATTGATCAGTAACCCCTCTTCCCCCCATTGGAGAAAGAAAGAATAGGTAAATAACATTTGGGTTCTTCTTGTGTGCCAGTCATAATGTATGTAAGTTTTTATCATTTAATACACATAACTATTACATGAGATAGGTACTGTTTTCATTTGACATTTAAAATGGTCACTTAAAGGCTAATTTCTGAAAGTCACATTGGTAGAGAGAGGATTTAAATCATTTGTTTTACTTAAGTTAATGTTCTTTCTAATGTATTAAAAATAGAATGTAAATACTTCTTGTTCTAATATAGCATATCCTAGAATTATCTGAGAGGTTTATCCAGTCTTTGCTAGATTATTAGAGTTAGTAACTTGTATGGTGAGATCGCTGAGGAGCTAAAGATAAATGCCCCATTTAAAAAGATGATGGACCTTTAAGAATCTTTGGCAATTTACAAAAGAAACAAAATGGCCAATAAATATTATACTAGCATTCCTTTTGTATAATGAAATGCTGAGTTAATCTACTTCTAAGGAGAAAAGGTTTATTTTGGAGGTTCTAGTCAGCAATTCATGGTCTCTGGGCCTGTGGGAAGTCAGCACATTGTGGTGGGAGTGCTTGACAGAGCAAAACAGTTTACATCCAGAGTTAGGAAGCAAAGGTGAAAGGGGTAGACACCAGAGTTTCAAAGTCCCCTTTAAGGGTGTGCTCCCCACCCTAAGACCTCCCAGTAGACCCAACCACC
The DNA here is from genome assembly GCF_902686455.1 of Sciurus vulgaris. Lineage (NCBI taxonomy): Eukaryota > Metazoa > Chordata > Mammalia > Rodentia > Sciuridae > Sciurus > Sciurus vulgaris. Next base: position 162,121,687 of record NC_136464.1, on the reverse strand, counting down.
TCAGGGTTGAGGTTACCCTGGGGACCAAGAGTTGAACACATGGATGGGCCTATAGGGAATAGTCAACATTCAAACTATAGCAGGTATATAAAAGTTGTTTAGTTTCATTAACAAATGAATAAAATCAAGATAAAAACAAGCATTTTTTTTTTTTATTAAACATTTCAAATGTGTAAGAGTAAAAAGATTGCTGCTGGGTATAAGGGGTTGAACCCAGGCTGCATATGCTAAACTTGTGTTCTATATCCCCATCCTAATATATTCTTCATATGAATTTATGTTCCTATGATCTTTGGAGGTCAGTATTCATGAAAATTTAAAATATTCACATCCTTTGACATAATTTCATGTTTAAACTCATCTTAGAGAAATACAATATATACATACAAGATTTTTTATTGCAACTGATCTGAGGTCGTGAAAATTTGAGAACAGTGAAATTCCTTTAAACAGTCATCTATATAGTAGGTTACCAAATAGCAGTTAGATTAAGTTACAGCTTTCTGTACGGATAAGAAAAACTGCTTAAGATATACTGCTAAATGGAAGGTGGCTGGAGAAGTTACAAAATAGTATGCATGATATGCTGTCTTAAAAGATATTAGTATGCATGATATGCTGTCTTAAAAGATATTTAAGATGAACTGAAGTTGATTTCCATGTATGTATGAGTTTGTTGGGATGAACCTAACCACATATAGAAATATAAAGCTCTTATAAAACAATAAAAATAAATAAAAGATGTATAAGAAGACCTAAAGAAATACATGCTGAGTTGTTAATAGTGGTTACTTCAGTGTTGGTGTTGTGGGAGACTTTCATTTTATATTTCTGAATTTTCTTTTTAAATTAAGTCAGGGTACTGGGGTTGTGGCTTAGTGGTAGAGCTCTTGCCTAGCATGTGTGAGGCACTGGGTTTGATTCTCAGCACTGCATATAAATGAATAAAATAAAGGTCCATCAACAACTAAAAATATATATAAAAATAATTTGAAAAATAAATTAAGTCTTTCATAATCGGGACTGGGCGGGGTGGGGAGGGTGTAAAAAAAAAAAAAAAAAAAAAAACCAAACCAGTGGTTAGTTTACTACAGGATCTAGCAAAAGAATTGGAAATGCATACAGTTTGCTGGCAAAAGAATTGGAAATGCATACAGTTTGCTGGTTAGGTTTTCCACAATAAGCCTTCTCAGTTCTCGGTGAACCAGGGGTTTAAGTGCTCTTAAGCTTATACTTTACAATGACAAATAAGCTGGTTTTAAAATTAAAATTTTCTGTATTATTAACTTCCAAGCTGCTTTTCTGAGAAAACAAGAACAATAGAAACTTCAAAACATTTATTTCTTTATTGGCAGCATTTGATTGTGTAGGAAAAAATTGATAATGTAGCAGTAATCTTGGGATAGATCCCAAACTAAAACTGTCTTATTGGAAGACATTTTTTTTCTAGGAAATATTCAAATTTTTGAATATTCAAATTTAAATTCAACAGTACTAAATAACTTCACTCAGAAACCCAATTAATTTGTTGTCAAGTTTGTGGCAAATTCATCTTAGAAGCCCTATAGTGCTGCAGCACTATTAGAATCAGCTGCTTTACCAGAATCTTGCTGCACTGCAGTTCCTTTCCGATTGAAAAGATCAAATAACGATGGATATCTTAATTTTTTTTTTTTTTTTAGGTCAGAACCGTGTGTTGCATATATTACTGTGGAACAGTAGGGTTTCCGCTGTTTCAGGATTTTTCTTTTCTTTTTAAAGTCTTGCTATAGGTATTGCTGTGGCTGTCTTGAAGAAACGGTGTGACAACTTTCGTAAGGGTCAGTTTGCCATAAAGACTGCAGTTTTTAAAATTTCTGCTTTCCTCTCTGTAGATCTGATATTTTATGTAGATGACAGACTCTTTCACAAATTACATAGAATTTATACACTGTAGGCACTGACTTAAATTAGAACCTAATTTAATTATCAAGCCTTATCTTGGTCATTTATGAATACATAGTTTAGAAAAGTTTGAAATTATAAATTATGGGATGGTTTGATATGGTATAGATATACAATGTGTAATAAAGTATGGAGGAATATTTTAGAAGGTTTTTTTGAAAGGTGATAATTGAAATATTTTTTGAAAGATGTATGAAGCATACCTGGTAGGAAAGAGTGACATTCTAGACACAGATTTTGAGAAAAAGCATTGTTCATGGTTTTGTTCTCTAGTCATCTGATGTGGCAACAGTAGGCTGTATTATGGGGAGTGGTGTCAAATGATGGATTATGGCCACAATGTGAAGGCTTTTCTAGGCAAGGTAATAAGTAATATAAGTGTTTTAAAAAGATAATCATAGTGGGTTTAAAAAGCTAGTTGGTTTTGTTTTGTTTGCCACCTAAGGGTAGAGATGGGGAAACAATTTGGAGCCGTCTTTAAATAGTTGAGAAATGTGAAGGACTTGGTTTAGGGCAGTGGAAATCAATTATTGGAGGCACATTTGAGAGATTTGGTGAATCAACTACTTGGTGGGGGTGGTTGATTGCTGAGGGAGAGAAAGTAATAAGTGTAATTGTGAGTTTTTAGTTTAAAAGAATGTGTCACATATCTAGTGAGAGACATTTAGTAATAGGCAGTTGGAAATGTGAGTCAGGAGTTTAGAATCAACTGAGAGGAATGTCCTGTGGTGGTTTCTGGACTGTTCAGATTTCAAATCTCTCTGACAGTTCACTATAATGAGTGATAATCATGCCTATCCTAAAGGTCTGTTGAGGGCTGGGGTTGTGGCTCAGCACTTGCCTGCCATATGTGAGGCAATGGGTTCAATCCTTGGCACCACATTAAAAAAGAATAAATAAAAATAAGATACTGTGTTGATCTACAAATAAAAATAATTTTAAAAAAAGGTCTGTTGAGTTCGTGCATGTACGACAACCTATAAATTGTTGCTGGTATGATTTAATCTATTTGTTTACTTTTCCTATATATTTGTCTAATCTATCTGACCTAACCAGGAATAAATGTTTAAAAGCAGAGGGGTGAGAATTTAGAGGGAGAGATAGGTCTGGTTAGATTTAGATTACTGGAAAACTAGGTATTTGAACTATATTGTTAGCTCCATGGAATTACCTCAAGTTGCATTTTAATATTATGTTCTGTACTTTATTGAGAATGAGTATAAAAAGTATTCTAGGAATCTTTTTAACTGTGTTGATGATGTTATGGTGTTCAGTGTACCATATGGGAAAACCCCTTGTATGATTTCTCTGAAGAGTTTAGTACTAGGAAAAGTGTTTTTGCTATTACAAATTGGTGTGTTATTTTACTAGATATGTTACTGTGTTTTGCATTACTATAACAGGATACCTCTGGCTAGGTACTTTATAAAGAAAAGAGGTTTATTTAGCCCACAGTTTAGGAAGCTGAATGTCTAAATACGCTAGATCCCCTTGACTTCATCATATGGCAGAAGGCATTGAGGCAGTAGTTCATGTGAGAGGGAGAGATCATGAGGCAAGACAAGAAGCCAAAGAGCAGAGAGGGACCAGGCTTGCTCTTTAATAATAACCTTCTCATTAGATTAATCAGGGTCCATGAGAACTATCTTAATTCCTTCTGATGGCAGTACCCCCAGTGACCAAGTCACCCTCTGCTAGGTTCTGACACCATATCGGGGGATCAGACTTCTAACACAGTCTATGGAGAACACACTCTAGTATTTGGTGAGCAGGGTTTTTTTGTTTTGTTTTGTTTTGTTTTTTAAACTTACTAGTATTTTTTTCCCCCAGGGCCTTGCACATGCTAGGCAAGTGCTTTAACACTGAGCTCATGCCCAGCCCTTTTTAATTTAATTTGAGACTGGATCTTGCTAATGTGCTGAGTCTGGCCTCAAACTTGTGATCCTTCTATTTTAGCGTTCCCATGTAGCTGGGATTACAGGCTTGTGCCACCTTGCCTGACTCTTCTCTCTTTTTTTCATTTTTAAAATTAGTACATTATAGTTATACATAATATTGGGGTTCATTGTGATGACATAAATTACACAAACATGAAATATAATTTGTTCTAGTTCAGTTCCCAGTACTTCCCCTTTCCCTCCCTTCCTCTCTCACTTTCCCTTTCTTCTATTTTCCTGGTCTGTCTTCTGTTACTTATGGTTTTGTTTTTAAAATTAGTGTTTCATAAATATGCATAAAGGTGAAATTCACTGTGGTCCATTCATATATGTACATAGGATAGTTTGGTCTTTTTCATTCTGTTCCTCCTCCCTTTTACCTTCCCTCCTCCTTCCGACTTAATCCCCTTCCTCTACACCACTGATCTTCTGTTTTCCTGGAAACATTCCCCACTCCCCACTCTCCACTTTTAGTTTAGTATCTGCATCTTTGTTTTCTTTGTTTTAACTTGACTGTTAATTCCCATTTAATTTTTTTTATGATGTAGCTTTGTTGTATTGTTTGTGGGGGATAAAGGATAGAAATTTATTCTCAAAATTTGGGAAGCTAGAAGTCTGAGATCAAGCTGCAGACTGCATTGCTTTCTTCTGAGGGTTATGAGGGAGAATCTATTCCATATGAAAGAGAACCTGACCTAACTTTTGATGCTTTGCTGGCAGTCTTTGGCTTTCCTTGGTTTGTGGAAACAGTCATCCCAGTTTCTCATTTTACATGTTGTTCTCCCTTGGTGCCTATCCAAATTCATATCTTTATTTTCTCTGTAGTGCTAAGGAATAAGCCGTGGGCCTCACACATGGTAAGCAAGTGTTAGATCATTGAGGTGTACCCCTAGGCCCTATATATTTTTTTAATGACACATGGTAATTATACATATTAATGGAGTACAGTTTGACATTTTAGTACAGGTATACCTTATATAATGATCAGATCAGGGTATTTAGTACATCTCTCTCTTCGGACATTTATCTAAATGTCTTATACAGTTAGTAAGTGGCAAAAGTTGGTGTTCCTGCCTAACTCCAGGTATTTCTTTCTCTTCATATGTTATTATGCCTAATACATTTAACTCATGATTGGTGCTCTCCATTAGTAGGATCTTCTCTCTGCTAGTCAACAGTGTTGGTTAGGATGCTTCAGACTTAAATGGAGAATTGAAGATATGACCTGGTCCCTTTGTGACTCTCTGCAAATCTTTATCATAAGGGCTGGAAATACAGTGCAGACATTTATTATTGTTTTCTTATAGTTCTCTTGGACTTGCTGTTGTGTGAGCTTTTAGGGAAGTCTAGCCCTTCAAACAGAAAAATGTCTTGCGTAGCCACCTACTTTGGAGTTGAGTCTTTTTCTAGAAAACTCCTTTGAGTTTTATAACAGATGGGTAAAATGCACTGGCCTACCTTTTCATAATCTATATTAAAATTTAAGAAAGAAAAATTCTGTGGACCATTTCCCCTAGTGCATTTCTCTCTCTCTTTTTTTTAATCTCCGTATTTTCCATTGGGAAATTGAACCCCAGGGCACTTTATTGAACTACCACAGAGCTATACCCCAGGCTTTTTTACTTTTTATTTTTAGACAAGGTCTCACTAAGTTCCTCAGACAGGCCTTGAACTTGTGATCTTCCTGCCACAACCTCCCAAGTAGCCGGGATTATAGGCATGTGTCTCTGTGCTTGGTATGTTCTATACAAAGAGCATATTAGTGTTTCATCAGAAACAATAGATTAATTTTTATAAATAAACTAATAATGGATACAGATGATAACCATAAAAAAATAACCATTTAATGGGAATTTAACCATTAATGGATATCCTATGTCATTCAGGTGTGCCAATATATTGCATTATTCTCACAACAAACCTGAAAAGTAGGTATTATTTCTGTTACACAGGAGGAAAATGAGACCTAGATTAAATATATTGTTAGCTTAAATATATTGTTGAAACAGACCTCACAATCAGCCGTGTTTGCTCAGTCAGTGACTGTTCCACAGTCTAGTAAAGGACAGTGCAGGTGTTGACTGAGGGGGCTGTCCTTGCTGTATTGTCATCATCTCTGTGTCTCAATTTCTCATTGGAAAGATAATGTCAACAAAATATCATTTGCATAAGGTGTTTTATATAAAAGTTTGGAAGTGAGATGTATTGTATCTTTTTATTGACTTATAAAACCTCTCAAAGTTTAATCAAAATAAGTGAAATTTCACAAATACAGTATAATTTAGATGGTTAGATAAGACAGAAATGTAAGAATTTAAAGGCTTAGTTAAAGATAGGAATATAAAACAGTTAAAAGGAATTGGCCCTTTTTGTTGTTGTTTGTTTTCTCAAACAAACGATACCAGTATTATCAAGAAGTGGAGGTTTTATTAACAATTTAATATAATTGGGGAATAGTTTCTGGAGAAGAGGGAAGAAAAAGCATTTAAGATTGCCTTAGAGATATGATGCTAAGTACTTTACATGAGTTGATCCACTTCATTTTCCTGTCACAACTCTGTGAGATAGGATTACATCCGTTTTAGATGAAGCAATGAAACTTAAACAAGTTTATTTTCTGAAGATCATATAAATGGTAAGTGGCAAAAGTTGGTGTTCCTGTCTAACTCCAGGTAATCTTTTTCATCATATCTGAGTCTGGAACATGGAACCCAGGTGTGTGTGTGTGTAGGAATTGAGTTTTTTTGTAGATGGTAAAGTATAGGATTATTTTAAGAATTTAGTGAGGGACTGGTGGTATAGCTCAGTGGTAGTTTGTGTTTAGAATGTTCAAGGCTCTGGGTTCAATCTCTAGCACCAAAATAAATAAATAAACAAGCAAATAAATAGAGTAAGCATATTATTTGACAGAAGAGAGTTAAATAATGTTATAATTATTATAAGGTCTTTTTGTAGGAGATATATGTGCTTATTATAATTTTAGATGATGGTTTTTAATGTTTTGGAAATAATGGTGTAATATAGTCACTTTTTTCTTAGATGGATACCCAGTTGTCTGAAGTTCCATTTATCAAACAACCACTTTTTTCTCTGGATTAAAATAATTAGCCTCATTGAAATATTATTTACATACTGTTAAATTGATTCATTGTAGGTTTACAGTCTAAACTGATGCACAACACTCAAGAGTTTAAAAAGATTTTTTTCTTTATTCCTCCTCTTCTTCCTCCCTTTTCAGTGATATTGGGGATTGAACCCAAGGCTTTGCGCATTCTAGGCACACACTGTAACCACTCAGCTGTGTCCCAGGCTTTTTAATTTATTTTGAGGCAGATACTCACTAAGTTGCCCTAGATGACCTTCAACTTGTGAACCTTCTGCCTCAAGCCTACTGAGTCTCTTGGGAATACAGGCATGTGCTCTTGTGGCTGACTTTAAAAAAAAAAAAAAAAAAAAAACTTTTAAGAATTTGCATTGTTTTTGATAATTCTTCATTGAAATTTGCAGGGTAGATGGTATGATTCTTATTTTATAATTGATTTTTTTCATCTCCATTTTATAAGCATTTACCTAAGACTTTGTAGCTAGTAAGTAAATCTGAGACTGAAACATAGGAAATTTTAGGAAATAGTAGTTGAGAACAGATTGTTGAGGGCTTGCTAATGTCAGACTAAAAAGTTTGTATTGCATCACTTAGAGTCAACATTATCTTGTTAGTCATCCTCCTCTTCTCCTCCTCTTTTAAAATTGGTGGTGCGAGGAATGGAACCAAGGGCCTCAAGCATGCTAGGCAAGTGCTGTAAACTGACCTATACCCCAGCCTTCCTATTCTTATAAAACCATTAGTGCCATCATGTTGACCCCATTCTTATGACCTCATTTCATCATAATTACCTCTCTCTGGATACCATTAACAAATACCTCAAGACTCTGGCATTCTGGTCCTGTGACAGGTGTGGGGTTCCAGAAGATATCCAAAATGTCCTTGAAGTCATTCTTCCATTAATTGGATGAATAGCAAAATTGACTTCCTTCTATACATACTAATCTCCTTATAAAACGATTGCTTGGTGTTCAGTTCAGGACATACCTTTTTAGTTTTTATAACTTGCCTGAATGAAGATTTTCCAAATCTGAGTTGTTTCCCTTTTGATTATAAATTCTGTCTTTAAAATTGTTTTTCTTTCACTTTACTGGAAGCAGTGAAGATAAACCCTATAGCAGCCTTACACTTTGCTTCAAGTTTCTTTCCCCAAACATCAGTTTATTGCCCTCAAGTTCTGCCTTCTAGAAAGCTAATCTTAGGACATAGACAGTTCAGTCAAGTTTTGTTACCTTTTTTTCTTTTTGGGTGCTGGGGATTGAACCTAAGGCCTTGTGCATGTACTCTACCAGCTGAGCTATATCCCCAGGCCCAAGTTTTGTTACGTTTTAACAAAGGATGGCCTTTCCTCCAGTTTCTAATACCTGGTTCCTCATTTTCCTCTAAGACTTCATCAAGATAGCCTTCACTATTCATATTTCTACCAGATTCTGATCACGAACACTTAAGTTATCTCTGAGAAGATTGTGGCTCTGTTTCCTTCTCTTCTGAACCCTCACTAGACTAGGTCTTTGTGTATAGCCTCTATTCATCACCCAGTTCTAAAGCTGTTTCCACATTTTAAAGATATTTTTTGCTATAAGGAACATCCCTACTTCTTGGTGTCAGTTTCTGTCTTAGCCTGTTTCTGTAGCTATAACAAAATACCTAATACTGTGTCGTATATAAAGAACAAATTTATTCCTCACAGTTCTGAGATTGAAAAGTCCAAAATCAAGTTGCTTCCAGGTTCATCGTCTGATAAGGGCAGTTCTTTCTGCTTCAGAATGACTGTTGTTGCTCCATCCTCATATAGAAGAGAGACTGCCAAAGGAAAAAGTTCTAATAGTTTAGTTTAATCTTAAATTGGCTTTATTTTTCAGTTCTAGAATTGGGTAGCATTTTGTTCCTTAAAACAGAATAAGAATTCATTGGGAGGTTCGTTTTATAGATAGAAAAGCTTGAAGAAAGCTGGACATGGTGGCATACACCTGTATTCCCAGGTACTGATTCCAGCTACTGAGGCCAAGGCAGGAGGATGGCAAGTTGGAGGCTTGTCCTGGAAACTTGGCGAGACCCTGTCTCAAAAAAAAACCAAAAAACAAAAAACAAAAAACAAACAAACAAAAAAAAAGACCAGGGATATAGCTAGTCTGTAGAAAACCAAAAGAAAAGAACAAAAAGCAGACTGATAATTGCAAAAGGGAACCAGGAGTCAGGATGATATAAAAATAACTGGTTAACAACAGGTTACTTCAAGTTGCTTTTTTTGTTTAAGGCAGGTAACTTCATTGTTATGTCAGTTGAAATTGGCTTGATCTGGAAATTTTATTGTGTCTATAATCCCAGTTTCCTGGAAATAAACAGGTTGGTTTCTGCCTGGTGTCAGGAAAGTTAGTATAAGTGGCTCCATTTGATTTTTAGGATTTTAAGACCTAGTGCCACAGCTTAGTCTAAAGCAATGGCCTCTTGTAATTTTTATTTAATAGGATAAATATATTCCTTTGCATCTTTTTTATATGGATTTTATTCCCAGCCTTGTGATTTAATCACTATTTACCCCTTCTCTTAATACCATCATATTGTGAATAAAGTTTCAACTTAGGAATTTTGGGAAAAATATTCAGATCATAGCATATAGAGATATAATAGTTACAATAAGAGAGATGGTAATATTACTTTTATTTAAAGTGGACTGCAAATTATTATTCTGTAGATATGTATAAAGTTTACTTAAAGTTGATATAAAAATACAGATTTGAAGGAATGAAAAGTTTTTGATTATCTGTCCCTGGTAACTAAGGTCAGTGCTATATCTTATATAATTTAAATTTAAAACATCCCATGAACATCTGATGAGTTATGGTAGGTAGAACATGTATCTATTTTTAGTAACTTTAAAAATATTAATATCTTCATAATCCATATTGATAATCTTAGTGATATTCCAAATTACTCTTGAAGTATCGGTTCCTTTTTTTCTTTCTTTCCAAATTGTAACTTTCTAAAACTAGGAAACTCGAGTGCAAGTCTAAGAGTGGAATGTTTACTTTAAAATAAAAAAAGATACCTCTTGGTTTCTGGACATATTATCTCTCCCATCTCCCCCCTTTTTTGTTAAATGTAGATATTTGTTTCTGGTAGGGAGCATAAAATTTTTTTCTATCAAAGCTGTATATCTGAAAGGAATATAAGTTGGCTTAATACACTATAAGTCTCTACCAGAAATTTGGTTATATATCAAGACAAATTCTGTTTCTTAATGATAAAATATTATTAAATGGTTGGAAGTTTGTAGGATGATTTTATTGTCATTTGACAAGTTTAATATTCATTAATTTTATCAATATTTAATGCTTATGAGCATATAAAGATGTAGTGGGTCTTGCTTTCAAGGAACTTAACATCTCTTAAGATAAGACATAGATTATGATTATGTGAATTCTGGCATGTTCAAAAAATTGTTCTTGTAGCTTGTGTAAACTATGGAGAACAGAGAAAATTTGATTTGAAATAAAACATTTAAAATAGAAGTATTTGAAGTGAAAAGCATTTGAAATAAAAATGCCATACTAAAAATTGACTCTGGAATTGTAGTGTTATATTAAGTAGAATTTATTATGTTTTATTAGGAAAAGGTGAAGAATAGATGTTACAAGGGTTTTGGTGGAATGGAGGAACTTCCCTTATGGATTTCAGTTATCATCATTGAAAATAACTACGCTATAGAAAAGTCATAAAAGACTAACTTCTTCAGTCACTTAATACAAGATTGTTAACATCTTGGCAAATTTATTGATTCCTAACTTCTGTGTGTGTATGTAGAAACACACAATCATTAAACTATAAATGAAATGTTTCTTTTTCACTTTACATTGTAAATGGTTACACTAAAAATGGAAAGAACTAGCTCCTGTTTTCTTTCTACTACACTTTCACACAACACTTCTGACACCAGAAAGTCACTCTCTGAACATCACCTGGCTGCCTTACAATTTGATTATAATGCTATTTACCCAGAATTAGTGCGAACCACACAGGCTAAGGACTCAGTTGGACTCAGTTCCACAAACTGACTGACCCTCCTCTCTCTCCATCTTGCATTCTTCAGACACCTGTTGGAAATAGTCTAGGTTATTCATACTTCTGTCTCACTTGGTTACAAATTGGAGTTTTCCAGGACCTCTTCCTTAGGTTTGATAATTTGCTATGATGGCTCACAGAACTCAGGGAAATACATTTACAGGTTTATTATAAAGCATAAAAAATGAATAGTCAGATAAAAAGGTAGGTAGGGTAAGGCGTAGAAGGTTCCTGAGCATGTGGGAGCTTGTCTCTATGAAGGTGTTGGGGATGCGTTCACCAACTTGGAAGCTCCATGAAACCCACTTCTCAGAGCGTTTTATGAGGCTTCATCATGTAGGCATGATGGATTATGCCTGGAGGAGATGAGGGACAAGGCTGAAAGTTCAAAGCCTGTAGTAGTGGCTTGGTCTTTCTGATGACCAGCTCCCATCTAGGAACCCTCTCTAAGAGTCACCTCATTAGAATAAAAGATACTCCTATCAACCAGAAAATTCCAAGAAATTTAGAAGCCCTGTATCAGGAACCAGGATCAGAGATCAAATAATCAAACAAAACGTCTACCGAACACTCCTATAAGTTAGGGTGTTATAAGAATTTCAGGATCTGTGTGCCAGGAACTGGAGACAAAGGTGAAAGATAGATTTCTGTCATAATATCATAGACACATAGGATTATGTGTAATCTTTATTATCCTTCTTTTCTACAATGTTTTGTTATAGAAAAATTTAAACTTTGATAAAAGTAGAAAGGTAATGATGATCCCCTGGCACCTAGCTTCAAAAGTGATTGACACTTTGCCTCTCTGTTTTCGCTGTTCTCCCAGTTTTATTTCATTTTGCTGGATCATTTTAAATAAATCCTACACATTAATTACTATGATTTTAAATTATTTCTTAATCCTTCAGTGGATATATTAAAATTTACTTAATTCTATTATAGGAGAATATTTGTACATAAATAAATTTGGTTAACATCTTCATATTTAAATCTTTAGGTAATTCTGAATAATTTCTTCAGCCACATCTGAAATTGTAATCACTAACATGAACTATTACAAAAGCTTTCCATAATTATAAGAATATATTTTTATTTTGGAAATTAATATGTTTTTACTTTGGCAATTAAAAAAAGGAAAATAATTACTTAAGATTGCTTTCCAAGGAGATCCTACATCTATCTATCAAAAATTGTTTTTAGTTTGCTGTTTAGTTGGGATTCTGGAATGGTTCTCAGTGACTGCCTAGAAAAGGGCAACCCTCCTTTTAGCTCAGCTTACTGGTAAAGTGTAAGGCTTTGTAAATAACCAACAGCTTAGAAAGTACCTGCATGCCAAGTACTCAGGAAGCAGTATCCAGAGCACCTTTTCCATTACTTTGTTGAAGTATGATAGATTGCCCTGCTAGTTCTACAGTCCTTCTGTGTTTTCTAAAATCAACAGAGCTGTCAGTATTCCTGAACTCCACCTATCCCATTGCTATCTTTGCAGACTATCCCCCTAACTTCTGAGTTAAGGTGAGACTGCTTGCTGGTCTGTTTCAAAAGACGTGTAGTGAGAAACATTCTTGAAAAACAATCTCTTTATCATGTGATAATTCTCAGGGAATTGTAGTGGTTTATATCCTAAAGTCCCTTTGCCAAGTTCATAGAAGAAGTAATGGCGAGGAAACTAGAAATGCAAGTGTTTTCTTAATCTTGTGCTTGGTGGCTTTTAGGTGATTAATATAAATCACTATTTCTGTGGGTGGAAAAAGTAATCAATAGGAGCATTAGTAACTTGTAGCCAAGCAAATCTTAATTGATATTGCCTTGGGGTTTTTTTTTTTTTTGGGTGCTGGGGATCGAACCCAGGGCCTTGTGCTTACAAGGCAAGCACTCTACCGACTGAGCTATCTCCCCAGCCCCTCTTGCCTTGTTTTTTAGCAGAGATTTGAGAGTTTAAAACTTACTTAGAAACAGGGAAGCAAAATCAATGTTTTGTCCTCTAAATACTTGAATTTTCCTTGTCTTTCAGTTCCTGGAATGGATGGAGGCGCTTTAACTGATACAAGTCTCACAGATTCCTTTTTCAGCACCAGCTTTATTGGAGTCAATGGCTTTGGAAGCCCCGTAGAAACAAAGTACCCCTTGATGCAGGTATTCTTAGTGTGACTTCATATTGCACTAAACAGTGGAGTTTATTCCAGGGGTGGGGGGGCCATCTTAACTTGTTCAAATGGGAGATGAGGTTTTACAAAGCAGTTAGATGGGTGGGGTATAGGTAAGTCTCCTTTCAGGAATATTCTTTGTGTATGGAAGCATACAGGTAGCTTTGTTTTATTTAATGTTTAAATTTTTAAATTTAAAGCCACAGTACTTGAGGCATGTAAATGTCTTTGAATTGTTTTTTTTTCTCCCATTTTGTTCTTGGTTGCTAACTTTTTTTTGTCATGTGACTGATGCAATGCCAAGAACATATTTGTATACATTACTTTTGTAGATTGGAGAGCAGAATTTTATAGAATTGGAATGAAATTGGGAAGTATTCTAGTGTTATAAGTTGGAAAACTGTCATAGTAGTATATATTGTCCTTTTTTGTTTCTATGATATAATACTGGGTAGCCTTCATATTTGCAAAACTGATTAGTATACATTTCAAGTTGGACTGACTTTGAGGGATTTAGGAAGCTAATATTTTTCTGAATGATTTTAACTTATTTATGTAAAAGCTTAGATTGTTCAATGTAGATATACACCCTAAGGGTCATTTGAATTATAAGCGTTTAAGTAAACATGCACAACCATATACATGAATAATTTGATTTTTTTTTATGAGCAGTTTAAGTTATACCTTCTTTCAGTTGCTTGTGAGCCACAATTTCAGGTGCTTATATATTTCATACTTAACCCCAAGAACTTGGCCTTCCCTTTTTTCAATTATGCAGAAATCAAATAAGAAGTTGAGTGGCTAAGTTCAGGATTATAGACTTAAGCCAGAGTTGAGAATTCCTAACTTATATTTTTCAAGATATCGAGTTAGATGTCATATATGAGACAGGGACTTATGGGCATGAAGGTCCTTCCAGGATGAAGAGATGTAGAAGATATGGAGTGAATCGGAAAAGCAGAGGACTTGTTTAGAGAATTAATAAATAGCCTGACCATATAAGCTGACATCTATGAAGGATAATACAAATTGAGAGAGGATATTGGAACATTTATTGGCTTTATACAGTCACTTTCCATCCTTTTGGGTGGATATTGAAATTTATATTTTTATCAAAAGGAAACCTAGTAGTTATAAGTTAACTTACTTGCCCAGGCCAGTAAGTTATAGAAGTGACAATTCAAAATAGGTCTCCAACTTTACATTTACCTGACTAGTGAGCTGAAGTTTTGTGTTGCAGGGAGTTTTGGAATAGATAGTTGTGATTCAGATAGCAACATTTATAGAACATTAGTTTGTCAGTAATATGAAAGATGGATTGAAAGGGAAGAAGCAAAGAGGGCCAGTGGTCATTGGTTGAATACTTTTAATTTTGTGTTTCTCTATCATGTTATATATATACATATTTTATTTTTCAGAGAATGACTAATAGTAGCAGCTCCCCAAGCCTTTTAAATGACAGTGCCAAGCCATATGCAGGCCATGGTAAGATGTGGTCTCTTTTGCTCGTGTGTGTATTTCTCATTCTAAAAGCTCTATACCCTTTGTAGGAATTTTGAAAATTGTAAACAGGTGTAAGTAGAAAATAAAAATTATCTATTATCTTCTCACTCAGGTACTTATGAAAATTTAGATTCCCCCATTTTTCTATAAACATATGAATCTATATAATAATTAAGATCACCTAAGACAAACTTTAGTAATGAGTGCTTCTCAATCACTGAATTGTTTTATTTATTTTCATAGTTTACTTAACTACTTTTGTTTTTTTAAAAACAATGATTATATTTCAGTGAACTCTGTCAATACTCTGCATCATTTCTTTTGGATATATCATAGAAGTGAAATTATTTTAAAAATTATGATCATCTTAAAGACTTTAGATAAAGAATTTCCAGATATTTTAATGTATGTTCTATTTTAAAAAATATGCATAGCAATGATTTTTTAAAGAAATGCATAATAATTGTTATTATTCTGTATTAGTACAATTGTAATAATATTAAATAATGATGAGAATAAGAATTTGCATCTTGATTATTTTGTGTGAGAGACATTATGTACATTACCACATTTCCATCACTATTTGGAAATTACAATCTTATGCTCTGGGAAAAAAGCAATATTTTAATATTGAAGAATATTTTAACATTCTAAAATGTTAGAAATGAATTTGTGGCATTATATATTTAATATTCTCAGAGTTTAAATGCTGCCTTTTAAATGTTATCCAAGATAGTATAAAGGTGGAATGATATAGTCATTCCTATTTTTAAATATCTTGAATGTGAAAATTACATAAAAAAGTCTTATAGTATTTTATTAGCTTCTTTCTCTTTGGAGTATTAGTTATTTAATATTACATTTGTTTTAATTCTTATTAAGGGTTAGACTGAACATGCAGATAGAAGGCAGAAGTCTACACACAGTAATCTACATTGTACTTACATATATACTATGTTGTGAAAAAATATACTTTAAATGAGAGCATTTGCTTTTTTTTTAGCATTTCACAGATAATTTAATAATATTAAGATACGTGTGATTTACTAAAGCTCAGAAATGAAGATAAACTATTTCATCATATCTCATGCATACCTTTTTAGAAACTTCTGATTTATAAAATGAAAAGAGAATTTCATTTGTAACTTCTGCTTGCAGAATAATACAACTTTAAACCTATCTTTCGGATTTTGTTTGTAATTTGAAACATTTAATACTTCTGTTATTAAAAACTCAATAATTTACTTATCTTTTAGTAAGAATATCAAATATCTGTTGAAAAAATGTGGTCTAGAGTAGGCAAATGGATGAAATTGGAGAATATCATGCTAAGTGAGATAAGCCAATCTCAAAAAGCCAAGGGACGAATGATATCGCTAATAAGTGGAGGATGACACATAAAGGGGGGGAGGGAAGGGTTAATGTTAGGGTTAGAGTTAGGGTTAGGGAGGGGGGCAAGTATGGAGGAAGAAAGTACTGTATAGAGGGTAAAGAGGGGTGGGAGGGGTGGGGGAAGGGAAAAAAATAACAGAATGAATCAAACAACATTACTGTATGTGGATTTATGATTACACAAATGGTATGCCTTTGCGCCATGTACAAACAGAGAGGCAACATGTATCCCATTTGTTTACAATAAAAAAAAAAAAAAAAGAAAAATGTGGTCTAGAACTGGGCTCAGTGGTGTATACCTGTATCTCAGTAACTTGGAATGCTGAGGCAGAAAGATCATAAATTGCCAGCCTGGGCAATTTAGTGAAACCCTCTCTCAAAATAAAAAAAAATAAAAAAAGCCTGGGGATGTAGCTCAGTGGTAGAGTGCTTGCCTAGTGTACCCAAGGTCTTAGGTTTGGTCCTCAGCACTGCTTTGAGGAATGTGGAAATAATCATCATCATCATCTCTATATAGTTTATAGAGTAGATGGTTTTTTAAAAATTTTTAATTTTTTTTGTAGTTGTAGATGGACAGCATGCCTTTACTTTATTTGCTTATTTTTGTATGTGGTGCTGAGGATTGAACCCAGTGCCTCAAATGTGCTAGGCAAGCGCTTTGCTCTGAGCTATGGCCCCAGCCCAAGTAAATGGTTTTAAGGCCTTGACGATGTGTTTAAATCTAAGTCTAGATCAGTGTATGATTGACTTGTCCCCCACCCCTTTTTATCCTTAGGATTTGGTCAGAAGAACACAAACATTTATTTACTATATCACAGATTACTTCCTTCATAAACAATAAGATTAAGATTCTTTTATTCTCTATTTGATTTTTCTCCCATCCTATTCAATCAGATATATCCTAATACACAGAGCTTCTGAATAGGTATATACTGAATATGAATTGAGTGAAGTATTCATCAGTTTGTGTTTCATTCACTCAGAAAATATTTGAACATTCACTGTGTGTGAGAAACTGAGTTTATTTATTGTGGAATATGATTTTTATTATAGGCATTGACAAGTTAACATTTCTTAGATTTGTGGGTTTACCTGAGTTGTCTGTATGGAAACTTATGTAACTTGCCTTCCAGATCCTTTAACTTCACCTGCTTCATCCTTGTTTAATGACTTTGGTGCCCTCAACATCTCTCAGAGGAGAAAGGTAGGTTAAATTGAAACTTGGGTGAAACTAATGAAACTTAGAGGTGATGAAGCAATTGGTACCTACATAGTATCAGTATTTTCTTGGGGGGGGGGAGAGCTTTTATGGACTGAAATGTTTTTCTTACTGTTTATTCTTTTTCCTTATCTCTTATACATGAACTTTCATTGATCTCTGTGCAAGGTATAGAGGAATTTTATGAGAAAGTCTGAAATTTTGCTAATTATTTTTGCTCATTGCCCTTTATCTTATTGTATTGTTTTTCAGATAACATCTAATTTGATGTTATAGCTGGCTGTGGTGTAGGCATGTTAATCATGTTTTAACTTTAGTTAGTACTTGGTTTAAATTTCAAAGATTCTTCCCCAGTACAAACTCATTACAAGGCAAACTTAAAATTTTCAACGTTTTATAATTGGCCCAACTGTTTAAAAGCTTTTCATGCTGGAAAATTTAATTGGAATTGAGGTTAATACGCCATGTGTGCAGATTTCATATTTTATAAGGACAGAATTTGTGACGAGTTGAAATGATTGGAATGTAGTTGAATCTTATGGAGGATCCTGTGAATACTACTATTCATCTAGAGAAAGTAGTCTTGGTGTTTTTGATTAGAAATTGTAGCAGCTAAAGAAGTTCAGGAGCTTGTAGATCTTGGTAGCAATAACTGTAAAGTTACAACATTCTATTTTCTAAGTAATAGAAGAAAGATCCCAAATAAAAGAATATTAATTTTAGAAAAAGTGATATGAACTTAAAATGCTTTAGGGAAAACTCTGCTCAGAGCATAGCAGAAGATGAAGTTTGGGGAGACTGGGGGTGATGATTTCACAACATACTTATTTCCAGTCTCATTGATTTGTATATATTAAATGTATACATTTTATGTGCCAATTATATCTCAATAAAGTGATTTTAAAAATATAGGAAGACTGAATGTTTTCAAGGCAAAACAGATTTCATGGGGATAGGTATAACTATATTAACACCTCATGTACCTAATATTTCCATTTTGAGACATGGATGAGAACAAGAAGGTAATTAGAAAACATTTTAAGAAGCTAGACTTGATAGATTAAAATTTATGGGTTTAATAGTTACATTTCTTAGATGTCTCATCAAGAATAAATTTATTCTTGTTTTACATGCTTTTCTCACAAGTTGAGAATGTTTAGTTTCTAAATATTCCATATATTAGAAGTGGAAAAGAATAGGATACAAACAGATCCATTGTGAGAGGACAGTAGACAAAACCTGTTAATATGGAAATGAACAATAAAATGCTATAAGCAGATATAATCTGAAATCAAGTTATCTGGAGCTCTTCTGGAGAAAATAGAAAACTCTTAAGTTGCTTTAGGGTTCCCTCTAATGGCTTTTTTTCATTTGAAAAATAATAATTAGTTAACTATAATAAGTAGTATTTCTGATACCTGAGCAGAAAGCAAAACTAGAATGGTAAGCAAAGTATTCCTAATATAAGAAGTTGACTGAATATTTTAAAGTTGAAATACATGACTTAGAGCTGCTGACATTTATTTCTGAGAAAGTAGTGAAAATCACTAGAGATGAGAAAAGGGAAGATACATTGCCTTTTTAAAAAATTACTTTAGAGAAAAATAATAAAGGAAATGTTACTACAAATGTGGTCTCCCTATTTGGAAAGATATTAGGATATATCTTAATGGAATTAGACTAATATAGGAAATGAGCATCTGCTGTGATTTTTAAGGTCCTGGCTCTCTGAACTTTGTAACCTTGGACTAACTTTCTGGGCTGTAATTATGTTTATCTATGTGATGATAAACATGTCCTAAATAATTTTGGTGTCTTTCATCTCTGAAACTCAGTGTTTGTTTAAATTGAAAGCATTCACATGTCAGTCTTTACCTCGAAATTCATAGTTCTTGACATTCTCATTTAAAAATAGTTTCTAGTCTAAGGACATGGTGAATTTTTCCAATAGTGGACTGTATTATGTGTTATCTGTGGGAATAAATGTTGCTTGTGTTTTTAAATTGTTAATGAGTAAGTTAAGAAGGTGTAAAATCTAATGGTGTTGAAGTATTCTTGGCAATAAGAACATTGCATGTTGTACATTGTCAGTGTCTGTCATGGAGACTGCCTATTTGTCTTTTGTTGTAGCACTTCATAATGTTTGTTTAATTATGTAATTTTTAGAGAAAATAAAAATTTATATAAATTTTAATTATAACTCTAGGTTTGTCTAAGCAGGCTACCATGATTACTCAGTGATATTTTGTAACAGGTGGTTAGCTCATACTTAGCACCAGTTCTCACTTTGTGAGGTGAATTAGTTTCTAAAAATTCCAGTTAGCTAATTCCTGGGCTTGCTATTGTGTTTTTTTGCCTATAGGGTATGTGACATATTGGGATCAAATCAATCAAGTATCTTTTTACTGTATGTAGTTTTACTCTGTGATATATGGAAAATTGGGGGAGAAAAAAAGGACTGATATTTTTCCTGTTGCCCTCAAATCTAATTGCAGAGGTAATAAATGAACCTACTACAGAATATTTACACAGCAGCCAATTTACTTAGTGCCAATTTAAATGTCTTGTGATTTCAAAGTAGCAGAGAATTCTCCAGATCCAAGAAAATTTATTGACAAAAAATGTTTTGACTTGGGTTTTTTGAGTATTGAGGAACATGGAGAAGTTAAGATAACTAGGCAGAAGGTATGCTTAATTACAAGTCATAGTGGTAGGAGCTTTAGGAAAACTCTATAATTTTCTTTTTTTCTTTTTTTTTTTTTTTAAGAGTGTCATAAATAAGCTAAGAAAATGTGGTTGAGGGCTTTAGTATCTTTAGGATCTTGTTGAAGTAAAATGTGGGATGTGAAAAACAGTACAAACAGGTTCATAGCCATTCATCTGGGTTGTCTTGTTAATAGGTTTGTGAAAAACTTTCTGAAAGGTTGTGTATTGAGAACATAAGTGTTAGGGCACTCTGCTAGTCTCAGTTCATGATTCATTATCTGCTTATAAGGAGGAAATAAATGTTTAGAACCTTTTATAATAACTTGATAATACTTTGCCATCCAGATATAAGATCATTTTTCTAGTAATTAATTTTATTTTATAAAATTATAGAACCATGATATAAAGTGCTTGATAAGCACTGATTTTTTTCTTTTATTTCCCACATTAGCATAATTTTACAGATAAAAATCCATAATTTGAAAAATGTTTATAATTATTCTTGGCCAAGAATGATGGTGGAAGAATTTGGAATTGTAACTTCATATTCTGTGGGAGAAGTAAGCTCTCCAAAACACTAAGAATGACTGAGTTTCATTTAAAATGAGAGTTAATACACCAGAAATGAATACATGAGGAAACCTTAGTACATGATAGATAAAATTAAAGCAGAGCAGTGATATGAGAAGACTTGTATGAAAAGAAAGACTTGATGGCCTCTATGAATCAGAAATGTGATCTACACAAAGCAGTAAAAATACAAGTAAGAAATCTATTTGGAACAGATGTCTTTAACAACGTTGGGTGTTGAAATTCAGATATTCATAAATGAAGTGATTGAAGACCACTGCATAGGATTGATGCAAATCCTAGGCAAATGAGAAGCCTTCATGTTTTTTGTCTACCACTCTTACTTTCTCTTTTAGTGTTTTTCTGATCTAGTGATCTTACCTTTTTTTATTCACCTAGTCAATTTCCTATTCAGTTCTCCTTCCACCCCACGCCCAAAGGTGCTTGTTATTTACATTTCTTTGGTTGGCTTACTTTATATGCAACTATCCTACACATGTGCAACATGTTTCTAATAGTGGACTAACAGACTTTCAATTTCATCAGTGTTTTTAGGCTTTAATAACAAATTCTTTGGGTTCAGGAGGCAAGGATTTCTGAAGTATGTTTATTACTTCCGTTCTTGATTTTAAAGTTCTTTAGGATGAGAAAAGTGGAACCAAAGGGAGTTGGCTTATTTGCTGTGACTTACTTTTGAGGAGATGTGAATGTTGGAGGCCCAGTTCTGGTTTATCTGCTTGAGAGAAAAATTTGCTAGCAGTATTTCTCTGCTTTCTTTCTTCCTGTTTGAACCTAGTTTGGGTCCCCCTTTATATTGTTCTCTATCTTAAGAACATCCTTCCCTCCTCTCTACCATCTCTAAACTTACCAAGGATAAATACTTTGATTTCTGATTAAGTTGACATTTTGTTCTAAAGTGTCTGAAAGATAACTTTTACATTATTTTTACTCAAGGCAACAAATATGGAATAACAGTGAACCTGAATTTACTAGAGTTCTTTTGTGAATAAAGATAAATTTGGAGAAATTAATAGGATTATAACATTGACAGTTTGGAATATAAATTCTTTCTTAGCCCTGCTGATTGTTTGGTCTTTTGGCACATCAAACCAATTATTGATCTCAAGGAGAATAAAAAAGGAGAAAATGGAAAAGATGATGAAAAATAACTGAAACTTAAAAGAAAATTCCAGTCTGAAGCTTCATTTGTAAAACAGTCATTTTTTAAGTTCTTTATGTCTCCTACTAAAGAATTGATATTTTACTTGCTATTTAGGTTTCCAGTCAGCTACATCAGTTTATTATGTCATTTAGTCTTTTACCCATGAATATTGTATAGTAATGTTTCTGTAGAAAAATCGTGTTTGGCATTCTAAGTTGATATACTCAAAGCTACTCTTTACTGAGTCACTAAACTTTCATTCACTTCCATTTGCCAGACTGTGGGAATATGTACTGTCCCAGCTTGAGCCAGATGGAGGCAAGGTATTGGACTTAGAAACATACATATGGGTCCTGTGTGGAAAGTGGTAGTGTCAGTGGAGTCCACTTTCCCAGACAGGGGAGCACCATTGTGATTCCTGTCTGTAGCTTATTCAGAACCTCATCTCTCTCTCAAAGAGCAAACATTAGGAATAGTACTCAGCCAGTAGTTTTGAATAATGGCTGAGGTTTTAGAGTTTGGAATCTGATGCAAGGGGGTTGAAATTAAATCTCTACTTTTCCACTGATTATCATTTATTACTTTCACTTGTTAAACCTTTTTGTTTCTTCATTTGCAAAATGAGTACCTACTATGTGTAGTTGTTTTGAGAACTAAATGGGATATGTTGCCTGGCACAGAAGTACACAATAAATGGTAGCTTTTATTGATAGTTTAGTAATATATGGTGTTGGCTAAATGTTTTAAGCCTTGCTTAGAAATTAAAAATGTCTTTTGCTACTAAGTCTGGATCAAGCTATATTAAAATTGCCCAGTGGGAGTTATGTAGTTCTCTGGGAATATCTGCCTTGAGGTGTTCAGGCCTCACTTCTCCTAACATTAATTTTTTTTTTTTTTCTTTTTGCTTTCCTCAGAAGCTTATTGTTGGCTTTTCAAACATGTACTCCAAATGGGATGAAATTCCATTGGGTTTTATTGTGATGTAATGGCACATAGATAGAAACTTTATTTTATTTATATCGACGATGATTTTCTGAATCTCTTCCAGGTAATACGGTAACCTTTAGTAATTCTTTCATAAAATAAATATTTTATAACATCTAATCTCCTTTGTGAGAGTTTGTGTTCTCATTTTGGGAAGTGAAAGTTTTGAGAAATCAAGTAATGTACCTAAAATAAAATAGATAATATATACTTACATTTCAGAGGAAAGCAAAAATATCTCCATAATATAGGGAAGAGTAAGATTACTGAGTTTTTTAATAAGGTGAAAAAGAGATAATGGAGAGAGGTTACTGAGAAGAGAGTATAAAACATTGATTAACCTTATCCCTGCTTCATTTCCAGTTACATGTTATCTCAGTATAAATTTTCTTTTTCTTTCTTCTTTTTTGTGTTTTTGGTACCAGGGAGTGAACCCAGGGGTACTTAACTACTGAATCACATTGCTAGCCTCTTGTTTGTTATTTTGAGATGGGGTCTCACTGAAGTGTTTAGTGTCTTGCTAAATTGCTGAGGCTGGCTTTGAATCTGTGATCCTCTTGCCTCAACTTCAAGCTGCTGGGATTACAGATGTGCACCACCATCCCTGTCTCAGTATACATTTCTATCAGCTCAGTTTCTGAGACAATAATACACAATTTTGATAATTGACAGACCATCTTTCAGAAATGTGGCACAAATCATATATTCTTAACCATAGGTACTGTTTTTTTCTATATTCTTAAAAATACTGAGATAGATATCTTATATCTTTGTAATGTTGTAGGCAGAAAATCTCATTTATGTTTGACTATTTGTGTTGTCGAACTTCTCTTTTACGTTTATAGACTATTGGTGTTTGTTCACTTTTTTTTTTTTTTTTTTCTATTGGGATATTCTTTTATTTAGTTCATTGTGGTTTTTGTATATTAGAGGTTTAAACTTGTTTGATTAGATTTTGTAATCTCCCCTTACATTTTGTTTTTGGTCTTGAGTTTCACAGGTAATTGATGCTCTCAGTTTTGAAATGTCATGCTAACACATTTTTTGTGAACAAAATAGTATGCTCATTTTTTATTAAAATATCAATATAAATAAACTGGTCCCCAATCTGATGAGTAATTTCAAATAGAAAAAGCTGTCATTGTTTTTATGTAATTAATTTGAATTCACTGTTGTGTTTATTGGTAATGATCTATAGTAATCAACTCCCTTTAACAAATCAGCTATGTTCTCTCTGTACTTTTTAATAGATTTAAATGTTCTTCCTGTTTATCTGTAGTCTGGGTCTGTTCTTTTCTTATAGTATGCAAGTAACATTTAGTTGAAACTTGTTTAACAGTGTGACAGTTCCTATAGAAAAAGACTGAAGTTTGGAAGAGTTGTTTCTTTTTCTGTTTAGTAAAGATATTACAGATTGGCTTTCTAGGATTGTGTTGAAATGAAGATATGCTTTGGAAATACTAATTTTTATTGTAATGAAAGAGTATGTAACCGTGTACTTTCTGTACTTTAATTGGTACTTTGTAAGAAGTGACCATTTGTTTTGTTGCATTAAGAAAGATTTCTTCAAATTCATAACTGCCCAGAAATCTTGTTCTGTTGATTGATTACAAAAGCACTAGTGAGAGAATTTGTTTTAGAAAATAATTTTTAAAAGATGCATGTGGCAGTATTGATTGACATGTTATCATATTTAAAAATGCAATCTGTAATTTGTGTTCCCATTTGTACATAATGTATAGTACTCTTGCCTGTAGTCGTCTAGTTTTATAGCTTTGGAGATTTTTTTTTTTTTTTTTTTTGGTACTGGGGATTGAACTCAGGGGTAATTGACAACTGAGCCACATCCCCAGCCCTGTGTTTTGTATTTTTTTTAGAGACAAGGTCTCACTGAGTTGCTTAGTGCCTCACTGTTGCTGAGGCTGACTTCGAACTAGAAATCCTCCTGTCTAAGCCTCCCTATGTGTTGGGATTACAGGTGTGCACCACCACCTAGCTGCTCTGGAGGTTTTTGACTTGGTTCTTTACATAATAGAACCATTTACCATGTCAACAGAGGAACTAGTAGTTTATTCTGAGATTAGCTAGTTGGCTTCTTTGTACTTCACTCTGGTCACTGCATTTACAAAGTGTAGTTGGTATTAAAAGCTTGACCTTACTGGTGGTTCATCCCTATTTTCCTAGGAAGGGAGGTATGGGGAATTAATTAGTAGAGATAAGTTTAGAATTCTCTTCCACAAACATGCTAGCCTAAGTTTTAAGCCACATTTAGTCAACTCTTTTATTTCCCAAATTGTTGTTGCATTTTGAAAATGGGTAGGGAAAACCTTTTAATTTTATTTCTTTGAATGAACTCTCTAGCTGTTACTTCTCTTGATTCTATACATGCCAGTTAGATTCAAGAACATTGATCCAGGTTTAGTTAGAATAATATGGTGTATAATGTGTTGAGGAATGTTATAACATGTGCAGTAGATTTCTTTGTATTGAAGACAGGATACCATAGTTAAGAATAGAAGCTTTGGACTGGTCAAACTCTAGGGAGGTTGAGGCCGGAGGATCTTCAGCACAAAGCCAGCCCCAGCAACTTAGTGAGGCCCTTAGTAGCTCAGCGGGACCTTGTCTCAAAATAAAATATAAAAAAGGCTCGGATGTGGCTGAGTGGTTAAGCGCCCCTGGGTTTAACCTCTGGTACCAAAACAAACAAACAAACAACAACAATAACAAAAACCCCAAAGGAATAGAAGCTTTGGAGCCTAACTTTTATGTTAGTTCTGAGAGTATAGGCAAATTATTTTACCCTCTTCCAAGATTTACTTTCCCATCAGTAAAGTTGATATAATAATAGGCACTATCTCACAGAATTATGCATATTAAATACATTGAGTGTAAAGTGCTTGGTATAGTGCCATGTGCTTGTCAAATAGTAGGTGTCACATCTTCTGCTTATATATAATTCTGCAAATTAAAAACCATGTTTATCTGTTTCTGAATGTATATGATTACTTTTCTTTAACTACTTAGTTTAAATAAATCATAATAAAGAACATTTTTTAAGATATTCTGCTTAATTTAAAAATTGAACCTAAGCACATGTAAGTTAAATCAAAAGCCAAAGCTTTTGGTAATAAACCAGTAGGTATTTTAGTATGATTACTTTTGGTAAGGAACTGAAATAAAAATCTTTAAGCATTGTTATAGGTGATAGTTCATTGCAAAAGTAACTTTTCTAACTTAAAAAAAAAAGAAACAAATTTCCACTCTAAATATTTTAGTAACTTTAGCATAGTATTGCATTTTGCCATATCTTATATTCTGGTTTCACTCTAAGGCAAAGGGAAGTTGTGGTTTTATTAAAAATTCATTTCGGCCTTGCTTATCAAAAATATTCCAGCTGCTTTTTTTTGGGGGCGGGGGGCAGCATACAAGTTCTTTTGATTGTGTTTTTAAGAACAGAAGTAATAACTGTTTTATAAGTTCTTTAATCTACATAGATAATATTAATCTTCCTTATCTCTCTGACTCAATAGTTAAAAAAAAACAGTAAATGTTATGTAGGTAAATAATGTTCTATATATTTGACATAATTTAGGTGAATTTTTGCCTAGCAGTTTCCCCCCTTTTTTTCTTTTTTTAACTTTTGTATGACTTGTGTATTGGCTCACAGTTTTAAAGATCTTTTCATTTACATTTATTTAACAATGATGGTCTATTTTTCTATAACCTGTTTTATTTTTTTCTTTTTCTTTTTTAGTACTGGGGATTGAACCCAGGAATGCTTTACCATTTTTATTTATTTTATTTTAAAATTTTGAGACAAGGCATTACTAAGTTGTATGAGGTCTTGCTGAGTTGCCCACAATGACATTGAATGTGTAATCCTCCAACCTTAGCCTCCCACATTGATGGGATAACAGGCATGCACCACCATACTGGTCTTCTGTGACCTACTTTCTGTAGACCTCCTACTATTGTCTTTATTTAAACAAGGAAAACATAAAGAATTGAATATATCTTCAGGAAAAGACCACAGTTAATGATGATGAATGGAGGGACAAAATACAACATATCCTTGAAGCTCACTTGTTTTTTATTTTATTTTCATTTTAAAAAATTTTATTTATTTATTTTTGTGATACTGGGGATTTAAACTAGAGGTACTTGACTAATGAGCTACTTCCCTACCCATTTTTACTTTTTTATTTTTCAGATAGGGCTTCATTAAGTTGCCCAAGCTGGCCTCAAACTTGGGATCTTCATGCCTCAGCCTCCCAGGCAGCTGTAATTATAGATGTGCACCACTGGGCCTGTCCTGTTTTTAATCTTTAAGTCTTCCATTCATGGAGGAAATTCACTAGAACCCAAGCTGTAATGACTTGTGGGTCTGGATTTATTTTTCTAAATTAAGGGTAGGAGGCTTTAAAATTCAAGTATTTTGTGAGTAATTTAGGTATAGATAGGACCCTGTGTTAATGATTATGGAAATTATTTAATTAAAAAATTCAAGTGTTTTAGATCAGTTTGGGGGTCTGTTTTTCCCCCCAGTGAATTTAGATTAGCTACTGATCTTATTTTGAATAAGATCATAATTATAAAGATGCTAAAAATATCAGGACATTTAATTAACTAAGGGGGGGAAGACTATTTGGAATTGGAGGACATCGTGAAAGGAATGCAGGCTTACTTGGGAATAAGCCTATAGAAAATTCTATGCCAGAGGTTTTTAAGTAGGGGACTTCTTAGGAGTAACTTGGAGGTGGATTGTTGAGTTGTTACTACAAAAGATAATGAACTTTTATTTATTTATTTTGGGGGAGGGGATAAGAATGAATTTTTGTATTCATTAAGTGTCATCTAAAGGGAGACATATTTCATGTGCTTTATTTTTTATTTTTGTGAAACTTGATTAATAAAGTACAAGTCATTTATTTATTTAATTTTGTGATGCTGGAAATTGAACCCAGAGCCTTGTGCATTTGAGGCAAGTACTTGACCCACTGACCTATGTTCCCAGTCCCCTACAAATCATTTTAAACTATCATTTAGTCATTCATTGTTACAGAGTATAAGGAGTGAAGGAGTTCCAATTTTGATGTTTAGAGGAGGTTTTTTACAGTTCAGGAGATTAGAAACTTATTGTCTTTGCTTATCATTTTGCTTAGTTTATTAAAACTTAGATTAATGATATATAATAATGTGAATAAAAATGTGAGGCATTTTGGAGATGTGCTGTTTTGCAGTTGCCAAGAGTTATGCTTTGAAAATGGGTTTGTTACTTGACGATTTATCTTCCATTTTCTGTGTAAGTATGAGGGGCATTTGTAGATTGTTCTTTAGCTATACTTTGAACTTTTTTGGGGAAAAGATTAGATCTTATTGATCACTTATATTTCAAAGGCAAGGATAGAGAGCTTGTACTGATGTTGAGTGAACTAAAACAAAATATGTGTGTGCATTTAGGTCTCAGAACTAAAATAGTCCTAAAATTAGCTTTTACTGTTCTTATCTTTGGCTTGTCAATGTAGAGACTTATCTCACTTTTTGGAAATGAGAGAGGATTTATTCCTGACCATTGGAATTTGCTGAGTGAGTATTGGTACTGAAGGTTCTTAGTATTTACGTCAAACTTCAAAGGGGCAAGGAGTGGGGTGTTGAACTTTTAAATCCCTGTTCCTTTAAATTTTTGAGGGTGTATCCAGTTTCTGTTTGTATCATTACTTTCTTTTTCAGGTCTTTTTTCCCCTTAGATTATTGAGAACTTTACAACTCAAAGTGTGGTCACTAGACCAGTGGTAGTTCTTGCAGTGTTGGGAGCTTTTTGAAATGCAATCTCTCAGGTCTCATTCTAGGTCTACTGAGTCAGAATCTTTATTTTTTAAAATTATCATCATCATTATTATTGTTGTTGTTATGCACTGTTGGGGATGGAATCCAGGGCCTTGTTCTACTACTGAACTATAACCCCCAGGCCCAGAGTCTTTATTTTAACTACATCACCTGAAGATTCATATATTTATTATAGTTTGATAGGTGCTACCCTGGGATATATTGTCCAACTTTTTCTTGTCCTTTAAAGCTTATGTTCAAGATTTGAAGGTATTAAAAATAAATTCCCAATTAAAAAAGATTAAAACTATATTCAACTGCTATATTATTGGTTCATTTAGACTTTTGTGAAAAAAGATGGAAACTATTTTGTGGTTAATCTTGAGACTTAAAACATATTTAGAGAGGAAGAAGAAGGAAGAAAAATTATAGGCTATGTATGGGTACTTTAGTATAGGAAAAGGGGATTGGGAATTCTGATATATAGCACTGAATTGCTAGGAGGCAGATTAAAAAAAAGCTGATTTTCAATAGGACATGACATTTTAAAGTCTTCCACTTCATAGTAATCAACAAGTTGGGACTGGCCCCAGGCTGTAAGAATAGAAGATCAACAAGGAAATAAATCCCCTTCTCCTTTTTTGGTCTTTGTATTCTCAAGGTTGGTCTAAGTAAGGATTTTGGAAGCTAACTGAAAGAGAAAAGGGGTTGTTGCTTTGGTTTGCTTTGCAGAAAAACTTAGAAAACTTTAGTAAATAACTATTTTGTATAAAAATTTGCCTGCCCCTCTTATTTCCTCATCTTCCATTTGATTTCCTTCTTTTGCTTAGTCCCTACTTTCAGCTAATCACCATTAGTTTTTTGTTTTGTTTTGTTTTGTTTTAGCCTACCAAATCTTTCCACAATCAGCCCTTAGCATTGTTTCCTTTGTAATTGCCTGGAATTGACATCCTTCTCCTAAACCAGTGATTCTGGAGGGGCAGTTATGGCCCCCTACCAGCAGAGGACATTTAGCAATATATGGAGACATTTTTGGTTATTAAAACTGGTTTCATGGTGCTACTGGTATCTGGTGGGGAAGACAGGAACAGCATCCTACAACAAAGAGTTATCTAAAGCCTGTAGTGCTGAGAAACCCTAACCAAACTACTGTCAAAGTCTGCTAATTTGTCTTTCTGATCTAGTTTTATCACCAACACCAGTTCCTCCTCCTCCATATGTTGTAAAAACACACATGATTTTGTCAGTTCTTATTTATAAGCTTTCCTGAGTTTCCTTTTACCTATGAATGATGTGGAAACTCCATGGCGTAAGATGTAAAACAATAAATGTTTGATTACTGTTTTCAAGCTCATATTTGGTTCCCAAGCTTGACCCTCTTCTGGTGGTCTGAATATTATAGTGCCTTTTTGCCTCTTCATCATCCATTTTCCCAGTCCCACAGTACATATTTTCTCTTTTGATTTTTTCCCTGTCTAGCATATTTATTTTTTCTTAAAAAAATAAAAAACAAACAAAAAACCACACAGCTGCTCAGGCATTCTTCTTCCTTGTGAAGAGTCTTTGCCTCTGCTCTGCATTATTTTATCATGTGAGTTGTTTTGCTTGCATGTCTGTGTTACCTTTTAGACTCTTTGCTCTCTTTGGAAGGTTGTGAGTGTGTGTGTGTGTGTGTGTGTGTGTGTGTGTGTGTGTGTGAGAGAGAGAGGGAGAGAGAGGGAGGGAGGGGGAGAGAGAGAGAGAGAGAGAGAGAGAGAGAGAGAGAGAGAGGGAGGGAGGGAGGGAGGGAGGGAGGGAGAGAGAGAGGGAGGGAGAGAGAGAGGGGGAGAGGGGCAGGCGCGCGGGGACAGGGGAGATTGAATTCCAAGTACCTAGAACACAGTTCTGAGGTGGTTAGTTGAAAAATACATTTTTCTTCAAAAGATAAATAAGTGTTTGGGTAATTTGGAGAAAAATTACTATGCCTTGTACATATACTTTTCATATGTAATCCTTTTGCCTTACCATCAGATGCTCTTTATTGCTGCCATCTTTTTTTAAATGTCATTTTGTATTCTGCTGCTCATGATGGTATTTAAATGGTATCACTACCTTAGGTCTTTTCATTTGCTATCACATAGGAGGTTTTACTTTTTGATTAGTTAATCTCTAGTTATTTATTGAAAAAAACTTACATTTATAATGGTACATGTTTGAAGAACCTCCTCTATTAAGAAGAAAGGCCTTAGTCTAGTTATAGGTTTGGGCAAGTGATGGAGGGAGAATAATAATAAATCCTTTGGAAAAATAAGAAATATAATTATATAGTAAGAATTGTTGGGTAAAGAGGATGATACATTTTGATGTGTTTAAAACCCTTCTGTGTAGGTTAATACACTACTCTGTAGAAAGTAAAATTTACATTGACTGTAAAAACTGAGTCAAAAACTGAGTCTAAATTTATGAAGAATCTAGCATTCAGATATATGATTGGAATTTAGGTGTTCCCTGCATAAGTCCTGTTTGACAGGTTATGTTTTTTCTTTAATGTGGTAGAGGAATTTCTGAAATATAAATTTTACATAGCAAATGCTTAATTAAGGTTGTTTTTCTTACTGTATATCAAAGCCTTATAGTTATTTATTTGAGCACAAAAGCATTTAGTTTAATCTTATACTCTTTGCAGTAATTTATGCTACTAGAAATAGCTTGCTTTAAAATTGTTTCACTTAAAATATGGTTCTATAGTATGAACCATGTGAAGGGTACATATTTATTTTCATCTACAGTTCTTTCTAAACAGAGAATTGACTGGATTGGTCCAAGGTTGCTTAAAGGTAGAACTAGTTTGGTCTCATGAAACTCTAGCCACTGTTGTAATTATTGAGTAGGTAAACAGTCTAGTTGCTTTCTTAACATAAGTTTAATTACTTTTGTAATTTATTAGAGGCTCGTTTATGAAGAGAATTAATTTGCATAGAATAATTTCCATAGACATTATTTGCAAGGTTTTTAAAATTTAGAAATCAGATAATCAGATATTTTCTTCAAATTGGTTTTCTTTATATTAATTGTTTTTTAAATTTTTGTCTGGCTATGGCATCTTATTTTGAAAACTTATTTTATTTGTGTAAGCAGTCTTATTCTACCTTATGATAGAAAGAGAAACAGACATTCTCTCTAGCATGTACCACTTTATTCCGTGAAGAGTGGAGATATCTTTATCTGGGAATACCTTTTAAGATGCAGTTTAATGCAAATTTGCTATGATAAAAGAGATGGTAAAAATCATCATCTCATAATTTTCATGTGTAAAAGCCCTGATAAACCACTATTAAGATAGTTTACTAACTTTATTATAATGTTCATTATTTATGATTTTTCTTGGGCAGATAATTTATTTAATAAGTTTGTATTGCTGAAATTTAAAAGAGCAATGAAATTTGTGTTATTATTTATTGTTTTTTTAGTCTGAAATTATTTTTCTTTGAATACCTTAGGTTGAATGCTCACTTAAGACACAATGACTGGCCTTGTACTCTGGCCTATTGTTCGTAGAATTAAAATAATTTAAAAAAAAAGCCATTCCTTAGGAATCAGATGCTTCCTTTAACTGGGTAGTTCTCAGTAGAAAATAAGGTGGCAGGATGAGTTTCTGAAAAAGATGTAGTTTGGAGAATTTTTTTTACTTGTATTTTATGCCTTTGAAGCCATTTCTTCATATTACAGTGAGAATAGGTAAGTTCCAGTGGAAAATAATTTGCAAAGCATTTACTTTGCTGATAACTTAATTTCTAATAAATAGTAAAAAAAAAACCCCAGCTTATATTTCTCTAAAACATCTGTTGTTTTATATAATATTGTTCACATTATTAGTACTGAAGGTTAATTTAAAGGAATGGGTGGGAGGGTGGGATGGTGGGTGGTGATAAGGACTTTGGGGAGGGAATATCTTAGAAATTTTACATGTTTCCTGTCCCACAATTCCTGATATCAGCTGTATGTTAGTTATATTAGATTAGATTAGTGGGGGATGTTAGGAGTGGCCTGGTTTCTTTCCTTCTTTTTCCTAGCCAAGGAAGTATCGCCTGGGGATGCTGGAGGAGAGGCTAGTACCGATGGGATCAAAGGCACGAAAAGCAAAGAACCCTATTGGCTGCCTTGCTGACAGGTGTAAATCAGGAGTACCCATCAATATGGTTTGGTGGAACAGAGTCACAGAAAACAATTTACAGGTAAAAATAATTTTTATTAGATGTTTTTTGAAATTGAATATTTTGGCTGCTTTCTGTGTCTGTGTGGGGTGGTGGGTATGAAAGGATTAAATGACTTAGCTGGTATGCTCTGTTAATTTCAAAAAATTTTTTAGTCAAAGAAAGGTTAGTGGCCCATAATGATTTTTGTTTGGATTTTTGAACTTGATCTGCTTATAGTATATCGTCTATTCTTTTATTAAATTTATTTTTTCTTTTTCAGTTTTATTAACATTTGAGTTCAGATGTTCTTCCCTTTGGTTCTGGGAATCAAACACTTGTGTTCTGCCACAGAGCTATGTCTCCAGCATAAGTTCAATTATTTTTTAGTATACAGAGTTCCATTTGTTTGGAATCCGAACAATAGGAAACTCCATACATTGCCTTTTTGTATATTTTTAGTAGAAAAAAAATTGTATATGAACAGATTTGTCAACCAACTTAATTAGTATATTGTCATAGAGTTATCCAACTTAAGTAGTACATTGTCATAGAGTTATTACAGATACATTTCAGTCACTGACTCGCTTTACTTATATTGCGTAATTAAAGTGAATTTTTATAACTCAAGGACTAAGCTTCTGTGTGAGATTTCGAATTACATACAAAATAATTTTATATTTCATTTTAACTTGGGTTTTATTTATTATACTTCCATTTTTAAAAAAAATTGGTAATTGTATACTATGGATAGCAATTGGTGATTGTATTCTATGGATAGTACTCTTAATCAGAATTTCAGCTTAGCTAGAGGTAACATATTTATCCTCCCAAACTTTGAGTTAATTATTTAAAATATATTCCTAGACAAAACCTACCTCCTGCATTTATGTATCATACACAAAAATATTGTAGCAAAGTTAACTTGATTTTATTTCTGTCACCAAACATATTATAAAAGGGTTCCACAATATTTTGTTCTTTTTAGTATTAACACAGTAGCAATATCTATGTTGCTTTGGACACAGGAATAAAGAGATTATTCCAGAAATATTACAAAATGTGTTTTTTCCCCAACTGAAATTTTGGAAGTATTTTTCTAAAGATAAGGTGGAGGAAGCCCAGGAAATTTCACATCATTTTATTTCTACTTAAAATTTTGTTAGAAAGTTTTGGCTGTTAATTATGTTTAGTAATATAGTTTTAAATGAATTTTTCTTGTCCTTGAGATCACTAGGTCAAAGATTCAATATGAATTATTACAATTATATTTTGGTTTTAGAAAGGAAGTCTGAAAAGAAATTGGGCCCCAACTACATAAGAAAAGGTATAGGTTCTCGTGGAATAGCTTGTAGGTTATGGTTGTGGAACACTGATCAATAAAAAGATGTTGCCACTTGAACTTCCTACGGTTTCCCCCATCCCAGTGGAGGTTTAGAGGTTTAGTATAGCTTGAAAAGCCATTAGTTTGGTTTAAGAATATATACTTGAGTTATGTTTTATTTTTAATTGAAACAACTGGTAAAAGATTTACATTAATATGTATGAAAGATTGAATTGGGATCATCTGAACCTAATATATATTTCAAATACTTACTGTTAAATTTTGCTTCAAATAGGTCTTTTTCTTTAAGAAAGTAAGAAGTGGGCTGGGGATGTGACTCAGTCGTAGAGCACTTGCCTTTTGAGCATGAGGCCCTGAGTTCAATCCCCAGTGTCCTGGGTGGTTGCCTGAGAGGTGGGGACCAGGAGGGTTCCTGGGGAGTGGGTTGCTGGGGACAGTAAGGAATGTTATGTTATGCCCCAAGTTTAAGGCTTTGTAAGCTGTAAAATGCCTAACATTATGAGCCACATGTTGAAGTATTGAAAAATATCCGTCTAGTAGTCTCCATTACTATCTTTGAGAATTCCTAAAATTGGGGACCTGGAATAGTTTAGTGAGAAGTTTATTGAGCATAAAGAGTATGTCAGTGTGCTATATCAGTGTATGTCTGTCTACCTATCTATATATTGGAGTTCCTATCTTTTTGTTGTAGAAGAAAAATACTTTATATAAATGAATTCCATACCCTGTTTTTGGCTTTGATGCTTACCTTTTAATATTGTTTTATATTTTTGACATACAAAGTTTAAAGGATTGTACAGCCAGATGTATTAGTCTTTTCTGTTTCATTTTTTTACTTTCTTTTAAAACGTAGGGCCTCTCAATTGTAAAGGCAGAGAAATACTTATATTTTATTTTAGTAATTATACCTATGTTTCTTAAATGGTTTAGCCAGGCACTGTGCTAATCTCTTTACATATATTTCTTTTGTTCTTCCTTATAGCTTGTGGCATAGATATTATTAAATGAAAAATGTCTTCAGAGAAGCTAAGTCATAGTAAGTTTAAACAGTAGAGAAGCAGAAATTTAAACCAAAGTTTGTCAGGCTTTATGACATTATTATATCTTTTGATAAAACCATGTGATAAAACTCTGATTGTACTAGGACCATCTGACTGGTTAACTGAACTTCTGTAGAACAACTTATTTTGAGAATAAAAGTGCTTAAATAGTTTCCTACACATGGGTTGTAATTTAGGCATACCTTTGCAGCACTTGAAAGACTAGTCCTTTTTCCTTAAGACTCATCCTTTTCTCAGTGACCTTTGCCTTTTTTTCGAATCTTTAAATGTTTATTTAAAGATTCAAAAAATCTTTACCTAATACCTTAGCCTTTTTCCACTTCTGAAAATCAATCAACAAAAAAATTAATAGTAACATCTGGGTTTTGGAACTCAGTGATTAATATAGTAATTCATATTGCATTTATTGTCTTCATTTCTGAATTTCTTTAAAGAGGGCCATAATTCCTAACCTTTTATTATTTAGTAACTGTCTTTTAACTTATTTTTGGCCAAGAATCTCATGATATGAAAGAGCCTATCTGCCAACATGACATTTATAAAATAGTATTTTTTTAATTTTAAAATATATATGTTTGAAACGCTAATGAGAGTATCAAAGAAACATTTTCTTTAGTCTTTTGTAGCTGTGCAGAGGGTAAATTTATTCTTCGTATGGCTGTCTGACATACTAATAAAACCTCTGGTCTCTATTCTTAGGTATGTGAAGTCCCCAAGTGGGAACTCATGAACTGGCTTCTACTCTTTTCTCTCATTTATCCACCATTTATTGTTTAAATGTCTGCAGTTTGATGTCACCAAAATTTTATTGAAACTGTTGTCAAAGTTTGCTGGAGATCTTAGTTGCCAAATGCAACAGTTTTATCTGGTACTGTTGGCTGTCTTTGTATTTTTAAAACTCTTTCCTCTTTGTACTTTTAACTCTTTGTTTCATTTCTGACTCTTGGTGTACTCCTTTTCTTGGTACACTTTTTCTTTACTTTTTCTTCTGTGGTGTTGCTCCCTGAAATTTGATTTGTTTAGAATTGTCCTCTGACTTTGAGATCCAGATTTTTCATGCCTTCTGACATCTGTGCATGTAGATCTACACAGCAAATCTGGCATGTCTAAAAACTCAGTATTTTTCTGTTCTCCAAATCCACTGATTTTTTTTTTTTTTTTTAAATTCTATATTCCTGCTCAGTTAATAGCATTGTTGTCTTCTTTGTCACTGAAGCTAAATATCTGGTCTTCTTCCCTTCTACCTCCTACATTCTACTACTTCTTATGAGAGGGAAAACTACTGGGTTTTACCTATCCATTAATTAAAAGACAATTAGACAACATACATACGCTATCATGTTACGTCTTTATAACAATAATGGCATATTATTTTCATTTAACAAATAAGGAAATTATATTTAGAAAGGCCTGCTGCTAATAAGTGGTACAGCTGGGAGTCTAGCCAAGATCTGTTTAATTCTAAATCCTGAGATTTTTCTACCAAAATTTTGTCAAATCTCTTTAGGAATTGTCCTATCCTATGTTTCTGGGGCTGTCTCTGCCTGTGCATGTACACATTTTAAACATATGAGTCTTTCAATTGCATATAACAAATATACTGTCAGTTCTCTGCAACTTTGTTACGTCTGCATCATTATTAACAGAGACTGAAAAAAATAATCCCTTTTTCCTTCAGGAGATGGCTAAAAAGGCTCCATTTTCTTTGAATACTTATTCAGACTTCTGGGGGGAATGCACACATGTCGCGCGCACATACACTTACATACTTACACATGTGTATATATAATTTGTTACATAGTATATTACGTTATATATTATACACTATGTATTTTTTATTACTGTTTCCATAATACTTGATGTTTAACTGTTATTTCATTGTTTTGTGTTAATTTGTTTACCTGTTGTCTTTTTCTACTGAATTGTAAATATTTGAGAGTAGACTTGTGTTTGTTATTTTTGTGTCTTTAAGGTATTTTGTTTATTTCTAAATGCCACTTTAATTTTATTGAGTAATGTGTAATTTTGTAGTAATTTATTCTAAGATTTTTTTTAATCTAAAAAAATGGATCATAGATTTTATGGGATTTATAGCCACCATGTTACCACTGTTTTTTAGTTTTAGTATCACGTAAAACATAAGGTAGTGATTTCTTTTGAACGATGGAGATCTTTACGGTTTTTTAACACTTCATATTAATTTAAGTATTCTTGATATTTGTTAATCTTTTGAACCTTGTAGTAGTTTTAATTAGTTCTCAACATTATTGTTTAGTGACAGACCTCCTCTGTTTTGTGTTTTTCTTGTGATCTCAGGCTAGACACCATGCCAAAGATCACCTGAGACCCACATTAGCAACACTTTATTTCACCTAGGGGCAAATTCATTTTGAATTTTCCTTTACTTTCTACTTAGCATGATTACCCATTACTCTGCCTCACCAATTTGTATGTGAATTCAAGTTCTTTCATTGCTAAATTTTCAAATGTCATTACTTAAGGCTGAAATATTCTATCACCTAAGCTGAAATTGTGAGAATTCGCATTTCCTAGCATAAAATAGATATTAAACAATGTTTGTTCTCCAAGGTTTACCTTATTTTATCACTAGCTCCTAAAATTGGTTTTTGTTAAATTTATTTAGAGTTCAGTCTCTAGTTGTAGTCACATGTGCATGGCGTGGTATGTTTAGAATGGGTTAGTGACATTTGTTCTAAGGGCTTACATTTTAGTACTGACTCAGATATTTTCCAAAATTAGTTTTAAAGATCCTTATTTTTTATTTTTTTGAAGGGATAACAATGTGTTTCTTCATAAAAACTGAGGTACCAACTTGTATGAAAGGATTGGGGAAATGCATGATTTTGCAAACTTCTCATACTGGTTAAGATTTACTGAAAAATAATGATGTGTTAAATAAAATTAGGTTCATTTTCAGACTTTTTAAAATAGTGAATTTGTGAATAACAAGTATTACTGTTGTTTTAGGGTACCCAGCAAAGTGAATGAGAACTGTTGAACTGTTAGATGTTAAAGTATCCATCAGACATCATCATCATCTACTTGTCAGTATCTTTTTTGATGTTATTTTTATTCCCCTTGTAGTCAGATGAAAATGGCATTTTTTAAGGAAAATTTTATAGGAAGAAAGCTCACATTAAAAATCTCTTGGCTTACAAATTCTCTTGATAATTCTAGTTACTTCTTACTGATGTTTTAAAGATCTCAGGAAGGTTTTGGAAACACCCTGGATAAATAAACTTCAGTCTTTAGTTACTGCTGTTTTAGGTGGTTATAAGTTTCTGGATCTTTGGAAAAATGGGAAAATTTAGACTTTCAGATGAATAGATTAGAGTTCGTAAATGTGAAACTTCAACCTATCTACTTAGAGTTCTTTGGGATTTTGAAAGAATTACAGAACTACCGAAGTAACTACAGTGGCCTTACTTTAATGTACTACTGTCTGTCCCTTACCCCACCTTAGACCCTTTCTCTTCTCTCTAGCTACTATTCTAAATCTTTTAACATTCTTCTCAAACCTGCTCAACTCTTTCACTTTAGAGTAATGACATTGCGTTCTTTAGAGTGGGGTAAAAAGGGCTATTGAGAATGAATTTGCTCATGTTTCATCTTTCTGTCTGCAATGTTTTCATTCTTACTCTTTTTGTTTTTCTTCCTATCTCTTTTACCATATTCACCCATCTTTATCCCTTCTGACAGTTCATTCTGTCATTTAACTCTTTAATTTTTTAGATGATCTCTCCCTCTATATTGGTTTTCTTCCTTCTGGCTTATATACATACCACGAGTTCCTCCTGTTACTTGGTAAACCCTGAAACAAAGTACATGTAGGTGACTGTCCAATATAATTTGGGGAATGAGTCCTACTTGTTGTGGTTGCCTTTTTATCTTTAATTCATCCTTAGTTCCCTTTATTTTCCTTTTCATCTTGAGTTTTCTATTAACTTATTTTTGATAAGGTGACCTGACAAAATTAATGGCATTCTTCCTTGACATTCTCTCCTACAGTTGACATTGTGGTCTATTTCTCTTTTCTTGCAATGTCTGTTCTCTTAGATCTTAGATTGTTCTTTATTACTTACTTTTACCGCCCCTATCCCCACCCTCACCCCCTACTGCCCTCAACCTGCTCCTGGTCCTCAAGAATCTCCCACATTCTGTCATTGTTTCTCTTTTCTGCTCCTCAGAGTGCCCTTTGGTTATCTCCCACATCTCTATTATTTCAGCTATTTCCTATTCATATTTGACTCCCAGATATTTTTTTGCCTTCCCGTCCTCTGCATTGACCCTAAATATTATATTTCTAGCCTCTTTTGAACATCTTCATCTATATAGCATAGGTCTTGAAATTCAACTTGTCGAAAATGAAAAAATGTACATTTTCCTTCAAACCTGTCTTTCATTCACACATACTTGTACATACTTATTCACAACTTGCATGCCCACTATGTAGTTTGGATATTGATATCACTCATTGTCTAATCTGTGCATTCTTCCTGACTCTTCTTTGCCTGCCGCATCCTTTATCCACTAAGAACTATAGCTTGTGCTACTTGGAAATTGTCTTCATCTTACTAAGTTATAATATAATCTACCTCCCTTGTTTTTTTCTCATATATATTGTTGCCATTATTATTTCTTATCTGGATTCCTACTTCTGGTCTTATCTCTCAAAATGCTGCCTTATGATGTGATCTTGTTTCTCCTCTTTGTCATTTTTTTTTATTATTGGAAAAGATTGTATTCTTTAGGAAAGACTGCAGACTTACTGAACTACTTGCACTACCTTGAAAATTCCATGAGAATACCATGCTCTTCTTCATGCTTATGCCTTTGAATATTCTTTTTCAACATCTGTTTTACTTGGTGTACCCTTTTCTCTGTCTTGAGTTAGCAAACAACATTTTAGGATTTAATTCAAGTATATGGTCTTATACTGATCTGACTGACAACATTAAGCATTTGCTCACTTTTTTCTACCACTTATCTTTTTGTTCCAATTAATTATTTAACTCACCATGAAGGCTAACATGTAGCACATTGTAGACTTTTTTATTTTTTTGATATATGAATGTTCTAAGCTCTTGGGAGTGTGCAATTGAGTTCAGAATACATTCTGTACCTGTGAAGTGCTAGCCAGTGAAATTGTAGAATACAGTACCTGATTTGATAGATCTTTCTCGTAGTGTCTAGCACAGTGAATTTTATATATTATTAAAATAATAGAATGAGTAAACCTTGATTAATGATTATTAGCTAGCCTAATGCTAGTCCTGAAGTGTAATGGTTTGCACATTTTCTTAAAGTTTTCCTTAGTAGTTTAATGACATAAAATATTGTGGAAAAATTTGAAATTCTAACATATGTTAGAATATGTTAAGTTTTGTGATTAAATATGGCTGGATTCTTGGGTAGGTAAAATGCTTCTGAGTAGTTTTCTTCTTACTGTGAAATGAAAAAATGGGTTGTACCGTTATGTAGCTGTGGATAGGAGATATGCATGGAGATAACAAGTAATTAATTGGATCTATCTAAAGTAGTTCTTGCCTCTTTGGAATGCTGTGATAGTTTGACTTTCCTGGACTACTCATTAACCTAAATTGATATTTTTGCTCCTTTTAGTGACTAGGTGATAAGCCCTGTGACTACTAATGACATATAAATTACTCAGATAAAAAGTAGCAGATGAGCAGCAGTTCATCTGGTTTGTTTTTAAATAGCTTCTATTTCTTAGATACAGACTTTCCTATTTTTTTTGCGTGCATTGAATTTATTCATCTCAGTTTAAATGTTGCATATTTTATAGAATTCTTATATCACTTCATTCAGTAGTGGCATGCAAATGAAGGGGAATGGTAATAGTGGTTTCATAATTCACAAATGTTGAACTTTCTTTTAACACATTTTTCTAAAATTATATATACTTAAAGAAAAAATTCAGACTCTCCAGAAAAGTACAAAGAAGAAAGCAAAAATATCCTTAGCCACCTCACTATCCAGAGATAATGTCTTTGTTAACATTTTAGTGTCTTTTAGTTTCTTTTTACACACATCCTGTACACATGCTTCTCCCTCCCCGCATTAGTGAAACATTTTACATAAACAGTAGTTGTCATTGCTTTTCTGTAGTTTAATTTTCGTATTATTTAACTCAACAGTGATATGGTTTGGTTTCCATCCTGAAGCATATCAATCCACATAATTTTTAGTATCCACACAGTATTATATATACATAATCCACATAACCAGAAACCTGCCAATAGATAATTTACTTATTTTCTTCATTAAAAATAAAAATTAAGAAAAGGCTGTGCTAACCTTGTTAATCTTTTCTGTTTGCATCAGTTTTTTTCCTTAGCATTCCTAGATGTGGGCCCGGTAGGTCAAAGAGGGTGCTTGTTTCTCATTTAGGTACATATTATCTTATTACTCTCAAGAAGGGTATACAGGAAGGGAGATGATTAGAAATGTTTGTACTAGTAATCAGCTTCTTACAGTTTTCTGTAATGAATGAACTGACATATATCTTGGGGCAATTTAGGTGCTTATAGCTTTAAGCTTTTATGTACAGAGAATCACTTCATGTTGAACTCATGATAATTTTTGTTTTCTATCATAAATATAAAGCTTGCTTTATTAATTGATCTTCATTTTGTGGCTTCCAATATACATGTGTGTGCTTTGCCCTTATGATTTTGTAAAAGAACACTGATGTGAAACATTAGTGATAAACTTTCTTCTACTCTCTCAACCACTTTTAACTAATTTAGAAAATCCTGTCTCCTCTATCGAGGCAACCAAATCAGAGGGCCAAACTTGATTTGCTTCAGAAAATTCATAAACTGTATTGCTAGACTATTTTCAAAATACAGTAATTTTTATATGACTTGACTAGTTTTATATAGGTTAGTTTCTGGTTAACCCAGAAGTTGAGCATATTTTGATAATCTTTAAAAAACATTTTTTTTTAGTTGTCAATGGAGCTTTATTTCTTTCTTTATGTGCAGTGCTAAGAATTGAGCCCAGTGCCTCACACATGCTAGGCAAGAGCTCTACCACTGAGCTGCAACCCCAGCCCTTGCTAATAAATCTTTGACTATATTTGGATATGCTTAACATAAGAGGAAATAACAACTGACTTTAAAAAAAAAAAAGGAAAACAACTTGTGGAAATGTGAACTCAGGTTCTGGTTAGCCATTTGACTTCTCTTTTCCTTCTCATTCTGTACCTCTTCATTCTTTGTTATATGTGAACACTGAAGACTAGTAAAAATAACTTTTAATAATACTGCTCTTATGTCTGTGGGTCTCATCTTTTTATGACTTTTAAGATCATTTTGGTAAGACATGTAAGTTCCCTTCTCTGTGCCTTTCTCCATCATTATTAGTATCCCATCTTTTGCCTTTCCAAATAATTCACTGTTTTTTGCTTTTGCCAGTACATACACACACAAACTTTGGACATGACTCTTTTAAATTCGTCCTAACTATGCTCTTTTGTTACCCAAAAAGGGAGGAAAAAGTAGCAATGATGGAAGATTGAAGTCTCGGATTTTGTAACAAAGTAAGTAGATAAGGTAAAGAAATTCCTGAAAAGATCAGAGGAAACAATTGTAAGAGTTCACACTTTCTGTTTCTTTTTTTTTTTCCTTGTTTATTATTTTTGTTTATGGTTTTTTAGTTCTTTTTAAACATATGCTGCTGCTGTTATTTTTTAAATGGACTCAGTTCAGCCAAGAACTGGAATATTGACCTGGTCAATCTAATTAGATTTTAAAAATAAAGTCATCAGACAGAACTTTTGTTCCCTTTTCCCTTCTTCTTTCTTCTCATTTTTCTTTTGTGCTTCTCTCTTGCTGTCTCTTATCCTGGCTGGAATGTAGACAATGAACTGAGTTAGAAAAGCCTTGTAGTCAAGTCATTCATTTGGAACAGTGTTGCATCAGCCTGGGTGTAGATGATGGTGGTCTAAACTATGGCACTGACAGTGACATGGGTAGAAGTTGAATTTGAGAAATATGTAGGATATAGAATAAACTCAGCAGCTTGATATTTCAGAGATCTCAAAAGGATTATTGAACTATGACAATTTATCTGTTTAGAAAGACATTATACACAACAAAAAAACAAAGCACAACATAACTTGAAAAGGAAATCAACTCTGAGAAAATAGGTTGATTTGCTAATAAGGTATTTGAAATGATAGTTGCACAGCACCTCTCTGCTAGTGGATGTCTAACCTAACATCAAAAAAACAAAAAACAAGAGTTGACTGAAATTTATATATTGATAACTTAAGATCAAATAAGGAATTCCTGTTTGTTTTGAAAAGTATTATCAAAAGATTCATCTTCTGGCCAAGATGGAAGAACAGGGATTGGACTTTTCTTTAGAAACAGCTAAAAAAAAAAAAAACTAACAAAATGTATGATACAGTGGTTTTCAAGACATTAGATATTGAACATTGAAGGACAGTGATCCCTGAGAAATGGGAAACAAATGAGGTGAGCCCTCTGATGACCCCCAGCTAACTGCCTTGAGAGAATTTCTAGGCCTGGTGCATTTTCCTAAATTCAGAAGACCAAACTGGAAGTTCACAGCAGATACTGTAGGTCACAATAAAAAGTACTAATGAAGAGAGAGTCCCTACACAGAAAGAACTGTGAAGATTTTGTAGAGAACTGATCAGAGAATGTGAGTGAATAAGGAAGTTAATTGAACTGGAAAAAGAAATTCCTGTAAAGATCAGAGGAAACAATTCTTAGAGCTCACCCAAGACTTAGAATAGTTCCTATTCTCACCAGTCAACATGGAATACTTCATAATTGGTGAAGTATGAAGTAGGGTAATGGAAAGACATTTGCCAAATTAGCCTTATAATAATAAATGCTCCCCTGATCCCTCAAAAAAAAAAAAAAAAAAAAAACTGTTGTTACAGCAAGACCTGAAAGGATCAAACTAATTTTTAAACAAGTTTAACTATGATGGAAAACAAAGGTCAAGAATATTTATAAAAATATGGCAGCAGCTGGGTGCGATGGCACATGCCTGTAATCCCAGTGGCTCTGGAGGCTG
Source organism: Sciurus vulgaris (assembly GCF_902686455.1). NCBI lineage: Eukaryota > Metazoa > Chordata > Mammalia > Rodentia > Sciuridae > Sciurus > Sciurus vulgaris. Next base: position 162,077,458 of record NC_136464.1, on the reverse strand, counting down.
AGGCAGGAGGATCTCAAATTCAGAGCCAGCCTTAGCAACATCCCAGGTGCTAAGAACTTGGTGAGACCATGTCTCTAAATAAAATACAAAAAAGGGCTGGAGATGTGGCTTAGTGGTTGAATATCCTTGAGTTCAAGTCCCACTAAACCTCCCCCCCCCAAAAAAAAAAAAGAATACAGCACCAAACAAGACAAAAGTTATAATATTTGTCCCAAGTATTTCCAAATTTGTTACTGTAAACCCATAGATGCAAAGAACCCAGTGAATCACAAGTCCAAGAGACATGAAAATTATTACCAAATCACATCAAAGAAGCAGCCTGGGGGCAGTGGTGGTGTGCATTTTTAAGGAACAAAGATACAGATACCAGATCTTTTCATTCAAAGTAATAGAAACCAGAAAAGAGTATTACAATATGTTTAAGCATAGAAGGAAAAGCGATGTCAACTTATTATTATATATTGGAGAAAAAATCTTGTAAAAAAATGCAGTCAAGTGAGTGAGTACCCATGAAAACAGGTGAAGTTCAGATTAGGTCCGTCATTAATTAAAATTATCACACCAATATCTATTTCATGGGACTGTGATAATATGTCATCTTTGGAGAAATGTGGTGAAAGTTACTATTTCTTGTGAGTCTTAAATTATTTCAAAATATTATTATTTTTTAAATGAAGTAGCCGGGCATGTAGGTTGGCTGTAGAGTGCTTGTGCAGCATGCATGAGGCCCTGGGTTCAATACCCAACTTTGCCCAAAAAAGGGGGAGGAAAGAGTGAAATAAGATACTTTGAGATATTAAAAAGCTGAAGGAATTCATCCCCAACAGACAAATACTTAAATAAATATTGAAGGTTGGACTTTAGACAGAAGGCAAATGATCCCCTATGGAAATCTGGATCTACACAAAGGAAAGAATAATACAAGAAATAGTAACTATATGAATAAAATACAAGAAACCTTTTCCCTTATAATTTAAGCCCCTTTGAAAGATAATTGTACAAAGCAAAACTAGTAACAATTATCTTATAAGGTTTATAACATGTAGAAAAATATGATAATAGCAAAAAAAGTGTGCGGGGAGACATACAAATATAATATGGAAATACTTTTAATACTGTATCTGAAGTAATAATAAAGCTGGGTGGTGTTTGGTGTCAGTACCCCCACCCTCATTGATATATGTTGAATCCCTAACCTCTAATCCCTAAATGTGACTGTATTCGGAGTTGAGGCTTTTAAAGAGTTGCTTAAAGTCAAATGTGTTCATACTGGTGGGGCCCTAAGTGAACATGACTTACAAAAGGATGCCAGCACATAGGAGAAGAGGTCATGTGAGGATGCACTGAGAAGACAGCCATGTAGAAAAGAAGGAAAGTGGCTTCAGAAGAAAGTACCCCTGGTGGTACCTTGCTTTGAACTCCTAGCTTGTAAAACTGAGAAATTAGATTTCTGTTGTTTAATGTCTAGTATTTTGTTATGGCAGCTCTAGCAGACTAAGACAGTTTGTGATGAGCTGAGGATATGTACTTTAAAAATCTAAGGCAAACACTACAGTAATAGAACAAAGTTTTAGCTAGTAAGTCAGGAGGGGAGATAAAATGAAATCACAGAAATACTCAGTTAATTCCCCCAAAAAAACCACAACAACAACCAGGAATGAAAAAAAGGAAAAAATGGAGCAAAGAATATTAGATGGAACAAACCAATCAAAAAAAAGCATGATGGTAGATTTAAATGCAGTCATCACTAATTATATTAAGTATACATTGTCTAAATACCATAACATGCAGGGATTTCAGGTTAGATTCAAAAGCATGGAATATTCAATTATATGAAGCTACCAAGAAACTTACTTTAAACCAAATGACAAAAATAGATTTAAAGTTATACCATGCTAGTGAAAAGAAAGGTGAGACAACTCTATGTCAGAAAGTATATTTCAAAACAGAAAATATTGCCAGGCAGGGATAAAGAGAATCGTATAATAAAGATGACAGTTCATCAAACAAGAGTATGGATATACTGTTCTTGAATGTTTTATGCAACTAACAACAGAGCTTTCAAACATGTGAGACAAAGCCTGATGGCACTGCATGGTGACAAATAATTCTAAGGGTTTCGAACACTGCTAATAAAAGAAGGAAAAGACAAGCAATCAGTAAGGAGATAGGCGAGTTGAACAACCCTAAAACCCAATTTGTCTTAATTGGCACTTATAGGACACTCTGCCCAGCAACTGCCAAATACATATTCTTTTCAAGTGTATATGGAACATTGACCAGGACAGACCAATTCATAAAAATGTCTCAATATATTTAAAAGAACTCAATTCCTACAAAATATGTTCTTTGACTACAGTGAAATTAAATTAGAAATCAGTAATAGAAAGATCTTTGGATTGTGTTAAATACATGTTTGGAAAATGAATAAATATACTTTTAAATTACTCAGGAATCAAAGAAGTGTATACTTATTTTGAACCGAATGAAAATGAAAACATCAAAAGTATGGGAAGCCATGAAATCAGTAATCATAGGGAGGTTTATAGCACCAAATTTCTACATTAGAAAAGAGGAAAAATTCCCAAATCATTGATATACCTTTAATAACTAGAAAAAAGAGCCAATTAAACCTAAAGAAAATCATGAAAAAATAAATCAGATCAGAAACCAATAGAATAGAAAACAAAAATAGAGAATAAATAATGAAACCATAGCTGATTCTTTGAGAAGTCCTATAAAATGATAAACATCTAGGCAGATAATTAAGAAAAAAAGGGGAGAGAGAAGCCACTAATATTGGGAATGAAATAGGTGACATCACTAATTTCTACAGATGATATAAGACTACTAAAATTATGAACTACTTTATGACAATAAATTTGACAAGACAGAAAAAATCTGAGACACAAACTACTTAATATATTATTAACCTGTTCTCTCTATAAATAAATTAAAAAGAGATTAAATTTGTAATTGAATACCTTCCCACAAGAAGGCCCCAATGGCTTCACTGGTGAATACCCCATATTAAGGAAGAAGTAGTGCAAATTTGACACAAACTTGCAAAAAAGAAAAGGAGAGAATAAAACCCAACTTACTCTATGAGGTTAGCATTAATGTGATATGAAAACCAGACATTCACTGATAGAAGACTCCAGACCAGTAACACTTGTATACACAGTTGCAGAAATCTTTTTTTTTTTTAAGAAATTATTAACATAGTTTTAGCAAATCAAATTATGTAAAGGGATAACATACCACAAAGTGGAACTTGTCTCTGTAATACAAGGTTGGGTCAATATTTTTAAAATCTATTGACATATTTGTATTAGCCAATCAAAATCAATATGATCATCATCTCACTAGAAAGTATTTAACATCCAGTGTCCATTCCTGAAGAAAGTTCTCAACAAATTAGGAATATAAGGGAACATTCCTAACCTGATGAGTGCATCTATTAAAAAAAAGAAACTGTCTAATAGCATACTCATTGCTGGAAAATGAAGTGCTTCCCCCCCAAGATCAGAAGACAGACAAGGATGTCTGCTTACAACACTGCGATTTAACATGTTTCTGCTTGTGCTGATGCATTAAGATAAGAAAAAATAAGTGACTTTCAGATTTGAAGTGAATAAGTAAAAATGTCTTTCCAGAGACATTATTATCTATGTAGCATGATAGATAATATGTAGCATGATACAAAATCAGATTACCCAACTCAGTTTTATTTCTGTATTGTAGAAATGTAGTATGCTGAATGGTAACCCCCACAAAGGATGTGTTTGTATCTTAATCTCTGAAACTTGTGAATTTTACTTTATGTGGAAAAAAGATTGAAGGTGTAATTAATGATCTAGAGATGAGATCATCCTGAATTATCCAGTGCCCCCTAAATTAAGTGATAATTATCCTTATAAAATGGAGGTAGAGCATTTACACACAGAAAATGATGTGAAGATGGGGCAGAAACTGGAGTTTATGTGGTTATAAGCCAAATGCCAAAGAGTGCTTGGTTGCCCCTAGAAACTAGGAGAAAAGCTTGAGTGGATTCTTCTTCAGAGCTTTTGGAGGGAGGGTGAACTTGTTAGCACCTCAGTTTTGGACTCTGACCTCCAGAACTGTGAGAAAATTTCTGTTGTTTGTGATAGTTTATTACAACAGCCATAGGAAACTATACTAGCAACAAAATAATAAGCTGCAATTTAAAAATTATATCATTTACAGTAACAGAAATATAAAATACTTAAGGATCAGTGTGTAAAAAGGTATGAAACATTCCTGAGAGGAATTAAAGACCTAAATAAGTGGAGACTCAATAATGTTAATATGTTGTTAACCAAGAGTGATGGAACACATGTACGCAGTTATTTGTATGTGATTGCCCATAGCACCTTGTTTGGAATAATTCCAAACCAGAAGTAATCTAAATGTCGAATAGATGAAAGGTTAAACAACTTGAGCAGGCTTGGTTGTGCAGACCTGTAATCTCAGTGATATGGGAGGCTCAGACTGGAGGATCCAAGTTTGAGGCCAGCTGGAGCAACTTAATAAGTCCCTGTCTCAAAAAATAAAAAGGACTAGGGATGTTGCTCAGTGGTAGAGCACCCTGGGTTCAATCCCCAGTGCCTAAATAAATAAGGATAAACAAATTGTACTGTGTATTATTGATTACTAATCAAACAAATGAAATGTTGATAGATGCAATGACATGGATGAGTCTTGATACTGAATGTAAGAAGCCAGTCTAAAACACCACATACATATGTATGTATAATTTATTTTCTTAAAATTCTAGAAAAATCATACAGTGGTAGAAAGCTGATCTGTGGTTATCTGGAGAAAGGAGTCTAGAAAGATGGGGATTGTGGTGGATTAAGGGATTTAATAATGTTTTTGGATGGGGTATGTTTTGGTTTGGGGTATTGGAGGTTTGAACACAGGGGTACCTTAACCACTGAGCTACATCCCCCATTCTTTTACATTTTTAGATGGGGTCTCAGTTGCTGAGACTGCCCTCAAACTTGCAATCCTCCTGCCTCAGCTTCTTGAAAGAAGGGATTTAAAAGAAGCCTGTGATAAGCAGATGATGATACATAATGGGGGGTGGGAGGAAGGCAAGAATGGAGGAAGGATGGATTGTATAGAGGAATGGGAGGGAGAGGGGGGCGAAGCGAAAAAATAATATTGAGACAAACATCACCCTATGTACATGTATGATTACACAAATGGTATGACTTTTCTTCATGTGCTACCAGAGAAATAAGTTTTACCCCATTTGTTTACAATGGATCAAAATAAATTTTAAAAAAATAATTTTGTTATTTAAAAAAAATCCTGTGAAGACTTAGCATAATGGATTTGTTCATTAAATTGATTTGGATAATGGTGTTTTGATTGTATGCCTGTTTCAAGAGTTAACGAAGTTTATATTTAAAATATATTAAATTTATTCTATGTCACTTACATCTTAAGAAAACTGTTAAGAAAAAGTCACCAGACCCAATTGTGGTGGTGCACACCTGTAATCCCAGTGACTGGAAGCTGAGGCAGGAGGATTACAAGTTCAAAGCCAGCCTCAGCAACTTAGCGAGACCCTTTCTCAAAATAAAATGTTTAAAAAGGGCTGGGGATGTAGCTCAGTGGTTAAGCGGCCCTTGGTTCATTCCCTAATGCCAGGAAAAAAAGGAAAAGTCACAGGGTCATGTTTTACTCAGAATAGAAAGATTAATGATATCCTATATGAAGCCATTAAGATAGGTAAAACAAGCTGAGCTTATTGAAAGGAAACACACCATGGAAGGTGTTTAATGGTTTTATGAGTTTGTGATTTCAAAAAGAACCCAAATAGTATTTTGAAATATGAATAGTTTCTCAGTCATTCATCCAATCACTCTGAGACAACTGTTTCTCATAGACCCCTTTTTTGGTTGCCATTTTAAAGTGAAATATTACATAATATCTTGTATTTTCATTAAATATAAACCTCTTCCTCTTTCTTCCTAATGAAAAAAATTTTAATGGCTCCAGTTTTTATCTTATTGCATAGTCCCTTAATTTTGGGGTATCTTACTGTATTTTTCTCTCTTTAGTGAAGTCTACCAGAATATTAAATACTGAATTTTACTTTAAAATACCAGCTTATGTGGAGTAGTAGAAATGCATAAAATTATATTAAACCTCATCAGAAAGTTACTTCATTTGTAAAAAGCCTTTGTTGATTATTTGTAGATAGGCAATTATCAGAAGGGTTGGATGGGATATCTAGATTGAAATGTCTCATTTAAGATCTAATAACATGACAACATGTCATTTTTTTAAAGCCAAAGGCATGGACTCTTTATTTAGTATATTTGTGTCCAGAGATTTCAAGTAGAAATCATATCCAAATGTTGGGAGATGTTGTCAGTTTGGAGACTTCACTGTATAAGAAGCTCTTGGTGTTTCCTCCCCTCCCCCACCCCCCAAAAATTACAGGGTAAATTTAGATGTATGAAAACTTAAAACCAAAACCGTCACTGCATTTAAAACTGTTTAAGATAGGAACACAAATTAGGATTTAAAGTTGTGAATAGAAATTAGGACTTACATGCATATTTTACAAAAAAAAGTTTAAAAATCAATATTATACAGATTAATCTAGGTAGTTAGGAAGGGGTTTTTAATATTTTGTGACACTGAGAATTCGATCTAGGTCCTTTCGCATGCTGGTCAAGCAGTCTACCTCTAAACTACATCCCTAGCCCAGGAAGGAATTATTTTAATCATAGAGCAAAAACAGTAAAAACTTCAATTATTTGTTCCATGTATATGTTAGTGTTGTCAAAGTTAGACAAATAATTTGCATAACTCATGTTCTCAAATCTTCCTAGATAGACTCTTCACTTTCTAAACCTAAAATGAAGTTTATTTTGTGAATAAAATATATTTAAAAATATGTTTTAACCTAAAATGAATAGTTTATTTTATGAATAAAATATATTTAAAAATATATTTTAACGTGATCGATTTTAGTTACAAGTTTTCACTTTCCCCAAATAAACATATTAAAGGTGTATGCATATGCTCTTTTGCTGTTTGTTTTTATAGACTCATTTATATTTTAATTTAGTAATGTTAAATAAGTTTTAAGAATGCATCTTTTTTTTGTAGTTATTATTTTAAAGAAAATTTTTTATGAAAATTGTTCTAGGTTAGACTTTAGTCTTCCATTATCTCTTTAATTATATATGATAGTTCTCTGATCTGTCTATAGTTAATTTATATTATTTGTTAATAATAGCTCTGCTTTTATTTCTAGATTTTGTTGTACCACCTAAATTCTGTGTAATTTTTTTGTTGTTGTTGTTGCCTAAGTCCTTCTTTCTTTCTCCAGTCTTAAGTGTTCACAGCTGAATAAAATAAACTCCCAAACTACCCAATCAAGGGTTAGTAAATTAGGAAAGGAGGGAAGAATTTAGACCCTTTTCACTTCTTAATTTTAGTTTTCTGTTAGGTAGTTTTTGGTACCTGTGATTATTTAATCTCTAGAAGTTGCAGCTTAGTATGTAAATTTTAATAGATCAATTAAAAAATATTTTTAGCTGTGTATGGACACAATATCTTTATTTATTTATATGCTGTGCTGAGAATTGAACACGGTGCCTCACACATGCTAGGCAAGCATTCTACCACTGAGCCACAACCCCAGCCCAATTAGATTAATATTAATAATGTCTACTCTAATAAATTTAGAGACCCTTTTAGAAGTTTGTTATAATGACAGTTAATATGTGATGTTTGTTGATTGTAAAATGGACTTTTCCTTCCATTTTCTCCTTTTTAGGTTCCTTAAAAATAAGCTTTCAACTGGGTACAGTGGCATACACCTGTAATCCCAGTGGCTCTGGTGGCTGAGGCAGCAGGATCACGAGTTCAAAGCCAGCCTCAGCAACTTATCAAGGGCTAAGCAACTCAGTGAGACTCTGTCTCTAAAAAGTACAAAACAGGGCTGGGGATGTGGCTCAGTGGTTAAGTGCCCCTGAGTTCAATCCCTGGTATCAAAGAAAAGAAAAGAAAAGAAAAGTTTCAAAATAATTTAAAATAGATTTAAGTTGGTGGAACCCAGCTTTGAAATTAGTCTGTTATTCACTGAATTGGTAGGATTTGTGTGAAAAGGTAATGCTTATTTCTCAGGAAGATACTAAAAATGTTCCTATGTGTGTCTGATTTCCCTTGTATAGCTTTGTTATCTCCCTAGTAATCTTGTAATCCTGAAGTCCTCAACTTCCATAGGCATTTTGGACTCTTTTGCCAAGATATCTGATGACTTTTTTTTAATCTTGACCTTCATTTCTAAGAAGTTGAGGTTAACTAATGTATATGAGCTCTGACATACTTGTCTCATATGTTAGTAGCCATTTGTTCCGTTAAAATTAGAGAGTACTATGTAAATAAAATGCAGTGGCTTGTTTTCTGTTCCAGAAATTAATTGGCCATTCATTTAAAAAAATATGCCACTATATTTTTGAAAACTTGAGGCTTTGAAGGATTTTAAAAACTATATTTATGTGATTTAAGAAAGGATATTTTTTCCTCTTTGGAAAATATGTTTTGGTTTGGACCTGATTATTCTTTTTTACAATTTTGTGTCTTTTTTATAATTTTCTTTTTACAATTTTGTGTCTTTGTACAGATCACTCTATTTTATTTAAGTCTGGATTTAGCATTTTTTCTATATTTTATTACTGTGTGTTTAATTTTAGCTGGCTCATAACTGCTAATATTATTTGTCTACTTTTTTTTTTTTTTTTGATGGTGCTGGGTTTTGAACCCAAGGTCTTATGCATGCAAGGCAAGCACTCTACCAGTTGAGCCATATCCCCAATCCTGCTAATATTATTTGTTTCAGAGTTTATAAATCAGGTTATCCATGGCCTTGTTACCCTCTACACCTGGTATTTTGAACCTGGTATTTTGAACTCTTGGTAGTTTAAATTGTCTTTTATATCAAATAAAGAAGTTGTTCTTGGGTTGTGTAGTAGTTCATCTTTTCATCATCTGAGTCCTATGGAAATTCATGGACCAAAATAGAATTTTAATGAATTTGATATAAGGTCTCCTAATGTTCTAGCAGTTCTTAGAGCCAGAGGTATCATACTCCTTGAATATAAGAACTTGTATTATAGTACCATTACGAAAAATGTTTCCAGTTAATTTCATTTAAATATTTTTAATACGAGTCACACAGTAATACTGCACAGACATTGGGGCCTGTATTTATATTTACATGTTTTTTTCTTGCATCATGTTTTCTTCCACATTTGCCTCCCCCGCCTCTTTCCTCTGTTACTTAAATGCATGACACAATATTGGGGAAATGTTTGTGCTTACAAGAAAAAGGAATTGATTAATTTTGGAAGAAAGGTAATTTTGACCTTTATCCTGGTTAGAAGTAGTTTAAAGGTACTAAATTTGAAACTAACTGTTGCTCAGTTTTGAGGTAGTCTCAACCTCCCAGTTCTCTAAAATGTGTTAAGATAGTTTGATAATGATGCAAGCTTGACAGTAAGGGCAGGTTTTACATGTTACTGAGATTGAACTCAAATTGGATGATCAAATTTCCTTTAGAAATGTAATCATACTACACCAAAGTGTGGAAACTAAAGCACTTGTAAAACCTTTCAATAAAATACTTTACTCAGTAAATAAAACATTGTGGAGTAATGCCTAGTACATTCAATGTTTTTTGGGGGGCCTAAAAATGTGTTAACTTACTATATTTGATTTTTAAATAGACACCAAATCCTACTGCAAGCGAGTTTATACCTAAAGGAGGATCAACCTCCAGGCTGAGTAACGTGTCCCAGTCAAATATGTCTGCCTTCTCTCAAGTTTTCTCTCACCCTTCCATGGGAAGCCCTGCTACTGCTGGATTAGCACCAGGTAAGTTGAGTAACTATTTCCAGTGAGTTCCAGATATCATATCTGTAAGCACCATTTATTACTAATTTATCAGAGCTGAAATTGAATATTTGGATGATTCACTTTTGAACATACTATGAACTTTACATTCTAGTTTTTTGTTACATAGGTCAAATAAGTAGTTGAGAATTTTAAAGCAAAATTTAAATATGAATGAAATTATATATAAGGCTTTTTTTTTAAAGCACAAAAATAAATTTCTGGGAGAAAAATTAATGTTTAGGAAGAAACTCTACCTTGGTGTGTCCCTAGTTTTTAATGATAATGCTGTTTTACTCAAAAAGCATTTGTAAAGGCATCTGAAATAGAGGGACTACTGATGTGTGTATATGATTCAAAAACCTTCCTTTTGTACTAAATTTCTTAGAAAAAATATCATTCTAAAAACATCTTTAGATACATTACATTTCAGAAGTTTGATTATAAAAGCTATAAAGTTGGGTATAGTATTATAAACAGTAGTAGGAAAGAACTGTACTGCATTGCATCATGGTTTTTTTTACATAGGGAAAACTGCTTCTCAGTCATTTTCTTCCACGTGTGCCCATAATGGCAGAAGGATTTGACCGTTGCATTCAAGGGTTCTGAGGCATAGTTCAAAGTGACCCTTTGAGAGACTTATGGTTCACTGAAGTCATCTCTCTTTAACTTCAAAATTCATGCAATTTTTAAATTACTCTGTAACATTCATTTTAATATAAAAATTTTTTAAATGTTTTAGATAATTAAGATCAACCATCCTTACTGCTGTATGTCTTGGTTTGGAAAGTAAGGTAGGCAAAATTGTACTGAATTCATAGTAAGTGTTGAGCAGGTGGTTACCCTGCAAAACATTTGAGCTGCGCACACAAATTGTATCTCTAGAACCTATTTTGGAAAATCATCCCTTGATCTTGGACATTTTAAAAAACATAAATAAAATGAAATAGACACACTAAAACAAAACCAAAAGATACATCTAGATCTTTCTGTAACTAATACTGCCTCCAGGGCTTAGTCCAAGATAGATAAATCTTGGTTTTGATAGTGATATCTAAATCAAGAATAAGAGAATATTAAGTCAACTCTATGGAATAGAGCATCTGTTTTAGCATATAAAGTATTATGGGTAACTTAGAGCTTGTTACACTCGGTAAATAACTTACCTTGTATTGTGAAGGATTTAACCAGTGCCTCCTTTCTCCCCTCATTCTTTCTCTTTTGCTCTTCCCACTCATGTCCATTCTCTTCTCCCTTCTTCCCTCACCATTTCTTCTACCATGATTTTTTTCAGGTTTCAGTTAAATTTATAAACTTTCCCTTCTTACCTAGAGAGCAGTGTCAGAATTGAATATCTCTGGTAGCCTAAAAGTTTTACTTGTAAGTAATGCATTTCTATGATATTTCTCCCATTGAGCTGTGTTCACATTAAAGAGCATAATCTACTTGTCATCTGTCCTTCTCAAGTTTCTTAAAGAGACATTGTCCAGACTTCTGAATTTACCTTTATATATTTGTTTTAAAGCACCCACAATAATGGGATATATATATATGCCGATGGAAAAACAGTGGGCTTTCTTAAAATGTTTTGTTGTCACAAGTAAATATTTTGTTAATGTATTTGATCAGACTGTTTCAGGCTTGCCGTTAAATTTAAATAGCCTATTTTCATCTCCCCTACCAAGTATTGGGGATCAAATCAGAGCCTCATGTATGCTGGACACATACTCTACCACTGAGCTACAAGCTCAGGCTCCCTAAAAAGCTTTTAAATAATGAGAAGTTAGAAATATTAAAGGGAATTTTAGATTTTGAAAACATTTAGTTAAAAAAAATCCATTAATTCATGTGCTTGTTTAAGCTTTTCAGTAGTATTAACTTGTTTGTGGGTAGGTGTTTCAGTGCCCGTTGGGCATCACAATTTAAATGTACGGTGAAATTAATTAATTTAAAAACTAGATTAACTGAGAAACTCTTTACTCTTCTGTATGATTCTAACATTAAAATCATCTATTAATGGCAAAAGTAATCATACTCTGGAACCATTAGAAATAGATCAATATATTATACTTAAACACATTCTTGAATTCTTCTATTATTTCCAAAGTGTTTATTCAGATGACAATCAGCTCAGTTAAAATATTTTCCAAAAATACTGACATGGTGAATGGATTTGCATTTATTTCTTCATATTTTTTCTTTTTTCTTAACACTGTCTGGAGATGAGCAAAGAAAAAAATTAAGTCTGCCATTCAGTCTGAACACCATTTTACATTTTTAATATCTTCCATCATTTGTTGCCTGCAAATATATTTTTTAAGGGGTGGAAAGATTCTTGACATTTCTGCTTTAGGCTATAGGATACATAAGACTGTAGACTTACCTTCCTTGGTGATGACATAATTTGTCTTTAATATCTCTTGTGTACTGTAGGAGCAACCCTACATTGATAATTTTGTTACAAATCTTTCTTTTGTTTTTAATTATCCCCAAACTAAAAAATTTGAAACCTTAAGTATTTTGGCACTTATGTCAACTAGAGCAATGTAATTTTTCTAAAGTAAAGGAAAATACGTATCTAAATGTTTTTTTGACCAGAGGTATAAAAATATTCAAGCAAAGTTGAATTAGTTGCTAAGATTTTGCATTTCTGAAAATTATAAGGAACAAGAGCATAATGTCTTGCACAGTAAGTAAATAAATGTCTTGCCCTGAGTAAATAAAATTTCTTCCTTAAAATTTGAATCACTTAAGATATGTAAAGAATTTTTAATAAAAAAATTTCAATGTAAAAAGGAAATGATTTGAATTTATTCATAAATAGATTTAAAAGGTATTAAAAGTACTAAAAATATGTAATATGTTAAGTTTGTTTAATTTTATACAGGCATTTTATCCATTTTAAGAGGTCAAGGATTTGTGGACCCTAGCTATTTTATATACATTTAGCCTATGAATAATAGCTATGTTTCTAAGTCTCCTACGTGTTTTTTTAAAAAAACATTTAAGGCATGTTATTTCCTTGGACTTTATTGTCTTTGAGAATCTCTATAGTTACATGTATATTCTTTTATTTGTAAATATGCATTTTTCCCTGGTACTGCATCTACTGTCCTCTCAGAGATTCACAGCCTTCAAAAGTTAGGAACTACAGGTTTAGCGCCTATAGCAAAATTAAAATCCTGACTGCTTTTTTAGTAAGAATACTTTTAAATAACATGTAGTCTTAAATTCTTCTAATATATCTTGCATAGTGGGGCATTTTTTGAATAAATCTTTAGAAATAAAATTATGCTATGATAAGTATATGAAGTAGTAGTTTATGCTTTAATCTTCTATGCCACAAAAATAATTTAATATGAAAGCTAACTGCTGGGTATTCTTTTTTCAGCAAAAAATTTCCTAAAAGTACTTTGACAATAAACTTGGTAAGCTAAGTCTTAGTATACTTTTAATTATAGCAGTATTAAATTGACAATACCACAGTATGTTTAAAAGTGATTTTAAGAGAGGCAAGCAATACAATCAGTGTAAATTTCTGGGTAGTGTGCTTGGTACATCATCAACAGTCGTAACACAGGAATTAAACAGTTTTTGTTCTGCTGGATTATTATGAGCATTTAGGAGGGGCAGAAATGAGTTCTTGAATTTGAATGTTACCTTTGATATATAAATAAGAAATTAACTTCAGCATTTCCAAACATTCATTCTTTCAAGACAACGGTAGTGCAGATTTTTGAACCATTCTTTATATTAATTATAAATTATGGCAAATTTCATGTGATTAGTTTGAGGAGAAGAATAATAATGATATTAAACTTGCATCATTATTAATTGTTTTCTTTTACTGCCAGTTTTATTGTAGATTTTTTTCCTTCTTCTTTTTGCAGTCTAGGGATCAAACCAAGGGCCACTTACATACTAGGCAAGCTCTACCACTAAGCTACACCCCCAGCCCTGTTTTTTTTTTTTTTTTTTTAATAAAAAACAAACCTAAGGAAAATTTTATGTTCCTAATCCAGTTTTTTGAGATATTAAATGATCATTTATTATGTAGTCCTAACAGTGATGATTTCATATTGATGGGCAAAAATGGCTGATATTGTCATTTTTATTTTACTCTTGGGAAAGGTGTGGGAGCAAAAGGAAAAGCAAAGGAAAAGGGGAAATGAATATTTATTCATTCTTACTTAAATATTAAAATATTTTATTTTATAAATGTAAATGTTAAAAATAGTCTTCAAACAATGTTGAAGGGTTTGGATAAGAAGATCCCTTTTAGTTCTAAAAATTCTATGTTAAGGAAATAATAAAATTTTGTGATTCATTCACTCTGTGACATTTCATATTATAAGATGAGAAAATGAGGTTAAATTCATCTAAATTGCATAGTTGTTCACTTAGGCAGAAATCTGCTATTGGTCATTGATCTAGGTGTAAACTAAGGTTTAGTAGTGGCAGTTTAGAGGTGGCTTTCTTGACAAATTATCTATTTTGTGATTAATCACTTATAGTAATAAAGGATTTATTAGCTACAAAGGGGCTCTCCAGTTTGAACTTAAACAGTTTGAATAAAAATGAAAATTATGCTGAACTAAAACCTCTCTTTTGTCTGTTTTCCATTCACTACTATTGGTTCTTCTTTTTTTTTTTTAATGGAATTTTCTACTCCTGTAAGTTATTTTCTTCTTTAGACTAGTTCTGCATATGTGTTTGTTCAAAAAACTGATGTTTGTAAGACTGAGAGAAAGAGTAGGGCAAACTTGAGGAAAATATTATTTAAATTAATAAATTATATAGGTAAAAAAATTGTGAACTGGGCCAGTGATAAGGACTAGAACACTAGTGTGGGTAAAATCAAATCTACAGATATGTCTATTAAGCTGTATTAATACACTGAGATCCTGTTAAGGAATGTGCCATTGGGAAAGTAGGAAATTTCCAATAGGGTGAATCTGTGGTTTTGCATATTATCTAAACTTATATTTAAAATTTCTTTGTATATCTTAGGCTGTACACTAAGGCACTCAAAAACACTGTAGCTATCATTAATTATTATATATTATATATTAATATATAATATATATTATATAAATTAATATATAAATAATTATATTAATTATTTTGTGTTTATTATTATTTTTGAAAATAAAAATTGTGGAAATATTTATGTAGTTATTAAACATCAGCATGTTGAATATGGTATAACTCTATAAACAGATTTTCTTGTGATTAGTTTTTGAGAGTCTACCATTAAATGGATTCTGTGGGATAATTAAGTAATTCTACCACAAATTTATTTTGATAATTCAATCTGAACTGGTTTCTCTGAATTTTTTTTTAAAGTTTAATAGAAGTAGTTCAGCATTAAAATATTCTTGAAATGGTTTTAGATACTAATCTAGATTTCCAAGGCATATTACAAATTCCTTAAGAATAAAGGACCATGCCATTTCTCATTTGGAACAAATTTAGGCAAGAATGGTGCTTAATAAATACTCATTTAGTAAAGCTTCATTTTTGTCTTGGGAAATAGTTTTCTAAACTGGTGCATATTTCTTAAGTATAGTAAATTTTAATGATTCAGTAAACCTCTTTGAAGAACTTTAAAAATGTTCAAGAGTATATAGGTGAATAATAGTCAAATGAGAAACAATGTGTCTGTTGAAAAAGTTTAACAGCATCAAAACTAGAGTCACTGTGTGTTTTGAGGTCCTAAAGCATTCTCTTAATCAGTTTTAAAGTATTTGTAAGTATTATTTTAAATTGCATGTTTCCTTTTTTTTTTTTTTTTTTATAACTGCTTTGTTTTTCAGGTGTGTTCAGTCTCACACAAACCTTTCAAAAGGTCTCTTGTTTTAGAATTCTTTTCTACATTAAAATATAAGTTTGAAAAATTAATTATTTTACCATTAAGATCAGGGGTCCCCAAGATTTTCTGTTTTTTTTTTTTTTTTTTTTTTTTTTTTTTTTTTTTTTTTTTTTTTTTTTTTTTTTTTTTGAAGAGAAGCTTTTCTCATTGCTCTGTAATGTTGAGCTCATCCTAGAAGGGGCTGCTCTGTGTATGCATGTGTATGGATACAGACTAATATATTCCAGGGAAGGTTGTTAACAGTAGAACTGTAGGAGTGTAACCAGGTTGGGAATGCCAGCTGTCTATATTCCCATCACAGTTGGGAATTTCAGGAAACTGAGGCAAGACGTTTATGGCGCAGAGGGGGATATGGCTGCTGGCAGCTGGCTTGGAGACCTGTCAGGTAAGGTTTTAAACTGGTAGATAAGATTCTACTGGTTGGGGAATCCCTGGTTAATTTGTCGTGTTAGGTTTGAGGGTTCTTATTGTGGACTTCCTGTTTAAATCACATTGTTATGGCTGTCTTGTTCCATAATTAGTGGGTAGGGGCTGGATGGGAAATGAGCAGGTGTTTCCTTTAAATATAGGTTACAAATTTGGTGATCTACAACTGCAGCAAAGTCTTCTGCGGCTCTTGGACTGCTTTCATTGGATTGTGAATGGATGGCCTTTAGAACGTGATACCAGTTCTTCAGCTAAAGAGATTATGTGGTTTTATACATGCCACTTGATGTTTGTGTTTTAGAGTCTTTATTTCTCTAAGAAGATCTTATTAAATGATTTTTAAAGTCTTTCAAACCTAAATTTCCATTGTGTAGTGACATGTGAATCTTTATAGGAGAATAGGGGTCAGTAAACAGAAATGAACATGGTGATGAAAAATAGCAAAAAGAAGAGTGTGTTTGTACTAGACTTAAAAGGGATTTTAAATGGCAGATAGACTTCCTTGACATACTCTGTAAATAGAAAATCCTGTGAAGTCTACCTGTATTTCATAGGTGGAGATGCCTAAGGAAATTATGTTTTAGCAATATAAAATTGCTTAATTGGGTGAATCAGTATGTTGTAGTGATTCTGAATGAAAAGAAGGAGCATGTAAATGCCCAAGAACATTTGTGATTCTTAGCTGAATGTGGAGAATTAAAAGTCAGTCTTCCCCGACCTCCACTTCGATCAAATAGGCTGAGAGCCCCAGGGATTATTTCTTTTCTAACCTTTTGGCTCAACGATACCTCGTACATTTTAGGTACTCAGTGGACAAATAGTGTTGGGTGAATAAATTCTCTATGCTGTGTGTTATGTGTATAGTTAGGAGTGGCTTTCTAATTCTGTTGGAATGAATTGGATGTACAGCCCCTTTTACTTCTTGAATTATTCCTTGATTCTTAGCTTGACTTACTCCATCTTTGAGGTGTGCAGTTTCCCTACAGTAGGAAATGTGGGAAGGGAATTAGTAAAGGAAAGGAGTTCTTAAAGCCCCAATGTGCATGAGTGCTAGCAAAAACCTAGAGGTGACAGTGTTTATGTTGATAATGTTTAGTTATGAATTCTTTAGTCATGAATCTCTTAACACATTGATATGTTTGAAATAAAATGTTTTCTTATAATTTCATAAGCGCTTTCCCATAATGTAGATGTGATTATGTGAATTTTAGAATGGTGTTTCTATAAAAATAAATTGCAACAAATAGTCACTTGAAGGATGGGTGATGGGTGATACACCTTTGAGAAAACAGTATAGATCAAAAGGAGGTTAATATGCTTTTAGTCACCAGTTGCTCTCTAAGCCGTAGTCAACTGTGGGCTATAATCTTATTGCCCACAGAAGTATTGGTAGGTTAAACAGCTGAAACAAATAGATCCCAAATATAGAGACTAGACATGATGAATTAATTTTTGTTTTAATAACAGTTCAGGACAGATGTACGGATCAGCTAGGATGCTGTCCTTCATATAGCTCATTAGGGGCTCAGATCAAATGGCTTCTTAAGCATCTCTCTAGTCAGCCAGAAGGAAGATAGCAATGAGGAGCAGGAATGGACTTCCATTATTTTAAGTAGCTAGACTTCGTTTTTCAGTCTTCTTTAGATAGAAAATTTTAACTGTTGATCCCGGTTATTTCATCAATAAGCATTTTGAGATATTATCTCATTTACATCTTTTTAAAAAATATTTTAAAAATCTTTAGTCCTCGTTGTTTATTTATTTATTTTTATGTGATGATGGGGATTGACCCCAGGGCCTCATGCATGCTAGGGCAGTACTTTACCACTGAGCTATCTCCCCAGCTCTCATTTACATTTTTTGACTCTCTCTCTCTCTATATATATATATTTTAAAGCTCATCTTCACCTCCTGTGTCACTAAATTGCTAAGGCTGCCTTGAACTTTGCAGTTCTTCTACCTTAGCCTCTCAAGTAGCTGGGATTATAGATGTGGCCACACACCCAACTTGTCCTGTGCCTACTTTTAAAACATCAATAAAGCAGCTACAGTAACCAGTTTATCTAGTATCAAGAAACGTGAATCTTTTCAGGATATTTGAAAAAAAATTTTTTTTTAATATGAGGAGCTTTGAGTTTTAGTTGTCAGGACTTCTTTTACCAATTTTTACATACAAAAGTTGCTAAAATTTTTAGTGTTCTCTTGCTTCCAACCAAATATTCTTTTTCGATGATACATGCTCAACAATGTGTGCCTCCATAATTGTGCTGAACCAAGATACAATTGATATTTTTTAGGTATCCAGGTTTATAGAGCAGTTTGTTTTAATGTTGCTTATTTAAATTCTTTATCCTTTTCATTGGCCTTCTTCCCCAAGGTATTAGATTATAATTCCTTGAAAGTTAAGGATTTTTTCTCTTTTCCTCTGAAATTTTTAGTGCCTAAAATCACTGTGTGGATAGCTATGCTCAGGAAAGTTTACTAGATCTGCTTTTGAGTTCTTTGTGCCTTTTTATTGATGACTCTGTTGTGCTCTCAGTATTCTCTCCTTGAGGATAGAATTCTCAAATTAGAGAGTCCATCAGAATCAACTAGCGGCTTGTTAAAACCCAGCGCTTTCTGAGTCCCATTCCCAGTTTCTGACTTAGTAGTCCTGGATGAATTCCTTTAATGTGTTCTTAGCTGATGCTACTTCTTGTCCTGGGACTTCATTTTAAGAACAAGTGCTCTGTTCAGGGCTTTATCCACTCCTTTCTCTAAAAACCTTTCCTTCTTCTTTTAGTCTGTTGAGGGCTAAGAACACAAACACATCTTTTAATACTTTAATTTTTTCTTTTAAAATAAGAAAAAGGTGGGGGAGAGAAGATGTAAGGGAAAGGGAGAATACTAGGGAATGATATTGGCCTAATTATATTGTTACATCATGTGTATATACAAATACATAACAGCAAATTCCACCATTATGTACAATTATAATGCACCAATAAAAAATAGGGCAAATAAGAAAAAGACTTTGAATTGTTGAGTGAGTAAGATAACAAGACCTTTTAATTATCCGTTGGCTGAGGCTTGTTTTGCTTCATTTCTGGTTCATGTCTGTGTTTTATAACTGAAATTATTGTTGAATTTATTGTTATGGTAACCACTGAAGCTCATTCAGGATCGCAAATGCAAATTGAATAAAATTGGGCAACAGGGATTTCTTCTGCTTTGGTAATGTCAAATCAGACAAAAATAACTGTGGCTAGTTAAAATTTTAAACCCTATGGATCTGAAGTTAGTAGTCAAATATCTTTCATTTACATGTGGCATTTTAATATGTATATATATTTTACAACTATTACAGAAAAGAAGCAAAAAAAAAGAGATAAAGTTGTTATAAAAGATCTACTAAATTGTACTTAATGTTAGAGAAACAGTATTCGTTGATTGAATCATAACACTTTCTTTCATTTTCTTTTTTTCCTGATGCTGGGGATTAAATCCAGGACAGCATGTTTACTAGGCATGTGCTTTACACTAGGTACATTTCCAGCCCTCACAATATTTTCTTGAAGTCAGATTGTAATTTTTGTTTTTAATTCAGTAAAAGCTTGTGTTCATAAGACAGGAATCCAAAATTAAAATGGCTTTTTTTTTTTTTTTTGGTACCAGGGATTAAACCAGGGGTGCTTAATCACTGAGCTACATCCCAGCCTTTTTATGTTTTATTTTAAGGCAGGTCTCAATATGTTGCTTACAGCCTTGCTAAGTTGCTGAAACTGGTTTTGAACTTTCAATCCTCTTCCTGCCTTAGCTTCCCAGGTCACTGGAATTATAGACCTATGCCACTGTATCTGACTTTCTCACATTACATTTTATGAATATTTGTCTTTAACCCTCATAATTAGACACTTGGAGCAAATTTTGGAGTAAACTTTTTGTGTATAAACAAAACAATGTAATTTATCACTGTGAATGAAGGATACTGTTTATTCATAAATATTCACTCTTAAGAAGAAAAAAAATGGTTCTTTTAATCCAAAAAAATTAATTTCCTACCTAAAACCTCTCCTGTCATTGTTTTGTTTTGATTTTTGTTTAAATCTAAGTTTTGAAGGAAAAGACTGTCACCATTGAAAAGGCTAGGAAAGATTCTTTCGTTTCAGGTCATTTGACCAAGTTTGGGAACAGATAGATAGGTCACTGTTCTGTTTATATCCAAATATTATGCTGACCAAAGTAACTTAACTACTACCGGCTCAGGGAGTAAAGTTCCTAAAATTTTAATTTAACCCTCACAGTGGTTTTTTAAAAAAGTGGACAAGTTGATCATGTTTTTAGGGATTCAGGTCCTGCATTTTTTCATGTGGTCAGTATTATAATGATGTTTGTTGAATTAATTGTTGATATTTTCATCTGAAAATGAAGCTATTGATGCAAGGCTGATGTTAAATCCCAGGAAAGATCACTGTGTGGAGATGTATGTAGAAAGGAAAGTAGGAGTACACACTTGGTCTCCAAATATTGTTGAGGAATATGTGGTTGATAAAATTCAGGTAAATTTGTCCTAAGAACTGAAAGTATTTGATCAATGAGATTAAATAAATTTTTGTGAGAAAGCCTTTTCATTTTATTGATATTTCCTCTGTAGTCCACATAATCATCTGTCATGAATAGATATTCCGCCAAACTAAAGTAAGATTATATTAATCAGTTGTTGATACTCTTTAGTTAGGGAGAATCCAGAGAAGGAAACCAAGTTGCATTTATTTTAACCAGATCCACGTGGCTTCTGTTAACATTTTACTTTTTAGGAAAAGTAAATAAAGTTTTATGGGAGTGAGTTGAAATCTGTCTTGTTTTTATTCATAATGAAAATATTTGTATTTTTAAAACAATTTATGGTGTTATAATTGAAATGTCACTGATATGCAGTTGTTAGCTAAACATTTTACACTTTTCCTTTATGTTTGCCTAAAGGTGAAAAGGACCTGAATTATTTTTTACTTCTCAAAAGAATCCTTTATTTGTGATTATCTTCAAAGTCTTATTCTATAATTTTTAGTTGGTTTTCTTCCCTTCTTCTCCTCCTCTTCCTCCTCCTCCTAGTCTTCTTCTTCCTCTTTTTCTTCCTCTTATTCTCTCTCTCATATATAGATGAATGATCTGAGTTTTCCTCTACTCATAGAATAAGAGGTGGGAAATTTCCCCAGGAGTGTACTGGCAGATAGCAAAATAGTATTAGGTATCACAAAGAGCAGAGAATCTTTGAATCCAAGGGTTAGTGGTGCGTGAATCTAGATTTTGGGTTTGTTTCATCACATCTTAAAGTATTGTTTTAGTAGTATTTAACTTGTTACCCTCTAACTAGTATACATTTGAATATAGAAGATGACGTTCTACAAGCACCAATTTTAAAAAAGAAAAATGTATAAAATGCGTACTTCTTCAGAATCTAATTTTCAGGTAAAAGCAAATAATATCCACAAAATTAGGCATACATGTAGGAAGAATCAGAGCAAGTATTTAGATAAAGGGACCCCCCTTAATGAATTCTGGGAATAACTTTTATCCAAACATTTTAAAAAAATACTTCCTTATATTGGGTTTAAACTAATAACATTAACATGAATCCAATAACATTTATAAGTAAGATCTATGGGGAAATCATGATGCTATGAAATAATCTGTGAGTATACATCTTCCCTGTCACTTTTACAGAATGAGTTTTTAGGTTTGACTTGTTCTGAATTAGAATTAGAATTGATTTGTCCTGTATTAGAATACTGTTTTCTTACCCTTTTGACTAGACTGTCCACATGCATATTGTTAAGCTGGAATATTAATATTTTAAGAAATTTTCAAAGACAAATGTACTGGTGTAATTGGAAAATTCATAGCTAGTAGCTTTGTATGGTTGTTTTTATTCTTAAGTAAAAACAATAGGAAAAAAGTTATATTAAATAACTTCATATATATATATATATATACACCCTTTCCTAAATTTATTAATAAAAAAAAAATCTTTATTTAAATTAAAAATACCATAGTGGATAATTGAAATTTTGAAGAATGTGTTTCTTATGTGCTTATATTCCATTTTATTATTCATTCTTACTAGTTACTTAACATACTATTCATTTCAAAATTGGTTATGCATTTTCATCTCTTCTGTAGAGGAGGGTTTTTTTTGCTTTGTGTAAGTAAATTGTTTCTTAATGTTTTAGAAATGACACTCATTGGAATTGTGACTTTCCTTTGGAAGAAAAATACATTATTCAGTTTGTGTGCATTTTTTATGTTGCATATTAATTTTGTGTTCTGAATGTTTTATCTGTTCTTTGAGGAAGATTTAGAGCTTCCTCTGGATGTCATAAAATCTGAGTAGGATTGAAGTAGGCTTTTATAATAGTTTTATTGGCATACATCAGGTTGATAGTCTTTCTGAAATCTACTTCATTTCCCTAATGTGAGAGCTCTTGAGTTTTCCATCTTTATTCCTCTAAAAAAAAATAGTTGCTGTATGAAAGCTTTGTCCCATGAAAAGTAATTAGTTTTAATAGAAATATATAATTTTAGATTAAATAAAATGACTTAGTAAAATAAGTAAGATGTCCAACTTTTTAAGTATTGAAAATTTTTGAGAAATTTAAAGTTTTGTTGAGGGGTTTTTACTTCTCAACTTCTGAAGATAATTTTGTATGTATCTATGTTCACAGGAAAGAAGATTATTACCCATGGAGAACTGGCTTGGAAAAACTTTTAAGCATATTTGTAGATTTGGTCTCATCATAAATTAATACTGTGTTTGAACCAAAATCAGTGGGGAACATGGTCCCACCTCCAAAAAAAAAAAAAAAAAAGGATGGTCTGTTTGAAACATAATTGGGAAAAGTAATTCTCTCTTTTTGTTTTTGCCATTTTAATAATTTAAACAATACTGGTGAACAGTAAGACAAAGTTCTCTTGCTGAAGTTTACCTATGTTCATGAAGTATTTCTGTCTTTCATGGATTTCTCTCATGGCTTGAACCATTAATACTAGAAATGGTCAATTAAAATTTTATAAAAATTAACTTGGCTCACTGCTAATCTTTTAATGACTTACCAAGGATGCATAGCACCATTTCCCCAAGATACTTTTGAAATATATATTCTTCACCTGGTGTGGTGTTGCCCATATATTAAGCCCAACTACTTGGGAGGCTGAGGCAGGAGGATCCAAAGTTTGAGTCCATCCTAGAGTAGCCTCTGTTTCAAAATAAAAAGGTCTAGGGATGTAATTCAGTGGTAGAGTATTTTACCTAGCATGCACTAGGCCTTGGGTTCAGTCCTTAATACACTCTGTCTCCAGAAGAAAGTACATTCTTAACTTGGAACCCCCTTAAATTTACCAATTTTATTTCTCACACAGATCCTTCTTGTGTTTTCTCTTCATATCTGTAATGTCTGTTTCATGAAGTCTTTTAGGTAATTCTGATTTCCAATCCTTGCTAAGAACTGGTGCTTTAGGAGGGTTGGGGCAGTAGAGAATCACTGGTCTTGGTACAAGGAGGGGGAACCGTCCCTACCTTACTTTCTTTTCCATATGTTTATAAATGAAAGAAAATTGTTAGCATATTAAAAATTTTCATGTTTTAGATTTTTGGTATGACTGTGAAGGAGCTGTTGTCCATGTGCATAGGAATGCTTGATTTCTATATGTTATAAAAAATTGTAGGTAGCAAAAATCCTAAACTGGAATCCACTTCAGTTCCCTCTTTAACCAGCTAAATGATGATAAAAATCTCTTAATTACCAAGGAGAATTCATCCTACAGTAACTAAGATACATTGCCTTGTTACCTCTGGTCATTTTTAAATTTGTTAATCTTTATTCTACATTTTATTTGCTGAGTTAAGCCTTTTTCTTGTCTGAGCTCTTATGAGTTGAGTAAACTGATGACAACTCTCTGAAAAATGCTTGAATAAGAAGCTTAAAATTATTTGCTTCCTTGTCCTTCATTTCCCACATCTAGTCTATAAGATCCTGTCACCCGGCTTTCATATTATATTATTTCATTATTTATAATATTATATATATATTTATAGTATTATGATATTTCATATTATTTCATTATATTATTTCATATTATATAAACTGGTTACTTCTCTCCATTATCAGTGCCTCATCCTAGACCAAGTTATCATCCCCTCTTTTATGTACTCCTCAAGCAGCCTAACTGGTCTATCCCTGCAGTTTCTTTTCCAAGTAGTAGCAAAAGTAATTTAAATATAAATCAAATAATGGCTAATTGTCATTAGAGTACATTCCAAGCCCTTTACTGTGGCTGGCATAATCTGTGTCTTGTATACCTCTGTAATCTGTTACTCGTTCCCTTAATATACTCATTTCAGGCCATATTGTCAAATAGTTCAAGCTCCTTTTGACTCATGTTCTTTGCATATGTTCTATTCTTCCCATGGCATGGCTGGTTCCTTCTCTTCATACAGATCTCAGCTAAAATGTCATTTATTTAAAAAGACCATAAAGGAAATTTTCTATCATTTTTCATCATGTTACCTTGTTTATTCCTTTTTAGAACTTCTTACACTTTGAACTTTCCATTTTTATATATATTGGGATGGGGAGACCTCTTTACAGCCACTGGAATACAACTTGCATTGCGACAGGAACCATGTCTAGTTGCTTAGTACATATTTTTTCAAATTGAAATAACAAAATTTACAGTAGTTCTTCCTTTCCTGGGTTTCCCTTTGTGCAGTTTCAGTTACCTATAGTCAACCATAGTCCAAAAGTATTAAATCCAAAATTTAAGAAATAATGCATAAATTTTAAATTGCCCACAATTCTGAATGGTGTCATGAAATCTCCCTCATTCTTGGTTCATTCAACCAGGACATGGATCATCCCTTTGTCCAACATATCCATGTTGTGTGTATTACTTGGCTGTCCTTTTTATCAGTCAACTGTCTTAGTATTACACTGTTTGTTCAAGTAACTCTTATTTTACTTAATAAGGCCCTAAAGCACAAGCATACTGATGCTGGCAACGTGGTTATGCCAAAGAGAAGCTGTGATGACGTGCTTTCTTTAAGTGGGAAAGTACATGTTTTCAGGAAAGAAAGAATAATTATATGCTAAGGTTGCTAAAAGATCTATCACAAAGAGTGAATCATCCATCTGGGAAATTGTGAAGATGGAAAAAAAACCAATTCTAGTTTTGCTGTTGTACCTTAAATTTGCAAAAGTTATGGCCTCAGTGCATGAAAACTTTGTTAAAATAGAAAAGCCATTGCATTATAGGTTTTGGTACTGTCCCAGTTTCTGGTATCCACTGGGGTCTTGGAATGTAACCTGTAAGGATAAGGGGGCACTACTACATTAGTAAACACTACCAGCTTTCTTTTCTGAATATTCTGAAGCCTAGACTCTTCCAGTCTACCTCATGTCAAACTTACTTTACTATCAATTGCAAATCCTTTGCTTTAAGGATATGTATTTGAACATGGTCAGCCTTTTTCCTATCTTTGTCTTCAGTGGGGCTTTTCTACGTGGAAAACTCCTGTTTCTTGAGATCTTACTTACTTTTCACTGATTAAAATCAAATGCTTTTTTCCACAGTGCTATTTCTGCTTCTTCAGACCTTATTAATAGCTTCAAAATTTTACTTTTATAGTATTTTCAGTACCCTATAAAATTTTTTAGATTTTTTTTTTTATCTGTATGTTAGTTTTACATATGGTAATTTTCTCCACTAAAGTGCTTCTGGAGGCATTTTTATCATTTTGTCCATTATTGTGATCTCACATGGAGATTTTTAGTAAATATTAAAATTGAAAGATTTTAAGTACCTTAAGTGTGAGACGAACCCCAGGTTTTACTTCTCAAGTTCCTAGAACCTTTCTCAGTACCTGGCCTT
Organism: Sciurus vulgaris; assembly: GCF_902686455.1. NCBI lineage: Eukaryota > Metazoa > Chordata > Mammalia > Rodentia > Sciuridae > Sciurus > Sciurus vulgaris. Next base: position 162,051,315 of record NC_136464.1, on the reverse strand, counting down.
CTATAGTGGTTCCAGGAAGCTTCCCTATGTAGTAAAGATAGAATTACGTGTGTTGATTTGAAAATACAGATTCCACTATCCGCATCTAAGCCCACTGAATTAGAAGCTTCAGATTAGGAGCATTGGGCTTTATCTGTGTTTTTATAACTATCCAAAAGAGGTCCAGTGCAGTGGCTTGAGAGGCTGAGGTGGGAAGATCTCGAGATCAAAGCCAGCCTCAGCAACAGTGAGGCACTAAGCAACTCAGTGAGACACCATGTCTCTCAAGTACAAAATAGGGCTGGAGATGAGGCTCAGTGGTCAGGTGGTGCCCCTGAGTTCAATCCCTGGTACTCCCCCCCAAAAAAAAAATCCAAAGGAGATTCTGATACAGACATACCTTTTTACTTCTAGAGAAATAAAGTTTAAGATGCCAGAAAATTTGAAGGATGGTGAATTTCATCTGATTTTAATGAGGATATACAGGGGATAACGTTTCATGGGAAAGGAAATATTTGAGATGGATTGTTTTTTTTTTTTTTTTTCCTATTTGTTTTAACCAATTTAACATAATAGAGAAATATTCTCAGTCAGTGACTTTGAAAAAGTAATGCAATCTGAGTTAGGTAGAGATTGAACAGATCTAAAGAATATCCCAGTTAGGCAATAGGCATGATACTAAACTAGGGGGCTGGGAGCTGTTTTTTTCCTGCTGGAATAACCCTTAAATGCTGATTGTGGAGAAGTCCATGGATTTTTGCCTGGAGAAGCTAGGTTAGGGCAGGGTCATTTGCGATTTGGTATTGTGGGGTTTGTTTTTTGTTGTTGTTGCTTTGTTTTGTTTTTTTAAGAGTGTCCTTGGTACCAGTACATATTGGCTAAATATCAGACCTAAATGTCAGAATCATACAAGGGTCGATGATCCTACATGACAGTTTAAACTATAATTATTTAGTTCACATGGATAGTTCTGTTCATAGAACTATTAGGCTCTTAGTTACTTCTTTTGATTTATCTCTTCAAATTAATATTTTTAAGTAATTTGTGTGATGTGATGAATAACTATCTCTGAAATATTCAAGCAGTAATATTTCATTTTAAAATTAGAATTGCTAGGCATGCGAAAAGGTTAGAAAGGGTTAGAACATGGGGAAAATAACAGAAAATGGCATAGAGACAAGAGTATTTAAAGTACAATTTTATTTGCCATTAACTTCCTAGAATTTGACACATTGTATTTTGGGGATTGTCATATTTGGGGGAGAGGAGACTAGTAGAAGGAACTGGAAAGATGCACTGGAATATAACATCTCTTTTTATCAGGAACAGACAACCAAATCTTAAGACCAAATTACCATTTCTACCCCTAGGGAACCTGTGAACCAGGAATACCAAAACTGAATTAGAGCTTAGAGCAGTGGTTTTCAAACTTTTTTTTTTTTTTTTTTAATGCAACAGAACTCTCATGAAGTCTATATAAAATATCCCATATTTTAAATTATATAATGCAGATAATACTGGCATTTACAGAGTCAGGCTTATTACACTAACTCAAAGATATTAAGAGAGAATAATAATGCTTTATAGTATTTTGTTGAATACAGTAGCTTGAAATTGTTGGGTGAAAGGTAAGAATTAGTCTTACTTTCCTCAGTCTCCTTTTCTGTATTTCTTTTTTGTTATGTAGTAACACAAGAATCATAATTCACATGGATTGTTTATTCCATTTTATCTGAGTACTTGTGCATTTAAATAAAGATTATTGCAGAATCACTAACTTTCAAATAAAAGAATCTATATATGTGTACGGAGTCCAGGAGAGAGGTTTTAGTTTGAGGTCTTCATGAAGATAACCTAATCCAACACAAATTAAGTATGTTAGTGTTGGCATGTTAAAAAACAAATGCATGTTAATTGGGGTCTGCATTTGTGTTTTGTTGATTTAATAAGTAGTAGAAAGTAGATTAAAAATTGAAATCAAGTACTTGCTGTACATTGAATCATTTCTGTAAACCTAGCACTGTTTTTAAACCACTGGCAAAGAAAGCTTGTTTCTTAGGAGAGAGTTTACCAATAGACAGTTAAGAAAACGGTGAGGCTTCTACTTTTTCTCAATAGAGAGATCTCATTTGAACTACAAAATGTAGAAAATTATGAGTGTCATTTTCCTATGGATAGTATGTAACATGCAGTATATGCATACAGTGGAAATCTTCACTCTTTAGCCCTTATTTTTTCCTGGAACTCAAGTTACAATAGGCTGGGAAAATGGGGAATCAGCAAGGCATTTAAAAAAAACCCCAAAAAACCAAAAGCCATTAATCACCAAAATATTCTATGCCTATATTTGAATGAGTAGTTTTCAAGCAATGTATGGTTACTACTGTAAAGTCCTCCACAAATCTGAGATCTGAGGCATTGAGATTTATTAGCTGAGTAGCAAGAATTTTTCATATTAGAACGTGGAAATGACAAGGATATTTTTAGTTAGGGCATATTTTACATTTTATTAATTAATAGCATTGATAAATTTTTATAAAATGAAAAATTATACCAGTAGTCTCCATGATTCTCTCTGGACACAATCTTGAGTAATGTGTTGTATGGAAACCCTTTAGAGAAAGGACAAATGATATTACATTGTTTTGAGATGAGTTTAAACTGATTTTCTTTCTTCTTCCAGTTTTTTTCCTCCCTCCTGCCTTACCCATAATAGTTTTTTTTTTTTATTGTAAACAAATGGGATACATGTTGTTTCTCTGTTTGTACATGGAGTAAAGGCATACCATTTGTGTAATCATAAATTTAAACAAAAAACACAAAGCCTCTTTTATTTTGTTGTGATGTATCTTGAAACTCAAAGGCTATGAGTTTTGAGTTTTTTGATTTTCTTTTTTGTTGTTTTGTTTTGTTGGCTTAGACATGTTAAGGAAGGCAAGTCACTGTTTTAGACTTTGAAACAATGTTACTCTTTAGCCTTTGATTCAGAATACTTTTCCTTAATTACTGAATGAGAGCCTTGCATTTAAGGAATTATGTAATACTTCACTAGTTTATTATGTATGACATTAAGCAAAACTACTCTAGCTATGTCAGCTGCTTCCGGGTGGAGTCATTTAATTCCTCCCACCCCAACACATACACTAGAAAGCAGCTTTTAAGATAAAGAAAGTAAAACAAAACCAGCTTTAGCCTACAAAATGCTTGTCATTTATATTCCCTACATATTTCTTCCTCAGTGAGAAACCATATGATTTGTGTGATAGCTTTTCTCATAAACTTTGTTGGCTATTTAATATTCTTGCTGTAACTTGGTGAAAGCTTTAACCAAGAACTGCTTGTGGCATGTAGTTGCCAACAGTTCATTGGCTACTTCTGTAGTTGAAAGGAAGTTGAACTATATTTTTGGACCCAATAAGTTTGTCCTTTCCACTTGGGTGTTGAAAGAGCTTATGAGCAGTAGCTGTTCTGATTTTTGTTGGTTGTTTTCTCTAGGGAACAAGCTACCCTCTGAGTCAGCACTGGACTTGAAGATAAATCCTACAATTCATGAAACTGACTGATTCGACTAAAGGATGGATAGTTTGGGCAGCGTTGGACAGCTCTATGAGGGGTCTGTTTGTTTAACTGAAGGGATTGTTGAGTTCAGCAACTTTTAATTCCCCTAAGCCAAGGGGTTGCTGTTGTGAAAACAGGGTTTGTGAAAGAATCAGTTCTGGCGATTAACACCAATATTCTTATTGACTCTGTTTTCATCACCAAACATCATGGAACAATTCTTTAAAGTGTAGAAAGTTCGCTCCTATTTGTTACCAACTAAAATTTCTATGTCCTGAGAGGTCAGCATAGGATTTTTGCAGTTATGAATTTAAGTTACCCTTTTTTCACATGGGGTTATGGACATTTCTCTCAAGTAAACCTTTTGGCACTTAGGGTATTTCATCTTTGTGACTTGAAACATCTAGGATGAAGTGGAACCTAATTTGATTAGTATAAATTTACTAAATCAGTGATCAGTTTACATATATCAGTTTATGGCTAATATTGTAACATGCTTTTTTGATAATAAATGTCAAATATTAATAAGGTAATAATTAGACAATTTTTATCTTTAAGCTTTATAAAATTTTTATATCAGTATTTGAGGAAATGAGATTTATTATAATGTTTGATGATTTTTTATGTGGAATATGAGAAATTTTAAAATGCCACAGACCTTAACTTTCTAGGCTGTAGTAAATTTTGTAGGGGTAGTTTGGGTTGTCTTTTTGAAGACTTGTAGTAAGGTCTTCAGACCTTAACTTTCTAGGCTGTAGTAAATTTTGTAGGGGTAGTTTGGGTTGTCTTTTTGAAGACTTGTGAAAACAAGCAGGGGGACAAATATATTAATTTTATTTTAGATATTTGAAAGTATTATTTAAAATATATAGGAATAATGTGAATTTTACCCAGCCCATATATAAGTAGATTATTTTAAACATCTTTTAGGCTAGAGATGCATGTAGTTTTCTAACATGCAAATTTGAAAAATTGGGTTTTAAACAAATGGGATTATATATATTCTACTTTGGTTCACTAATTTGCATGATTATTGTGATCTTCTTAATCATAGTGCTTAATCATGTTCATGGTGCTCTTAAGAACAGTTTAAGCCAGTTTTAAGAATTATTTGAAAAGCTGAATTTGATTGAAAAATGAAATTATTATGGGAACAAAGTAAAGGCTAGTATTAGCTTTTACTTTGTCATTTCGTTGAAGTTTTTTTGATGGTGGGGTGATTTGTTTTATATTGTACAATCTGTTCTGGAATTAGATCCACAGTTAAAACATACACATGCTTATATGTTGTTTTTCCCAATCTTTGTTTCCATTTAAACTTTCTTTTCTCACTCCATCCAGTGGCTGAAAAGGAATGGCAAAATATTCCCAATTTAAAATAGTCAATATAAATATTGACTTAAAAATTTTAACTTAATGACAGTATCTTGAAGAAATATTGTGCCAGTTAGTCTCATTGGGCAGAAAAGTGACCAAAGTCTTAATCAAGGTTTTTCATGTTCCTGGATTCTAAGTTAGCATTTCTTTAAACATGTATACCATCAATTTAATAATAGCATGTTGGGAAGAAAAAAAAATCAAAATTCATACATCTTAAAAAATTTTAGGGAAAAGTTCCAAACATTTATCTGCATTACTAGGATTCTTCAGATACGCTTAAATTCTAATCCAGAATTTTAATCTAGTCTTTAAATTGGAAGATCCTCTGCTGAATCATTCTTATCTGTAGCAATTATACTTAGCTTCATAGTAACTTGTTTCTTTTTATAGTACCTAGATCTTTAGGACTTACAAATTAATTTACAGGCTTATTGCAGAGTACCAGAAACTTTAACAAATGTTTAAATTGATCATATCAGCCTCCTTCAACTTTGATATTTCTGGATATGTTCAGAAATTTTAACAGTTCTTCTGTATTTGATCACATTTTTCTCTTTGTACTGTAACAGTAGTGTTTTACATAGCCATTAGGGTTTGGAGATTAAATCCAACATCATGAGGGTGCTACACACAAGGCTGTATTAGTATTCAGGATACCTAAATCTCACGTCTCATTTCTTTCATTACTAACTGAAAAAATTACCTGAAGTATGCTCAGCCCCAGTTGTGCAATTTGTGAAAAGAAAGTAAGTCTTGGTCTACTGCTGGTTTAAAAATTGAAAGTTTAAAAAAAAAAGATTCTGTTCAAACTATTGTCAGATTCATAAATTAGGTTCTTAATTTTAATTCTGTTACAAAAGATAATTATGAATTTAATGAGGACTCATACAATGGGGTGATTATTTTGAAGCAAAAATAGTGACTAAGGATTTCTAAATTTAGGTTTTTAAAATTTTATATTCTCTAAGATAATAATGATAACTTGAATTTGCTCAAATATATATTCAGGGTTACTCAAAAGATAAGCTTGTAAGAAATCCATTTTATTGTAGGGAAAGTTATTAAGTTTTCAAACAAGTTTTCTGTATTTCCTAACAATCAAGTAACTGTACTGTGGGAGGAAATGCACATTTTAAAACATGATTTGTGTGCTTTTTTTTCTCTTAAAACCATTCTTACAACTAATAAACTTATTGGGTAGTATTTTCTCTAATTTTAAGTTGTCAGTCTTTTTTAAGTCCCCTTTTTGTTTTATTGGTGTGGGGCTGCAGATCCAGCCCAGGGCTTGAGCATGCGAGGCAAGCAGTCTTATCACTGAGGTACATCCTCAGTTAGTGTTACCTTTTAAAAAGCAACATATAGGACTGGGGTTGTAGCTCAGTGGTAGAACATTTGCCTGGCACATGGGAGACACTGGATTTGATCCTCAGCACCACATAAAAATAAATTAATTTCATCAAGGTATTAGGTCCATCTACAACTTAGAAAACCAGCATACATGTGTATGCTTTGTGTGCATACACATTTATCTTAATTATAAATATCTCCCTGGATAGTTTTAGGGTTATTTCTTTGGGGTACTTTCCAGAACTAGAATTTCTGTGACAATGGCTGTAAATAATTTTTAAGCTATTGAAATTGAAAGCAGTTGTTTTTATGATGCACACACCAAATCATTGACAAGATGTTCTTCAGGATTGCTCTAAAAGTCTAAAAATTATTTAGTGAAGTTTTTAGTGGGCTTTATAATTTTAATATGCCAAAAGCTAAAATGAGCATAACTAATGATATTGCTATTTTATATAATGTTAATAGTTGAAATATTATTCTAAGGCTTAACTTGTTTCATTAGTGTATATATTTAGGTAGTAGAGATACTGGAGAGGTAGCTGATGAAACACACAGGTTCATATCCTTCCTATAGGAACTATATTTTGTCTGCTGCTTTTTCTAACCATGGAGTATATACATCACTAACATATGTAACAGTTTTCTAAATGTGTAAGGATATATGGTAGTGGAATATATTCAGTGCTATAACAAGTATTTTCTACTTTTTTAAACTGGTTTTCTCAAAGGCCTGTGATCAGATAATCAAAATAAAACTTTTGCCTTTGTATTTCTCTATAACAATATTCACTATAGAGCAGAGTTATGAAAAGATGGTGACTGTACTAGAAACACTTGATGATGCCTGTGCAGAAATAAGTTAGCAGGCTAAAGGCTGCTATCCTTAAAAAAGCCTGCTTGTTAGCTTGGCTCTCACCTGATGTCTGAGAAATTAAATTTTTTATTTTTCCCACTGTTCCTTCACTGGTAAGGGTGGTTTACTGTACTTTCCCTCTACAAACAATGTGATTTATGCTGTACACCTTTATTTCCAGGAGTTTGGAATTCTGGCAAATGCTGTAAGAGGGTGCCCTTGCGACCATTTCACTATAAAAACTTTAGGTATTGCCTCTAACGGTATCTCTTAGCAGACAGACAGTACACATTACTAGATGCAGAGGGTATGCTGTGTGACACTTCCTGGTGGGGAAGAGCATAGAAAGCTCTCCATGAAGTCCTCTAGATCCTACCTGTTTCTTTTTTCTTGGCCTTGTACTGTTTACTGTGTTGCCCTAATTTAGCTTAAGACATGAATCCTAGTATATGTTGAGTTGTGAATTCTAGCAAATTTCTGAATGAGGTCTTGGGGATCTCCAATTAAGGAATTTTGTTACTTAATTTACTGAGGAGCTTTAAGAATTGTATTGTGAAGCAGCTTTACTTTTATGGTAATCATGAACCCAGGGTGTTCAGTGCATTTTCTGATATTATGGTGTAACTTTTTAATATCTTATTTCAGGAAGTTCTCTGCAATAGACTGCTACCCTGCATACAGTGTGGTTATATATCAATTGTAAATATCTCCTTGGCATCCAAACTTTTTTCCCTCCATTTTTGTGGTTCTGGGGATTGAACCCAGACTCGTGCTGTCACTAAACTATGTCCCCAGTCCTTTTTAAAAAATTGAGAGTCTGCCTAAATTTTCCAGGCTGGCCTCAGACTTGCCATTCTTCTTCTACTTTAGCCTCCAGAGTTGCTGGGATTACAGGCCTGTGCCACTGGGCCTGACTGCATCCATACTTTTAATTCTAATGGTAATTACACTGAAATACCTTCCTTAAACTCAGTTTCTCCTTTTGCTAAGAGCTAGTGGTAGAAATGGGGTCAGAAACTAAACTTGATTCTGAAGTACTAAAATAGCAAGTCAGGGAGAGAAGTGGTCTGAAGTCAATTTTGGAGTTGACTTTATATACCTACCCTTTGATTTAACATGAGGAAAGTCAAAGTGAACAATTTATTAATGCTTTAACACATTTTAAGCTCTGTTAAAATATAGGGATGTAAATACAGTGTGTTTGGAGCTACAACTGTGTGCCGATTGACTTTAGGGGATGTATTTGTATTAGTAGTTTTGTTTTTTTGTATTCCTTTCCTGAGTATGACAATGTAAGTTCTTTAGTATGATTTTTTTTCTTTTGGATAAAGCCCTAAATATTGATCTTCTTGTTATAAAGATGATGCTGCCTCTATTTGACCTCAGCTGAAATTCATATGTTCATAATGAAATATATTTTGTTAATTTATAATCTAAACTATTCAGTATGGTCAGACATGTTAATTGTTATTGAGGATTTAGTTTGGTTGTTGGAATTTTGTTAAAATTGTAGCATAACCCTAGGTTTATCCAGGCTGCAGTGACCTGGGAAAAGTAATGTTGGAATAAGAAGACATTCCTCTGTCAGAAGAATATGCTTTACTCCAGATTCTTTCACATTTCTCTATTTTGTAGTGATGAGTTGATTCACATTTGCCTTTAGATAGAGATGACTGACATGGGTGTCATTTAATAGTTTGACCCTTTACTTTTTTTTTCCTGTTCCTAGTTTCTTGTTATACTCAGTACTTCAAGTGATGACATTTGCCATTCTTGATAATTCAGTGTTTTGGTTGTTGGTGCCAGTAAAGAAAAAAAATCACCTTTATATCCATTTCTTTTCAGCAAAATTGTTTTGTGCTGACAATGTGTTATATGTACAGATGGGAATACAGAATTAGACACGGTTCTTCCCTGCAAATAGATAAGAACAAAACAGTGGGAATCATTTTCAAGTATGGGTATCAAGAAAATATTGAGTAAGAAGATAATTCAGAATGAATTAGACTTTACTATGATGTTATAGTTTAGAGAATTTGGTGTTGGCAAGGGGAGCTGTTGACGGTGTGCTTCAGGAGAAAGCAGCTTAGGAGATGAAACAAGTGGTGTCCTCAGGGAAGTTGTAGAGATCTCCAGAGAATTTGAACGGAATCCTCCTCTGTACAAGATTGTCTTCATGTTTGTGAATATGGGTTCCATCTCTCCACAACTTTTTTCCAAGTCGTCTTTAATATATTAAAACAGTCAATGAAGTTTTATAATTTTCAGATCTAACACATTTTATTAGGTTGATTCTTAAATGCTGTGTAATATTTGTGGAAATCATAATTGGTTTCTTTTAATACAAAATTTTTCTATTCAGTTATTTCCAGTATAGATATGTTAACTTTTATATTTTTGTGCCTTTGTAACTCTTATTTCTAAAATTATGTGGATTCTTGTATTTGGTCAGTTTTCTTTCCCCCCTTGCAATAGTTTTTCTGTTGTCTTCTGGCTACTATGGGTTATATAGGAGTGATCATAGTTGATATTTTTTCTTTTACTCCTGGTTGTAAAAGGAATGTTCTTTATGTTTTCTAACTTTGGATGATCTACATTCTGAGATCTTAGATACCTTTGTTTCTGAGGGGACAACCTTTTTAACTCTCTGAAGAAAATATTACTTTTGTTATATTCTGGAATGGATTTAAAAATAACCTTAACATTTATTCATGTTACCTTAACATTCATTCATGATATCTATTTAGTGACTCCTAATAGGTAACAAAGATGAGCAAGACAGGATTTCCAATCTTGGTGTTCCCAATTTTCATTTCTCATTTTTTTGCTTTCTTCATTTGAAATTTTTACAGTTATCATGACAGTAAAGTTTTAGCTGATAGGTATTGCTAAATTATCTAAAAGGATGTCAAGTGTGTGATGGTGTTTATGTCAATCACCTTTTTAATTATTGTCTAATTAAACTTTTTAATCTATGCCTATCTGAGACCAGTGATAATCTAGTTTTAATTTGCATCTCTTTGTCAGTACACAGCATCTTCACATGTTTGTGGCATTTGTTTTTCTATAAATTGGGTGGTTATATAATCTGTCCATTTTTCTATTGAATGCTGTTTTCTTAATGACTTTTAAGAACTGTATCTTCTGCAGAATAGCCCTTTTATTAAGTAGTACTGCAAATATCTTTTTGCTCTGTAAAAATTTGTGTGTTTTCAAAATTAAAATGAACATTTACTTTTTAAGAATTTGAATTTATGTGGTTTTAACAATATTATGTTTTTAAAATAGTCTTTTAGAGCCTTTTCATTTTAAACTTAAATATTCAATCTGAATATAATGTGAAATTTATGTGGGTGTGATGAATGTAAAGGAGATTCACTTTTGTTGATTTTTTTTTTTCTAAATAACTATATCTTTGTTTATGTATAAATTTATTTTCTTGAGCACTGAGGATTCAACATGGGAGTGCTCTACAACTGAGCTACACTCCCAGCTTTTCTGTTTTGAGACAGGGTCTCATTAAGTTGCTGAGGCTGGCCTGAAACTTGTGATCCTCCTACCTGAGCCTCCCAAGTCACTGGATTACAGGCGTGCACCACCATACCTAACTACATCTTTATTTATTCTGTCATTTTGTGATGCCTGGGGTTGAGAAGTTCATATTCTGGGCTATTGAGTAGTTCATATTCTCCCCTGAAGTTTGAACTACCACCTTTATTTTTTTATTTACTTCTTCATATGTGTTTGAGATTGATTTTGGTGCCCTTAACCTGTTTCATTGATCTACTATTCATATCAGGTTCTATCAGACATCTTTATTACTATAGTTTGGATTGCTTTTTAATGTCTAATTAGTGTTAATACTCTACTTTTTTTTCTCCATTATATTTTATTTTCCTAAGGTTTTTCTTCCCTTTTTCCTGTAATTTTACTGACTATTCTCAGTGTTTTTCCACACAAGTATAATTAGTTTGTAAAAAAAAATTAGTTTTTTACAATTCTGTTTTTGTTGAACTGGCATTGTATTTTTAGATTAGTTTAAGTAGAATTGACGTGTATAACAAGTAAGTACAGGTATTTATTTTCCTTGGTTCAAGTTAATTTTTATTTTTGTGAGTTACAGTTTGATGTTTTCTTCATTTTGCTCATTTCTAGTTCAGTTTATGTTCAGACATTTTATCTTTTTATTGCTAATTAATGTAAATGGGTTTTGTCTGTGTGTGCATGTGTGTATTTTGTATTTCATTGCTCTCTGCCTCCTTCTGTTGGGTTAATGGAATGTTCTTGACCCCTTCTTTCCTGCCCCCAGCAATAATTCAATTATCAGTTAATTTCAAGGAGGTGTAATTATCATAAAACTCATCCTTTAAAAGTTTGTAGTTTAACTGGGGATGTAGTTCAGTTGTAAAGTGCTTGCCTATCATGTGTGAGGCCCTGTGTTTGGACAGCAGCAAGTGATCAAAAAAGTGTATAGTTAAGTAGCCTTGTGCTCTGACTCATACTTAAATTCCAGCTACTGGGGAGGCTGAGGCAGGAGAATCGTGACAATATAACAAGACCCTAAAATAATTTTAAAAAGGACTGAGAATGTAACTCGGTGGCACAGTGCGCCTCAGTTCAGTCCTGCAGCATATCATCAAAAAGGAAAAAAAGTGGATGTTTCATATAAACAGAATCATGCAGTCACATAATATGTGGCATTTTTGTTTATCGTCTTGTACTTAATGTTTTTGTGGTTCTTCCATGCTGTAGCATGTGTCATTTCCTTCCCTTTTATGAGTAAATAGTGTTCCACTATGTGGATGATACATTTTGTTTACCCAGTTTTCAATCAATAGACATTTGGGTTGTTTCTGCTTTTTTGGCAGTTAGGCAAAATGATATTGTGAATGTATGTGTACAAGTTTTTGTGTGGAAATATATTTTTACTTCTGTTTGGTAACATGCCTAGTAGTGGAATTTCTGGGTTGTATGGTGACTCTTCGTTTAACAATTTGAGGAACCGTAAACTGCTTTCCAAGGCAACTGTACCATTTTACGTTTCTGCCAACAGTGTATGAGAGCTTCAGTTTCTCCTCACTGATGATTGTTATTAGCCATGTTTTTGATCATAGCCATCCTAGTGGGTATGAAATGGTATGTCACTATGGTTTTTGATTTTTCTGTGTCTGAGTTGCCTTTTCACTTCCTAAATAGCTTAGCCCAATTGAAATATTTTTCCTTTCCTTACTTGTGCTTTAGGTGTCATATCTTAAACTGTTTCTCAACTGAAGGTCACAATGGCTTATGACTGTTTTTTCGTCTTAGAGTTTTATGGTTTTCTTTCTTACATTTAGGTTTTTGATCCATTTTGAAGAAATTTTTGTATATGGTATGAAGTAGGTGTTGGATATAAAATATTTTGTTTCTATTTTATGTAGTGGTCACCCCTAGATTTTTACTTTGCATACTTCACTATGTATATGATTGTTGAAGAAATGGGCAGTAAAAATATTAATATACAGATTTGGTGTGGGGATCAGTGGTAGGCAAGTGCTCAACCATGGAGCTACACTCCCAGCATCAATAAAAGAACTTTTAATGACTTTGAGCCTTCCTTCCCTTTTTCATTATGATAGTTATCTAGAATTTTAGCTACCCTCGATATTTAACCTACTTCAGACTAATAATTCTTGTTTACTATCAGTGCTTATTCAAATTTGCCCATATTCTTACATTGCATGCCTTGCATGCCTTTTTAGGAGGGCCTTTTCTTCTTACTAAGTTGATTATTAAATCGTTTTTCATCATGAAGATATCAGTGATGAACTCCCAAAGTCTTTGTTCCACCCTCCACCCCTGATTTTGTATAAATTTCAGGATGAAAGTTACCTTCTTTTCTTACTTTGTCTGGTGTTGCTGATGCAATCTCCTATTAATATAATTACTTTATTTTTTAAAAAAGATAATTGTCTCTTTCCTGTAGCTTTTAAGTTTTTTTCTCTTTGTCTTTCGACTTGTCCCTATTTCACATCAGTTAGTTAGAAGGAGTTTATTTTTACCTAATCTGCTCAGAACTCTTGCTCAGGATTTATTTGTGGGAATTTCTGTGGTGAACTCATTCTTGAGAATCATAATCTTTTCTCTTTGACTATTGCTTCTTCAATATTCTTTCTCCGCAACACCCCCCCCCCCCCCCCCCCCCGTGTATTTACCTGTTCACTCTATCTTTTGTGTCTCTTAACCACTCTCATATTTTTCATGTTTTATTTCTTGGTAGTTTCCTCAACTCCTTCTGATTTATAATTTCTTTTTGATTGTGTCTCGTTTGCTGTGTAACTCATCTGTTGAAGGGTTTTCCCCTTTAACATTTTGCTTAAGATTCTTTATTCTTAAAAGCCTAGTTTAAAGAAAAAATTCTTATTCTTTTGTGAGGTTTGGTACTTTTTTTATGTCCTTAATCATTTTAGTAATAATTATATTTTATAATGTCTTTTAAATTGTTCTGTTATCTGAGGTTCTTTGTGCATAGGGTGCTAATTCTCAAGTATGTCATGTATGCTGATTTTATTTTTGAGTTCTTGTAAGTGGGATTATTTTGTTGGGAGTGTTCCTATATGCCCTGGATTTGTGAAAGTATTCATCAAAGGAGTTGGTGTTAATTTCCTATTGGGATTCCTATAACATGGAGATGTGTGGGAATTTTCTCTTCCATACCTGTGTATGGACTAGACATGGGGTTGCCTTTTCTCTTTATTTTTTTTTATTGTAAACAAATGGGATACATGTTGTTTCTCTGTTTGTACATGGCGTAAAGGCATACCATTTGTGTAATCATAAATTTACATAGAGTAATGTTGTTTGATTCATTCTGTTATTTTTTCCCTTCCCCACTTATTTAATTTTTAATTGACACACTTATTTAATTTTTAATTGACACATAATAATTCTTCATATTTATGACATACAGTATAATTTAATATCTGTATACAATGTATAATGGTCAGATCAGGGTAATTAGCATTTCCTCAAACACCCCAATCTGTCAATCTTCTTCCTTTTCTTCTCTCCTGTGAGAAATTTTTGTCCATTTTGGTTCTTTGGACTGATAGGTAGAAATTTTATAGTCCTACATTCACTGATGATAGTGCATATTTTCCAGAATCCTTGCTTTCCCAGGGGTTTTGGTTCCATTCTCCATGTTTTATGGAGTCAAGGATCTATTTCTTATGCCCATGTGTGCATTAAATCTTCATCTTTAGAGACTGTGTCTGACCTAGGTTGTGATTCTCCAAACCTCTTGGCGCTCCGTATTCTGCTTTAATTTTGTGCTTGTGGAGGTTTTGTTGTTATTTTTATCTCAGCTGTATTTTAAAGTTTGGTGTGTCGTGTTTTATCTCAAAGTTCTATCTATCTATTCATAACATTTGTAGGGGTAGAGAGAGGGTGTCTAAGTTAGTTGTCTCTCATTTTTTGGGAAATAGTATTATTTGTATTTAGGAAGAGTATTGGTTAGTATATATTTATTTTGTAATCATTTGCTTTCATGAATTTTGTTAGTATTTACAAGAGTCTTTTGTGCTTTTCTCTTGGAGTTTCCAGAAACAGAATTATATCCAAAAACAGTGTGACACTATTGCTTCATAAATTGCCTTGATACTAGGGATTGAACATTTCATTGAGCTACATTCCCAAACTCTTCTTATTTTTTAGTTTGAGACAGGGTCTCACTAAGTTGCTAGGGCTGACCCTGAACTTAGGATCCTTATGCCTCAGCCTCCCAAATGAATCACTGGGGTTACAGGCGTGCGCCACCACACCTGGTTTGAAATTTTTTATATCTCATTTTCTTATTTTGTTAATTACTCTGGTTAATTTCTCTAGTGGATATTCCTGCATTTTTCATGTCTTTTATTAATTTGGAAACTTTCAGGAAGCATTTTTCAAATGTTCTGAAGCAGTTAATATAATATTTGAGGCTTTAATATCTCAATTTTCACTTAAGAAGTTATATGGCAATTATTACATGTGATGTCACCAAAATATTCTAATAGTAAATGAGAAAAAGTAATACAAAAACTAAAATTCAAAAGTCAAATGTTTCTAACTCAGGATATTTTAAACACAAATTTTCATTTTTTTAAAATGCCTTTTATGCTAACCATTTGTGTATTACCTGTGTTCTGTTGATTGAGTGCCAGGTTATATCGGGGTGCTACCATAAGTTATACTGGTAGCTCTTCTTTCATATAGGGACATATGGAAATTACAAGAGAATATTTGTATGTTATAGATGAAATCTCTAATGAAAAAGAATGAACTGTTTTATATACATCATTATTAATAGAAAACCTTCAATTTTATTATGTCAAATAGATTCCTGAAATACTTTCAGGAAAATATTCCTGTGGTTACACATTGAGATAAAGTGTGGAAGATGTAATTTTTAATTAAGAATTTTAAGTTTTGAATCAGATTCCCTGATTTAAGCAGAATCTGTTGATTTTAATTCAGCACCCTATTTTAAACTATTTGTTTCCGTTTTGTGGTTCTGTTTCTTCATGCTGTTTATAATTTAAGTTGTATGTAAGCACTTAATAATGGGTACATTATGGTATTGTCACCATAGTATTGAATACAGAATACCTTTTTCCCAACAGATATGAGGATATTTTTACTTAGTTCTTTAATATGTTTGTTAATATGCAGTGATACAAAGCTGTGTCTTTTGTGGTGAGATTTGGAGTTTCAGTGATTTTAGTGGTTAATTTCATTTGTCTTGCTGTAGAAATTAAATGTCCTTTTGTCCTTGTGGATAGTGATGCTTACTGTTGAACATATTTTGCTCTGAATGAACTCCATTGTGAACTCAAATTTCAGTGTTACAAATTTGTAGTAAAATAACTTCACAAAATTAAAAATTCTTAAGAGAAATCTTGATAGTATATAGTATAATTTTCATCATCCATGCATGTTTGTTCTTTTCTGACTTAAGAAACACTGAGTGTGGTGGTGCATACCTATAGTCCCTGCTACTCTGGAGGATAAGGTACAATGATCACTTGAGCCCACCATTTTGAGACTAACTTGAGAAAGAGAACCTGTCACAAAAAAAAAAAAAAAAAAAAAAAAAAAAGAAAGAAAGAAAGAAAAAAAAAAGCCATCCTAATATAACTGACCCGGTTTCTTGTTTTCAGACAAGGAGAGATTGTATCTTTTATCTGAATTAGCTAATTAACATGGGGTCATAATGTTTTCCATCACTCCGTCCTGTCCCTTCCCCTCCCTGAATAGCTTAAATAATCACACTAAAGCCACTAAAAGGTGTATGGATCCTCTTTGTATTCATTGCTAGAAGGAATTGAGCAACTGTAGCATATTGACTAAAAGCACCAATCTTAGAATTAGACCTGAGTTTAAAAATCTCGATTCTCTAGTTGACTAAGCTGTATTTGTCCTTAAAATAATTCCTTTGATCTTTAAGTTAGTTTCCTGTTCTGTGAAGAGAATATGGTATACCTACCTCACAGGGTGGTTGTGAGGATTAACTACTAATATATGTGGAGCACTTGGATTTGTGCCTGACACAGGGAGAGTACTCAAGAATTTTAGCCATACTTAATATAAAGTTAGTATACAAATTCTCTCATCACTGGTCGACTGTCCAAAAAAAAAAAAAAAAAAAAAAAAAAAAAAAAAACACAAACCAAAAAACCCCCAGCTCTGCTACAGTTAAAAAAAGAAAAATCAGGTTTACACATTTATGCTGATTTGACTTCTTCATAAATAGTGTTTTTAAGAGTTTCACATTTTCAGAGTTTCTCTTAAATACATGGAAGACATGCTTGAGACTTCCTGGCCTATTTTAATGTAAATGCAGTAGATATTGAGTTATAGCAGTAGGGAGTACTAGATTGTGAATCTGGAGTTGGGTTCAGTCCTGGCTTTGCTGTTTACTTTGCACATATGTTCTTGGATAAATAACATAGTTTCCCTACATATAAATTTTGATCTGTGATGTTTATAATCTGATCTACCTCACCTTATCAATTTAGTTGCTCATAAAATTGGATAAAATAATTGAGGCTCTTTAGAAAGCTCAAAGGACTATCCAGTGAAAAAGATAAGTGTTAGCTCAGTTTTCAGCTTATGTTTTCTCAAAACATAACTGATGTCATGAAATATTGTGAATTATTAAAAATTGAAACTCAAATCACTGTTAGTCATAAGTCTGGGACGCAAGACATTTGCGGAATTTTTTTCTTATATTGTAAAGTGGCTTATTACTCAGGTGTTCAGACTTTCCCCAAAGAGTCAGAAATCAGTTCCTAGATAAGCTCATTTTCTTGGAAAGTGCAATTGTAGCTTTAGATAGCTAGTGTCTGCTCAGAACTGATCACCTCTCTTAAGCCTTTAATTAGCTACCTGGCTTAAATTAATTTGCATTTCATCTGCATTTCCGCATGTAGTTTGCAGTTTATTAATTTATATCTGAGTATTTTCATAAGTCATTTTATGTCTTTTACATGTGACTTGGTCTTGTTTTTTCAGTTAGCTTGGAATCTTCTGAAGGGCAAAGGCATTTGTCCTTTCCCTTTCTACATCATCAGTCTCCAGATTGATGATAAAGGGTGCTCTACTCATAATGGGTTCTTATTGATTGTGATTGAGTAAAACTTTGACTGGAACGGTGCTCTAAGTTGTCCTTATCTTAAAAAAAGTACGCATCTGCAGCAATTTTCAGTTTAATGTTATGCCTGTTTAGAATTAGAGACCAAAAGACACCAAAAACAGTATGCTGTATAAATAAAGAAAATATGGTAGTTTAAATGCTACCATACATTTCAACTTAGCCTTTAAAAAAAAAAAAAAAAATTGTTAGTTGTATTTGACTGAAATAAATTTAATACATCTTTACTAGGTAATTTGAATTTTTAATGACATAATATTGTTTTGGAATGTGGCATTTGTGTTAATAGGGTAGAAAGAGTCTATTCTGGTATTTCCTACTCTTCCATGAAGTTAATTTATTAAATTTTTAGTGATACTTATCATTGAAGTTTCTGATGTAAACTTTGATATGGAGGAGACTATTCCTGTAATAAAATGACCAATTTATTTTGAAAAGACTACACTGGAAAACAAACTTGTTTGCATTTTCTTTAATCAGAATATTCCCTAAGCCAAAATAAGATAAAATTTTATTATTTATCTCATTACTTAAAATTTACTAAAGATGATGTTTCTTCCAAATGAATGTTTGCATAGTTTTCCGATTTTTTTTCCTCTAAAACCAATTACTAGTATACTAAAAAACATTTTTTACATCTTCCTCAGGAATGTCATTGTCTGCTGGATCCTCCCCTCTTCATTCCCCCAAGATTACTCCACATACTTCTCCTGCTCCTAGAAGAAGAAGTCACACTCCAAATCCAGCAAGTTACATGGTGCCTTCTAGTGCCTCTACACCTGTTAATAATCCTGTTTCTCAGACTCCATCTTCTGGTCAGGTGATCCAGAAGGAAACTGTCGGTGGGACCACTTACTTCTATACAGACACAACTCCAGCACCTTTGACTGGAATGGTATGTCTGCAGTAAGGAGGGAATTGTAATACTCTTAGGAAAGTTCCTAAGGGAGTTACTCCCCCTTGAATCTTTTTATTAAAATATGAAAAAACATTTCATTTTCTACTCAGTCTAATCATTTTTTCAAATAAATCTGGTTCTGCCTAATAATTCTTGTTTTAGACAAATCTGGTGTTAGTCACATATTAGTTTACATTTATACTTTATTGTAGTACCTCATGGCACGTTTTACATATGAGGTTACCCAGTATTTGTGGTAGCTAGAATTGATGTTTATTGACTTGTTTATGGGTACTGGGTAGTTCTATCTCTCGGAAGAAGTTGAGTAAGTAGATGGTGTCTTATCAGTTGTTATTGAAAGCAAACTGATGATCAACTCTTGCCTCAGAAGAGGCAGTAATTTTAACAGCTACATCTCTGGATAGTGGAATGACACATGGTAGGAGCTGTAATGTGGGTCATTGCTAAGGAGGGAGAAGATTCAGACCGAAGGGAGCCATGATTCTGGACAAGGGAAGAGCTACTAAAAGACTTGTAATGGAGAGAGAAAAGAATTAAACAAAGAGGAAGAGATAGACCCAGAAAAAACACGAATAAAAAGACCAAGAGAAGAACAACGTAGCAGAAGGACACATTTCTTCTCAGAGTACATTAGTGTTGCTCTGGAGGGAGGGAGAAAGAACAAGAATGAGAGGAGCAAGAAGAGACTGGTGAGGGCTGGGAGGATAAGAAGCATTATTATGTTATATGAATCGTACCTTTTAAACTTCATTATTTTGTCCATTAAGAAAAATTTTAACTGCACAGAAAATAGTAGTTGAAGAGCTCATGAGTAAGAGAACCAAGTTCCATTAAAATAATGGAAGCTGATTTAAATCATAGACATTTAACAGTCAGATGATAGATTTATTTGAAAAGCATATTTGTATTTCAGTAAGCAGATTTCGATTCCCCAAATTAAATCAACAATTTTTCTTTACTAAAAGATAATTTGAGGGAAAAGAGAATGGATTTCTATCTTTTTTTTTTTTTTAAAGAGCCTAATTCTACCATGTTTTTGACACTCCTAAATTTTTGTAGTTCTGAGATGGTTTCCTCAATTGTAAAATGAGAATACTAGTACTTCCAACCACCTTATGAGGATTAAATGTGAAAACATGAATAGAAGTAGTTGTAAGTAATGTAAAATGCTTAAAAATAACTAATGATTGTGTGAGGGTTTTTTTTTTTCCCTCCCCCATTAGAAATCCTTTATAAGTTATCACAGAACAGCTTGCCAAATAGAAGGTCAAATAATTGAGAAAGAGACTTCCCTTTTTTCTTTTTAAGTAAAGATTCTATCAGTGGTTTAACCCTGGTTTTGGTGTATTTTATTTTGCAGTTAATTACATTTTATTATATTTTATCATATTTATAGAAAGAAGGGATTTATACAGAGGTTTTTCTGTCACAAAACTGAATGCTATTTTTACAGAGATTAAGTGTGACATTTAAAAAAAAATTTTTCCCCTTCAAACCATTCTTTAAAATATGCTTGTAGCAAGCCTGAGGTAATTAAGCTGGACTATGCTATCTGATAAAGAAAACCAAAGCAAGAAAAAGGAGGTATTATTTTCTCTGCAGTTACAGGTTAAAGGAAAACTTAAAGGTATTGCAGAACCACTTTCTAAATGAAATTCAGAGCAGAATGTTTATCTGAGGATGCCAGAAAACAACTGAATTTATTATTTTTTTAATTTGTTTTTAAAGACACAAATATTTTAGTTAAAAGGATAAAGTGACCCTGGGCGTGGTGGCACACAACTGTAGTCCCAGCTGCTCCAATGGATATCAAGTTGATAACCTCAGCAACTTAACGAGACCCTCCCTGCCTCAAAATAAAAAATAAAAAGTAGCTCAGGGATAGAGCACCCCTGGGTTGAATCCCCAGTACTAGAGTCGAAGGTGTGGGGAAGAAAAGAGAAAGAAAAGCAAAAGGAAAAAGACAAAGAGCTACTTTCACCTTCTCATTAGAGCTTAAATGTTATTATTTCTGAAGAAATGTTTTCTCATTTACTTTTTAAAATTGATTATTGAAATATAGTTCATTCAGAAAGAATTCTGTTAACAGCTATTCTCTGTTTAATTAACTGTCATTTAAAGATTTTAAATGTGTCAAAATTAATTAACTGTTATTTAAAGATTTTAAATGTGTCAAAATTTAGTAGTCATATAAAGATTAACTTTTATCAAAACAATAATAAAACTACCATTTGAGAAAAATTGATGATTATATTCCCCCCTACACACCTTTTTTAGGTATTTCCAAACTACCATATTTATCCTCCAACTGCACCTCATGTTGCTTATATGCAACCAAAAGCAAATGCACCTTCCTTCTTCATGGCTGATGAGCTCCGACAGGTATGCTTTCAAAATTTGTAGAACTAATGAGTACCTACTGTACTTTTGTGAAGAAAAGGAAAATGAACAGATCAGACTATTTAATCACATATGCTGCACTAACACAAATAGAATTTAGAATTTATAAATTTTATTTAAGAAAACCTGTTTTAAGAAAATTTTAAATAAGTGTTTTAGAATAAAACAATAACTATTTTAATGGGCTACCTTCATATCCTTTATATCAAAAGGGTCTTTGATGTGTATGATTTAAGTAGTTTCTAATGTTTAATCAATGTCTTAGTTCTAGTTATAGGTTAAGAGTAAATAGTTTGCCCCAGAAAAAAAAAACTTTCTTTTAACAAAGCTAAAATTTTTTAAAAGTAGGTTTTATAAAATAATTTAGTGGGTTTTTTTTTTTAGTAAGCAGCTAGATAGATATTATGAATAGAATTTTATTTTAAACTTTGTTGCTCAGAAATATTTTTTGTTTCCCATAAGCAAGTTGTACCAGCATAGTGATTTTAGAATGAATTATTGAGTAGCTTAGTAGTAGACCTTCAGTTTTCAGCCACCAAATTGGCTTCATTCTTTGGGGATAGCACAGCTTTTTAAATCTAGCTTTAGCTATAGGTAGGTCTATATCTGGGACCGGAATTTAGATATTTTAACATTGAGAAATATTGTTCGATCAATATTAAGAAGTACACATAACAAAAAATTATTACTTAAGTTATTTAGTTATACTAGGAAGTCTAGATTTCAGAGGCTGTGCTTAGATATCAATATACTTATTTACTTTTCTTAGGAGCTGATCAACAGACATTTAATAACAATGGCTCAAATCGATCAAGCAGATATGCCAGGTAAAATGCATATTGCTTCATCCTTCCTTTTAAAGTCTATTTGAATTTTTATATAGTACTACTTGTTCTATGGATTAATAAGCATTGCAAGATGGTACTTATCATATAGCTTATTTTAGTTAGTTTTACATGTCACAGTATTCTAGTTTATTTAAAAAAATAGTTGATTTTAGGATTCATGGTGATTTATTTCACTATGCACTAGTGTATCATTGTCTCATGAAACTAAAGTATAGCTAAGCAAAAGGAGAAGGCAGTTATTATTATTTCTAAGACTATAGCATACCAATTAATGATTACCTGTTTTACTTTATTCCTCTTCAAAAATTCTGTGACATATTATTTTCCTCTCCATTTTACATATGAGGAAAACTGAAATTGACAGATTAAATAATTAATTGGCCTAGAGGACCAAAGAGTAAGTGGCTGTCTGAGTCAGGATTTAAACCTATTTTTCTTTTTTTTTTCCAGACTGTACTGTTAATGTTTCTCAGTGTGCTAAAATCTTTTTCCCTGGCTTGCTTATTACTCTGTGTAAATTAAATATGGCATAATTTAGCAAAACTTAATAAATAATACAGTGGGAATATATTTGCTGCCAAAATAATCTCAGAATACCCAGCTGTAATCAAGAATTCAGCATAGTCCAATATGTGTCAATTCAGTTGCTAAATAATTAAAGAGTATGACTGACAGCTGGGTCTTAAGACTGATCTTTCCACTTTGGATGAGCAGAAAACTTAACTGTAATGACGTTTGAAGTGTTCATGTAGAAAATTTTCTTAATTATTTAAGTATATTTGAGGCCCTAGCCAGGGCAAAAATGGACAAAGAAAAAGAAATTGGAAGTACAAGGTTAGAAAGGAGAAGAAAACAAAAACAACCACAAAAAACAAAACAAAAACCCCAGAAGAAAAAAGAAATTAAAAATAAGCCAAAGCCGTTGCAAAGGAGAAAATAAACCTGTTGCACATAGATCCTACAACTGTAATTAGACATTATTTGAAATAACAGAATTCAGTGATATTGTCAGGGGAATTTTACATAGAAGTTAAAATGAGGAAAGTATACTGACAGGGAAAAATGCAGAGAATCTTAGTAATATAGTAAGTTAAAAAGTGAAGTACAGGGGCTGGGGATATAGCTCAGTAGGTAGAGTGCTTGCCTTACAAGCACAAGGCCTTGAGTTCAATCCCCAGTACCACCCCTCCCCCCCCAAAAAAAAAGTGAAGTGCAAGAGACTATATACAGTATACCCTCTTTTAAAGTTAGATAACTAAAAGTTATTTATTCATATTTTTGTATGTGCATATGCATATATATATTACATGCATAATATGTTTTTGAGGAATAACTGTAGATGTTATAAAATCATATAAAAAGGAGAGAAGTAAGGCAGAGAGGTTACAGTTAAATATAGGTTAAAGTGAAGAAGGCCTGAGCTTTTTTTTTGGGTGCCAAATTTGAGATGCTTTCTACATTGTTAAGAATACCTAAGGGCTGGAGTTGCAGCTCAGTGGTAGAACACTGGCCTAACACCTGTGGGGCACTGCGTTCAATTTTCACAACCACATAAAATAAATTAATGTACAACTAAGTTACACACACACACACACACACACACACACACACACACACACACACACAAATACTTAAAAAGACATGATTTGAGTTTCATAAACTAAAAGTTGTGGTTAATCTAGTTCCACGCACCTATGTTCAAGTGCAGTTTAATAAATGATTTATTTTGTCACTTGACTCTGAGTTTTTCATTTTCTCCTTTTAACTATTTTACTGACGTTTATTAATGTTTGAATCATGCTTTTTTGTTTACATTGTCTAGTTTATACTTCACACTTCCATCAATTGATAATTTTCAACTCTGAAGTCATAACTTCGGACTCCACCAAAAAATTGGTAGAACTAGTAAACAAATTCAGCAAAGTTGCAGAATCCAAAATCAAAATAGAAAAATCAGTAAATTTATTTTATACACCAGTAGTAAATTGAACTAGAAATCAGAAGGTAATCTCTTTCACAATAGCTGCAAAAAAAGGGGGGTGGGGGGAATTAACCAAAGAGGTGAAATATCTCTATAATGAAAATTATAAAATCTTGATGAAAGATAAGAAAGAGGACAAAAAAAGGGTTACCCTATATTCATGAATTGGAAGAATCAGTATTGTCCATGCTACCCAAAGTGACCTACAGGTTCAGTGTAGTCCCTATCAAATACCAAAGGAAGTTAGCGGAGTCTCCACTGACAAGAATTATTTTGTAGTGCTGTTGTTACCTGTAGTTCACAGTCTTAAAATAAATTGCATAGAATCAGACTCCTGAGATGTATTCTTTAGATAATGCTTAGTTTTCCACTGATGGATACTTCTTTTTTTGTATTACCTATAAAATTCTGCATGACTTGCTTGAAAGTGATTACAGAATAAGTGTATGTAGTTAATTTTTAGTTGATTGTGTCCCTCACTCATTCTCTGTCACGCTTGTGATATGAATACCACTATTGGCATAATAAATTAGAAGTCTCTAGTATGCCATTTAAGTTTCTTTACCATCTAATCCCTGAACACCTATTCCAACTTTATCTCTATTGTGCATCCTCTGTGGTATATACCTTATGCTCCCACCACATGAAAGGTCACCATTCCTGAGCATAGTGTACACATGTAGACCTTGTTTGTTGTCCTGTTTACTTCCCTATTGCTCATCTCTTCCACTTGTTTTAGCCAATTGAAAACAGTCTCATCCTTCAGTTTTGTAGTAAAAATGCCAATTATTTTACGAGATCTTTCCTTGTATCTTTGGGAATGGCTCCCTTTTCTGTCATTTCATAGTGTAGCTTGTTAAAGTGTAGTCCCTTAGCCAGCAACCTCATTTTCTTTATCATTTAGGAACTTGTTAGAATTTATAAATTCTCGGCTCCACTTCAAATCTGCTCACTTAAAAAATGCAGAATGGGCTCTGTGGTTGTAGCTAAGGGATGGAGCACTTGCCTAGCATGTGTGAGCACTGGGTTCAGTGTTCAGCACCATATGAAGGTAAATAAATAAAAGAGGGTATTGAGTCCATCTGCAACTCAAAATATTATTAAAAATAACATCAGTGCAGCATGGAAACCAGTGAACTGTGTTTTAACAAGCCTCTAGATGATTCTGATGAGTGTTGAAGTTCAAGAATCAGTGCCATGATGAATTGCCTTTTTTTATGTTTTATATAAATCTGTATCCTTTCATCTTCTCTAAGCTTCTTAATGGTAAGGACCCATATTTCATCAATACAAATTGGCTAATATATAGTACGTACTTAGTACCTTTTTAGATTTCATTTTAATTACTTCTTATACTAAGTGCTTCTTGGGAAATAGCTGGGAAGAAAATTTATCCCATCATTTGTGTTCTTTGTGGAAATTATGTGGATTATTCAAAGCTATATTCATGTGTGTGCATACTTACCTTATACTATCTCTATTTTAGTAGAACATGCCTCTTGACATAGGTTTGAAAGTGTCATTCATTTTTTCTATTTTACACTATAACCAAAAATGCCATCTAGGAATTAAAAGAAAGACTGAAAAATCAGAGTCCTTGGTTTGCATCCTAGGTCCCTCTTTGAGCTATGTAATTCCTATTTTCCTTATTTATGAAATAGGGAACCCCACTTCAAAGGGTTGTTGTGAGAACTAAGAGATAATGAGCATAAAGTATTTTGCAAAAGCAGAGAGAGCATTTTGACCCTGTCTTCTGGAATTAGTGAGTTTTCTTAATGGAGTTTCACTTGTATTTCTTACTAATTAAAGATCATAGATTATTTTTTTGTTTGTAGGATTTTATAAAGAGTTAATGTCATGTTATGAAAATAGCATTAAGCATGTTTATTGTAAAGGGTTTTAACAGTCTTTTTTTCCTACTCATATACTGCATGTTCAGTTATAATTTTTCCACTTAAAATATGGTGAGCATTTCCAAGTATTTTGAGACCATTAAATAAAATAGAATCTCTTCAATTGGAAAACAAAATCATCCTGCAGCATTAGAAAACTTCTTGTCTTTTTAGATTATAGACTAATAAATGTTCATTCTAGAAAAGAGTGAGCATAAAGGAATAAAATTGTCTATTGTCTCTTTAGAGAAACCAACCACTGCATACATTTTAGTGTACAACTTTTTAGACCTTAAATGAAGCACCAAATTGGTATTCAAGATATATAGCTTCTAGATCCTAATAGTGTATCATGAGCAAATCCGTATTCATTACATATTCTTTTTTTTTTTTTTTTTTTGTGGTGCTGGTGATTGAACCCAGGGCCTTGAGCTTGTGAGGCAAGCACTCTACCAACTGAGCTATACCCCCAGCCTTAAATGTAATTTTCATAGAAAGCATGGTGGGTT
The DNA here is from genome assembly GCF_902686455.1 of Sciurus vulgaris. Lineage (NCBI taxonomy): Eukaryota > Metazoa > Chordata > Mammalia > Rodentia > Sciuridae > Sciurus > Sciurus vulgaris. The sequence goes on along the minus strand of NC_136464.1, from coordinate 162,024,977 downwards.
TTTTTTTTTTTTTTTTTTTCTCTCCTTTGTATATTTTACCAGGGATTAAAGTCATAGTACTTCCACTGAATGACCGTACTAATACCTATCTGTAACCATTTCCCCATTTCTTTTGCATTTATACCACCTATAATTTCGCTATTCTTGACTCTCATTGAGCACTGCTTTAGCTGTTTGCCTCTTAATTATTTTTATGGTGGTGGAGGTGGGGTGATTTTCCTTGACTTGTACTTACTGAACCAAAGATTGGTTTTGATATCAGTTGTTACATTTGTAGGTACATAAGTATGTATACATATGTAAGGATAGTACCCAACTTAATGTGATTTGTTTTGAATTTCTTTATGCTTTAAAAACATAAGTATTCATGTCAAAATATATTGTGTATGAAGTAAAATGTCTGAAGAAACATTCTGTCTTGATTTTATTCAGTGATAGAATAAAAATGTTTACTATCTGAAGTGATAACTGTCTATTTCTGATAAAAATGCATATTATACTATAAAAATGGTAAATATTTTTGAGTGTATGAACTTTACTTTTTCTTTGTTTTATGAGTACATAAATCAGAGTTTGTTTTATAGAATTGCTATAAATGCTGAAATTATTCTTTAATACAAGGGTGTTGTGATACAGGAGTGGTATATACTAGTTTTGATTTCTTCTTCATTCTGTGAGAGATTGTGGATGTCTGTAACTACAAGTTGTCTTCCTATGAATTACTCTAGCAGTCCCCACAGAAGTTGACAGCTACCATAGCCTATTCCCTCTAGAACCACTGCCACCCCCCAACCGGATACAGAAATCAAGTAATTTTGGATATATTACATCTTGCTACAAAGCTGTAAATAGCAAAGATGATCTGCCATATTGCCTTCGGAGGATACATGGTAAGGAAGATAAATTTTCCTTTTTTATGTTATTGAGGCTAAGAGTATTCAAACCTTCCTGAATATCTTGTTTTCTTTAGTAGATAAATTTAATGGACAATAAGTTTTCTTTTCATTTAGAAATTAGTACCCTAAAAGCATGATACAGCATTTTCTTTACATTTCTGATGGACTACTAGAGAGATACCATTTGCAGTGTATTGTATTAAAAAAAAACCAAAAACTTCTTTTTAGGTTTTCGTCTTGTTAACACAAAGTGCATGGTGTTGGTTGATATGTGGAAAAAAATTCAGCACTCAAATATTGTAACCCTGCGTGAAGTATTTACCACTAAAGCATTCTCCGAGCCTTGTGAGTAATGGTGCTATAATTGTTGTGCTTTTGGTAATCTTTGTTATTTGAAGACAGATTTCAGTAATGAGTGTTTGTGTTTTATTTTAAGCTCTTGTGTTTGCATATGATTTCCATGCTGGAGGAGAAACTATGATGAGCAGACACTTTAATGACCCTAATGCTGATTCCTATTTCACAAAGAGAAAATGGGGTAAGAAAACAATGCAAGCGAACTGTATTTTGACAAATGCTTTTGCATGGTGGAAAAGTTATTTTATATTTTTAAAAATGTGTGACTTTATTCCTGTAATCATTTAGTGTAAAGACTCTTGCATTTTAAAAAGAAATATCTCAAAGAGGTAGAGTTGATCTGCAGCAAGTTAGGAAATAATGTGTTATATATATTTACTGAGGTTTAGATGAGTTATGAATGACTTAGAAATTTGATGTTTGTGATCACTGGGAATATGTTAAAATTTTTTTCCTCTTTAAATGTTTTTTTCTTTTAAATTACAATGCTTTCTGAATAAGGATGATTTGGAAAATTTGTAAATTAAAAATAAAAATAACCCTTATTAATTCATAGCCAAAGCACAAGTATTATAAGTTTTTGGTATATTTCTTCCCAGTCTTGTTTTATTTTTGTCTCCCTTGGCAGTGTTTTGGTTTTTGTCATTTTATATCATATTATGCCTTTCATTTATTATAAATGTTTTCCTTTTTTATGTTCTCTAAATACAATTTACTGACTTACAGTCTAGTGTGACTGTATAATTGTTTATGCTATTACTTACCTAAACAAATGTTTTACTTTTAAGATAGAATTCCATGTTGTTTAGGAAATCAGTCTTCAAAATAGATTTACAGTTTACTGTAAAATTATTCAAGTATTTTATTTGGAATATTTAAAGTTTTTTTACTTATTTTTAATATTTACTTACTCATTTTATAATTCAAGTTTTGCAGAGAATCGACATTTTAATTGTATTCAACAAATGTTTAGTTAAATGTAAATGATTATAGAGAAAAAGTAAATTCATTTTGAGATGTTCATTAACTTTTGTATTTGGCGAGGGTCTCATTTTTTAGTTTGAGGCCAAGAAAGATGCATCATATTCTTTGCTGTGGTTTTTAATCTTAAGATTTTCTTGAATATGTGTTTTAGTCAGCTTTTTTGCTGCTGTGTCTAAATGATCTGACCAGCATAATTATAGAAGAGGAAAAGTATATCTGAGGGCTCACAGTTTCAGAAGTGTTTAGTCCATAGAAGGCTGGCTCCATTCCTAGGGGCTTGAGGTGAGGCTGAACCTCATGGTGGACAGTGTGTGTGCCAGAGGGAAGCAGCTTATGTGAGATCAGGAAGCAGAGTAAGACTCCACTCTCTAGATACAAAGTATATACCCCATAGCCACACCCCCAATGAACCACGCCCTCCAGCCACACCTCCCTCAAGTCACCACTCAGTTAATCCCATCAAGGAATCAATTCAGTGATTAGGTTGAGACAACCCAATGTTTCTCCTCTGGACCTTTTTGCATTGTTTCACATCGTGAGCTTTTGGGGGACACCTCACATCCAAGCCATAACAAATATGTAACTTACAGAACTTAAAAGGAGTGGCAAGATTTGAGTTTACCTTATAGTATCTTTCAGATTGTGACTCCTTTAGATAAAGACTATAGATAAGCAAAATATATTGCTTCAGTTGACTTGTGACTTTGCTTTCCACATTCTGACGGTTGAAAAGAAGAAAGTTGTGGTTACATGGTTGTTTCACATTAAAAATCTGGTCATGTAGTGTGGTCATTTTTTTCTTTTGCCATGTCATCTGTAGACACACGCATAATTTTACTGAAGGGGATGTGGTGTGACTTTTCCTATAGATGAATGTGGTTGTTGTTCAAGTTTATTTTAGTATTAACACCTGTGAAATGACTGTTGGCTTTAATTTATAGCTGGGTTTTTAACCTCAACACTGTTGAATTTTAAACTGCTTAATTATTTTTGTGGAGGCTATCCTGTGCGTTGCAGAATGCTTAGCAGTGGCTTCTACCTACTGGATGCAGTAGCAATCCTCTCTATCCCAGTCATGACACCAAAAATATATTCAAACATTGCTAAATGTTCCCTGCTGAGAATCACTCTTTCATAGCAGTTTTCCAGTTTATTTTTATCTTAATATTTTGTTTTTTTGTGTTGACTGATTATTTGATAAATTAACATGTTTTCAGTGGAATCAGTGCTGTTTCCATTGTTTTAAAATATTGTTTGAATGGTTATAACTTCCTTAAACATTATTTTCTTATATTTTGTAGTTTATTTTCTTATATTTTGTAGTTTATTACCTTAATACAAAATATTTTTTTTATTTTGTAGTTTATTACCTTATTTTCTTATATTTTGTAGTTTATTACCTTAATACAAAATATTTTTAAATCACATTATAAAATATACTAACACTTTTTTCTAGATTTGATATCTTCAATTCTGTCCAAATTGAGAGGTCGTTTTTTAATTTTGTATGAACTTCTTGGTAGAAATTTTATACCTAGCCATAATTACATGTTATTTATTTTCTCTACAGTTAGCTATTTGACTATGTTACTTTTGTATCTGATTCACAAAAGGTTGATATATAATTGTGTGAATATAAATTTGTATTCTTTAATTACAAAATCTTGATTAAATTTATATTAAATTTATATGCTGCTTCTGATTTAGGTATTTTTATTGATGCACACAGTATTATGAAAAACACTCATAAGAGGAGTTTGAATAAAGATGATTACTTTTCATGGACAAGCAAATTATGTTTACTTTTTATCATTATACATAAGTAACATTCAGTGTTTGGCATTTATGTTAATATGACTTGGGTATCAGCCTATCTAACTGACATGTCTGACCTAGAAGAGGTTGGGTGGACTAAGAAAAATAAACATTCAACATAAGTGATTGTGGAGATTTCTGTTTCCCTAGAGCCAAAGAGTGAACAGTTCTCATAAGTCTGAACAGTAGGTTACACTATAATCATTCATCTTTTATATAAAGTAACAATCTTTGCAATTCCTGTTTTTAATGAGAATTTGTTGTTTTTTGGTCAGTACTAATTTTTAAAATATTTTTTGTTTATTGTTCAATAGTTATTTGATCACAGAAGAGAGCATTTCAGTGAGCGCTTAACTGCTGCCAACAATATAAATAATTTCCAATCACAGGAACATTGGGACTTGTCTTTTAAGTTCTTAGTAATACACTAAAATTACATACACATTGACATATTGTGCCACAAATATACATGAATTTTGTTTGTTAATTTTTGATTGAATATTTTGGTCTTTTAGTTGATTACTTAAATAAGATGTCAATTTAAAAAATATATTTGTTTTGTAGGCCAACACGATGGACCGTTGCCTAGACAGCATGCTGGATTATTGCCAGAATCTCTTATTTGGGCATACATTGTCCAACTGAGTTCTGCATTGCGTACCATTCACACAGCAGGTTTAGCATGTCGAGTTATGGACCCAACAAAGATTCTGATAACAGGCAAAACAAGGTACTAGCATTTTGAGTTTTAGATTCTTTATTGACCATCTGAGTTACAACAATGAACAAAATGTGATGAGTTGTTATTGTTCTACCTTTTGATATGTTTCATCCAGAAGAATTCCTGTGACTTTTGAGTACATTTGTATGTTTAAAAAGAAAATGTTGAATGCTCAATAAAATACCTGATTGTTAACCAAAAATATTGGTGAGAATTAGAGTGATATATGGAGTTAGGGTTATAGGAATAGAGAAGTAGTATCAGCACAACTTTAATGTAGAACCATGATTCTCAAATTTTACCATGAAACAGAATCACCTGGAGAGTTTAACCACAGATTGTTGGGCTCTACCTTCCAAATTTTTCATTTTGTAATTCGTAGTGGGACCTGAGAATTTGCATTTTTAACGAGTTCCTAGATGTTGCAGTTGGCTTAGTCTCATGCTTTGAGAATTGATTTATAGAGTTAAGTAACACAGACCTTGACTTCACCTGAGTAGTGAGTAGCCAAACTTTTGAAAATTGTCTTGGGCAGCATGGCATAACAAACTGAAGATCTGGTACCAGGTTCCCTGTGTTCATATCCTGGCTCTCTTAGTCTCTGTATGACCATGAATAAGTTACTTAACATTTCAGCTTCATTAGACAGGTACTATTATTAACTCCATTTTCCTTATTTTGAATGTACCCATCTCATAAATTCATTGACTGATTTGAATGGCTTAGTACATGTAAAATGCTTAGAATGCCTGGTACATCTTTAGCAAGTATTAGGAGACTAATTTTCTTTCCTGAGTAACTAATAAACAGACAACTTGGGGTGATGAAAAGGAGGCTGATCTGTTAATCAAAAACATGAGTTATCATCCTGACTTTATTAATTACTGGCTTTGTAACTGGAGGGATATTACTTGGTATTTCTTGAGTTTTCATTTTCTTATCTCTAAAATGGTTGGTGGAGATTACATGAGGGTGAACATTCAGATGTAAGAGTAAATAATATGCTGAGATCCTTCTTAATATGAGAGGAAATGCTAAATAAATATCCATAAGTATGTCATAAGAAGTACTAAATTATTTTCTTTAAATTCTCTGATCCTTAAAGGTTGCGAGTAAATTGTGTTGGAGTTTTTGATGTTTTAACATTTGATAACAGTCAAAATAATAATCCTTTGGCATTGATGGCTCAGTATCAGGTAAGTTAGAATCAACATGGATACTTACGGCTTGTTTTTGTTTTCTTAAAACATAAATTGCTTATTTTAAAGTAATTCAGGATTTTAAGTCTAGATTTTAATTTATTCTTGAGTAGTCTCTGCAAACTTTGAACATGTATTTCTTAACCACCGTGATATTATTTAGTGTAGAGCCCTTATAGATTGGAATATATATATAATTGATGACACGATCAAGAAACTCTGTTTAAAATGGAAATGTATACATGTGATTAGGAAATTTGCTCTCAGAATAAATATATTAAAATTTAATCAACTGGATAGATTGTACTAAATAACACTACTTTTTCACTTTAATCATACTTTTTTTTTTAACTTTTAGAACACTTGTCTCATTACCAATCATACAATTTTAGAAATGGTTTCAAAGGATTGTTTTTGGATTAAAGAACCTCATAATGTTTTAACTTCATTCTACTAGTGTTGATTTAGGACCCACAGTGTTCTTAGCAGTTTTTCTAGTTATTATTTCCTTATTAATATGGTATAAGGAAATAAAGACCCTCCCAAGGGCTAGAGGTAGAACTCAGTGGTAGAACATTTGCCTTAGCACAAAGGTGAAGCCCTGGGTTCCATTCCCAGCATTACAAAATGAAGAAAAATGAAAAACCCTCTTGTAAGAAAGCATTAAAAATAATTGCTTTTGCCTGATTACTCTGAGTAAGTAATGTGGTAAATTTTTCATCTCATCCATTTTGCATCATAATGCTTGACATTAGTATATGCACCTGTCATTTTAAGACAATTTTAGTTGTTTGTGGAAAAGTTTTTGGTATTTTTGGACAAAAGGCAGAATCTTTTAATCTTTTGAACACTCTACCTGCCCATTGCTCTTCTCTTCACTTTTTTGTTCAGAGTTTTGGAGGATTTTCATTCACTTTAGTATAAGACAAAATTTTAGAACAAAGAGGAAGGAAATGACAAAACACTGTAGTCTCTAGTAGTGTTTACAGTTCCAATTAATACATAAATCTTTTTGCTGCTGAACCACAAGCAGTATAGTCCCAAGATTTAAAGGCACTCATTGAGCTCGGTTATATGCAGACTTTCCACATCTTTCTCTCTCCTGTGACCACCTAACCCCAGGCTGCCCTGATTGATAGTAGCATCCAATGGGCAGTAAAGGGAGGACTGTGATGGTTTTTCCCCTAGCAGCAACTTTCTTTCACCCAAGGGGATTTGCTTCATCCTTCTCATCTAGGGTATTATTTCTTAGTGACTTTTCTTCTGTCTTATACTTAGTGCCTAACTAATTGACCTTGATTAATTTTTCTTAATAGTTTTTGTGCTTTCAAAAGTGACTGCTTATTAACTATTAAAATACTAGTGATCTTCATATAATCAAAATAATATTAAATTTGTGAAGGGATTTTTTAAAAACTTTTTAGCCTACCCTATTACCAATCATAAAATTTTAGAATTAGTTCAGAAATGAGAAAGACGCCTTATAGTTATCCCCTCATTCTTTTTTGAACAAGATTCCCTTTTTTAAACTACTGATATGGGCCAGAAATGTAGCTCAGTAGTAGAGTGTTTTATCTAGCATTTGTAAGGACTGGGCTCAATGCAAAAAAAAAAAAAAAAAAAAAAAACTAGTTAGTTTTTTCCCCTGTGCTGCAGCAGTATTATTTTCTACAGTTTATTTGTAAATGTACAATATTTCAGTTATGTCATGAGTTGTATAGCTACTTTGTAGAGAAAAAAATGATTGCTTAGTTTCAAACCAACTTTTAGTAAAGCTTTTAGGACAACTGATAAGTCAGGAACTGCTGTCATTCAAAACCTCAAACTTCAGCTAAGTGTTATTTTCTCTTTGTTTTTCAGCTGTAAAGGATATATCAGGTTTTCTTTTCTTTTTCTTTCTTTTTTTGATATATGTGTACAGAAGAATTTTCATGTAGTTTATTATAGTAAGGTATAGGAGAGAATTAAAGATAGTCCCCAAAAGGGAAGTGTGATATTACAGAGAAGAAGGTACATGAGAAAGGAGTGCATTGTTTCTTGTAGTATATTTTTCATAGTCTGTTTCAGACACGTGCATAGAGACTGACTTTCAGTAAAATGGACATAAGTAGAGCCATAGATAGAATCAGAGAAAGAAATCAAGAAATCAAGAATCAGGAAGAAACTGAAAATGAGTTGGGGGGAAAACCTCCTGAATTCAACAAATGGGGGGAAAAAACCAGATGGAGGTAAGAAGCAAAATAACAAATGGAAAATTATTTAGTTGGGCAACAAGGAAAGGAGAGTTACTGAGTTTTTATGATGTTAAACTCTCTTAAGCAAGACTTTATTAATGTCTTTTATTTTAAAAATCAGTTCTAATCTAATCTGGATCATGTTGTATATGTGCTTTATTTCTAAAAGTTGATCATTTCCACCTTGAGTCAGCCCTAAAGAGGTGGTGGGATGTACTCAAAATAGATGGTGTAATTTTTGTTTTGTTTTGTTTTAAACCCATCTAGTTCTTCAGCTATCTTGGACCATTGCTTTCCTGGCTCATAATAGGGAACAACAGAAGATTCTGGAAGGGAGACTTAGTATAGCATCAATTCAAAGTGGAGCCAGACTAAAAATTTCCACTGTTTCAAGGGTTGAGAGACTGTATGTATGTTGGTACATGCTGCTCAATACTTGATAAATATCAACTACCTTTGCTTTACTGAATACATTGGATTGAAACACCTATAGAAATTCATAGTTAGCATTGACAGTACTCTGTTTTCTCTTGGCCAGTATTTCTGTAATTTTGTTAATATAACTTAGAAAGTTTTACTTGATCTTAAATTTGATTGAAGGGACTTCTTAATTCATAGCAGTACTCTCCTGAGAACAGGAACGATGGCAGTAGTGAAAGCATTCCTTCCCATGCCACCTTCCCTCCTGCCATTCTGGGATCCTAACTCTGACATGAATCCTTGGTATCTCTTCTTCTGATAGATTTAAAGTAGTTCATCTGTCTAATTAGTTTTTCTACTGATTTTAGGATCTCATGTTCAAAGTGTCAGATCTACAAATGTTAGTTTTTGTATACTTTTTAAATTTAAATTTTTTTTTTTTGGTAATGGAGTTTGACTTCCTCTTGTTCCCTATTACTGCAATGTTAAGGATAGCTATCTGTTCTTAAAATTTCATCATGATTGCTTCAAAATAGGTGGTTTTCCAAATATGCAAGTTATAGACATACAGTTAAACTTGTGGTTTGAAACCCTGGCTCATATCAGAATCTCTTGTGGAAGCTTTGAAAAGTACCAATACTGAGACTATACCCCAGGCTGATAACACCTAAATTGGGGTGAAAGGCACTGGGTGATTTTCTTGTTGCTTTGTTGTGTTTTGTGGTTAAGCTCCTCAGGTGATTTTTTTATGTATAGCTAGGTTTGAAAACTTAAAAGAAAAAAAAAAAAACACTAAGTAAATGAGCATATATCCAATAATTCAGATGAGATCTTGGATTATGAAGATTAAAGAAATCTTTGGTAAAACTTGCTTCAAATGATTTCATGTTAACTTGGAGTTACTCCATTTATTGATGGTTGCATATCAAGTAGGGCTACTTGGGGGTTATAATAGGTGATTTAAAAAAAAAAAAAAAAACCTTAATTTAGTCAGTGTCTTTTGAAAATCCTTTTAGAAGAAAAGCCTGAGAATGGTAAATCATTTAAAAGAGAAAATAGGAAAAAGGTAGTTACAGAACTCAAAGATGTATTAGAGTATAAGCTAAAATAGTCTTGTTTAGAAATAAAGGCAGATGGAATGTCTTTGAGGTTTGCATTATTTTCTATATTCTAGAGAATGAACATGCTCTAAAATCAGGCTAACAATTATGTTTGTAATGGGAAAACTTTCAAATAATTCTTACATTCATACTACATTCTGAAGTTCATAGAAAATGGGAAAAGTATGTATGTTAAATTACAGTGATCATAGTAAAACTAAGTATATAGTAACCTTAAGTTTTTTATAATAGGGAAAGAGGATCAGCTCTTTTTAAATAAAAGAATTTTTTTAAGAAAAGTCTTAAAAGCAGCAGTTCCATAGCTGGCATATTAACTACTTACAGTAATTTCTTAAGATATAATCCTAGAACTGCCTTTATCAGAATTACCTGGATGCTTTGGGCCCATTCACTAAATGAGAATCTCTGAAGGTGAAGCTCAGAAATTATCTTTTCAATAAGCTCCCAGGTGATTTTGATGAATATTCATACTTTAGAACCCTGTCCTAATTCTTCAGCTTATTTAAAATGTTGCTTTTCCCTTGAGGTAGTAGTATCATGTATTAAATGTGTACCTGAGAAATAAAAATTAAAAGTTTAATATTTATTCTTTCATGTCAGCAAGCAGATCTGATATCATTAGGAAAAGTTGTGTTGGCTTTGGCTTGCAACTCTTTGGCAGGAATACAGCGAGAGAACTTACAGAAAGCCATGGAATTAGTGACAATCAACTACTCCTCTGACCTGAAGAATCTGATCTTGTAAGTTTTACTGTATGGTAAAACATATGTATAACACACACACACACACACACACCCCATATGAGACTGAGCTTTGTATTTTGCGTATTGCTTACTTTCATATGGAACCTTTTAATAGTGATTCTGTTTTACTTCCCACTCTTTAAAAATGAAGCAAAACACAGATGACTTTAATTTTTATTGCCAAGTGTATATTTCTTGGAATAAGTTAATAAGCCATTGTGTTCAAATTAAGTTATTGATGTTTTAAACATTTGGTCAGTGGGCAGCCTCTAAAGGTATACTGATGTCCTCTAGCTACATGTGCCCTTTTAAAATTAAGTTAAAAATTCAGTTCTTTGATTGCACTAACTGTTTCAAGAGTTCAACAGCCACATGTAGCTCCTGGTTAATATATTGGACAGCACAGACAGAACATTTTCATCATTTCAGAAAGTTCTCTTGGCCAGTGCTGCTCTAGAGAGTATGAAAGTTATCATAAGTAAGCCTCAAATTCATTCCAATTATATATTCTTTGACCTAAACTACCGCGAACTGCTGCTTGCCCCAGGGCTGCTTCAGGCGGTTCCAGTTATGGAGGAAAACTGCAGCTTCTTTGCCCGGCTTGCTCCAAGCAGTTGGGCGCAGCTTCTTGCTCTTTTCACTTACCTAAAACCACCACTTCTTGCGCTTACAGCCTGACCAGCGGGACAGAAGACACGTACACTTCAAAGGTTCATCAAGCAGCTTCCCCTTTATTCAAATAGCACCCTCAATATATAAGCAGTCTCATGCATAAGCAATTCTAACCAGATATGTCCATCCAATCCTGTTAAAGGCCAAGCAATTACTCGCTCGAGCATACATGTAAAGTATATCTGTCCACGCGCTAGGCAGCTGAATTGATTATCATACAGCCAATTGTAAACGCGTTCTGCCTTTCTCCATGCATAATCAGAATGCCGTTTCTCTCTGCCAGTCGCCATCTTTGGATGCACGTAGCGTAACCCTGGGCCCCGGGTTCCGCCCGCCACACTAAACGTCCATCACAAAGCATGGTAGAGGGCCCATGCTTATGCTCCAGTATCCTAAGACTCCATGAAGTTCTTGAACATGAGTTTTGCTCAAAAGAAACCCACTATGGACTACTCTCACTACAGGAGGACTTCTCCCTATCTCAGACACATTGTGAGAGGAGAAGCTTTTGAAATTTTTCCTGTTATGTTCTAGAAACAATTAGAACTTACTTATCCTAATTGACAGTCTCTTTTAGCTTCCAGCTGTTCCTTTTGATCTTTCTTTGTAGCCCTGGATGATCCAGTTTCTTTTTGGACCAGCCCTAGGGTATGGAATTGGGGGGATGGAGGATGGGGCTGCCCACCTGTTCTTTATTATACTGGCATAAATGTCTTTGTGACAGAACACTGGAAGCCAATGGTTACCTGAATCCTATTAGTAATTAAATAAGATGGTTTATTTTTTAAATGAAAATATTTGTTTCATGTATAATCACAGCAGCAATTCCTAGCCTTAGTTTACAAAATCTTAGGATTTTCAGATAATTTCAGGTTATAATCTCTAGATTTTTCTTTTTAAAAAAGTGGGAGTAGAGGATATAAAAATAAATTGTATGTTCACAATTATTCAAACTGGGTGATGATACAAGGGGGTTCATTTTATTATTCTGTTTTTTTTTTTTAATAAATGTTTGAAATTTTCCTTAAAAAATAAACAAACAGAAAATCATTTAACTACAAACTAAAATTTATAGAGCAATAAACCATATATCAGGAACTTTCAAACTGCTTGATATGAGTTAGTTTACTTAATTTTCCCAGTAACAGTAAATTTGATGCCATTATTAACCCCATTTTAGAGACAATTCAGACACAGGTAAAGTAACTTGTTGAAGTTACATAGCTTGCAATAACTTCTAATGTGATTGGCCAATATAAATGTCAGTAATTACAGATGAATAACTAAGATACAATAATTATTAGCATGGATAATTATTCATTTATTCAATAAGAGAATGCCTACTTATATCCCAAATGCTGAGGATACTTGGAACAAGATGATGAAAATGTCCATCTTCTGGAAACTTAAACTCTAAGGGGAGAAAAGTTAATAAACATGTAAGCAAATAATGTATTTTCAGATAGATAAATCCTATGAAGACAGTAAGCTAGAATTAAAACAGAAGAGTGAAAGGGGGAGACTTCTTTAATGTAGGTCAGAGAATGGCTTACCTATAGAATAAGCAGTAACATGATTGGAAAACATTATGTTCTAACAGGTAGCTTTTGAAATGTGTAATACGTTCTGCCTTGGATATAACAATAGAAGAAATTGAACTGGACTCTTCTGATCTGTGTTACTACATTAAGATTTCTGAGAGATGAATATATGATGACAGTTGGTAAAGTGGCAGAGCAGAAGACAACTTCCTAAAAAGCTGGGGCTCTTTCAGTTTAGCAAAATTGAAGACCAAGTTTTAGTTTCAGAAATTATTTTTGGCCAGGTGCAGTGGTGTGCACCTGTAGTCCCATATACTTGGAGACTGAGGCAGGAAGATCATTTGAGCTCAACAGTACAAGACCAGCTTGGGCAATATAGCAAGACCTCCATCTTGAAACCAACCAGCAAAAATTACCTTTGATGAGCAACAGGAAAAACTCCCAACCCCACAGCCACTCAGTGTTTCACTCCTCTCAAAAAGTTTGTAACAATTTTTTCATCTAGCACTATTATAAAGAAGGGTTTGAGGATTGAAATGGGTAAGTGGAACCCTCCTCTATTTTCCTTCCTCACATCCACAGTAGTGAAAATGTAGAAAAAGAGACATGTTTTCCATTGGCTCTTAAAATCCTTCCAAGAAGAGAAATAATATTTAAGCTTTAAAGGTGAACCTGACTTACATGAAAAGTATATTTTCAGATTGTGTCCACTAGATGATGAAAAAAGCAATAACTATGTATTTGTGGTTTTTTTTTTTTTTTTAATTGCATGCTAAATATTCAAGTGATTCCTCTTTATCCTGATTAGGTATTTGTTGACTGACCAAAATAGGATGCGAAGTGTAAATGACATCATGCCCATGATTGGTGCTCGATTTTATACTCAATTGGATGCTGCTCAAATGAGAAATGATGTCATTGAAGAAGACCTTGCAAAGGTAAAAAGTGTAGTTAAAAAGACTGTACACATACTTAGATCTGTGTGTATAAGTAGTTATAAAATGTAGTAATTAATGTACTGAATATAGTGCCTAATTGAGATTGCCTATTTCTGTACATGCTGAATGTTTAGTAATTTAATTTTTTATGTCCTCTGGGTATTGTTTTCTTTTTCATTCATGTCTTTGGTATGTGACAAAAATCTTGATTTTTCACCTGAGTTACTCTAACAGTTCCTAAAAATGGGTCATCTGCATAATAGACTTGTTGAATTTTAAAAGTATGACCAAAAGTTTGGTGGGGATATTAGAATTTATTGCTTAATGATTGCATTAGTACAGAATTTCAGTTTTTGTAAATTTTGGTTTTTATGTTGAATTAGCTGGAACATTAACATTCTCTTTTTAAAATGTTTTTATAGGAGGTTCAAAATGGAAGACTGTTTAGACTTCTAGCAAAATTGGGAACAATCAATGAGAGGCCAGAGTAAGGATTTAAAGTATTTTACAATGTATTTTCAGTCAAGGGCACTATTTTATGATACAAGAAAGAATATACCTTATTCTTACTGGTTTTATTTGGAAAAAGGAAAAATTTTCATGTGAAGTGACCTGTTAATCATTAGGGTGCTATTTCTTTAGGCCACAGCCTTGGTGTGGTTGTCCTTATAAATTGTATACACATGAACACATACAGAAAATACATTGTTAGAAATCTGTATCATGGTTTGCACCTGAGGGAACATTTGACAAATACCTGTCTCCTTTTTGAAAGCCCGATCAAATCAATTTTCTGTGGTCCATTCAGAGATTCTAGAATCTCCAATTGTTGCATGCCTCTTATTTTCTATTAAAGTACATTTCTATTGCCATCATATTGATAACATTAGGAAGACATTACCATTTTACTCTGATTCTACCCTGTTTGTTGGTTAAAGTTACTTATCTCTTAATAAGCAGAGTTGATGTTTATACTATATAACTGTCAAGGATAGAACAGAATTGCAGTTATTGTAACTATAGTGTAAGTTATATTTCAGAATTGTTTCATCTATTAGTTGAAGTAATAGGTATTAGATAAGTATCATTGCTTGTGGGATTTTTTCTCCTACTCATGAAATTCAAGTTCACTACCTATTTTCAAAGTCTAAAGACTCAATTTTCCCTAATAATTTTTCTAAATGAAGAAGACATATTATATGTTGAACTGTTGTTTTGAAAACTCTTTTAGCTGTGTTGTCTGGTATTTATATTTGTACTTTACAATCTATGCCTAAACTGCTGTTTCTTGATTTTTTTTAAGTATTGAATTCAGCTCATCACCTTTCCTCCTCACACACACACAACACACTGTCTCACAATGTGCTACTTAACCCATAATTTTGAGTTAAATCTATAGCCAATGTTGACATTGTTATGAGTAGGTAAGTATTATTTGTAGCTGCACTACATAGTAAAGCATAATTATATTTCCTTTCTTCTGTGCAGTTTTTTTGGTTTATGTTTTCCTGGAGTTGATAATTGTCTTATATAGAAAACTAAGCAAAGGAAAAAGTATTTACCACGAGTTCATTGCAAACACTCTGCCAGAGTTATAAAACACCTTTCAAAACTAGGTAACTTATCAGTTCCTTTTTTTTTTTTCCCCCTCCCCCGTAGAGAAATTTCCCTGAGAACCCCCATCCTCCTGTTCCCATCTGGGCTGGTTGTGTTTACACCCTGCCCACATGCATACTTTAGACCTGGAGCTTCCCTTCACTCTTGTCCTGGGAGTTCTCCTTATCTCTCCCTTTGTGTTGGACACCCTGTTTCTTGCTTTTTTTTCCCCCCTTGATTTATTCTTTTGATTTAATGGAGCACATCCTCCTGTAGCTTCCTGTGAAAGGTGAGTTTTTTGAGTCCTTAAGATATCCCAAAAATATCTTCATTCTGTTTTCACATCTTATTGATAGTATAACTGCATATAAAATTCCTAGTTGTCCTAAGAAAAATTTTCAGATTTAATTTTTTTATTAGGTTATATATCACCAATTTTAAAAGACAGAAAAAGGTTTCTGGTAAAAAATAGTCTCTCTTTTGAGACCTGACATCCTCATCCTCACCATTTGCCCCCACTAGTACTTAAATTTTAATTTTTTCTATATACTTCCTGAGTTACATATACTGCTATATGTTATCCACCACCACCACCACCCCCCCTTTTTTTTTTCTTTTTTTTTGGTGCTTGGGATTGACCCCAGGGCCTTGCCCATGCTAGGCAACACTGTACCACTGAACTATATCCCCAGCCCTTTTTATCTTACTTTAAGACAGGATCTCACTAAATTGCTCAGGCTGACCTTAAACTTTCAATCTTCTTTCCTTAGCCTGCCATGTAAATGGGATTACAGGCATGTACCACCATGCCTGGCTTCCTCTTTTAAATATAAGAATTGTAAACCATACTCAGTGTTCTCTGCGTGTTACTTTTTTCTCTTAAGAATTTACTTTGAAAGTCTTAATGTTTATGTTGAGAATATGGCAAGCACTATTCTAAACAGTATACATGTAGGACCTGATTTACTCTTCATGATTACTCTGTGACAGAAATACTGTTGCTATCCTGATTTAACAGAAATTGAAGCACAGATGGGTTTAGTAGCTTGTCTAAGGCCACATAATTAGAAAGTACATGAGCCAGGATTCAGGATTTGAATCTAGATTATGTGGTTTCAGAGTCTGTGCTCTTAGCTTTTAAACTATGTTTTCTCGCATTTTATGGGCAAATAATGATTCATTCCATGGATATACTTTATTTCCTCAGTTCCCTGTGGATGGACAATTTGTGTTGTTTTTAGTATTTTGCTAGTGCAAACATGCTGTAGGGACTAAATTATGTGACTTAGTTTGTGTGTGCACAATGGTAGGCACAACTGTAATTGCTAGTTAATGGAGGTGTTGCTATAATTTCAGAGCTGTTGCAGAAAAAAATTGTACAATTTATGAGAGTGCCTCACCACCAATACCTTTTTCAAACTTTTGGTGTTTGATTGACCTGATAGATGAGAAATTGACTTCAGTGCAGTTTTAGCTTGAATTTACTCTTAAGGGGATTATTTGAGTATCCTTTTTGGTTTTATATCAGTTTCTTTTTCTTTTCTATCTGTTCCTATTCTTCTTTCATTTTTATTTTTGGCTGAATTGCTTGTCTTCCTTATTGAAGTAGATAAGATCTAGAGATATTCACTCTGTGATTTTTTTTTTTTTTTTTTTTTAATGCTGGTCATTTTTTCTTCTGACTTTGCTCATTTTTTCCCCCTTATGCAGACATTTTATGTGTGTAGTCAGTGATCTAACTTCTATGCCTCTGGGTTTTGGGTCATAGTTCTTTCCACTCTGGGGTGTGCAGGAATTACTTCATGGCTTCTTCTAGAAGCCATGAATATATATTTAGAAATAATGTAGGGTATAAGGTATGAATCCAGCCTTTTTCCCCCCAGATAACTACCTAGTAGATAAAAAACTGTTTTTAAATTGTCTAACTTTTCTCCACAGTATGATGCAACACCTCCTACATACTCTTTTAATGGTAGGAATTTTAAAATCCTGGATACAGGCAGTAAACCCTGTAATCCCAGAAACTCAGGAATTTGAGGCAGGAGGATTGCAAGTTCAAGGCCAGCCTCAGCAACTTTGATGGTCTCAAAAAAAAAAAAAAAAAAGGATTGGAGATGTAGCTCAGTGGTAAAGCACCCTTGGGTTCAGTCCCTAGTGGAGGCCTTCCACCTCTGCCAAATCTAGTAGTGTTCATTCTTTTCCATTTCCATTTCACTGTTTTTTTCATTGTGTTCCAAAAACTGTTAATCAGTTCATTTAATTGTTTATAAAAGAATAAATCTGATGGTATTTATATAGGGAAGATGACTTCTTATGAGTGTCAGTAAAACTTAGGGGAACATTTGTAGTTTTAGATACTTAGTCATCTTGAAGATCATGGCATGTCATTTTATTCATTGATGTCTACTTTTATATTCTTCAGTAGCATATGACTTCATAATATAGCACACTGAATTTTACTCTCAAGTATTTTATGCCCCCCTTCTGTCTTTTTACCACTTGTTATTGTTATTCATGCAAATTAATTGAATTCTGTGATTTTGTACCCCTGATACCTTATTGTTTGGCTAATTTTTCCATAGATTTTTGGGTTTCCCAGTATATGATCTTACCATCTGCAAATAATGATAGTTACATTTCCTCCTGTCTGATTCCTATACTTTAATTGCACTTCATTAATTGTGTTTATTAAAACTAAAGATAGTTTTATTCACAGTGTGAAACATTTTTCCATTGTTGTTTAACTGCCAGACAGATTTAAAGCCATTTTCTCTCCAAATCCTTCCCTTTCTTCCAAGCTTTTAGGGGTTTTGCCACTAATGTTCAGAAATTCACAGTAATGCTCCTTGGTGTGAGTTTTAGATTCAAAATGATGAATGAACAGGTGGGTCCTTTTAATCTTGGAAACTTAAGTCTTTCAGTTCTGGGACCTGATCTTCACTATTTCTTCAGTAACTTTTTCCCCCCTTCCAGTAATTCCTATTGCTCAGATGTTAGATTTTTGTGGTTTTTCTAGTGTTCTCCTATTTTCTGTCTCTTATCTTATTATTCTTTTGGGACATTATCTCGGTTTCATTTTCTCTAAAGTTTTGTTCTAATCCTTCTTTGAATTTTAAAATTTCTGCTCTCACTTTAAATTTCCCAAAATGTTTCTGTTCTTCCAGGGTTTGTTTCATATCATTCTTGTCAGTGACAGAATTTTTGGTGGTGGTTGGTCTTTGGGAGTAGGGGAGTGGGATTTGATCTGTTTTCTCTAATGTCTTAGGAAATAAGGGCTTGCTTTATTTTGTTTTATTTTCTCTTCAAAGGGTTTTGTACACTTGGCCATCCATTCCTATTAAAAATGAGGTCCTAAAAAGTTAATTGGAAAGCTCTGTGTGAGGGTAGGGATTATAGAATGCTGAGCTTTTCTTTAGATAAGGCTATATACTATTATTAAGCTTGGTTTTTGTTTGATTTTAGTGCACTCCGAAATGTCTTCTTTCTGGGGCAGTTTGGCATCCCTTGGAAAGAATTTCCTAACCTTTTGTTCATGGTATAAGCCTTATAACCATAGTTTGGAAACCAGGCGGGGGAAGGTGTTTGTTGAATAGTCTTACCCACCACTCTTCAGCTCCTCAGCTACTGTTTTGCTGGCATCCTTGGAGCTGGAGCTTTTCTGATTCATCCTTTCTAGAAAGTAAACATCTGTATTTCTTCCAGGCAGAGAGGTAGGAGCATGGCTGAGATGAGTAATCTATTCTGCTGATTTCAGCTTCAGTCCATACCTCCACCTGTCATGGCCCCTGTCAGTTCCTGATCCTCACCTGTGTGGCTTCTTTTTGTGGGCTTCCCCCTTACTACAACCCTTGTAACATCAGGGTTTCTTTTTGTCTAGTTCACTAAGTCATAACATTTAACCCATCTGCTTTTCACTTTCCAAAATTTTGTGAACATCTCTTATCTACTGTTGTTACTTCTAATCCCTTTTTCTTGTGTTTATCATCCTTTTTAAAACATTCACTGTTCATTTGGTGAGGTTTTGAAAGGGAGCCAAGATAAATGGATATGTTTAATCTGCATTTTTAATTGGAGTTCTCCAGAGTGACTTTTGATGGTACTAGGGATTGAGTCTTCCACATGCTAGCCGAGCATTCTACCACTGAGCTACAAGCCCCACCAGGTCCCTGTTTTTAAATATAACTCAAGGCTGCATACTGTGGTCCCTATCTGTTTATTTTTCATTCTTGCTTCAGGTCTCACACACACACACTTCAGTTTTTCCTTCCCCTCTTCTTCTCTCATCTCATTCTTTGACCTTGTCTTCTTTCTGGCTCCTCCTTCCTTGTCCTCCTTGCCTTCCCTCCCTTTATGTTCTGTATTGACACTTTCTCTTTCTCCTCTTTTTTTTTTTTTTTAAACTACATTCAGAAACACCTTTCTCGAGTTTCTTCAGTGCTCCATGTTGTCCTTTACAAATACCAATCTCTGAATCAAGGAGCACTCTTCCTCTGGAAGAGCAGCCACTACTTCCTCTGTAAAACCTTCCTCCCAGATGAATCCATGTTTCCATTCTATATCATAGCATTATATGAATATGTAGTTAACACTTTCTTTGATTATTTGAATAACATCTGTTTCCCCACTGGACTGTCAGTTCCTAAGATCACTGAAAACTAACAGTGGTCATCTGGTTCTCTAGTTTTTTGCAGCTTTCCTTTAGGTGAAATGGCAGTTAACAAAAATCTGCCTTTTTTTTTCCTGAACATTTTTCTGTTTTGTGCTCATTGATGGAAGAAGGAAGGAGAAAAGACTATTCTCTTACAACTTCAGTCTAAAGATATCTAAAGTTTCTATTTTATTTGTTCTCCATTTTGTCTAATAATAGGGTCTGAAACAAGGAGGTAAAATAATTCATAGAGGGTTATTGCCCCTCAGAATTGAAATGTATATACTTCTGTGTTTAGTGATTAAAAAAAAAAAAAAGCACAAAATCCTTTAGTATCTTATCTTAAGGAAAAAATAAAAATTAGTTTTGAATCTTGAGAACTAAACAGGTGGCCATGTGGCATACAGCATGAGTTACTGAGGTAAAATATTAACTTCCCCCAGGTTTCAGAAGGATCCTACTTGGTCAGAGACTGGAGACCGTTATCTGTTGAAACTCTTTAGGGATCATCTTTTTCATCAGGTGACAGAAGCAGGTGCTCCCTGGATTGACCTCAGTCATATCATTTCTTGTCTTAACAAGGTAATTTGTATCTGGATTTTGAAGATCACAATGCTACCTATAATTTATAGAGTTGCATCTTATACAAATATCAGGAGACTTAAGAAATCAGAGTATACTCCTTCCGTGGTCAACAAGATATTTTTTCATGATTTTCTAGTATAGGAAGATTTTCTAACACCTTGCATGAATAATTCCAGAATTTTTTATTGTGGATATTTTATAGTAAAGTGTCACAAAATGACCGCTTTGCCCCTTTTATACTATATTTTATTTACATGTAATTTTGTGGTATCAAATAAAACAACGAATGGGAAAACAGAAAAATTATTTTTTAATGTTTTTAAAAATTGTGACTGATACTGTTAACGGTTCATATATTGTCAACTACACATATTATAATAATAAATGTGTAAAAGTGGTGTAAGTGGTGAATTTGGTGATTAGATGAATTAATTAGAAATATATCATAAACTTTTTGTGAGAGGTGAGCTATATATTTTTGAAAGTGCTAGGAGCCGGGCCTGGTGGTGCTCACCTGTAATCCCAGTGACTGAGGAGGGTGAAGCAGGAGTATCGCAAGTGGATCACAAGTTCGAGCCAGACTCGACAACATAGCAAGACTCTCAAAATCAAAAGAAAAGGGCTGGGCATGTAGCTCAGTGGTGAAGTGCCTCTGAGTTCAATCCCCAGTACCCCACACCCGAAAAACAAAAAAAAAGTTTGAAAGTGCTAAAAGAATTTACAGAGGAAAGGAGGAACACTTTTTTTTTTTTTTTTTTTTTAATGAATTTATGGAAGTGCAGAGTCTGGAACTGATGTTTAAAAGTAAATTCTAATCTTTGTGTAGGTTTATGTGTAAACCAGGGATTGGCAAACTATGGTCAGGAGGCAAATCCATTTCACAGCTGTTCTTTTATATCCCTACAAGCCAAAATAGTTTCATTTTTTTTGAAAGGTTGGAGGGAAAAAACAAACGAACAAAAAAGTATGTGACAGAGATTAGTATGTGTTCCCCCAAACCTAAAACATTACATTCTAGCCCCTTACAGAAAATATTTACAGACCCTTGGCCTAAACTGTCTTTAGACCAAACTTGTAAATCAGTGGTGTGTAATCATATTCTAGTGCAAACAAATATTTAATCGTGAGGGACATAAGGGAGTATCTGAAAAACATCTGAGTTTAAAAATCAGGTGCACACTGGCTAGTGATAAAATATTTATAGATATCTGAAAGGGATTGTATCAAATTTTTAAAAGGTATTTCAGTTATCACTGTTGGAAATGTCCTAAAATAAAGTAGATTCTCTTCCACATGCTACAAACTTCATATTTTGTGTATCTGTCTGTTTCAGCTAGATGCAGGTGTGCCAGAAAAAATAAGCCTGATTTCCAGAGATGAGAAGAGTGTACTTGTGGTGACTTACAGTGACTTAAAGCGCTGCTTTGAAAATACTTTTCAAGAACTGATTGCAGCTGCAAATGGTCAGTTGTAGTATTTGCTAAAAACACGCAGGACTTGGCTGAGGAACTTAACAAATAGCAAATTGCACTACAGCTGAACTGTTTTCATCATCTCCTTTCACATTGGGGAAACAAACAGGAGATGAGCAAAGCTGCTTGCACTTGGGTCAGGTGCACTGTTACTTGAAAGGAAGAATGTTTCACTTATTCAAGAGCTCTGGCTACCATTGGAGGCTCTGTCTGTGAAGAATTCATTTCAGATCAAGGAGCACCATCAGGTGAATGATGCTCCTGCTTTTGTTTTTTCCACTTGTTGTATGCACTAATTTTAATTTTTTAAAGACTTTTTTCTGATCTTTGAACTTTTGCCACATTGTATACTTATTAAGGGAAACTATTTGCAAGGACATTTTTGAGAAACCATACTGGGCAGCATTTTTGCCATTGAGGGTTGCAGAATTTGTTCTTTTGGGGATGGGTTGCCCTGAATGACATAATGGACCAGGTAAATAATTTCATACAAGTGCAGTATAGTGCATATTTCTTGTAAGAATATTGTATGCAAGCTCTATATGCCACCCACTGTTAGTTCAAAATGAGATGTTTGTTTTGTTTTTAAGAATACACAAAGAGAAATATCAGTGAATTGTTGGATATGAATTCCCCTACTACTTGATTTAAATCCCTTTATGAAGAAGGATCAGATAAATAGTAACTCAAGGAGCATGTTTAGCTCTTTGCTCCAAATTCACCCAGAGCCTTTTTTAAAAAAAAGGCATTTGCCTGCTAGTCATTTATGCAATTTTTTAATAGAAAAAAAAATGAAGAAATTGTGTTGAAGGCCTAAAGTTGAGGAGTATATTACTTTAGGTTATTTCCAGTTTGCTTTTTTTTTTTTTTTTTTTTTCTTTCTTTTTTTTTGTATAAAGTTCTGTTCTTTGAACCACAGCTTTATAATGGTACTTTACACTGGATACAGACACAGAGACACTGTTCAGAAGATGAACTTAACACAGCAGTGGTCTGGCATCAAGAGCTTTCTGACATTTTACAGCCTGAATCTGGAGGGATAATGATCTGCTGTGCCTTTGCAGTCACTGCTTAGCCCAAAGTAATAGTACTTTTGATAATAACTCACTCTGCGGAATCTTCCTGAATAAGTCCATCTCAAAAGTTTGGAATTTTCCTCGTAACTTTCTTACTCTTTGGACTTGCAATTGTCGCCAAACTTGGGTATTCATGGAATTTCTAGTTAATGAAATACCTATACTTTGATACTGAAGACTGCCAAATACATAGGAATTTTCTTTCTTAAAAAACAGTAATGAAGACTCTATCTCCTTTCCCAGCACTGAATGTTTTACTAGCACTGGGTGCTCACCATGCAACTATGAAGAAAATGTGGAAACTCAGAAGGTCAGGATAGACTTCCAAGCACTTGCAACTGATGTTACTGTCTTCAATTTTAATAATAGTACATATTTGTATATTTCAGAGAAGTTTTTAATATTTCTCTGTCCACTTTTTTATAAGCTTTAAAATAATTTTTCTCTGCCTTGAGATTTGCATCAAGAAAAAGCACCTCTCTTCACCTGAAAGCTTTGAAGACCAGAGACACGCTTTACACATTTTAACAAGTGTTTGAGTCCACGATTGGTAGCATCAGTTGTTGAGTTAACAAGAAAATCAATTATTGCATTTGATCTGGATGGATTTTAAAAGAACATAATGTTCAATATTCAAAGGATAATTAACATTTGCCACCATAATGTTCTTTTTTATGTAAAAGGAACAAGAACTTGGAGACATTAACATGCAAAAGTCTTTTATCATTAGCTCATGTATTTGAGAAAGAGCAGCTGTCTTTTTATATGTTTTTTGACAAATCATATTGTAATTCTTTTGTACAAAAAGAACTACTTGTATTCTAGAAGAAATATGAAATGCTTAATTTATAAGCGGGCTGGAGATTTTTTCCAATATTGTTTTCTTTGAAAATGAAAGGGGATCATCTATTTTAGTTTTGGGGTCTGGGAACTTTTTGAAAATTTTAATTTGTGGACCAATGTTTTGTGAAAGCTAAGGAATGGCAGGGGTAAAATAGGGCTTGAATCTCTCATTCTGTATAGACCAGCAAACTTCCCTCTGCAAGGCAAGTTCACATCACAAACCCAAGAATGTCTGCATCATAAATGCTAGTTTGCTTCAGCCCCTAACCTCAGGACTTGGTTTGAATATAAAAGGTAGACAGCTGATATGTTTCCATGAGTAAATATTGTCAGCCAGAGAACAGTTGGTGTCAGGTAATGCATATTTTTTTTAAGCTTTGTTTTATATTTATTTTTCATTTAGTTTTTTATTGGGAATGGTTTTTCAAAAGAACTCTCAGTTCTGCTTAGGTGTTTTTTGGGGGAGCCCTCTTTTCCATAGTGTAATTCCATTTGAGGTTGTCTAAAAGTTAGTCTTTAATCCATAGGAAGATTTTAATATCTGAGGATAGTCAAATTAAGGATATAAACTTCCCATACCTTCCTGTTATGACAGATAAAAGCACAGAAAGGACAACCCTTAAAATCATGTAACGTTGGTCATTTCAGTTTTTTGTACCTATTTTAAATTCTGTTAGCATATTTACTTCATTGTAAATATTTTCGAGGGTACCCTTGTGTTTTGCTTTCAACTTTCATTCTGTGATCTGGACGTCAACAACTTCCCTAAAAAGCACCAGTATGTTAAGTTCTAATGTCATGATCCCAATATGTGTTATTCATCTTTAATCCTGTTTTCAGTCTCTATGTGTACAGCAGTATTTTTAATAAAGAATTACAGAGATAAATTTGTCCTTTTTTTGAGGTGGGGTACCAGTTCATATAACATATAACAGAGTGACATTTGTCTTATGATTGGGTTTTTAAAAGGTTGTGTATTAAGTATTTTGGAAGAATTTTTGTCATTGGATGAAATGGCAACATTTATTCATTAATTTATTAGTTATTTGTTAAATGCCTACCTACTTTGTCCTTGGATCTGTTCTAGGAACTAAGACTACAGATTTGGGAACTTACTAATTACAAAATGAATAGTTACACACAAGCATTTTCATACAAGACTCATAAGATAGTTGAGAGAAAAGATGAATAGGGAATGAGGTATAACCGCTTGTGTGTGTGTGGTGCTGGAGGTGGAACCCAGGGCTTCATACATGGTAGGCAAGCACTTTACCAATGAGTGGCACCCCAGCCTTATAGCTAGCTAGTCTTTGACTACTTAATTTGTCATATGGATGAGAAGCATTCCTTCTCCCTGTTTCTCCAGAAACATTATTCAGAATAAAAGGATAGGAAATAATGGCAAAATGTTGACATCTGTTGAGCCTGGGTATTGAGTGGTGTGTGTGTGTGTGTGTGTGTGTGTGTGTGTGTGTGTAAGACCTGTGCATTTGAAGGGAAAATTTTAAAAAAATACAGTGCAGAATCGAAAGCAGTAAGGGCTTGAAGAATAGGTGAAGGGTATTAGAGGGTAGAAGGATCATTTCTAGTTTGAGAACTCTCCTGTGGCTTTATGGAAATTGGAGAAGGGAGGGCAGTGCAGGAAGCCTTTCTTGTGGAAGGATATCGAAAGAATGTCCATGGATTCCAATGGGAATTGGGTGCATATTGGCGGTTCCTGGGGAAAAAGGGAAGATTAGTCTGCCTAGCATGGAAGGGTATGTTTGAAGGTCTTTTAGCTTAAATTTCTTTGGGGAAGACATGAAAAATAATTGTTAAAGCTAGGTAGGCTAGTATTGCATTTGATATACACTGATAATTGAAACTCTTGCAACTTGATCATTTTTTTGTTTCCTGTGCTCTGAATAAATGCTCTGTAGCAGTGGTTTGTACTTCCACTTTTGGCAGACACACAGTGAAGAACACATTTAAAATCTTTTTATATAGACTGTAGTGGGAGGAAGAGAAGGAAGAGGAAAGAAGACTTTTAAATCCATGTGTGTACAATTTATTGACAACAGCATGACTTGGTGGTTAAGAAACCAGCTGGCTGAAACAAAAGTACCTGAGTTTAAATTCTGGCTGCACACTTAGAGTTCTGTGTTCTTGGTTAAACTTCTCAATCCTTTAGTGCCAGTTGAATGAATTGGGATTTACTCATTTAAGTATTTACTGAATGGCTATCATATGCCAGGTGTAGTTCTAGGAACCAAGGAAAAAGCTCTGGCCACAACAGGCACAATTTTCTGTTTTGAAAGCTTCCATCTTAGTAGAAAGTAGACAAGTATAGTTGGCCCTTAGTCTTCACATCTACAAATTAAGCCAACCTCAGATTAAAAATATTAGGGGGAAAATTGCATCTTCATTGGATATGTACAGACTTTTTCTTGTCATTCCCTAAACAATAGAGTACAACTATTTCCATAGCATTTGCATTGTATTAGGTGTCAAGTCATCTAGAAATGATCTAAAGTATGTGGGAGTATGCATGCCTAGTTATGTGTAAATACTCCAACATTTTATATGAGTAACTTGAGCATCATGGGTTTTGGTATCCACAGGGTCCCCTGGAACCAGTTCCCCTTGGATACTCAGGGAAAACTGTATGTCATTGTTAGAACGTAATAACAGTTTAAAAAAAAAAAAAAAAAAAAAAAAAAAAAAAAAAAAAAACAAGGGTAAGAGATGTTGATAGGGGAAAGATTTTTTTAGTTTATGTCTCCAGTATTGCATGGGCCATATTTATACTAAAAATATCTCTACCTGCAATTCAAATTTACCTATCCATCCTGTGTTTCGTTTTACCTGTGTAGACGGGAATGGGGTAGTGGCAGTCTAGTTTCATAGTGGCTAGTCTGGTTTGGAAGCCTCACTGAGAAGGTGATATATGAGCAAGAACTTGAAGTAAAGGAGCCAGCCCTGCATATAAGTGAGGGAAAAGTATTCCAGGTTAAGGAGTGTGACAGGAATGTTGGAGGAATGGCAAGGAGGTGAGTGCCACTAAAGCAGAGTAGGGAGTGGTCCCAGAAAGGTCAAGAGGGTGGGGGTGTCTTGTGGAATTGGCTTTTGCCCTCAGAAGAAGTGGCAGGAGAATTTTAAGCAGAAGGGGAACATGATTCAGCCCTCCAAAAGGGTCACTCTATCTGTTGCATTAAGAACAGTCTGGGGGAAGAGAAGCATTATGTAGGAAGCTCCAGCAGCCTTCTAGGTGAAAGATGGTGCGAGTTCCCCCACGTCTAGACAGGCAGCGATGGTGGTGTGAAGTGGTTATATTCTGGATAAATTTTAAAACTGGAGCCAATAGGGAAGTTCAGTTCATTGGATGTAGGGTAAGGAAAAGTCAAGAATGACTCAAGGTTTTGGCTTGCTGCTGAGAGGAAGGAGAATTGTGCCGCATTGAAAGACTGGAGTTTGAGGATGTGTGAAGGAGTCAAGATCAATGGGAGTTTTGGCCTGTTATATTTGAGATGTTTACACATCCTGGTTATTTTTTTGTAACAAACAACTTGAAACTTAATGGCATAAAACAAGCATTTTTTGTGCTCTAGGATTCTGTGGGTCAGGAATTTGGACAGAGCATAGATGCAAAGGCTTATCTCAGCTAGCTTTGGGGCCTCAGCTGGGAATCCAAATATTGGGACTGGTGTGACTTGAAGCCTGGCCACCAGGGCACCTATATGTGGCCTCCCCATGTGCCTTAGACTTCTCCAAGCATGGTGCTGGCCCCTAGCAGGAGTTTTTGGAGAATAAAGTACCAAGAGATGGGAGGCAAGTGCATGATCTTTTCTGACCCAGCCTCCACATCGTGCAGTGTCATGCTGGCTACATTTTTTTATTATAAGTGACTTACAAAACCATCTCTGATTCTGGGAGAAGGGGATTTGATGAAGGAGTTGCAAGGGTACTTTGCCCAAGGTCTGGTGGGATGGGTGATATGGGTCATCTGTCCTTGAAAAATAGTCTTCCAGAACATTAAAAAGAAAGAGCAGGTTAGCCCTTGTACACATGTGTTTGGAGTTTAGTCATCCTAAGAATGCCGCCTAGAGGCATGAGGTGGTTCAGGTCATGAGGAGAATTAGTAAAGACACACAAAAACTCCAAGGGCTGAGCCCTGGGGTACCTGTAGCAATGTTCAGGGGTCAGAGAAGATGTATAAAATGAGCCAAAGGGACAGAAGTAGCTAGTGAGATAGGAAGAAAGTGTCATGTTCTGGGATCAAAGTGAAGGTGTTTTTAGGAAACTGCTAATGTGTCAAGTATGATTGGGACTGAGAATTGGCCATTGTTCAGCAATGAGGTCATGGATAGGCAGAGCTGTCCTAGTGTGAGCATGCAAGTCACTGCTGACTTTGAGCAGGATTGACTGGGGGAAAAAAAGAGTTGGAAGCCAGTTGCTGTAAAGGGAAATAGGAAGTGGGTGGTAGCTGGAGGAGAAACTAGGGATCAAATTTTTATTTCCTAAGACAAATAGCATGTTGTAAGGTCCAGTAGAAAGGGGGGAACCCATGGGGGTGAGGGGGTAGTTAATTGCTGTAGCAACATCTAAGTTGATGAGAGGAAGAGGTCAAGTATACCAGCATGCTTGGGTTGGTCATTAAGAAGGGAAAGCAGAACAAATGAGCCCAGATGTTTTTTTTTTTTTTTTTTTTTTTAATTTTTCTCACTGAAGTGAAGAGTATGCTGATAATATCTATCATGTTAGATTGCCTCAGAAATTATGTGCAATGAATCAAAATAAATAAAAAGAAATTAAATGAGTTTATCCCTTTAAAGTACTTAGAATAGTTGCTGGCATGTTTAATTAAACACCTCAAATGATGGCAATAACAGTGCCTAATTACAGTGATTAGACATATTTCAACTCTATGATGATGTAAAAGTACACGTTTAATAAAAACCAATACTTGGAAATTTGAATTTGGATCCTTTCTTTAGCTAATGCTGTAGGGTCAGATCCTCCCTGGAGATGCTGGGCACTAGTAGTGATCACAGCTCCCACTCAGTCCTATGATCATAAGGAGGGACAGCTAACATTCTATGTGGTGCTGTGCTGCTCAGTTAGGTATTTGGTGGGGTCAGGATAATTTCAGTTTACAATGGGTTTATCTTGACAAACTGAGGAGCATCTATGGGTTTATTTCAAATATGGGAGTTAATATAGTTAATATAATCTATTAAGCATTTCCTCTTTTCAAAATGGGTGTTTCTTCCATGAAAAGTCATGGTAATAAATGGCAGGATTTTTTTCATTTAATAATCTTTTTTTTAATATTTCATACATATACCCATATGTTCATATATGTAAAAGTTCACAAATTAAGTGCAGTCTGAATTATCACACAGTGAACACATTTATGTACCACAGTCCAGACCGAGAAATAGAATGCTAACAGCATTTAGTTGGATTTTGGGGTTGTGTTGTGTTTTGTTTTTCCTCAGAAAGTTGGCCAGCCCTGTGTTGGGATCAGGATATTTTTTTCAACATTCCCTAGCTGTAAAACCCAAAAATCTAGTAGTGTGTTTAACACTGAGAAGTCCAATAAGCCTTACTAAACCATCCTGCTGGAGGTCAGGGGAATTTCCAAATGTATCATGTTTCCAGAGTCATGAAAAAATTTCCAAACTATGATATAAAACTGATTCCTCAAGCATTCTTCAAATCATTTATCCAAATGAGTGTGTTTATGTTATGAAAACTAGTATTTTCAAAAGGATTTCAGCTTCTTGAAGTTGTAAATGCCTCTTGCCCTCTTAACTACAAGTTCACTGAGATTAGTCATTTATCCCCCTTTTCTCACTTCTGTCAACAAGAAAGTAGGCTTAAGTTTTTCTCCTTATGTGTCTGCAATCTATCTTCATCCTGATGTTGTCAGGCAGGTAGTAAAAGGCATAGCCACTTTAAGACAAGGTGTTGGTCACTTATTCCATGTTTAATAGTTATTACCCGAGTTGTTGCTTCTAGGACATAATCCACAAAACCAAACTGAAAACTCCTTGGCAGAGTTTTGTTCTTAGGGAACTTCTTTGTTTCGTGCTTTTGCCTGTCATTTTGTATGGTTTCCTGCACATAACCTCTAACACATGTGCACGCAGATTCTCACAACCCTATAATTATGATAATTGTTTATCAGCTGAAAATTAGTGTTTAGGGCAGACTGCCTCTTTTTAATTGAGGGTACTTTCATCTGCAGCCCACACTTAGTGTATGCTTTGTCTCATGAATTTATTCATTTTAGTGTTTGGTTTTCTGGGCAATCTGCCTAGTTTCTGATTTTTTTTTTTTTAATTTATTTACAGTTTGCAGTGTTTCAGTTGCTTAGAGCAGCTATTGTGTAGTAATGATGGAAGGCTCTCTGCCCTCTCTTTAGTAGCATTTGGTTATCTTTCTTGTGCTGTGCATAATAATTGGTATTTAACAAGATATTCCAAAATACCAGTCCTCCCTGCCCCTTTGCCTAGGGACATTCATGACCCCCCCCCCCACCGTTATTTTTTTTTACTTATAAGCAAGTTAGGGACAAAATAAATAGATGTTTTTGGAAGTTAATTTTATTATATGAATAGTATACAAAATACATTCATCATGACTAGAAATGTAGGACCAATGTCTTACTTATATCTGTAGCATATATTTTTGATTTGTATAAAAGTAACTTTAAAATTCCAGTTTCTTTAAATAGTTATGCACGAAACACACAAAAACACACACACATAAAGTTACTATCACGGTAAAAGATGCACTCCTCCTTTAATCAATTTAAGTGGGACTAGCATGTATCTGTTTCATGTTTGACATTCTTATGGGCTGTTAAAAAAAAGATACAGATTTAAAAAAAAGAAGAAGAAGAAGAAACCTAAGTTACATCTTTTAGCATTTGGACAGATTTGTCCCCTGGGCTGAAACTAATGTCTGAGTATCATTTCTTGGACTAACTAGATACAGACCTGCACAAGGTTTCATTCAATCCCATTCCATCCACATTGTTACACACAGATTATCTCACAAGTCCTAGAAGGAAGTGCTTGTTCTTTGTTAGTGCCAACCATTTTTGTCATAAGTGGCAAATGTTTCTATTACTGTCAGTTAGTGTTTTAACTTTTCAGTGCTGCTTTAATGAAAAAATGCTTTGCAATTAGATATACCCATTACTACAAGCTCCATTTTCTTTCTACATGAAGACTAGATGAAACCACTTTTAGGATGCACTCATGTAGCCTGAGTCCTTAAGCTAAGTAACAGAATCCTAATAGATTTTCTTCTCTGAGGCGCTGGGGATTCGAAACATGGCCCTTGCGCATGCTAGGGAAGTGCTCTCCAAGAGGAGCTATTTCTTCAGCTCCCCTGATAGATTTTCTTCTTTGGAAAAAGGGTATATACTAAGATCTCTTGGTTATTCAGAATTAATTATTAAAATCAAGATATCACATGAAAAGCTAAGGTTCTCTTTTTATCACTAATTGCTGAATCCTTATTTGATCTGAAAGACATTGGAAATTGAGTGGAGTCTTCTGTTTAACCTCTAATTACCTGATTTATATTACTGCCGGCTGTTGCAGGAGCTTTTGTGTAAAGATATAGAAGGAGAGCAAATATTTCTTCCCTCTTCTGGCCTTACCTGATTCTGTTTAGATTTAGTTCCTGGTGGAGGCTGCCTCACTTCTCTGTCCTGGCTAGAGAGTTCCCCAGAACTTCCATGGGGCACCCACTGTCTCACTGGGGAATGCGCTGACTCTCCCATTTCTTCATACAAAGAACTTAAACAAGAAATGTGGCAAATAGGGAAATAAGCATACATTCTTCTAATACTTAAAGAGTTCAGGTCTTTGATTTAAGTTACATGCATAAAAGGAAGCATGCTCTGCTCTCCCAGAAGTGATTCACTGTTGCCTGTTCAGCTCTTGACTGGTTCAGCAGGTGCATACATCCCAAATACACAAACCATAACTTACATAGACAGCATCCAACAGAGCCATGTTAGAGACTCGGGGTGCACTTATCTCTAGATCCTGGGGAAGGAGGCACCCTTTCTTACCCTGTCTCCCTATTTCTACCCTGTCTCCCTATTCCCACCATCTTCAGACCCAAGGCAAGGTCCAAAGCAGATGAAATAGGCTTTTCTTTATTTGATGGCTCATTAGTTAATATCCTGAGTCCCAACTGTAGAGACATCTTGCATAAATTACATATCACCTTTTTTTCTCAAGGAGCATAAAGTGCTTAATAAACATAGATTAATGCTCTTCCACATCCTTCCAGATTAGCATGAGACAGTGGAATCTCTACTAAATAAAAGGAATCACAATTGACTTCTCTGCTTCAGGTCCCAACTCTGGATGACTTGGTTTGGCTGGTACAGAGATGGAGTTTTCACTGTGCCTTACTGGGTTTTATTCCATCAGTTCTGGTTTTGGTGCAGAGAAAACCCTCAATAAGACTGCATTCTCATTCTCCTCAGCTTCCTTTTATAATAACTGTACACAACAGGATAATACAAAAAGTTAAGTGTCTTTGTCTATATATTAATATTTAAAATAGAATCTGACATCATTTTTAATGCAGCTATGAGCCCAACAGTAGACAATCCTAACAGACCAAGAGACCACTTAGCTTCCCATGAGCAACAGGTGCCAGATCATCATGCCCTGGGAAGTTCTCAGTGTATTTCACTAGAGAGACTGACGGTATGGGCTCCGAGTTGAGTGCCACTCTTATTGCTATAAATCAAAACATGCCACTCATAGGAATGGGAATAGAACCAGTC
Organism: Sciurus vulgaris; assembly: GCF_902686455.1. NCBI lineage: Eukaryota > Metazoa > Chordata > Mammalia > Rodentia > Sciuridae > Sciurus > Sciurus vulgaris. Next base: position 161,992,316 of record NC_136464.1, on the reverse strand, counting down.
CTATAGGCAAAGTTAAGATTTGCTTTAATAAAAAAAAAAAAAAGTCCTTTTCTTGTCTTCCAGAATCCAGGAAATGTCCCTTCTCTGTCCTGTCTGCTCCTGGCTGGTATCTTGAAAGTCCACTGGTCAGGATTAGGAAGCCATGGCAGTGGCACTGCAGATGCCCTCTCCTATTCCCTCCTGACGTGGGGCATCTCAGAGTCTATCTTATGCCTTCTCTAGTTTTCTCTCTCTTCCCCCTCCTTTTTCCCATTCTTCCTCTCCTCCTTACATGTCTTCTGAGACACTGCTTAGGCCAGCACATGATCCCTCCAGCTAAAGGGCTGGAGGTTCTGGAGCTGCAGGGCTGACTCAGTAGAGTTCACGTTGTGTGGCATGACCAGTGATCTCCTGAGTCCTCTTGTACTGTGTGCCCTGAGGCCTCGGGCTGGAACAGGTAAGTCATTGGGCTTAGAAAGGGTTTCTCTAACAGCAAATAATATGAGGATTGAGCAGTAGTGTTCTTCACTTGTCACTATTCTGGGGTTACATTCTTGTTAGTCAAAGAAAAAAGAAAAGAAAAAGCACTATTAAGTCACAAAAAGCAGCTGGCTCCTGTGGAAAGGTAAAGGTGTAAACTCATATATGCATAATACTGGCAAAAGCTAGTTTTCTGGGAATGCAGGTACACTTGTGCTTCTAGAAAGAAGGTCGTGTCACTCCTTAGGCAGGTGGGGTGGAGTACAACACCACCGAGTTGTAGTCTGGGGGTGGAGAGCAGCATGAATCCTCCTTTCCCAGCTCTGAGTTGTCATGCACAGATCTAATGTGTCCACAGCTGGACAGGCAGAAGCCAGGCCTGGTGATGTCAGAAAGCCCTGACTCCTTACTTTTACTGGTTACTCTCAAGCTAAAAAAGAGAAAAGGAAAACAAATGTACAGAACAGGTTTCTCAAAAGCCACTCTCCTAGTGGGACATTTGTCCACATCTGTCCTAGAATTAATTAGCCCCACCTCAGTGTCATCAGATTTTCTTTGTTCTAAAACTGACGCTGCCTTCCTCATGCCAGCTTGGTGTCACTGGGCAAAAGGAGGCATGCCAGGGGCTAAGGGTGTAACACATGATTAGACAGTACAAATCCATAATTCCAGGTAGAAAATAACTCCAAGTCTTAGGTATTCTGGGGTAAGGTAACTTATGTGATCAGCAAAAAAAAAAGACCCTTACCCCCGGCTTCCAAATCCAGGGAACCTGTGAATATCAGCTCATATGGCAAAAAATATGATTAAGCTCAGGTCTAGAGAGTAGACCCTTATCCTGAATCATTTGAGTGAGGCCCAGATACAATGACATGAGGGGCAGAGGGAGATGCATGAGCACAGAGAGAGGAGAAAGCCATGTGAAGACGGGGCTAAGAGGTCAGCCACAAGCCAAGGAATGCCCACAGCCACGGGGCTGGAAGAGGCAAGGAACGGGTTCTCTTCCAGAGCCTGTGGAGGGAACTTGGATGCTGATACCTTTGGACTTGTGGCCTCCACAACTGTGAAAAAGTAAATTCCTTCATTTTTAAGTAACCACATTTGTGGTGATTAATTAAAACCATCTTAAGAAACAAGAAGTGGCACACACAAAGGTGGGTACATTTGACTTTCTATTGTGCTTGTGTTCTAGAGAGAAAACTTTTTAAATTATGAGACTATGTTTTACCAGCAAGGCTCAAGGGTGGTTCTGAAGGTTACATCCAGTCTACGACAGATACAGGGGAAAAGAAGCTTCTCCTGTCCTTTCATATTTTAATTTTTTAAATGGACCTTTATTTATTCATTTTTCTATATGTGGTGCTGAGAATCAAACCCAGTGCCTCACACATGCTAGGCAAGTGCTCTACCACTGAGCCTCAACCCCAGCCCCAACATATTTTAATTTTTGTTGTGGTATAACAGGAGCTGGGACAAGGAGAGAACCTTATGAATGACTGCTCTGGAGGAGCACATCTGTGTTCTTAGAGGACAGGATACAATGTGTGGCTTTCTTTTCCTCAATAAAAATCAAGAAAAAAGTAGTTACCCATTTACTGATGTGTTCTAATAGAAGAAGAAGAAGAAAAGAACAGTAATTGATTTTCTCCTCTTATCTGTTATTTCCTCATCATGTCCTCTAATTTTCTGTCTCAGCTCTGGCACTTTTGTTCTGCTCACCTTAGAAGGAGCAAGCATGCAAATGTTTGTCTGGAAATGTCCTTGTCTTTCCAATTGACCTGGTGAATTATGCTAAAAATCCTCTGGGGGGATTTGTTGCCGTCCTTGGATTTGGATCACAGTTCAACAAACTATAGCCCATAGGTAGGCCATCTATTTTGTTTTGTTTCCTTCTAAACAAAAGCTTTATTAAATGTAATTCACATACTACATAATTTACCTATTTAATGTGTGCAAACCAATGATTTCCATATTGTTATAATTGGATCTTTAATGTCCCCCAAAGGTCCATGTGCTAAAGGCCTGGTCCCCAGGGTAGTGCTACTGGGAGATGGTGAAAGCTTTAGGCAGTAGGGCCTAATGGAGGTCCTTAAGTCACTGGGGACAAGACCTGGAAAGGGATTGTGGAACCCTGGCACCTTCTCTTTCTTTCTTTGTTGGGGGGCCACTAGGCAAGCAGTTTGCCCCACCACAAGCTCCCAGCCATGACATCTGACACTCCCATCAGAGGCCCAAAGCAATGGGTCTGCCTGATCTTAGGGTGGAATATGCAAAACCAGGAGCCAGTTGGTTATCTCAGTCAGGTATTTTGTTACAGTAATGTGAAGCTGACTAGCAAGTATGTACACAAATTGTGCAACCATCACAACAAATTTGGAACATTTTGATCATTCTCCAAAACCCAGATGCCGTATCAGTCTCTCCTCCCCTTCATACCACCACTCTAGGCAACTACCACTCTATCTCTTTAGATTTGCCTATCTGGGCACTTATACGAAAGGAATTATAAAAGACATAAGGTTACATAAGGTTGTATGAATAGGTTATTGTTCTTAGCATAATATTTTAAGGTTCATCCATGTTACAATGTGTATTAGTACCTTGCACTTTTTATTAACAAATACCATTCTAATGTACATATATACCCCATTTTATTTATCCATCAACTGATGGGCATTTGGGTTGTTTCTGCTTTTGACTATTAGGAATTATGCTGTTGAGAACATTTGTATGCAAGTTTTTGTGTGGGCATAAGTTTTCATTTCTCTTAGGTATATAATTAAAAGTGGAATTACTGGGTCATTTTGTTAATTGTTTAACCTACTGAGCAACTATTAACCTGTTCTCCAAAGTGAGAACATTCTCCTAGTAAGGTATAAATGTTCTAATTCCTCCATTGCTTTGCAACAGACTTTTTGATTCCAACCATCCTCAGAGGTGTCAAGTGGTACCTCAAGGCTGTTTTTATTTGCATTTCCCTGATGACCAATGATGCTGAGCATCTTCCATGTACTCATGGCCCTGCCTACTTGCTTATGTGGCTGCCAAACTGACCAGCTTACTATATGGTCTTTGAGAAAAAGTTTGCTTGACCCCTGACTTAGATGAAGGAGGAGTAGGTTCTGCCTTTGGGTGAAAGGGCAGGCATTTGGGTCAGGAAAGGAGGAAACTTCTGATAGAGATATGCTAGTAGAGACTAGCATATCTACCAGCGGAGTAGAAAGCACGATCCCAAGCAATTCTGACAGTAATGGCCACAGTATGGAGGGAAAACTGACCGAACAAGCCAGGGATCTGGAGAGAAATCTCAAGTGAGAAAAGGGCCACAGGATCAACAAGAAGTAGAAAGTCCCTATTTGGAAGAGTTGCTTCTCAGGGTGGCATGTCTTAGGCCTGGCAGTACCGGGACCTCTCTGGTACAAACCTCCTGGCCCAGGGAACAATGGGGGTCATTGTTTCCCACTCTCCTAAGCATGTTTCCACCCACACCCCTCACAGCGGGGCTCAGGCCCTTTCCTCTAAGGCTCTGTGCTTCACATGTTTGGACTCTGTGTTGTCTAGGAATTTTCTGAACATTTTCCTCTCTTAAACCCCAGCCTTCCTTCTCAGAGTCTGATATGCATTTGCCCAATTCTATGGCCCCCTTCCTTGCCCTTTGGGGGAAAACAGCTTTTCTGTTCAGGAAGGCAAGTAGTCTAGTCCTCAGATACCCCCCCATTAAACCATCTTCCCTGGTATCTTCCTTCACCCTCCCCACATTGGTTGATGACAGAAAAGATGCTCAGCTTCCTTACTCAATCTTTAGTGAGGCCTTGGGTTTGCTGTCAGTCCAGGTGAAGCGTTTCAGCAAAGGGGAGGTCAGCAGCATGCTACTGTCCAACTGATAATCCTAGTGGGGAAGAAAAGAAGGTTAAACACTTGCTTGGCCTTGCCTGGCCCAGAGGTGTCCACACTAAGTCTGGGGGATGATACTGGGATGTACCTAGGAGGTGGCTCCAGGCGCTGCCCTCAGCCTCCACAATCCCTGCCTACTGACACAAAGTGCTTTCTACATATTGTCAACTACAGACTTGGTCAGTTACAAGAAATGTCTACTCACAGTGACTCTTCAGCCCTTCCTCCTGAAGGTGAAGTAAATAGTAAAACAAAAGGAAAGCTGCAGGTAACAGTTTAGCACTTTCCACAGGAAACTTTTATGTGCATTACATAGATATATTAAAACTAATTTTGGCAGATAATGGTTGGTTATGGGAATGCTTTCATTTGGTGGCTACAATATGTAAAACGTCTGGGAAATTATAAGGACATAGTTCAATTTCTTAAAGATTCTACAGAATCTTCAGACTCTCCTTGGTCATAATTCCCCATGATTGGGTTTCATTGAGTCATCTTTAGCACTGAGGTGTTTTTGGTGGGGAGGTACCAGGGATTGATCTCGGGGGTACTTCACCACTGAGCCACATCCCCAGCCCTATTTTGTATTTTATGTAGAGACAGGGTCTCACTGAGTTGCTTAGGGCCTCACTTTTGCTGAAGCTGGCTTTGAACTCACCATCCTCCTGCCTCAGCCTCCCAAGCTGCCAGGATTACAGGCGTGCACCATCGCACCCAGCTTAGCACTGAGTTTTTGCAGACTCTCCGTGACTATTAATATGGCGTATTCTAGTAAATGGATCCCATACCATTTTCCTGCCTCCCCTAAGACTCTTACTGAGCTGTTCACATTTTTATCAGTAAACACCTAAGCAAACAAGCAAATGATCATAATTCACTGCTATATTCAGGTTAGTGTTAAAGTTGAGAAATCTTCCATGTTTTGCTCAATATTGTTTTCTTGAACTTGAACCCAGTGTACCAAGCAACAAAACAAAATTCCCATCTACTTTACCTTTGTGTTCTGCTAATTAAAATTTAAATGTTTATATTTTAAAATCATCTTGTCCCCCTGTCTGGTGTGTTGGACAAGGTTTTGGTGTTTTTGAATGTGACTATGCTCATCTCATAGCCACACTGACTATGGTGATGAACTTTGAATTGTAGTTGTTCTTCCAGGTCTTTGTGGAACACAATCATCATCAGCATTTCTCTAACTTTAATGTGCACAGGAATCCCCTGGGGATCTGTGACAAGGTGGTATCTAACTTAATGAGTGTGGGTGGGTCCTGAGAGCCAGCATTTCTGGCCTGCTTCTGGACTTTGGCACTGTGTTTGTTTGGAGATCACATGCAGAGTACTAGGATCTGCCCTAAGAGAAGTGCTGTCCTGTCCCATCTTCCTCTCCTCTCCTCTTCTCTCAACCCCACATCCAAGGACTTTAGAAAGAAGAGCTGGAGAGAGGCCTCTTGTTTGCCAGGCTGTCCTGGTTGGCTTATCCCAGTGTGTCTGAGAAGGACCATGGCTGTTCAGCCTGCAGAACCTGAGGGTGAAAGGGCCTGGAGGCTAAGTGAACGTCTTCTAGACTCAAAGCTCACAAGTTCCAACCACTGACAACTAGGAGTTCCCATAGTACTTTGAAAGCAAGAACATATCATTAAAAGCCAATAGGCTTAGAAACACATGGAATTCTAGAAGGGATTAAATTCCTACAAACAAGGACGTAGGCCCTGGAGTGAATTATGGGCCATCTTCAAACCATGTAATTCTACCTTCAAATTAGTTTTGCATAGCTAAGGCTTGTTGTCAGTCTCCAACAATGTAATGGGCTTTTTTTGTTTGTTTTGTTTTTGTACTGGGCATGGAATCCAGTATACCCCCTGTCCCTTTTTCTAATTTTACTTTAAGACAGGGTCTCACTAGTTACTGAGGCTGGCCTAGAACCTTCCATCCTCCTGCCTCAGCCTCCTGAGTCACTGGGATTACAGGCGTGCACCACCATGCCCAGCTAATATTGTCACTTTACTGGTCCTCACCAAGAGCAACTAGATTCTTCAATTGGTATTTGGATGGAATTGGGCAAAGGGTCCTGTTCAGTGCACTGAGTAGCTTAACTTCATGACTTACATCAAACATGGAGGTGGCATTTGGTGAAAGTTCTTCAAAGGTTTTGATTCTTTCCAGACTCATGAATTTGAAAGCATTTACATATCTAATGACAAAAGAAAGAGAATGATCAAAACAGGAAAATGCACATGCCTTCAATTATCAGGAGTTCATAGGTACTGTATCATGGCTAAGATAAGCCAAAATTCCATTTGCTATCGGGGAATTGAACCCAGGGGTTCTCTACCACTAAGCTACAACCCCAGTCCTTTTTATTTTGTATTTTGAGACCGGATCTTGTTCAGATGCCCAGGCTAGCCTCAAACTTCTGATCCTCTGGCCTCAGCCTCCTGAATTGCTGGGATTATAGTCATGTGCCTCCACTCCCAGCACAATTGCCTAACTTATAGCTCAAATTTTCTGCTATGCTGACTGGGAATCCTCACAGCAATGACACTTCCTACCATAGGTGTCAATTCACATGTCATAATTTTCAGCAAAACCCCAAAAGGACCCACTCTGTTCACTTATGGAATCAGAAAACATTAGGCCTGTAAGAGACCTAAAACATCATTTGACTCAAACACCTTATGGTACAAGGAGAAAAATGATGCATAGGGGAGTGATGTAACTATCACTTATAGTTCCTACTTCCCAAAAGGATGTAGAATTACAAATAAAATGACCTTTCAAGGTTACAAAGCTGATTTAATCACATAACTGAGTCTTAAGGGCTAGTCTTGAATATTCTGTACTGTGAATACAGATTGGTAAAAAAGAATAGGATTTGCATAATTTCTCTATTGCTACTTACAGTTTTTTGTTGACAACTTATTAGGAAAGACCATCAAGGAGATCCACTAGACAGTGACTCACAGGCAAGTTCACCTATTGATTAAATTCCTTAGACTGATAATCTATCGCCATCAACATCCTAGGCAAGCTCCTTTTGGGGCCTAAGGCTAAGGAACATACTCGAAGAGTCTAAATTACTTTGACACTCCATTCCCACCCCTGTTTCTAACCCAATCAGGCTTTGCTAAGGTATTTATTCCAAGCTAGTCTTCTCATCTTTAAAAACTGGATGACTCTTCTGCTTTGGCCTCTTGGTGACCTGAAATCCATCACAGGTCTGGGTTGCTCACTGAGTTTCTTCAAAGCCTGTCATAGATAGCTATCAATGTTTTCTGATTGTTGCAATTCTCCCCCATGCCTTCCGTGGTGGCAGAACTGAAGTCAAAAGCTAAGGACTGTGCCTACTGCAGATAAAGTAGATAGAAGGCCCACAAGACCTTCTAATGGTCCAAAAAGAGGTCTTGACTGCATAGGGTACAGGGAGGGAGGGTCAGAACTTCTGGGTTAGATACTCTCGTCTCCCAATTTTTAGCCACACAATTTTGACAAGCTCTCCTATTTGGAGTCTTAATATCCCCATCTGTATAACAAGCAATATATACTTCACAGGATTGTTTTCAATATAAAAGAACTTTATATATCTAAAGAGCCTAGCATAGTGCCAGATGACAGCACATGTCTGTGTAACTATGAGGACTGAATGTGTTTAATATGTGTGTAATTATGAGCACTAACGAGCAGATCCCAGGCCAGCAGAGACCCTCAATAAATATTTGTTCCTTGCCTTTTCTCCAATCTCCTCTGTGGTAATGCAAGATGTTAATTTGTTAAATAAGAAAAAAAAAAAAAAGGCCAGTTTTATTTGTTTAGTTTTATCTAAGTTTTAATCAAAAAAGTTAATGTCATGGGGGAAAAAAGAGGGATAGTTCTAGAATAAAATTAAAGAAACCTAAGGAAATGTAATGTGTTATTCTGGATTCTTTAAAAAATAACTATAAAAGACATTTGAAGAAAATTATGGAAATTTGAACATTAGATGATAGTAAAGGATTTCTTTGGTATGATAATTTTGGTGTGGTTACACAGGAAAATGCCATTAGGAGATGTATCCAAAGGATTTAGGGGTAAAGTATTATAGTGCTGTAAGCTCACTTTAAATGGTTCAGGACAAAGAAAAACACAGTCCCCCCAACACACATATGAAATATGGCAAATTGTTAACTGTGGTTAAATATAGGAGGTGGGCATATGGGTGATCATTACCTAGTTCTTTTCTCTCTTTTTGTAGTTTGTTTTTTGGTACTGGATATTTAACCCAGCAGCACTTTACTACTGAGTTACATCCCAGCCCTTTTTGTTTTTTATTTTGAGATGAACTTGCAGTCCTCCTGTCTAGCCTCTCAAGCTGCTGAGTTACAGGCAGGTGCAATGGCATCTGACTTTTTTTTTTTAATGTTTGAAATTTATTTAATAGAAAGGTAGGGGAAATCTTACCTGACATCATCAGAGCTTCCTGAATTAAACTTCGGGGCTGAAATACTGTCCTTGAAAAAGTCCTCAGAGAAGGCCGGAGTTGAGTAGGTAAAGCCACTGTTTCCTGTCAGTATGGCATTGAGTGGGATATAATCCTTACCATCCTAAAATAGCAATGATAGAATTCTAATTGCACAGATTTCTACTTCAACCAATTTCTGTAAAGCATTATGTCAACTTCATCTATTTCATCTGCCCTGTCTTGTGTTCTGAGAGGGTAATTCTGCATTGCAGACATACTTTTAATGGTTGATCTCATCTTTACTATTAATAGCTTTTAAAACAACCAACCAACAAACACACCCCCTTAACTTACAGTCAAAGGCATCTGGCCTTATGAGATTCTAGATAAATTTAGTTTTACCTGTTGCACATTGGCTTGAAGCAAATCACCCAGTTTTTCTACAAGTTCTACAAATCGTGGCCTTTCTTTTGGGTCTTTGTGCCAGCAATCCAACATGATCTGGTAGCTGTTGGGTGAAAGCACACAGAAAGAGCTGAATAGCAGTGATATATTTATATAGATTGCCTGCCATGTTGCAAAATGAGGAGCGTTCATCTTACATATATAGATCATGCTTTTCATAGTAGTGATATTGCTTCATTATTATGATTGGGTCTGTAGCACCAACACATAAAAGGCAGCATAGGCCAGATCTTTCTGGTATTGGGTTCACATGTCCACCAAGGCAGACTAACAAACCAACCCTCCAGAGCTTTTGTGACCCAAGTTCCTTGGAGTGCTTGTGGCTTCTGCAGAATGGAAGGACTGAGTCCTAGGGAACAAGCAGAGCTTCTTGGAAAGGAAACACCACTGTTTTTTGCAGTTAGATGTGAAGTGGAATGTTCTTACACTCACTTTCAAAAGCAGGACAGTGTCCTGAAAGTTAAAAGCAGCTGCAAACACCATGGATGAATAGTTTGCAGTACCCATTTCATTCTTGGGTAGTGACAAAAGTCAGTTTAAGCCAACTTCTCAATAAATATACTTTCAAGTCCTCACAGTTCCCTGGTTTTAGGCTCTGTATCAGATACTGGAGGAGGCACTGTTGCTTCCAAAAGATAAGGTCCCCAAAGTGTGGACTTCAGTTGTTCCTTGTACTGTGTGCAAGGTTCATGTGGGTGGCTGATTATTATTTTGCCCAGCATTTCAGAGCTTGTATTACAAACTGGCCTCCCAACACGAGGCAAAAAAGTACAAGCCAGGCTTCTGGATTTAAAACATCTGTCTTAATATCTCAGAGTCCAAATCTTGTTCTGGGATTCCAATGTCAACAGGTTCCTCTGTGATTCTTCTCCTCTTACATTTCAGATGTAAAAATACTGGACTTCTTTCTTGGTCATGTCTGCTTGGACTAGAGGTCTTTATCTACTCCTCTTTATGAAAAACACATGCCAGAGGTCCGTACACACACTGGATTAAGGATTTCCTCTCTTTGGACTCTCTCTGTTCTGTATGCAATGTTTATTTAAGTTATCTCTTTTTTCAGAATATCCTCTGGACCAGAGAGGGCTCTGACTGAGGCAGATCAAAATCTAAATGGTTGGAACTTTGGAACTGGTCACAACTAGTCTGTAAGAACTATGTAGCCTGGGACCTCATCTCCATAACCCTCACCCAGTGCAGGATCTGGCCTGTAAGTACTTCATAAATATCTCATGAAGGAAGTTAGAGTGGTTTCTGGGAAGAGACAACTCTACTCCTTCCATGAATTCTTCAGTCACACTGCAGAAATTATCATAGGGCTGGGAACTGGGTGTTGCTAAGGGAAAAGCCTAAGGAACTCCAGTAGTCATCCTACCCCTGTCCCTTGTCAGAAGTGTGCCTTCAGTAGCTCCCCAAACCCTTTAGTATATCCCTATTTTGATTCAAAGTATATGAGGTAGCTGATGAAGATAGTAAGAACAAACACAGGAAGGTTTAAAGAAGAGAAGAATATGAGGAGGAAAGCAAAATAAAAACAAGAAAATAAAGGTGAAGTTACGGGAAAAGTTAATATGCAAAGTTACATCAGGATTCTGAACACTTTGAAGAGGCTGACTATAACCTATCAAGAAGGAGCTGGTGAAAAGAAAAAAAAACAATTTTATGATGCACACTTGCTAGGAATTAAAAACAAATGAGTTACTCATAAGAAGTATGGCTGTTTCTAGCAATGAAATCTGAAAGGGGGTCCTCCTAGACTTCCTTCAACATCATTACCAGTCAGGCAGTAAGGACTTCACTGGATTGCTATGTACAATGTATCTCCATGTGGCCAAAGCCTTCACAACCAAAAATGCCATTCCTTAACGACAATTTTGAGAGGCAAACAATGTGTTACAGGTGAATGTATCCCAAGGGTCTGGTTTAACCAAGAGAACAATTCTAGGTACCTAGGGGTCTGGAGGCACCATGTGGTCTTTAGACATCTTCCCCTGGGCACTGGTCTTCAGAAGAAAGCTGTCCAGTGGAATTTGGTTTCTATTTTCTGATAAGTAACGAGCAGATATCCTGAGTCTTTGATTAAGGGGCAGGAGCTCATAAAGATCATACAAAGAGAGGACTCTTCCACTCAGATGTTTGATCTTAAGTTCCTGTCCTTAATCCTCATCCAAGACTGTGGATTAAGGCTCTTCTCAGAAGGGGATTCTGGGGTCTCTTCCGCCCCCGTACCTAATTCACCTGACTTCAGGGGTGGTGGTGGAGGTCAGCTGGTTCCAGGAGCTGTGGAGGCCTTTTGGAGGGCCAATATGGGGCACTGTTGCATTGGAATGCAATTTATAGAAACTGAAAAAACTGGAAATGAGGAAGCAACCACTAACTCTCTAATTCTGGTCTACTGTTCCTCCTCTCTGAGACACACAGGACAGGTAGCCACAAGCACCCAAGGGCACAAGTATCTCTGCCCCATAGCACTGCTGATTAAGGGCTCAAGATACTTTCTCTTGAGTTCTGTCAAGATTGGCTGGCCATTCAGGGTCCCCATGCCCACCTAGAACCTGCCTACTAGAAAGGGCAGAGACAACACAAGACTTATAGTATATATAACCCTACATGGATCTCTCATTTTAAGGTAAGTTTACACATTTTACTAATTTATTGTAGGTACAAAAATATATATTACAGAGACAGGTGGTCACTAGAAAAAAATCTGAGTTACCTCCCCTCAGGGTACACTGGCTATGGCAGGGATGGCCTGCTTCTGCCTTACTGCACTCAAGCCTAATCATCCAAGGCTCTTTTACCTCTAGCAATAGGCAGGTTCTAGGAGGTGGTTGGAAGAACATCAAATATATATCTAGAAAATCTATAAAAGATAGCAATTGCAAGGAAGGCTTGGACCAGCAAGCAACATGGAGCCTGAGCCCCGGCAGCTCATCTCCACCAGTGTCGCCATTCATGGCAAACAGGAGCAAGCCACTGTTTGGGAGTTCCTGACCTGGAGCAGGACTCCCCATGCTTCTCTGCTGAAACTAGCAACAGGGACCACCTCTGACCGCTGGCTGTTCTCTAGTGTCATTTGTGGTTTCTCATTTCTAGATTCTACTCCTCCAACATACAATTCAGTATGAATTATCTCAGAAAATACCAAAGGAAAAAAAAAAAAGAAAGAAAACATTCATCACTGTGTCCCTTATTGAAAGGCATCTGACTAAACAGGCTCTGGGTGAGGAACCAACGATTCCACTCAATGTTATATGGTTTTTTACCACTAAGTAAACAGGTTTAATAAAGTGAAGAGATACCAGTTGCACCCAAGTTGGGGTGAGGGGACTGTGGGAAGAGTTTCTTTTCCAAGCTATCACCCAAATTCCCAGTGCTCATCACTATAGGCCAGGTTCAGGTCACAGAATCCCAGTTCTGAAAAGCTGCCCTTTATCCTCACCCCTTCCTACTGCTGGAACAGACAAGAGAACCCCATCAGCTTTCATTTGCTTGAGAAAAATGGCTGAAGGCTTGAATGCTGGCCTTCTGAGAAAAATTTTCACCAAGTCATATCTTACTTTTTAAATTTTGTAAAATAAACTCTTTTTCCAAAATTGTGGAACCACACCTCTGTCTATAGTTTGCTTAGAGCTCAGGAAGTTTATGTAAAGATTTGAAGACTTGATAAAGTCCAGGGGAATTTTTAGTCCAAAGTTGAGGTTACTTTGCACCTCTAGAGTTATTCTGGCCCAGAACCTGGACCAGAACTGGAAACATACCCTACAGGTATGTAGGATGATGTTGTGGACTCTAAACTCAGACTGAGTTTGCTCAACTGATTAGCAGTGTTTTGTGCCTTGGCTTTCTTATCTGTAATATGGAGTTAATAGCATCACATACTTTATCAGGTTGTCATGAGCATTAGGCAAATTAATATACATTAAAAGTGCTTAAAATGTTGGCACTCATAAGCACTAAATAAACATTTAGTTAATAAATACTATATAACAACTGCAATTATTGCTGTTAGTAATTGAAAATTTAGATTTTTGGATTATATCAAAGTGAAGGACACATTTAATGCATAACATGTATGAGTGTATCAGAGTACCATTTCTTCTGGGGAATGTGTAGTGTATTACTAACTTAACAGCCCCTGTGGTCAAGAAAATCAGTATGGAGGCTGGGTTCTAAGTCTGTCTCCTCTGCTACTTAGCTGAGAGAGGGCATACTTCTCAGTCTTAGTTTTGATACTTGTCAAATTCAGATTATAACATCTGCCCTACTTGATTCTGAAGGTTGTAGGAATTTCACATTAGACTACATGGGGAAAACATTTAGGAAACCATAAAGTGTAAACTGATCTCATGTTAAAGTAGTCTCCTGCTGTTGCCCCCTTGCACTGAGTTAAAGGGCTCAAGAAAGTGAAATCTCGTAAGGCCTGTTTCGCTCTGCAGCCCCAGAAAGAGACCTTGCCTCAAACTTCCTGTGCTTTCCTGAAGAAGCCACCATATAAGACTGACAATAACAATCTCCTGCCTCCTCCCTGCTTACAGGTTGCTCCCCTGCCCTCCCGTCAGGCCTGAGTCCTCTGTCTCCCTCATCCAGTTCCCTGTCCAGGGTCTGACTTAGCCTTGTCTCAAGATGATGAAGGAAAGAGCCAGTGACCTTGCCCTCTGGCCAAGCCCACGCTTCCTCCACTATCCGACTCCTCCCCAAAGGCCATCCCAGGGCTCCGACAGGACCCCATTGTGTGGATAGGATGGGGAGGGCTGCCTGCCTCTTCAGGAAAGGCGGTGCCGCCTCAGGGAGGCCCAAGTCCTTGTCAGCAGCTCCACAAAGTTGCAAGTGTCATCACATTCTTGTTCAGGCCTCAAAGTGCAAAACATGCACACAGTCTCAGGAAAAGAGCACCCAAGAGAGGCGAGCAAGTACAACCCAACAATGGAGAAAGCCTTCACACGGAGCCTGTCGCCGTCCTAGAGTCACCGGAAGGATGGCACAGTGGGAAGGCACCTCAAGTAGCTGTCTGGTTCAGCAATTCCAGACAGCAGCACAGCCTATTTCTAGAGGATTTTAAAGAAGGTGCATTGCTCATGTTGCCTTCTGTGGAGTGTGATCATAGCTTTGGTCAGAAAATTCCTCTTTTCCCCTCCTACGCTTCCCGTCCTACAGTCCAAAGCATGCCCCTCGTGGAATCACTGGACTTATGGTCAGTGGTGCTTCCAGCCCTTGACCTTGTGATGACTTAGCTCATTAGGCTCCCACTTAGAGAGTGTGGTTAAAGTCTTGCATTCTCTTGTTGGGTGGTCTATTCTTTTTGCCAGGATTTATACCTAAAAATTGAATTTCTAACTTCAGTTCCCAGCTAGAGGCCTTGAAAAGTCATGCCAGTGATCAGGAGGAAATAGGTGGGATGAATCAAGGACAATGTACCACTTCAGGAAAATACTCCCAGCACAGAAGGGCCCAACAGAGGCTGAGGACAGGGAGCCCTGAAGAAAAGGAGAACTGTTGTATCCTTCAATACAGGGATTCTAACACATCAGCCTCCTCAGAGGTGCCCTGGTGAGGAATGAAGGAAGCTGGCTCACATTTCAGGAGTTGCGTACTCAGGGGCCCTCATCCTCATGCCTTCTTTCAGACGACTGCAGAAGTCCTCATCCATTTGTACTCCTGGGTATGGAGACCCACCTGCGGGAGACAGGGTGGGGAAACACAGGCACATTATAGTTTGGTAGTACAAAATACCATAAGGGGACAATTGAGTGCTTCTTTCCTCCCTTTAAAGTAATATTTTAGTAATTAGACACTGTAATTGAACATAATGATTGAATAATAAAACATGGTGATTGAAGTGGATGTCAATATAGGGTAGAACACACAGAGGAGGTTAGCAACAGGGACACATACTTTGCTATTTGGTCTCAGGGTATTAAGTTCTTGTGTCAAAAGACCATTCCTATGGCTGCTCCTGTTTCTTTGACAGGGGAAGCAATAATATGAAGAGTCCCTGCTTTGTCCCCACAAAGATCTCTAAAGAATTCCCTTCACTACAGTCTCATTCCTTGGGTTAGTGGCCTTTAAAAAGCCAGTGGATTTTGGCTAGGATATTTAATGGATCATGCCTACCTCAGTGACAGTGATTTTAATCTTGCAGCACTGGGGACTAGGACTTATAATAGGCCTGAAGGAGTTGGGGGGTCTTGGGCTCCAGAACAAGGTTGAATATATGGGTTGTGGTTTGCTCACGGTCAGGAGTCTGCAGAGATGAAGATGCCAGAGGGACGTAGACTTTGCCCTTTGCCAGCATGACTCAGATTCTCCTGTACCCAGTCCTTTTAGGGGTATCCCTGACTGTGGATAGAGTGGGGAAGTCTTCCCAATCTGCTCTGTTCCAGCCCTCAAACCTAGTTTATCTCAGTATGTATTTGTCTCCACTTTCTTGTGATTACTGCTGGTAGGAAGCAGCTGGGAGACATGCAGTGCTGGTACTGTGTCACTGCAAAGGCCATTGTAACTGCCTAGTGGCTTTCAAAGACTGGAAGCAACAGGTGCCTGTCATCGAAAGCAGGGGAATGATTTTTACACATTACAGGAAACCAGTGATATTACTGGATGACTTTTATTTGCTGAGAAAGGCAAATTTTTGGCAAAGTTCAAAGGACTCTTGGCTAGAACTTGTGTTTGGGAGGCCTCACATCATTATCAAGTATCTGGGAGCAGATGTGGACTCCATGCACGTTTATGGAGAGGAGAACCCAGTAAGGTTACTAGAAACCCTCAGTAGATGTATTGCAGGCAGAATCAACATAACCAGTGTTCTTTATTGTTCACTTGCATAAAGCAGTGCAGGGCTATGTCATGTGCTAATATTGGAGGCACTGAAAAGACATCTCTCTCTCTCTCTCTCTCTCTCTCTCTCTCTCTTTTTCCAACTAAAGGGATAAGCTTGACTTTAGTTCTGCTGGGTTTCAAAACAGCTCTTTTTTTAATGAGGCCAAGAAGTATATATGGTGCAATGGAGAGGAACTCATATAAGACAAGAGAAGCCATGGACTCCAGTCCCTGTTCCAATCACTTAAAGTATTCTGAAACCCCCTCTAAAAAATAATAGGGCAAGAACTAAGGTATGCCAGTCAGCAATTCTGTCACTGTTTGACTATGTGACCTTGGGCAAGTGATTTTACCTAATGCCTCACTTTTCTCATTTGCAGAATTGGAATAAATCCAGTAACTGTTGTTGTGACATTTAAACTAGAACATCATTTAAACACAGGATTGCCTGCAAATACTCAATGAATTAATATCAGCTTTTACCATTATGGTTGTGCCTCTTCTGTCTTCAGCTACCTTGAAGCACAAACTTTCTTAGCTTACCAGAGGTGCCACAGGCTTCAGTTTGGGTCTTACTATTCTCTGCCTGCTTCCTTGGACCCTGTCCCTCCATTCAATTCAAAGCCTATCTTTTTTTTTTTTTTTTTTTTTACCGGGGATTGAATCCAGGGATGGTTAACCCCTCAGCCCCATCCCCAGTCTGTTTTATTTTTAATTCTGAGACACGGTCTTGCTAAGTTGCTAAGGCCATCCTCCTGCCTCAGCCTCCTAAGTTGCTGGGATTATGGGGATATGCTGCTGCACCTGGTCTCAAATCCAATCTTAATCCCTTCAGAAATTCCTGACTCCTTCTGGGATGTGGCAGTGTCTGTTACTCATCTTTTACACAACTACCTTGGCTGGATCTGTGGCTCTTATAGACCGGCACCCAGACCTGAGAGGGCTGGGTGGATGCAGAGTAGGAGGCAGCACCACCACAGGCTGCCATGCTGCAGGCAAAGCCCACTGCAGCAGCAACTAGGTTTGCACCCCCATGGCGTGCAATGGACCACTGATGCCTCCTGCTTCTAATGACACCTTACCCACTGTTTCAGCTGTGCTCATCAGGTTTTCTTCTGAGAAGAAATTCTGAGGAAGCAGGTGATACAGGAGGGAAAGGGTAAGGGCATCAGACATGTGGCTGTCTGAGGCAAGGAAGAAGGGGACAAAGGCAGAGAAAGATAAACCTGATTTCAGATTTTCTACTGTCTGACCTTGTTCATGTTTGTATAAGCCATTTTTACACACACACACACACACACACACACACACACACACGCACACACACACCACAAACTCTTCTAAGAGGCGACTGGAATTCATGCCCCTGCCACAGTTTGCAATTTGAGTGCTGATCTCAAGGTTGTGTCTATTCAAAGGATGCCTGACAGAAGATGCAGATGCTTATTTCTAGGCTGTTTGATCTTCCCTCCTCCAAATTTACCTAGGGAAAAGATTTCCCACAGCAACACTCCATAAGACCACACATCACTCTTGGTGCTGTAGATTTTGTCAAAGATGGATTCAGGAGCCATCCATTTCAGAGGAAGTCGAGTCTGGAAGAGGGTAAGGGAGCCTTGAGAAGAAGGGAATGAAAACAAAGCATCCCACCCAAGTGCCTATGGATCCCCTCCCACTTTAATGCTTGGCCCAGAAATCATTTTCTAGAGCAGCCATGCTTTCCAAACAGAGAAAACTCATAGGGTGTGCAGTGGTAAGCTAGAAGACAGCACTGCAGACTATGTTGAGCCCTCTGAAGGCAATAAATGTTTAGTAAACCCCTCAGATACACCACTGTGTTCTAACTCCATGGCTCTGAAAGAAAATACTCCCCCCCCCCCCCCCCACCGCAAAGAAAAGGCTACGTTCCCCAGGGACATTGAAGGGTTGAGAAAGAGTGATCTGAGTTAGAAGACATTCTGAAAATTTGTGGTGATTTTTCTGGAATTTTTCCTAAGAAGAAAAAATTTAAAAGGCATTCCTATACAAAAAGATAGGAGTTTTAAAGTCATGGTGTGGGAATTTGGGGGCCTAGCTCAGTGGTAGAGGGCATGTTCAGCATGTATGAGGCCCTGGGTTTAATTCTCAGCACCCCCAGTCTCCAAAATACAACATCAAATACAGAGAACAGGCAAAGGTATTGGAAGAAGAAAGATGACTTAATATTCAAATATTTAGTACTTAGAAGAGTGTATGGCTGTTTTTCAGGCATGCAGACAAATTTTCCTTCTCTTTCAGATAGCAAGACTCCCAGGTAGTTAGACTGGGAGTTGGATGGATGGGGATTGGAAGTATGGGCTAATGGAGAGACAAAGAAAAAAGGAAGAGGGGGTGGAGGGCAGGGAGGGGTTGAAAGAGACACAGAAGAACAGAAAAGAGGGACAGACTACAACACAGGTAGATATCATCTGCAGACCAGAGCTCCAAGGAAAGTTTTGCTTTCCCCCACCTCCTTTAAAAAGTGACAGCAGAGCAGTTGTTCTCAAAGTATGGTCCTAGACAGCTATGTCAGCAAGGTCTACAAACTTATTAGAAATGCCAATTCTCAGGCCCCACCCAAAATTTACTGAATCAGGGAGGTTGGGAGTAGGGCCAGCAAAGTGGTAGAGCAAGCCTTCTAGGTGATCTGTAGCTGTAGAGTAATCATCAGAGCTCAGACACAGCTGAAGGCCTCATGGTAGAGGTCAGAGAAGAGAGGACACAGGAGGTCACCCACTAAGTGACAAATAACACTTTGTTCAAAAACAAATGGAGAAGGGGGCCAATGTACGCCAGCAGGGAGATGCTAGGCATGGAAGGCATACAGGGGAGGTAACCAATTTCCTCCCTAGTGAGATAACCCCACCCTTTCCGGAGGTACATACACCTGCTGAATCAATCATCTTGGTTTATTTGAGGGAAACAGTCCAGGCTGTTCTGTTCAATGGTACAAGGAACTCCCATAGGAGCTCAAGGCAGGGAATGATATGGTCTTACCAGGGCCCAACCAAAGACTTCTCAGGTTAGCAAGTCTCAGGCAGTGCTTCGGAAAGGACAGGTACCAAGCCAGGGGTTAGAGACAAACAGAATCAGGAGACAGTGGCTGTTCAGAGTCCCACACAAGGACTCTGGTATGCAACTCATCTGGACTGCTTGTCTTCACAGTAAGCACAGGACAGTTTTCAGAGACTACTGGTGAGGAAGTATAAATATTTACCAAGGGCCTTGGTCTGTGGTTTTAAAATGACAGGGTATAAATGAGACAAATAAACATCAAGCTGACTTACATCTCCTTTTCTCACATAATCAGGATTCTTATAAATATCCCGGGCAAGGCCAAAATCACAAATCTTCACCACGTTGTTCTCAGATAAAAGAATGTTTCGTGCAGCCAAGTCTCGATGAATGCACTATAATAAAACAACTGCATAATCATTGCACTTCCTTATTCTAACCAACTAATTTCCTGTGCCTTCTCAGTGTCATTATTCTTAATTTGAGGATCCATTTCACATGCTACAAAGGAAGCCACTCTCAGTGCACACAGAGTGACCATAAACATGAGGCATTTCTTTACAAATATAAGTCCCCATGGCCCCAAAGTCAAAAAATGCTCTGAATCTGGTGGCTACTGTCTACAAACAGCATCCTGGTGAACTGAGGTGGCAATCTGAGCTTTACCAGTGAGCAAAACATACCCATAACCTTTTATTCTGGCTGGTGGGGGTCAGATCCTTATCCATTTGTGGGAGGCCCCTTGTAGATGAAATGATAGACGCTCTCCAGGGTGGTCCTGTACTCTGAGATTTTGACCAATTTGAAAACATGCCAGAGGGTACTGTGGAGAATGGTTGCTGGATTTGTCTAGTCTGAACCTCCTGGAATTAAATTCTGCCCTTTGGTACCTAGGCTTATCAATCTCAAAATTAATTCCTCATAGCAGGACAAATTCGGGCACCTGGGTTGATATTCATTCTACACTTAAGGACATAGGTATAAGCAGATACTAGGAAAAAGGGATTTATAGCAGAGGCATGTATCCATGCCTGGCAAATGATAAAAATGGGAGAAGACAAGATTTTAAACATTTTCACCATAAAGACAAGATAACTGAGGAGATGAATATGTTTGACTTGATTGAAACATTATGTAATATATACATGTATCAAAACATCACATGTCCCATTAATATGTACAAGTTTTAGGTTTTAGTGTATCGGTTAAAATAAATTTAAACAATTATTTATTTTGTAAAATAAAAATTTTAAAAATAAAACTTCACTTTATTCCTGCTAAATTATTATTTTTTAAAGAAGAAAATAGTAAAGAGATAAGCTGACCTTCCTGGAAGACAAAAACTCCATGCCTCTGGCCACTTGAAAACTGTAAGAAATCAGATCCTCCATAGTGATGGGCTGCTTGTAGAAATCATCAGAATCTGCAAAGCATTAGAACTGTAATTGTTTGTAATGGCTCTTATTATTCCGCTAAACCCCAGTTTATTAGAACAACATTAGCAAAACATAAAACAAACCAACAAGTGGATCAGAGTTCATCTGAATTTCAACATGAACATCAGAGATTTTTCCAGGCCTCCAGCCCATTGGATCCATGCATGGGGGAGGGGGATGACCCGGCCAAACAAAAAGGCCTGAAGGGAGACAATCACACAGTTCTCTGTCAAAATTAGTAACTCTGTAAATAATCTTAATTCAAATCTTATCTCCTCAGGACATTACCCTTCGAGTCTCCCACGGATGTTTATTAGGGTGATAAATAAGAAAAAAATGTCAGAGATGCACAGTATGTTGTAAAAATATCTCAGACTGTAGGACAGGAAGGAATGAATACCTACCCTCCTCTTCCTCGACATCACTCAGACTTTTATCTTCCTGAAACCCAGAGCTTGCGAAGCTCTCACTGCTGGTGACACTATCTAGTCTGGGTTTCTTGTCCTGTTCCATGCCTGGTTCCATTTTTTCTTTCTTAGGCTCCATGTGCAATGCTGCATCCTTAGAACAGATAAAGAACACTAGTGAAAGGAGCCCCAGCACGGCAATGGGGATGCTAATCCTTCCAGCAGGCAATCACCCGAGTTGGAAAATGTCATTCCACAAGGTGGATACTGAATTAGCAGTGAGGACTGATGGCAACAGGTGCCTTGACTACTTCTGGAGTTGTGGCGTCTACTCCACTCTTGTCTGAGCTTCTAGATAGCATCTTAGGTGAGATAAAAGAAGACTAATAGCAGCTGGTAGGCACTGAATGCTTATTGCATTTTCCAAACAACTTTATGAAGTAGTCCTTATTAAAGTGGAGAAACAGGTTCAGAGAAGTTTAGTCATCAAGGGCACATGCAACAGGCAAATGGTAAAACCTGAACCCAGGTTTGGCCAACTCCTGAGTCTGTGCCCTTAACCACTTTTCTATATAGCACCTGGCTGTCTTGTGAAAGAAATGAATCTTTGATACTCCTATCATCATTCAGATGGTATGACAGGGATCTTCAGTGTCCAGCGGATCACTTTGTAATCCCTGTGAGACGTTATAAGGGAAGGCTGTAGTTACCAATTTCTTTGGTTTCCTTGGGAAAGGAAAGATCACAAACATTTCTTTTTGTCTTCCATTCAAAACAAAGATCCAAGTTGATCCTAAAATGAGTTAGGAAAGGCCCTTCATCCTGGATAGGGTATCCGAGTCCTGGATTGGATGCTGGCTTTTCCATTAATTCTGTGATCTTGGGCAAATCACCTTAGTTTTTAAGGTTTCATCTTCCTGATTGAAAAGTTCTATCATCCTACTCTGGTTCAGGAAAGGAGGTATAGGTCCTGAGTGTTCATGTGGAATAAGACATTCATCTAAAAACTATGACACTAGAAACTTGCAGGTCCAGTGGCTTTAGGACTAGACCATATGTACACAGCCTGGCTTGTACTAGATGGAAATACTGAAATAATGGCTGAGAGGGACTGGAGTTCACTGGTGTTCCTTGATCCACCTGCACACAAGTAATGCTATGATTAGCGGTACTCCCTTGGTTTTTCTAGAAATATCACAAAGCAGGACTGATCCCTCCACCAGAGGGCACAATGGGAGCAAGCACAGGACAGAGAGGGAGGTTTGGGAGGGACAGCTCTAACAAACCTTGTGAAGAGTAGAGGGTACCAAGGTTCCTGGCCTCTGAACAGGAGCCCTCCCTGTGTTGCAGGAGGGAGGCAGACCTTAAAAAGAATATCTACCTACCCACCATCACCTGACCACTCCACCCTGCTAGGTCCCTGGGGTGTTTTCTTGTTTTAGCTCTTCCTGAATCCAGCCCAAGATTTCAGGACTGAAGGGGAATTTGCTCTGTTTTTCCTGAAGGCAGGTAAAAAAGATTTGATTTTGTATCTCCATGGGGCAGTTAGATCTGGTTCTGCTCAGCTGGGAACTTGAACTGTTTTCCACAAGACCCTTCCTACAACAGAAGACAGCAGGAAACTTGCTGGCAATGTGGGTAAAAAAGTGTCCCCAGGGTTCACTCAGGTCTTAGCTCCTATGGAAGCTCTCTGGGCAGATTTCTTCATCACATCTCCCGAAGTCACTTCCTGGGACAAGTCCCCAAGCTCACTTGCTCCCTCCCTGACCCCAAATCTATGATATATTCATTCACCTTTGCCTATTGGTAACCATCTCTGTTAAAGAAACGTTAATTTACTTAACTTTTTGGACTCTGGCAGAACAGTAAATTTATCACAAATAATATTTAAGAATCCTGGTGAATTTAGAAAATAATATATTCTATTTTCAATTTAGTCTTTTGGTTTTGTTTTTCCTTCACTTTCTCTTTATATTCCTTTAGGTTCCAAATGTGAAAGATAGCAGTGGGTTTTCCACAAAAACACAGCTCCACCAAATTGCACAGGGAGGCGAATCATTAAATATAGCCAGAGAAGGAAGCAAACTCTTCAAAACAAAGGACGCACGAACCCAAACGTTCCATCCTGCCTAGGTCCCTGGGGTGTTCTGCTGCCTTAGCTCTTCCTGAACCCAGTCCAGGACTTTCGGGACTGAGAGGAATTTGCACTGGTCTCAGTATAGGGCACCCCGTCCACATTTTCTTTTTGTCTTTTTCTTTTTCCACCCATTCCAGTGTGGTGCACAGGAAAAACCCTGGAAGGGGAATCAAGAGAGCTCAGTCTTTCTTTCCCTGACTTCACCTTGGGGTAATTATGTGTCACATGAGTTCTCTGGGCATCTATAAAATTTAAGAGTGTGAACTAGCTGGTCACAAATATCCCTTTCAGGTTCAAGATTCCAATTATTAGAGTCTGGTTTAAAACCAGGGAAAATATGTTCTCGTGTACATGCTAGTCTGGCAGAATACCTGTGTCTTTGTTTTGATCAAAGCTTGGAGGATGAGAATATCGGTCAGTTGTCCTGTGGTTGATTGGTTGGTTGGTTTTTTTTTTTTTTTTTTCTTTGAGACAGTGCCTCACTATGTTGCCCAGGCTAGTATTAATCTGATATCAAGTGATCCTCCTACTTCAGCCTCCCAAGTATTTGGGACTCTAGGCCTATACCACTCACTGTGCCTGGTTATATACAGGGGTTCTTTTTTTGGTACTGGGGATTGCACTTGGGGGCACTAAACCACTGAACCACATCTCCGGCCCTTTTTTGTATTTTATTTAGAGACAGGGTCTTACTGAGCTGCTTAGGACCTCACTAAGTTGCTGAGGCTGGCTTTGAACTCACCATCCTCCTGTCTCAGTCTCTGAGCTGCTGGGATTACAGGTGTGTGCTACCACACCCAGCTGTCCAGTGGTTCTTATGTGTGTGTGAAGACTTGCACACATGACAGAAATGGGATCATTCTTAGATGTCTGATACTTTATCCACATATAGATCAGTGACATTCAACTGAATTCAACCAATTCCCCCCCCCCCCCCGCCCAGTATTGGGGATTTAACCCAGAGCCTCACAAATACTAGATAAATTTATTACCTCTGAGCCACACCCTTAGGGCCCACTCTATCTTTCTATCGCTGGGTCAATGATGATTATTAACATTTACTGGTTGCTTAACTGAGAGATTTTCATCTTCCCAACAATCCAACCAGTTGGGTTCTACTGTTAGTTCCATAGTTAAACTGAGTAACCTGCACAAGCTTCCAGATTTCATGAGAGGAAAGCACAGGATTTAAAAAAAAAAAAAAAAAATGTCTGATTCTGAAGTCCAAATGCTTAACCTCAACACTATGGGTTTTTGGGCTGGGGAGATAGCTCAGCAGGTAGAGTGCTTGCCTCGCAAGCACAAGGCCCTAAGTTCCATCCCTAGTACTGCAAACAAACAAACAAACAAACAAACAAACAAAAAAACTATGGGTTTTTATCATTATGGTTGATGATTACTAATGAATAATTTTGAATCATTGCCCCTGGCTTATCCAGTGTAGAGAAGGCCATAGCACTAGTGCCATTTATCACATTGCAAAGTTTTAGTAAGTTGTTTTTCCTCCAGTTAGTAATTTCTTAAATCTTGATTGCTCTCAGGACCCAGGTGTTTTGTTTTTTTTCCCCCCCAGTGCTGGGGATTAAACCTAGGGCCTTTCACATTCTAGGCAAGTGCTCTACCACTGAGATACATCTCCTTTTACTTTTTATTTTGAGGCAGGGTTTCACCGAGTTGACCGAGCTGGCTTGGAACTTGTGATCTTCTTGCCTCAGCCTCCAGAGTTGCTGGTATTATAGGGTGTGTGCCACTGTGCCTGTGTATTTATTTCATGGATAAGGATAATTCAGAGTGAGTTAGGGATGCTATGGGTGGTAATGGTGTCAAGAGGTGGGAGAAAGAGCAGCAGAAAGTGAACAGAATGATCTCAACCTCTGGTCCCATTACTGGTGACTATGCAAGTCTCTCAGGTATTTGTGTCTTTAATTTCTAATAAATGAAGGCAACTATATTTGATATTATTTTCAAAAAACAAGTGATTTTGTGTTTTTACATAAGTGTATGTTTCATGTGTGTGTGTTTTAGATAAGATTATCAAGATGTACAATAGGAATTAAGGTAGATGGCTAGTGCATTTAACTTCTCATTATTGTTGCATACACTGGTAGTAAATGATTTTCTGCATTCTCCATAAAAAGAGTGTGACAGATTAGCATGAAAGGAAAATGTGGAAAAAGAAGTTGAGTTTTCATTAATTTACTTTTTTGGAGTTTTAATTAATTTTATTAATGAAACAAACTAGGTTTCTCCTGCTTTATGTTGCCACAGCCTAAATGGCAACCCATTGCTGTCCTTAAAAAGAGCTCTATACAACCAGAGAAACAAAAGTTGTACCATATTTGTGTACAATGAATCTAAATTAAAAAAAAAAAAAAAAAAAACTCTACCTTTAAAGTTCTTACCTTGTTGAGAAAGAATAAGTCTCGTTTACTCTTGAGGTAGTTGGATAAATTTCCATATTTGCAGTATTCAACAATAACCATCAGAGGCCCTGCAGCCAAACAGCACACCAAGTCAGTCAGCCATTTCTCAGCCTTCAGTGGGCCTGAGAAACCTCAACCAACCTGTCTTTCATTAGTGGGCCTACCAACGCAACTTAGGGATGAAAGACTGTGAACACTGTAACTTCTGCGATTTAACCTGAGAAGGGTTTCTAAAATACAATAGAAAATGGGGGTAGGTGTGGGGAGGAGCAATGAAGGGAAAGCAAAAGAAAGAAAGGAACAGAAGGAGAAGAGAGGCAAACACCAGGCACGTTCTGCCCATTAGCCAGATCCTGGCAAGAGGGGTTCTGGTAATTGTCACACCAGACCCAGAACCATTAAGCAGTTTCTTCCTCCCAGGGCAGAAAACAGGCTACCTGGTCTGTCTCTCTTCAGTAACATTGCTGCCTGAAGGTGTCTACACTGAGTTTGCCTTGGGACTTGTGAGATAGTAAAGCAGAGGATGTCAAGTACCAGATAGTTGTGTGTGCAGGCCAAAGTAAAGTACCAGATGGTTAATAGTTTAAATTTTGCAGGCCAACCAACTCAATTCTAACCTTGTAACCTGGAAACGGCTCTTGCTAATGCAATCGAGTATGACTATTCTCCAATAAAACTTTATGAACACGTAAGTTTGAATTTCATATAATTTCATGTCACAGAATACCATCCCTTTTGACTTGTTTTTTTTTTTTTTTTTTGTGCGTGCCCTATTTAAAAAGCTCAAAACACTGTATGGCTGGTCGCAGTTTGCCCATTGGCCTAATGAAGCAAGCAGTTGGGAAGGAGGTCCTGCTGCCCCGCGGGTCCCACGTGGTTACCGGAAGGACCACTCTTAGTGGCTCCCCCAAGGGCCACTTCCGGGTCTAATTGGAAGTGACCCGGAACTGGTTCAGTGGGCTACATAATGGTAGCCAGCCGCTCTGGCGGAGGCTTCCGACTACGGAGCTCATACGGGTAAAGTCGTTTTCTGCTATTGTCAGGACTTTTCTGGTTTGAAAATGTCTGTTAGGAATCCTGACAGCACCTTCTCTTCCCCCAGGGTTCCAGAGCGGAAGTCATTTAGAGCTTGCGCGTCTTTCCCCCCTGGAGAAAGATTAAGCGGATCCCCTCTCCGGGGTCCAGCAGTCCTCTAGCCCCAAGAAGTGCTTCCATCCTGACGGTCATGGGCACAGAATTTAGAAGCTCCCAAGGAGGTGAGTGGTCTCCTTGGCCCTGATCCGTTTTACAGGTGCAGAGCTGAGGCAACTATAGTGAGGTTGTCGCCGCAGGAACTTGAGAAAAAGCTCATGGAAAATCAAGGATAATGGAGAAGCAGGAGGGGCTAGGTGTAGGTCACTAGACTCTATTTCTAGCCTCTCCATTCCTCAACTCCTTTTCTACCCACTACTATTCCCAACAGTAGGTCTTCCCCAATGCTTCTTCACCCCTAGTACCTGCACTGGGAACACAGAGAACATTTATATGCATGAATTCTTTGCACCTTTCTTTCTGGTAATGATTGCACATCAACACTCAAGCATTGACCTTGCCATAGAGGAGGAAAGAAAGGTCTCCAAGAACATGTTGGAGCCCTCAATCAAAAGGCACAACCCTATTCCTATCCCTTGATTCAGGGTATAAAGCTTATCTGGGTGGTGGATTTGAAGGGAAGGGCCCTTTTGGTTGTCTTCCACATTATCTTCTGTGATCCCACCAGTAGTGATTCATTCCTTTACACTTTTGCCTTAGTCATCCTGAGATAAAAATGCCCTCCACTTGACCTAGAGCCTCTGGAAGGAGATCTAAAAGGGGGTACTCTTCCGAATTTTGGATTAACCGAACTGGGAAGGCATTTCTAGGATGGGAGTACCCATCCATAAAATGGATAGACTATTTCTTCTGGACCTTTTGAAAGGCCATTTTCCTGGAGGTGAGGGAGAACAGGGATGGAGATATGCTGTATGTGAGAGTTCTTGTGTATGGGAGATGGAGCAGCACCCACCCCTCTTCTCCTTTACCTCCTTGTTTGGTGCAGGCTCCCAGCAGATTAACCACGTTCAGGTGGTGGCCAATGTGGGTCAAGATCTTGAGCTCAGTCATTAGAGCTTTGTACTCACTGGCTGTGGCCCCCTCTGTGTGAGAAGCAAGGAAGAGTTAGGGCAACAAGACAATGGGCTCCTTACGCCAGAGGCAGCATTCCTGCCTTCTGTGTTTGTCAATGATGGACTGGTTGCTTCATTAACTTCCCCACTACATTCTGCCCAAAGGCTAAGTCTCTGAACTGTTTTCATTACTCCCAACCTCCTGAGCCAACATCCTTTTGATTACAGTGAGACCCAGGGCTGTGGTGGGGTTCATCTCTGAACATTCCTTGGTGGACCTAGTGTGTTTAGCAATGTGCTGACTCAGAAGCTGGGCACCTCATGAAAGTGTCTTCCGAAGGCTTCTCTTACAGCAGAAACAGGTGCAGTGAGAACCCTCCAGGCAGGGGATGTATCCACACCTCCCCTCTTTGTCTTACTCTCTCTTCAGGGGAGTCACAGAGGAGCACCAGGGGCCTGACAAGGGCAGGATGACTGCTTCTGTAAACATCTTTGCAATGTGTTATTTTCTCCCTATAACCTTTCATACTTGGAGTTCACAAGGTTATCTTCGGTTGTGGAGATACATAGCATTAGACTAACTTCATTCCCACTCAGAGATAAGGAACATCAGTCCAAGAATTAGTAGTCTAAAGGCTAAATTGCATTTTTTCTGTTTGCTATTATTTGTTAATTTCTAAGGAATTGAATATTTTAAAATTACTTTTAGAAATATAAAAGTAAAATAATGTTGTTATGAAATAGTCCAACAATGAGTTGGAGTGAAAAGATATGGGGAAGCTCGGTGGTACAGTAGAGCTTTGGGCCTTGGGTTTGATTCTCAGCACTAAAACAAAACAAACCCCAACAAAAGCAACAACAAAAAACTCCAAAGAACAAAGAAAACAAAAAAATATAAGGAGTAAAACATCTAAAGTAAAAAGTGCAAGTCACTCCAGCCTACTTAGCTTCCTAAAGGTAGCTACTGCTGATAGTTTGGAGTTCAGATCTTTTTCGGTGCATTTAAATATACCCAAATGAAAGGCTATTTTTGGGGGGGAGTTACATAAACCGGATCATATATTTGTATATATTTAATTTTTCCTCCCCTTTTAATATATCAGAAATTGTTTCTGTTCCTTTTAATTGATTAACTGTGTTCCTCATTTAGACTGTCTACAGGTTTTTGGTGTTAGAAATATTGCTGTAATAGAAAGCCTATGTGTCATCTCTATACAGGTTTTTGCTACTACAAATAATGCTGTTATAGAAACTCTGTATTTATGAGTAAGTTTTTTTTTTGTCAGAGCACTGAAAGTGGTGTGTGCACTGAACATTGTGGTAGATACTGACATGGTATTTCATAATCACAAATAATTTTTTAATAATAACCAGATAAACTCCAGAAGCCTCCCAGTGGGGTAGGGGTTGGCTCACAGTAGTTGCTCAACAAATATTTTTGGATAAATTAATAACATGATTATTATTCTCATTTCAGACATGGTTGTAAGGCCCAAATAGATTAAAATTTTATTCAGGGACAGTTTGAAAGAGCTTTTGATTAATGGCCTTTGTTTGACATTCTGCTTTTTTCTGTTTTTCCCCCCAAAAGATGGCCAACCAATTAAGCAAGAAAGCTGAATTAAAAAAAATTTAAGAAATTTGATAGGGTGGGTGATTTGGAAATGTTTTTCAATCAATGCCAATAGCCCTCCCCCCCCCAAAAAAAAAAAAGGAAAAAAAAAGATATGTATCTATAAAGGTTACACACAGGATTTATGTATGACATAGAATAGATTTTCTGAGCCTTTAAAAGAGATCTCAAGTCAGAATCTTCTCCCTTCCAATGATCAGTCCTGAGAATTTGCATTTCTGATACATTGAGAGGAGATGTGACAAAACTATCCAAGACCACTTTGAGAACAGCTGCTCAGATGGTTCCATTTCTAGGTAGGTCCACAAGTTTGATCTTGGATGTATGACATAATAGTGTGAACATTAGACATGCCTCCTAGACATGATGTGAGAAAGTAAGCAGGGAAATGGGACTGGGATCCTTTGAAGAATTTGGGAGCATGGACCAGTTCCAGGAGGCCAGGTCTCTGCTCCCCACTCTTGTGGCACTGTGGTGTGAGGGAAAGAGCAATTCAGTTAAAGCTGGTACAGACCTTATTGAGCCTACCATAAGGGTTATGCTGCCTTGCAGAGGCTGTCCAATCTTTCTGGACCACATTGCCTCATCTACCAACTGGGAATAATAATAGCTACCTCAGAATATTGTCGAGAGAAAATAAGAAAAATAGAAATTTTGTGTGATTCAGCCTAACACAGTGTTTAGTCTGTTACTTTCTCACATAGAAGACACATTGATGCAACTGGGATCAACTGGGATTCAGCAACTGGGATTGGGGGAGCATCCTGGCATTGAGTAGTCTCACAGAAATCTGGGTAGTCTACCCTGAACAAAAGTCCTGATTGTGGATATGAAACTCCTTCACAGTCTACTTTCAGATTAGAGTTGGCAGATTCTTTGTAGAAACGCTTTTTGGGGGGTGCACATAATAATGTGTGGACATATGGGGAAAGCATGATAATTTGATACATGTATACAATGTGTAATGATCAAATCGGGGTAATTAGCATTTCTGTCTCCTTAAACAGTTGTGATTTCTTTGTGTTGGGGACCTATGAACCCTTTTCTTCTATTTCTTTATAAAATATATAATAGATTGTTGTAAACTATAATCACCCTTCTGTGGTATAGAACACTGGAACTTATTCCTCCTATCAGTTTTGGTACCTGTTGTCCAAACTTGCTCTCTCCCTGCTTGGTAGAGTTTCATCAATTTCCCCCTGATGAGGACGGCCTTCTGAGGTGGAAAAAATGTTTACATTGGTGCTTCTGACGTAATGGTGGCAGTGGTGGGTGAGGAGTAAGATCTTGAAAGTCTCCCTAAGACTGAGCCCTCTCTCCTCAGGTTCATGCTGAGTACCTGCTTAGGTGGGTGCACCGCTTCTTGGGCCTCACATTCTCCTGGCAATATCTGGGAGACTTTGGAAAGCTACACACTGCCCAATTTTCAGACTGCCCAATTTTCAGTCCTGTCTTTTTTTTTTCTTTCAGTTTTGGAATCTTGTATTTTTCAACACTGGAAAGATATACTTTGATTTAAAAAAAAAAAAATTAAAGAGGAAATGTTTTTTGGTTAGGGCTTGACAGTATAAATTAAAGTTCTGATCAGTTAAATTGTTCTAGCTTTCTAGTTTCACTTTACAGTTAGAGCAAGTTCAAGCTAAGCCTTTGGGATTTGTGATGTGCAGCTAAGTTTCCATTACAGTCATAGTGGATCATGTCAACACTTTGAACCTATGGTTACAATGGGCGTATGTCCCTATTAGTCTAGTCTGAAATGTGAGAAGAGAGAGACCTTAAGGTGACAGAGATCATTTTCCCATGGACAGTTCTGGATTGTTCCATTGACAAGGTTTATTCTGAGCTAGTGTGAGCCTATCTAAAACTCCTTGTGGGTGGGAGGGAAGAATAGAAGTTTATTGGCTTAGACAAAGGGGAATGAAGAGAAGGGTGGGGGATGGAAATAGTAAAGATAGTAGAATGAATTGGACATACCTTTCCTGTGTTCATACATGAATACATGATCAGCAAAACTCTACATCATATACAACCACAAGAATGGAATTCTAATAAGAATGGGTTATACTATGTGTATGAATAATATGTCAAATATACTCTACTGTCATGTATATCTAAAAAGAACAAATAAAAATAAAAATTCAATTAAAAAAATAAAACTCCTTCAGAAAAGGGAGCTGTAGAAGAAAGTGATATGGCCAGAGTAGAAATAATTTGTATTTATTCCTATATTCAACTTGTACCAAAGTTGGGGAATGTATAAAGACGATGGGTCAGACGAAAGCCAAATGGCACACACACACCTTTCAGCATCTTCACAGCCACGGTCCTGCAGGTGGGTGATTTCTTTATGCCAAATGCAGATGCTTGAACCACTTTCCCAAAAGCCCCTCTTCCAAGTGATTTGCCTACAATGAAAAGAAGATGTTGGTTTCTTTGCCAAGCCAGAAAGGTGAGTTTAAGTCTTTTTCAGGAAGGAAGTGCTTTTTCCTATGTGTTCTGTGAGGCATATAGCTTTGAATGGAATCTCAAATGAAGTAACCCTAAAGGAGACATAATAAGGAACTTGTTTCTGGGGTCTCTTCCTCTCTGCTCTTTCCTTTGCCTCTGAGGCTTCTGCATCCTACAAAGCTAGGGTAGGCATTTAGTGAAGGTAAATAGTTTCCTTTTCATAGAGTCCTCCGGTAGAGGAGACACTACCAAATCCTGGGTGGTCTCTTCCATTGTTAAATCACATCACCAAGAAGACTTCTCTCTGTTTAACCTAAGCCCTGTTTCTTGTCACTTAAGGTCATTTCTTCTGTTTTCAGCAACAAAGGGAGACATCAAGAATGGTGGTTATAGCTATGGGCTATAATGATACTTCATAACTTAAAAAATAAATACTAAGTCATTTTTCAGGCAGAATAATCCCTGGCAATTATTATATGATCATTACAAGAGCTCATGGTTCAGCACATGAACCCATCAACCCCTGATAGTAATTTGTTTCACTTCCAGAGAGATGGTTGCCAAATTCAGTAACCAACCAAGATTTCTTTTGTGTGCACATTATTTCATGCTATAATGACTGCTGATATGCTTCTTTCCCCACCGTCAGATGAGCCAGCTTGACTCAGATGGGCAAGGATGCTGTCTGAATCTTGCCTGTACTTCACCCAGTGTGAGGTGTAGAGCAGGTCCCCTGTGTAGATGTGCAGAATGGAGAGCAGAATTCAGAAATTCATGGGATGCCCAGGGCAAGCCTCATACCATCATAGGTAACTAAAGGGGCTGTAGAATGGAGACCAGGAGAATGCTGCACTCACATACACACAGGTCTATATACATACATATACATACATTTATATATTTTTAAGTTTCTTGTAAGGTTTGTGATGAAGCTTTCCTGCTTCCTCCTTATATTAGAACCATAATATCTTCATCTTGTCTTTGATTAATATATTCTACTGCCCCATTTGATGCAACCAGTTAGGACATGGGAAAGTTTCAGTTACAAGCATAATCACAAGTGCCTCTGTGTGTCTTGCTCTCTGCATCTGTCTCACAGGAACATGCTCTGCTTTAGGAGGGGAACAGTAGTGAAATGACATGTTTTTCCTGGGGTCAAATGAATACCATTCCTCCCAGAGCATTCAATGCGAGCAAAGATACAGTCTCTAGTTTTTTCTTCATGTAAAATTGTCCAAGAACGGGGACTCCTGTGTTAGAATAAAAAAGCATCCAGTGGACCCTGAGAGTTCTGCACATGGAAATCATGCCTTCTCCAGATTGGTAAAAATTGGCATATTTCAGTTAAGGGTTTATCCTTGCTTTATATAGGGTATAAAAACAATGTTTTCCTTCCACAATGTGCCTTCCATCACCTAGTATGAAAAGTGTCCTGATCGGCTCACCATACATTCCTAAGACCCTTGCTTGTTCTGGGCACATGGAATCCTTTCCTTTCTACAACTTCCGCCCCCACACATTCCCTTCTCAGCCATCATAACACACTTTGTTTTAACAAGTGTTTGGGAGCTTTGCTTCTATCAGTGAGAATATACTGGTTCTCACTTGGCTTCTCTCAGTTTTTTCATTTAAACTCTTGGAAGCTGATTGCTGCCTCATAAAACAGCATGAAGCTATTATGGACTCTTTAATCATCTGATATGTTGGAATTCTTCTGTGGACCCATGGTTCCAGTTTCAGGGAGCCCAGCCGCACTGGATTTGACCTTTCCTCATCCTTTTCCCTTGAAATTCTCCTTAGTGTGTTGCCTGGAATGCTACAAACTAGCTCAGAAATGTGTTAGGTCATTGTCATACTATGCAAGAACACTAAAATTTTCTCCAAGAATGTCCTGGACTATCCAGGACCCCTGGTCACTCTGGGGAGAGTACAGGGCAGCAAGAACTGGGCCCCTATCTGGCATTCAGGGAGGGCTGGTCTCACAAGATGCAGCACCAGCCCAGGCACTGTGTACTTGCCAAATTCCAGACTTCCCGTGTGGTTTGCCATATTAGGTAATTCTGCCTTTAAGTTATTTTCCAATAGAAAGATGTAATGTCAGACATTATCCTAACTTCTGTGATAAATTTAGAGGTGCTGAATTCTTTCCCAGGGTTAATGAGAAATCATGAAAAAAAGTGAGGGGGGTGCAAATTATTTTTGTTTTGGGGTTTCAGGAATTTCAATGGTAGCAACACCTTTGACCCAAGTTCTAACCTAATCTGTGTATTAGGTACTATAAATTCTGCCTTTCCTCTCCAAGCTGTTCATAGTGACCAACAGAGCAGGAACAGCTGAAATCATCCCTTGGTCTCTGTCTTTCTCTATAGTTTCAGCCCCATTGTAACCCTGCCCATCAAAGCAGCTTTTCTCTCCATTGATCTGGACATAATCTTGGTTACTTTCACTTGCCAGACATTACTTCAAATTACTTTCTGTCATTTATTTGGCTTACAAAACAAAGACGTCTTGGGCCTTCTTGCTCCCACGTTAATCAGAGGAACATTCCTCTAACCTTGCAGACATGCTGTGCGTTAAAAGACAGTTAGACTTGATATGCTTTCTCTTACCCATTGAAGACAGTCAAATAGATCCCAGCCAAATCATAGCATGTGGCAAATCCAGAAAGGAAAAGAATGATAAGAAAGATTTCAATAAGGAAAAATGCCTGAAATGGCATTATTGAGCCCCAGGAGAATTCTGGAAGAAGGGTTAACAATGTCCCTCAAGGCGCTATGGATCACAGTGATACTAGGGAGGAATGAAGGGACAGGAGGGAAAACTCATGTGTCCTGTCCTTGAAGAAGCATGTTTGATTGTGACTAATAACTCTGGAAAGCAATGTGGCCTAAGAACGGCTCATGATTGTGGGAAAATGATCCCCACTTCCTCACCAAGGTTACTGAGGGGCTGGGCTAATTGCCACATAATTTAGACTTGCAAAAGGCACTCATCCAGTGTGCCACCTGCCCTTAACTTAATTTAGTTCATTGCTTTTTTTTTCTCTGTCAATAGCCATTGCTGACTTTTCTCCTGTCTCATGCTTTTTCCCCAAATCAAACAGAACCTAACCTGATGGCTGTACTTTCTCAACACAAGCAGAACATTTCAAGATCCTAGAGAAAAACAGGAAAAACCACTTTACTCCCCGTTCTGTCCACCCCTGCCTCCAGAATAGCTTGGGGAGAGGGGTCAAGTTATTGGATTTGGAACACGGGCTCTTCACACTGAGAACGACAAACTCCAGGAACACTGAACCCACAATCTGTTTTCCTAGTTCCAACCACTAATGACTCTGGCATACACAGGAGTAAGTGGAAAACTTTCAGAAACCACAATCCAAACATTTTGGGTAGGAGTGATTGAGGTTCCAATTGTTTTGTAGCACCACGGGTTGGAGATTAATGTGCATTGTGACGTCTGAGTTGGAGGAACTTGGGGGTAAAGCTGAGGGAAAGCACATTTGCGTACTGTTTACAGCATCTGCCCTACCTGGAAAACAAGTCTCTGCTCTTCAAAAGTGAAACTTAAATGATCCCCTAGGGCTTTCTTCTCTGTCTGGACATTCCCAACACTCCAGGAAACTCCAAGGTTATAATTTGGAAATTTGCACAGAGGAGTTTGGAGCCACATCCTTGAAAAGTACCAACTCTTTCACCTAATGTTTAATTTCACTGTTACTTGCCATCCTGAATTACATCTGGGACTCACATGACTAACTCCCCAGTAGTTTCTACCTAGGAGTGCTGGCGATTATAAGCCTCCCATGAGAGCTTCTCTTTCACCCTTTGCTTTCACTTACCTATTTTTGCATGTCTCCATACCATCCCTTTGAGGGAGGAGACCTAAACACCTTTATATTCCCAAGGCTTAGACTAATGTCTGCTGCTCAGAGATGGGGTTTAATAAATGTTGAATGAACATAGAGGTGCTCCCTTGTCACCTTGTACTGTTGTCGTAGGATTCCATTAGAAATTTTAACCTCTGTGTACATCTCCCATGTTAGTTTGTGGGCAGCTGGAGGGTAGAAAACCAGGTCTTATTTATTTTGGCATCCCTCAAAGCACAATGTTTTGCATGAAGTAGGGGCTCAGATAGGTTCATGAGTCTGTTGAACAAGTATATTACCCAATTTAAGTCTCTCGCGGGCAAACTCCCACTTGCTGGCATCGTAGGGGAGCCGCTCACACTGCTCATCCAGAGGAACTTCATCTGGGTCCATTATAATTGATAGATAGTCAGTTTTTATTTGGGAAGATGACTGAAAAATAAGAAGACCTCAAAGTTACCAAGAAGAAAATAACTTGAAAAACCCCAGGTTTTTAAATGGAAGATCCTCTGCTGCTTTGAGTTATTTGGTTGGAACTGTGTGGTCAGGTGCAGAGTGTCCCCAACCCCCACCTCAAGTGTGCAGTATCCATAAAACACTTGCTATTCACATAGAGCATTTCTGCAGTACTAGCTGCACCATTCTATCTTGGACAAAATGCATTCAAATTCTCTAGTGACCTTATATGTCATGCTTGTTCTGAGACAATTATATGATAGTTTTTCTAAAAAATGCAAAGTATTATTATAAAGTCATTCCAAACAATGACTAAAAATAGCTTTCCATGGCCATTCTGTGCAAGCAGGAACATACATTACAGATGGGCCAGCAGTGTCCTATACTGTGACTTTTCTGCACTTATAAGAACAACCAGAGTGGTAAGTACACTCAGGATCTGTGGGCCAGTAAAAACACATCTCTTATGATGTGTTTAAACCTTTAGTAGTTTGAACTTCTTATTTGCTTCAGCTACTGGAAAAGATTATTCAGTCCGTTGGTGAGATTACAATAAGGCTAACCTTCAATAAGAAATAGAAGTTGAGTATTTCAAAGACCAGTGAGTAAATATGATATAAGACTTAAACACAACCACATTCTAAGTTCATTTGGCTATTGGTAGGATGTCAAGTAACTAAGATAGGCATCTGCCATGAAGTGCTTGTTTTCTTGGTAATGCAAATCAAGCCCAGAAAGTACCCTATATGTCAGACCATAGATAATTGTATTTACATTTAATGTCAGATTTATATCAATGGGTATATTTCCTGTTAATAGGAAAATTTGCAGAATTGATGCCTGCATTTTTGTGGGCAGGATCTTGAGCAGGACAGAAAGGAAACAAGCTTTCCCATATAACTCTTGCCTAAAAGTTATACAAACTTCATTTAAATGAGGTTTGGGGCCCTGCTTTCCAGACTTTTCCCCAACCGGAATCTGATGGAGTAGAGAAGACAGCCTCTCCATACATACCATTTCACACCCACTACATTCTTTAGACCTTGCTCACACTGATCTGGGCCATCACAGCTCACCTAATCCATCACTTGCAGTCGTTTTCCTTCTAACAAAAATTATCATGAAAATGTGTGACAAATAGTTCAAGGCAGAAAGGTTTGCCTGGCCTTCATAAAGGGCAGGAATCAAAGATATAGAGCACATTTGTCACAAATTGCATTTGTCATTGGTGTTAGATTGTAAAGGTTTGTCAGTCTGTAAGCCTTTAGAACAGTATAAATTCTAGTACAGGGTGCTGGGTGCTCATGAGAGAAGCTACTGGAGTAGCTTTTATGTCCAACACAGCCAAGGCCATGAAAAACAGTCCCCAGCCCCAAAGAGCATAGGATAGCTGAACACTGGCATGGGGCATCTTGGGTTCATGCAGGAACCATGGGGGTATTGGCAGTGATTTTGACAGGGACTGAGAAATGGGCAACTGGAGACGGTGTTCCCATGTGGCAGTTATGGAATTTTATGGTTTATCTCAATACGGCAGATGAGAGAAAACACCACACAGATGCTAAGCAAGGGCTTTGAGGGGAGCATGATAGTAAAATGTTAGTTGACAAATATTTATTCTTCCAATTGACGGTAACACTGAGCAGCCACTAGGTGCTTGGCATGAAGGCTGATGGCATGGGTTTGAGTCACAGCTCAACCTCTGAGCAGTCACATAACCTTGGGCAAGTTGCTTAACCTCTCTAAGCTTAGTTTCTTTATCTGCAAAATAGAGAAAATAATTGTACTTATCTCCCAGGGTTGTGAATATCAAATGAAACAGTCCATATATAGTTGTTAGAATAGGATCCAGTTTATAGTAAGCATTAATGAATGTAAGTTATAATTTTAACCCTGACATATGCAGGGTGGGGATAACAAGATACAGTCTTTATTGTGGGAAATTGACACTGTGGTTAGAGAAACCACGTGGAAATATTTTTTGATGCCGTGTTCCTCTTTGCCTCCCACAAATTTTAGAGACATTCTGTTTTGGGGATAAAGATCTCTTGCTTCCCATCATCAGCATTTCACAGAATTTTAGAAATAGAAGGAACCTCTGCAATTTGTTCTAAATTTACCATTCCAGTAGTATTTCCTCTGTCTTCCCTTATGCTGAATAATCAGACTGCTTCCCCAATCTGGGGAATAAAAAGGGGCAGGGCCAGCTGTGTTTTTCTGCTTCTTTCCTTCCAGCTTCAACCTTCAAAGTCTATTTCAAGCCTTGCTTACTCTGAAGTCTTTTCTCCCCCTTTCCTCCTTTGAACTCCAATAGCTTTGTACCTCTCTTACAGATTTGGCAAGCTTTGCCTTTGTTAGATGTATTTCCCTATATAATGTGTCTTGCCGTTCAAAACTATTGTGGGACCCTGTTTTCTTCTAAAGCAGTGGCCTTGTCATGTCTTGAAACCAATCACTATGACAAAAACCTGATGTTACACATTTACCAGTGAGGGTAGATTTCTAGCCTTGCCTCTCATATCAACACTATCAAGTGTGTCTTATGGGATTGAATATCAAGTCTAAGTCAAACAGGCTGTGTTCAGAACTAACCTCTAATTATAGTGACTCGAACTAGTTTCCTCTCTAAACCTCAGTTTCCTTTTTATAAAATGGTAATAATATTTTGGAAAGGATTAACTGAGATGCTACATAAACAACTTCCCACAACATCTGGCACATTATTAAGAGTTAATCTCTAGAAATTATGGTGTTCTCCTTGACCCTTCTTGAGTCCTCTTCATTCTACCTCCTAAATATTTCTCAACTCTAATCATTTGGTTAGCCCTACCATCATTTCTTACTTTAATTGTTTACTATAGGTCTTTTCCTGGGTGCTTTTCTATCCACTCTTGCTCCTTTGGTCCATTCTCACTACAGCCAAAATAATCTTTCCAAATGCATATCTGTCACACTTACCATCCCCAACCTTCGCTTAACATCCTTCCCATCCCCAAGGATTGACACAGCTATTAGAATACAGACGTGATTTCTTACTGTGACCTACAAGACCCTGCCTGGCCAGGCTTTGCCCGCCAGTCCTGAGCTTGCCAACTTACCCTGATATCTTGTGCTATTTGCTCTCACCTCTAAAGTTCTATGGTCCTCCTATTAGTCTTGTTCTCATTGTTTCCCTCCCTTGCCTCAGCCTCAGACATACTCGCCCCTGTCTTCGACACTTTTCCCTCTATTGTTTGCCTGACTGCCCCTCTTAGACATCTTTTGGTAAGTTTACTCTTTCAATTAACATAAGAGTTGCTGTTTGACAGTTGACTGTGTGGTTGATTCAAGTTAGTCTCCTCCCAGGTTGTACACTGAGGCATTTGCTCCTCCACTGTCACCAGAGGGCATGGAACAGAGCCCAGCACTCTGCACCCAGTAGGCTGACAGTTAATATTTGAGGCGTGAATGTTAATCTTCCCACTGAATTGTAGAGAAGCAGGTTATATTGCAGGCCTAATTGTGGAACTCAGATGTTCCGAGTTCCAACTGGACACAGTGTTATGGTGGGATCCAAATAGTATTGGAACTAAAGTGTTCTTATTTATCTATGATATTATGAGAGCCAAGTCAAGTCAAAGGTGTCTTTTTTTTTTTTAAACAGAGAGTGAGATGAAGACAATGAAGAATTCACAGAACCCATGCTAAATTTAACTTAAAGACTATTACAGGGCTGGAAGTATAGCTTAGTAGTAGAGTGTCTGCTTAGCATGTGCAAAGCCCTAGGATCAGTCTCCATCACCAAAGACAAACAAAACAAAACAAAAAAAGACTTGATTGCAAGCTTTTTAGATCAAAGACATCCTTTCTGTCCCTGAGAAATATTCATCTGTTCATTGTTTTAGCCTTTCATTTGAACACCCCACTTTTTGTCCAGAGACGTTTTAATTATCTTGTTTTCAGTGTTCATCATAGGATGGGAACTAGAGGGCAGGGAAAGAAGAGAGTCCAACATCGTATAATACTCGCTCTAGACAGCAGACCAGGCAGTTTTAGAATATTACATAAAAGGATCAGAAACTTCATCTGATATATTCTTACCCTTTTCAGCTTTCGGATAAAGAGAGTTAACAAGAGCCAGAAGAGGGTCGCAGCCACACAGGTACAAGTCAAAGTGATCAGCTCCAGATTAGACTTGTCTGAGGTTCCTGGAGAGAGAAAAATCACCAAGATGCTGCTAAAGAGTTGCATTCAAACTAAGCATTTTTGTGGCTTTGTTAAAGAGGCCAGTGCCCCTAAGTGGTTTATCCTAGCGAACGCAGTCTGCTGGTGCAGAATGAGTCTCAGAGACTAAGACATGTTCTAAGTCAGGCAGGGTACACAGTATTACTGTAATGAACTCATACATGAAAGACTTTCCAGAAATTCTGCTGTTGAGTTTGTAAACTTTTTAATCCCAGAGATAGCTAATTAAAAATCAGAGGAGAAATTAAAAATGGGAAAAAATTAAGGCAGAACAAAAGCCTATTAAAGTGCTAAATCTGGAATATGTTAAATCTCCCCAATGGGTTTTAGAGGAAATTCTAAAGAAAATGAAAAAAAAAATGACATAAAAGAGCTCCTTTGGGACTCACAAAATTCTTCAAAGTAGATTTAAAAAATAAAAATAAAGCTCAAGGACTGTCACAATTGCCTGCTTGCTCCTTTTGGAATAGCCAGTCCAAACCTCCCACAGTCCTGCTCCCTGCAGTGGGAGCTCCGTTTCAGTCCTCATCAGTAGCTGGCTTGATGGGCTAAGGTGAGAAGAGGTGATTGTGGGATCCTTCCCAGTCATCTCATTTCCCAACCTTACAGAGATCAAGAGTTGAGCATGGTTTCTTCAAGACTAAAAAGAGAAGATGCACAGTCTTCAAGTGATGCCTTCAGGGTTCGTAAAGGAATGACAGAGCCCTGGTAGGCCACAACAGTAGCTCCCTAGGTATTGATTCCAGTGGACAGTTTCCTAGGAATTCCAAAATAATGCCATTATCTTTTAACTCATTAAAATGAGACAGGTTATATTAAGGTAGGCCAGGAACAAGTGAAACTTCTTTTTAGAAGTGATGATGTGGATGATGATGATATTATATGCCAAGCACTCAAAACCACCCTGTGAAGTAAGTGGTAGTAACATGTCAATTTCATAATTGCTTCATTTTGTAGGTCCAAACTTCAATTCAACAAAGATGTATTAAGTCTTGCTAAAGCAAGGGTAGGTGCCACAGGAAATAGGAAAATGAGTAAGGGAGAGTTGTCACTTCCAAGAAGCCCATTCAAACCTAACCAGGAGACTTAAGGCAAATACAAAGAAATGTGATTTTTAAAAGCTTCAGAGGTTCAGGAAGCTAATGTTTTCTGTAAAAAGTGACATTTGAAATGGTTTTTGATCTGCAGAGATGAAGGCAGGATAGGAAACAGGAATGGCATAAGACCCAGGCCTGGGAAATGACAGGGCAGTATGATACAGGTCACAGAACAGAACCAAAGCATAGAGGACTGCATATTGCACGATGTTTGAACTAAATGTTGCAGACATTTGGAGTCATTGAAGGTTTCTTGTCCTGAATCATAGCAAATACATATGTTGGAAGCCTGCAGATAGCAAAACAATAATATCGAGTGCCTACTATTCTAGGGACTCTTCTTAGCAGCATCCACTCACCAACACTGCAGTCCCACAAACTAGATTATTCCCATTTTATGAATGAGGACATTGAAACACAGCCACATTAAACCTTTTCTCCAAAGTCACACAGCCTGAAAATAGCAGGGTTGTGATTTTAACCTAGATTATCTGATTCTGCATGCTTAACCACCATGACTCCAAGGGTGTGCCACTTCCTCCTCCTCTCTTATCTTTTTGGCCTTTACAAGCGCATATTAATCACTTCCTATAGGCTGCATTCCCTGCCACAAAGTGTCTTTTAGTCTAGAGGGGAAATTGGCATTTTCTTTCCACCTAGTCCATCACAGAGTCCTGCCCATTCTACTTCCACAGCTCTTGAGTTTGTCACTTCCTCTTCTCTCCATTGTAACTGCCTAAAAATAAGGCCTTAACGGTTCTCATCTGGGCCACTGTGATAGTCTCCCACCTAGTCTTGACTGCCTGCTGTGTCTTCTCACCTCTGCAGCCAGAGTGGTAGTCCCATATCACAAGTTTAGTCCTGTTACTCCTCTTAGTTCCAGCATTTGCTCTCTATCACCACCAAGATAGAAATCCAAATCCTGGACTGAAGGTCTGGCTCAGTGGCAGAGTTCTTGCCCTGCATGCATGAGGAGCAACACAATTAAAAATAAACAAAGACAAAACCAAAACCTGAACTCCAAATGCTTGTTATTTATTCAGTGTTGGTTCTCTCTTTGGTTTCACCTCCTGCTGCTGCCCTCCCACTTGCTCCAGTCACATCAAAATACTTATCACTTCTTTGGGGGAAGTGTTGTATCGGGGGCTGAACTCAGGGACACTTGATCACTGAGCCACATCAGCAGCCCTATTTTGTATTTTATTTAGAGACAGGGTCTCACTGAGTTGTTTAGCACCTCACTTTTGCTGGGGCTGGCTTTGAACTCATGATCCTCCTACCTCAGCCTCTTGAGCCATTGGGATTACAGGTGTGGGCCATGTGCCTGGCTTACTTAATCACTTTTTAAATGCACCGTGCTGGGCATGGTGGTACATGCCTGTAATCTCAGCAGCTTGGGAGGCTGAGGCAGGAGGATTGCAACTTCAAAACCAGATTCAACAATTTAGCAAGGTTCCTGAGCAATTTAGCAAGACCCTGGTATCAAAATAAAAAAGGGACTCAGTGGTTAAACATCCCTGGGTTCAATCCCTAGTACCTAAATAAATAAATAAATGCACTAGCTCTTCTGGACCTCCATACTTTGGTTTCACTGTTTTTCTCCTGGCTTTCAGGCTGAGGCCATATCTTTTTCATCTTATTCACACCACTCCTCACATGAATGCATAAATTATTGTTTTGCTTTTTCTGTCCAAACAGTTTTGTGAAGCTTCCAGGGAATTCAGGATCAAATCCCTAATCTGCCAGGCATGGTGATGCACACCCGTAAGCCCAGCAACTCTGGGGGCTGAAGCAGGAGAATTGCAGTTCAAAACCAGCCTCAGCAACTTATTGAGACCCTAAGCAACTTAGTGAGACCCTGTTTCGACATAGAAAAAAAAAGGACTGAGGATGTGGTTCAGTTGTTAAGTGCCCCTTGGTTCAATTCCTGGTACCAAAAATAACACCAAAATAACAACAACAAATCCCTGTTCCCACATATTAAAATTCAGTAAGGATGTGGCTCACTACTTAACTCCCAGATTTGTTCCAGGTGTGGTTGGAGCTCACAGTCTAGTGTTCAGATCAGCTGATGAGCATGCTCAGAGTTCTCAGTGAAACAACAGAATGTAGGATCATGGTTCTCTTGTTTGTTGCTCAATCCCCAGTTTTTGGAGGAATGTTTGGCAAATAGGTGACAGCCTGAGGAGTGTAAAGTGAATTCATGAATTTGGCTTCATTTGTCTCTTTGTCAGCTTGTGGTTAGGTTTCCCTG
The DNA here is from genome assembly GCF_902686455.1 of Sciurus vulgaris. Taxonomy (NCBI): domain Eukaryota; kingdom Metazoa; phylum Chordata; class Mammalia; order Rodentia; family Sciuridae; genus Sciurus; species Sciurus vulgaris. Next base: position 161,948,684 of record NC_136464.1, on the reverse strand, counting down.
AACCTCATGAGATTGAGAACAACTTCCTTATAGAGGTTTCAAAGTAAGGTAAGCTTTTCTCTCACTGTGCATCCTGATGATGGGAATATTGTAAACTCAGGAGTGTGGATTTCTTCTATAGTGTAAGGCCTAATGCTGCCTTGCTGTATGTACACACACGTGCACACACCCTTGCTTTTGCTGCAAATAATAAGTTTTATGGAATTTGATTCAGACCTGCTCAAGGCATGGCACAGTGGCTTGACAAATGCTGATAACATCTTGAGACTTGGTACTGTCTGCACAGAACTTCTGCAGATGCTTCCCGCATGGAATGTGTTGTGAGAGGCCCCTTCTGGTTGTGGGAACTTTCCCACTGCATTCCGTGGGGCAGGAAGCTGACCCCCAAAGTCTAATTCCACAGTCCTTACTCAAGTAAAATTCCTGTCAGAAGGACTTGACTGTATTTTTGTGCAACCACACAGTTAAGGAATCAACTCTTTAAAACATCTTCAAGATGAACATTTATTAGGCCTATTATATTAATAATATTCAGTACTGCTTAATAAAAATAATAAACAAAACAAAGAATTTTATGGTGTATGATGTAGCATCTGTGCTCTACCCTGTTTGATAGCTCTATCTCTGTCCATTTGAAATGCCACCAGAAGGATATCATATGCTACACAGGCTGATTTAAATAATAAGCCCTTAGGTGTTTTCTCTGCAGTCAAATGTCCATACACTGGCCTGACTACATCCAGCTTCACTTACCAGTGACAGCTGATGAGCTCAGTGCATGAAATAGCCCAGCTGTGCATGGCAGGGGAGAGGCTAGCGGAAATGTGGGTGGGAGTTGATAATAATTAGGAGCCTGTACTGGGTCTCAGGGACATTGCTCCCATGTGATGTGTGTGAAAGGCCAGCTTCAAGACACAGTACAAGGCTATTTTTATTTGGGATACTTAGAAGTATCCCAATTTGAAGAGTATATGGTCGTTGTGCCTTTTATTACAGATTGCTGATACCATTGCACACTGTTCCACGTCAATCATTGTCCCAGGCTTTATGCCATCCCTCCAGAAATAGGAAGGGCAGGTGCCACCCAGGGTCAGTTGAATTCTGAAGTGTGCTGTGCCTTGTTTAGAGTCTCTGCAGCGGCACAGTGACCTGAGACTTTTCTGATGGTGATGGTGGCTTCTTGCACACATGGCCTGGGTTACATGGTCTGGCAACAGCACCCAGCCCTGGCACTGTGTGGCACCAGACTGCTTGACTCCCAGGCGGCAGAGCTAGTTGGCTCCAGATGGTTTCCCAGGAGGCAAACCACCAGGGCACCTTGGCCCAGCACCTGCCTTGACTTAGGGACTAAGTACACATTTCATCAAGAATGGTTAAGAAGCTATCATGTGACCCTATGAGCAGCCATTTTGTAGATCAGGGACTCTGCATCAGTTTCCAGATCCTTAAAAAGCAGGGATAAGAGCCCCTATCTTATAGGCAGTTGTGTAAACCTGGTAGGCTTCCTCCCTTCTACTCCCCATTCCTTTTTTTCTTTTCTTTTCTTTTTTTAGGAAGATACTAGATTTTTTCCCCCTCATCCTTTTCTTTTTCTTTCTCTCTCTCTCTCATTTTTTTTCCCCTCCTTATCACCTTTTAGCTCCTCCGGGGCAAGATTTTTTTTTTTTTTTTCCCCATCCAAACATACAGCATGTATCCACAGTTTGGTTTTTCTTCCTAAAACTAATTAGATTTGACCCAAGTACCCATCATTTCCGCAGACTGCTTAGCTACCACCGCCCCCTGTGAAATTTGCATGACACCACAGGGTGGTTTAGTTTTATTCTCTGGCTATATTGTTATTTTAATTTGAGGACCTCCAGAAAAAATTGATTTTTTTTTGTTCATTTTACATTTCCACAACTGGCCCAGAGGAAGTCGCAGTAAAAACCTCTGTATGGATGAAAAGAAAATTGATTGGCTCATCTAGACCTGATTCTGACCAGCTTAAGCTAATCAAGAAGTGCCACCTCCTTCTGTCTAAAACCCAGTAACTAATAGGTCAGTTAACTCTATCACGTGGTTTCTCTAAAGATTCTTGAAATATTAAAATTGGCCTGAAGACCACTGTTGATGACATTTTTTAGGAACCTGTATGTTAATTTGGAATCTCTTAGGACAGTGACGTGTGGAAATACTGTATTCAGATTAAATTTTAAGTACAGTTTCAAGGGTAATTTAGGTAAAGATATTTAAAACTACTGTTTATGACTTTGGTTCTACAATGCATTTTTAATACAGCAAATCAAATCCCTCAGCCAAACAAGAATTGTGTGGTTTGGAACAACATTTGGGTGATTTATTGGCGAAGTTCAGATAAGTAAAATACAGAAAGTTGTATTGAAATGGGATTTGGTACATCATATTAACAAACAGTAATTTTAGCTAATACCTGTAAGTTTTTATCATGGCAGATACTATTTTTTTTTAAATATTTTGTTTTAGATATAAGTGGGCACAATATCTTTATTTTTTGTGTGGCGCTGAGAATCAAACCCAGGGCCTCACACATGCTAGGCGAGCGCTCTACTATTGAGTCACAACTCCAGCTCCCAGATACTATTTTAACTAAGTTAATCCTTACAACAAGCCTCTAAGGGTTAGTAAACTTTTTTTTTGGTAATGGGGATCAAACTTAGTATCATATCCTAGTGATAGTGACAAATCATTTAATGTTTCTGTGCCTAAATTCTCACTTTCAAAGAACTGTATTTCCTCATAGGATTGTTGCAAAAATTAAGTAGTATGTATGCACTTGCTTAAAACAGTGCATGTGTATTTAATAAGCGTAAGATCAGGCCTTCACTGATCCCAACACCAAGTTTGCTAACTAAGCCTAACACCCATTTCTGTGATGTCCTGTGTCTGTGCCACCAGCCTGGTTTCCACAGGAGGGAATTAAGGTGGATTTTTAAAATTATTATTATTATTTTTTAGTTTGAATTATTTTGCTTCAAGAACTGCCTACAAAAATCTCAAATCTAACTGCATTCTGTCACCATTTTTGAATTCATGACCAAGGTCAGCTCTGTTAGAGTTGAAGTAAAAAGGCCTGTGAATCTCTGCCCCTTTGCCCCCGTCCTCCTAAGTGGAATTAGTGAAGTCTGCTCATCTGTTTTGAGCACTGTTCTCTCCTTGGGAATTCCTTTGAAATTGCCAACACCCACGAGAGAAACAACATTAGTCCCCAACATAGTCATGTGGATTAGTTTATTACATCCTTCCTCAGTGCCAGGATAACCAGGAGAGTGAATGTGGGAGCAGGATTCAGGAAGAGGGTAGTGAAGATAGAGGATAGGCAGGGACCAGAGAGGGTCAAAAATGAACTGAAAGCTGACCAAAGGCAATAAAATTGTAGTGGCTGCAGACCCAAGATAATTTGATTTTGAAACTTTTTCTGTTCTTGACCTTGGAATTTTATTAGAGAACATAGTGTATAACTCTTACTGTGTGAGCTCTTCTCAAATAGGTGTTAATATGCAGTTATTGTGGCATGAACTTTGCAAATCACACCTATAATGCCATGCCAGGTATTTAGATTGCAGCGTCCTGAGACAGTCCTTTTGTGTTTTCTATCATTTTTGAACCCATTAATCATCTTCAAAAAGTCTTTGTTGTTGTTCTTCAAGTCGTTTTCTCCCATGTAATTACAAATGCTGTTGAAATATAATAAGGCTTAAATTTGTTATAAGAAAGTTTTTGTATATATTGTGGTTATTCCTTGTAATAATAATGAAAATGTGTCACACTTTCATTGTAACAGTCCCATTGAGTTCTGTGGGCTGTTGAGTGCTGTGTTAATTTCAGGAACGATTTTGGTTGTGAACAGTTCTGTTGTTGGTCTTGGTATTGGAACTTTTCCTTTGAAAACTCCACTTGTGCTTAGGCTAGGTCCAAACCAAACACGACCTGTGATTATTTAAAGAAGCGACTTTGACTCCACCATCCATTCATCCTTTTCAGATGCAAAAATAACACATTGTTTTATCTATGAGTATAAGAATCCTTTTTCAAAGGAAATAAAAAGAGCAGACAGTTTCCTTCCTGGCTAATTCCTGAACCTCTTTAAATCTGTTAAACATAGCCACAGACACAACTCCTGTGCCTGGTTTTGTTTCCTAAACTCAATTTGACAAGATAGGTCAGTGTGAAGTGTCCATGTGCATCTAACAGGAAGTCAAGTCTAAAACTAGGGAATGTTGTACAGTCACCAGGATGATATGAGTAATGATTTAGAGTAAGAATCCAATTTCAATTATAAAATTACTCAGCATATAACTATAGTCTACTGTTCTGAAACCACATCCCATGATGAACCTAAATTTTTTCAGTGAGCCTAAAGTACTTCTATTCAAGATGCTGCACCTGACTCATACATTCAGGATTTCCTAAGATCCACATAGTATCAACTTCCAAAAATTCTTCCTGTTCCAAATTATATCCTTATATGGGTCTGAAATTTGTATCCTGGAAACTTTACTACCATTTCCTTTCCTTGGTTCTAGTTATTTTTCCTAATGTGTCCAAGAATGAGTTAAATGCCTATATCAGAAAGCACCTTAAATATTTGAAGAGAACAGTCATGTCATCCTCATATTGCCTCTTTCCTAGGCTAGATATCCTAAAAAAATGTTTTTGCATTATTCGGTAATTTTCTTGTTCAAATAAATGTCTCCATTTATTTATGCTTCTCTTATGAACAGGCATAAGAGTTCAGATGTGCTTTCATGATTGCAGATCAGGTAAACCATTTTCTCAGCTCACCATAATTTTTAAGCAAAAGAGGTTGGATACAGCCATTACTCTGAGAACTAGGGAAAAATTGCAGACGAGCTCAGAGGATACGACCAGATTCATGCCACACAATGGAGAAGAGGCTGGGAGTCAGAAGTATCAGTTCCTCAGAAAATGCAATCGACTAGCCAGTAGGGACTAGCTGGAATTATTTAGGCTTTTTTATTACCAAGAGAAATATCCAGAGTTGCTGCATAACTGATTTCATCTAAATTCCGACTTCTTCTACCTTACCGTCCTAGAGGATACAGTGTCAAGTCATACTCCATATCCCTTTTTGTCTCTATAAAAGCCTTTATCCCTTCCTAGTGGCATTGTGTAATATGTTTTATACCAACTGGTGTTTCTGCTTTGTTCTTGGGAGAGTTCAAAATGTTTGTTGATATGGTTCATGTGCACCTTGACCCTACTTCAATTAGGTTAGGGATCTTGGCTCACACTTCCATGTCCTGCATAGTACTGGGCAGATAAGTAAGTTGTTGAGTTAACAAATGATTGAATGTGGCTTCTCTCTGTTGCTCTAAATCAGTGTATTGATGTATTTCCTTTTTCCTGACATAAAATAGTGATTTTTCGAAATAGAGTAAATCCAACAAATGTTTATTGATTACTCTGGAATAAAAATAATGAATGTAAACAGTGGCAAGCTTGGCCTTCAAGGTACCTATCAAGTGCTGTGGGAGCACAGAGGGAAAAAATGATGGTGAAATAGAAAGTCAGTTGAGAAAGTGACACCAGAGCAAGTGTGGATCTCCAAGAATGAGTAGTGGGATTGTCTAGGGGGAGAACAAGTTGGGAAGGCTGTTCGGACAACAGGAAAAGATGGGGAAAGGCAGAGAGGCCATGAGGAGTCTTAGTGTGTTCAGGGACTCTCAGGCGGCTTAGCTTAGTGCTGGGGGTGAGGGGGGAAGAGTGAGGGATGAGGCTGGAGAAGTTGAGAGGGCTGTGTGTGCCTGGAGGAGGAGGTGGGCAGTAGGGAGCCACTGTGAGATGCCAGGCTGGGAAGTAACATGTTGAAAAGGACCACTCTGTATTGAGGGCTGGATGTTGGAGGGTGAGAGAAGTAGGAAGGTGGGTTGGGAGGGTAAGAGACCATGTCAAGAGATGATGAAGGTTAGAACGTTTACAGCCAACATGGACAGTTCCAGTGAAAACTGTCTCTGTTTTCCTTAAGAGGCTCCTGTAATCTTTTAGAAACTATCAGTTATGCAGTATTCTTCATGTGGTTTGACTTTTCAGAAAAGCATGATGTCAGAGGGGAAAGGAGTCAGTGTAAGGAATTAAGCACTTAGAGAGGAAACCAAAACAACAGAATAACTGAAAGAGGGCAAAAGCTCCACTTTATAAGACCTTGTTGATGACTTCCTTTTCAGAATGAAAAGAATGGGGAAAGGTAGAAACATTCTGAGGTTTATACCAACATGGACTTAAGTTTCAGCCTCACATTGTGTTTGTGATCTTGGGCAGTTTACCTTCTGTGAGTCTCCATCTTCCCATCCATAGGTTGAGAATAACTATTTACTTCTTTGGATTTTATAAGATTAATAGGATTAAGTACTGCTATCCCTTGGTATCCAAAAGAGTTTTTTCCAGGACCCCTGAGGATACTCAAATTCCTTAAAAGAGATAGTGTAGTATTTACATAGAACCTACAAAAATTCTCCTGTATACTTTAAATCATCTCTAAGTGACTTCTAATGCCTACTACAAAAATGCTATGTAAATAATTGTTATATGATGTTGTTTATGGAACAATGTTAAGAAAAAATATTCATGTTCATTACAGGTACAGATTTTTTGTTCTGAATATTTTTGATACCAGTTGGTTGAATCTGGGAATTCATGGCCTATGGATCTGGAGGGTGACTATACTGTTTGGTGTCTAACACAATGCCTGTACACACAGGTATTAAATAAATATGGTTCCTGCTGAACACTTGGTATGGGTGTGGAATACAAGGAGATGTCAGACAGTTCCTGCCTTTATAAACTTACAATTTGGTAGGAAGAGAAGTATATCAAGGCTGAAATAATAATAAAATATAAATAAGTACTATCAATGCTAGAACTGTGATGTGAGAGAGCAGAGAAGAAAATGAGAATCTGACTACCACTCATTCTGGAGGATAGGTTGAGAGTATTTAAACTGGATTTGGAGGATAAGAAGGATAGGTTGGAATTGGAATGGAGCCTGGACAGAAGACATTCCAGGCTGTGGGATGAACATGAAGAAAAAGGCCACACTTGGCATCTCTGGTGATTCAGGCTCACCAGTGGCCACAGTGCTGGCTCTAATCCAGTCTGGAACTCTCCTTAATGGCACTGATGTGGCCTTGAGCAATGAAAGAATAACCATGGGCCTCGTAGAGAGCAGTCTTATGGCAAACAGAAGAGTGGTGGTCTTAATTGGTGGGTAAAAGAAACTCACAGATATAGTAAAGCATAGTATTAAGTGAAGTGGCTTCTGAGAAAACCAGATCAGCAGAAAAGGGGAGGCTTATAAACTTGCATAACTATCTCTGCTTCATGCCAGGGCTTCGCTCAAGTCATTAGCTGTCCAATCATTGCTGAAGAGAGAAATAGCAAGGCAGGGCAGCCATGTGGTGGGTTAAATCCAGTCCAAGAAAAGAGTCTAGTTTCCATTTCAGGTCTGGGATTGCCTAACTGTGATTTAGGTTAGTCATTTCATGTCCCTCTGGAGGTTCATAGTAACTGCTGTATGTGTTTAATGGGGCTGTTGTGAAGACATGGGGGAGATAGCATTTGCTCCGATGATGGGGGAGGCCTCCCTGCTCTCTGCTGTCCCTGGCCTGATGCAGCCACTCCTGAGGGTCCCATCTGAAGTCCTTCTTAAAAGACAGGAGCAACCATCTAAGAAAGGAAATGTTTAAGAGAGATGCACATCTTGTCTATGTGTGAGCAGAAGAGTTGAAAGAATATTTTAAAACAAGTATCATTTGGGAGGCAAGCAGGGGCATTATTGAATGCAACCCTCTCTCTCACTTTTCTGAAAATATAAATTTGTGGTACTTTCAGTTTCAGGAGACTCTAAAATCATCTCCTGGAAAAGAATGGAGATGATGTTCTCTTCTAAAGGAGTAAATTCTCAGAGTTGTGATCTTTAAGCACTGTTAAGTTTCTAGGGTAAAAGAACTGAATTTCATTGCTTTCTTCCTAATTCTTCCTCCAGAAGCACGTGAACATTGTGAAGTACACTGCTGAGCATTTGGAAACAGGCTTCTGAGCAGGTTCCATCTTTTCATGTCAGACCTCAAAATGCCATTGATATTTACATCTGAGAGGTGCCAATTTGATATTTTATGATGCTGTAAATTTTATGTTTTGGATGATTCTTAGCATTGGAGAATTGAAACTGAGATCTAAACTGTTTTCCAAATGGAAGCTACATGGCCAAAGCCAGGGTAGGATTTGGCCTTTTTATATTTTGCTGCTCAGCAAACTTTCTAGGCCTAGAAAAAGGAAGCACTGGAATATTTTTCTTAAATGTGGTTCGTTTATTGTATCTTGCTTCTCTCTGATAATATTTTGTGCCTATTCATGTTAAAAACCAGCTTAGGAAAACATTGGGGAAAGCAACATGTCTAACTTCTGGGAATTGGAAAAGGAAAACAGAGAATTTCAAGAGTGTGGGCTCCGCTCTTCCTCTCACCCTCCTTGAATTCTTTCTCACAGGTGTGGGCCACTTGGGCCATTCTCTGTGGGTCATTGTAACCATGCTGTCAGCAGTGGGAGTCCCTTTCTTCCAGGAACTACTTCCCTTACAGGGATTGGCACTCAGCTTGGCCAGCTTGGGCTTCACCTTCTGCCTCACCAGACGGAAACAGACAGCACCTTCCCAAAGGGGCAGGAGGCAGGAGAAGGAGATCAGGGAAGGAACAGACTGCACTGGGCAGCAGGAGATGGGGAGGTGGGAAGTTAAACAGACAGGGAAATAGGTGTCTGAACAGTGTCTTGTTGCTTTCCTACACACTGTTTACCTTGCACGGTGAGGTATGCCGTGCTTTCCGTGGCACCCTTCTGGTTGGTAGCTTTGCACTGATAGACACCTTCATCCTCCTCTGTGACTCTTTCAATAAACAGTGTGCTGTTTCCCGGTCCTAAAATAATTCCTGAGGAGTGAGAGATGTTTAGATTAGTGAACCTGAAATGACAAACAAAACATCTACTACTGTAACTCAAGTGTCTTAGTTTTCTTATCGATCTGCATTTGGAGGAGGAAATCTGAGCTCTGGTTAACCTGGAGCAGCCTTGCTTATTTGTTCTCCCCCCCGTCCAGCTTTTCTGCTAGCACCTTCCCCACCCAGGAAAGTTGTGATCCCAAGCTGTGGCCATGTAGATAGTCCACTGGGTAGGCAGAAGTGAGGGGGAGCTGCCATTCCCTACTTTAAAGATGCAGATATCAAAAAATAGCATATCTAATACTACTACATTCGTTCCTACCTGGTGCTGAACCCCGTGCAACAAACATACCTTGACGTTCTCAACACCCTGTAAGGTATTGTCTTTTTTGCACATGATAAAACCGAGATTCCCCAAGGTTAAATAACTTGTCCAAGAGCATGCTTTTAATTGAAAGCACATTCGTGGCATATGGGTCAAAGGACATCATGTTTCATTTGTTATGTAGCCTGGCGAAGTGGCATAGCATAGTGGCAAAGAGGTTGGGCTGGGTTTGAATCCATGCCTTACCGCTACAAACTTTGTCACTTCAGGCAAGTTATGTAAACTTTCTAAGTTTCAGTTTCCTCAAGCTTAAGGTAAAAATGAAAGCAGTTTCTACTAATAAATGTAAAAACGAATGGCACAACATGGCATGTGGTAAATGCATAGTGTGATAGAAGGAGTACTAGGAATGTCCAGGCACCTGAAAAGCTTCAAGACACATAAAATATACAGAAAGTGTTTAATGAATGAGGTTGAGTAAATGTAGCGCAACCCACTACACAATCAAGTGCAAAGTCTGAGGAAGGGAGAGAGATCAACAGGATTGGAAGTAATCAGGGAAGGCTGTATGGAGGAGGTAGCCCTTGAGCAGAGGTGAAAGGAGAAAAGAAGGCCTGAGAAAAGGGGTGATGTTGAAATGAATATGCACCAAGGACTTGTTCTGGAATAGTAATAAAATGGGTCTGACCAGAGTATAGGCTGTGTTTTGTTAACTAGTTTCTGTCTGTCTGATTACAAAAGAGAGACTTAAAATAGAAATTTTGAGAAAGATTTAAAAGCATAAAAATGTAAAAAAGTGTAAAAATAAAAACATCAAGCACCTACAATCTCACCTCCTATCAGATGTTGTTCCTTTAGTATTTTTTGTAGTTGTAGATGGACAAATGCCCTTTTTTGTTTGTTTATTTTTTATGTAGTGCTAAGGATCAAACCCAGTGCCTCACTTGTGCTAGGCAAGTGCTCTGCCACTGAGCTACAGCCCCAGCCTCTTTCTTTAGTATTTTTAAGTGAACTTTCTTTTGCTTATTCTTATAACAAAAATTTTTGAGCTCCTGCTATGAACTAGACACATAATAAGTAGGCAAATAAAATTCTTGCCGAGATAGGGCTTAAATTCTAGTTTTGGAGAATTACTCCAAATAATATACTTTAAGTAGCAACAAAGTATGTGAAGAAAATAAACCAAATAAAGAGGATCATGGGTTAAGAAGGGTGAAGAGGCTATTTCATTTTTTAATTTATTTTTAGTTATGGGGATGGAACCCAGGATACCTGCATGCTAAACTCATACTCTACCACTGAGTTCCAACCTGAGCCACAGAGAAAACTATTTTAGATTGGGTGTTTAGAGAAGGCTCTTTTAGAAGGTGATGTTTGAGCAGAGACCTGCAACATAGAAAAGAATGAGCCATTCAAAGAGTTGGAAAATGACTTTTTGGCACAGGGAGTAGCAAATATATAGTCCATGAGGCAGGACAGAGATTGTCTTCAAAATGGGGGAAAGACTACTGTAGTTAGCACAAAGTAAGGCAGCAGAAGAGATGAAAACTAGGACTGGGGCTGTAGCTCACAGGCAGATCACTTGCCTAGCATGTGCATGGTCTGGTTTCCATCTCTGGGAAAAAATAAAAAGAAGAGATAAAAACTAGAACTAGGCAGAGCCCAGATCCTGCATGACCCTCTAGGCATGGCAACGGCTTAGGATTCAGTTCTGAGTGCAGTCAAAAGCCATTGGAGGTATGTAAGTCTGTATGGGGACCAGTTGGAAAATATGGGGAGTAGGTAGGTGGCTATTGAATTTGTCCAGTGAAAGACATGATACATGAGTAGCATTAGTTATTTGTATGTATCAAATTGTTTGTAATTTTAAATAACAATACAATTAACATCCTTAGGCATAAAGTGTTTTCTTTTTTGTATTTATAATTATTTCCTTAGGACACAGAATTGTAGGTCAGAAACTCTTGTTGCACATAACCAAAGCACCTACTTTGAGTATTGACTGGAAAAGGTGAGTTTTAAGGAGAACTTTGAAATCTTGGTTGAGGAGTACTTTTGATTCTTGGTTGAAAAAAGAGGGAGTCATGAAGATTTTTGAGCAGGGAAATGACATAATGGAAGTGATGTTTTAGGGAAGTTTAGTCTAGAAGGAGAATGCAGGATGGACTGGAATGAGGAAAGAGTGGCATCTGGAAGTCTGGCTCACTAGTTGTAATTCAGTCATGGAATGATGAGGCCTCCAACATGGATGACGGGAAAGGAAGTGGAGAGGAAGAAATGGAAACAGACACTTTGTAGAAACAATATGCAGGAACGGATGCTTTATTGGGTACAGGAATAGAAAGAGACGAATCCAAGATGTTTCTAATATTTTAAGCCCAGATAGTAGAAAAAAATGGGAGCTTTCCCCTGTAGCTTTGACTAAGTCACTGACATTCTTTGGAACTGTTTTCCCCATCTGTAAAATGAGAACAATACCTGCTTTGCCTGTTTCATGGTATTGTTATGAGGATCATTTGAAATAGTATAAGTGAAAGATTTGAAGCTTGGAAAAGTGTAGGGTATGTTAAAGTGCAATCATAGGAAGTGAAAGTGTGGCTTGGAGTACATGATGAGAGTCTTTGGGCATTTATGAGAGCAGCTATCTTGCTATGAACCATCATCTCCTTTGCAGGAAATCTGAAACTCATTTTTCTCTCACTCAAATCCCAATTTAAAGCTAAGATGGAAAAAAGTTAATGGACTTGGATTTTACCCAAGGAGACTTGTAATTATGGAAGGTGATAGGGCAGTAACAAGGATGCTAATGAGCTAACTTTGTGTCTGGCACAGATACCTCTTTGCATCACATGGAGGAGAGACGATAGGGTGGGAGGATGTTCAAAATCAAGGAGCAGAGCTTTTCCTTCTGATCTGCCTTCAGTTATGCTCTAACTAATGGCACAAAAACATTGATGCATCACCATCATATGGGCCACCCTGAACCCTCCTCAGGCCCTTCCTTATTCTCTATTCCTTTTATTTCCCTCTCACACCAATGGACAAGTTACTGTCCTTATTATCTTCTGTCCACACATAATTCACATTCTAATTTCTGCATTGCCTAACCTATTGAGCCTTGCTTTGAATGCAACAATCCTTATGATAGAGGTGAGGCTCTGTTCCATCAAAGAACACATTTTTAACAAGTATTTCATTTATGGCTTAATTTTAATTCTTGTGTTATAGTTACTTTCAAAAACTTAAAATGCATAGAAGTATTATAACCCATGTACCCACCATTGAGATGATCAGATGTCAACATTTTGCTATATTTGATTTAGACCCCTTATTCTCCCTTATATAAATTAAAATTTATACTTTTATCTTTTCCTTTACCCTTTCTCTAGAGGTATCATTGTACTGAAGTTGGTACATATCATTCTCATGCATGTTTTCATACTTTTTGTGAATAGGTGTTTATATACAATATGTAATATTATTTTGTGTTTAAAAATTCTAAATGGATGCATACAGTGTACATCCCTTTTCAACTTGTTTTGTTCTATTCATTAATGTTTTAATTTTTATCCTTTTTGATACATGTAAATGGAGTTCATTTTAAAACTAATATGTAATATTCTATTGTATAAAAAGGCCACAGATTTTATAAATACACTTCTCTACTGTGGGATAGTTATAGGTTTTTTTATTTTTTTCTTTAAAAAGAAGACTACAATGAACATCTCACACAGTATTGTGCACCTTGTTATACACACATTTCCTTGTGCTGGTTCATAGGGTGTACACATTTTCAGTTCTACCAATTATTACCAAAGTGTCTTCTAAAATAAATCAATTTATATCTGAACCACAAATAAGAGCTTCCCATTCCCATGCATTTATCAATACTTGGCGTTATCATACTTTTTAAGTAATGGCAAAATGTGTGAGAAATGTATGTTGCTGTGGGTTTTAATCTGCATTTCTCTGATTACTAGTTAGGTAGAACATTTTAATTGGCCAGGCTTTTTCTGTTCATTGCTTGGTCATATCCTTTGCTCATTTTTCTTTTGGCTTATTTGTCTTTTTCTCAATGATTTTTAGGGTTCTTATATGTTTTGGATACTACTCCTTTGTTGGTTAATTATGTTGCTAGTCTTCTCCAATTCTATAAGCAGTGTTTTTAAGTTCTTTTATGATGAAATTTTAACTTAAAGCCTTTTAAATTTTAGTGTAGTCAAATTGAATACTTTCTATTGTAATTTGTTATTTTTATTACTTGCTTTAAAAATCTTTTCCTAGGGCTGGGGAGATAGCTCAGCTGGTAGAGTGCTTGCCTTGCAAGCACAAAGCCCTGAGTTCGATCCCCAGTACCGAAAAAAAAAAAAGACAAAAAAAAAAAAAAAAATCTTTTCCTATTGCTGGGCATGGTGGTGCATGCCTGAAATCCCAGTGACTTGGGAGGTTTAGGCAGAAAGATCACAAGTCAAAGGTGAGATGCTGTCTCAAAATTAGGAAAAAAAAAAAAAAAAAAAAAAGGTGGAGGTTGGGATGTGGCTCAGTGGTTAAGCACCCCTGGGTTCAATTCCTGATACCAGATAAAAACCCAAACAAAAACTTTTCTTATTAGGATGTCATAAAGCATTCCCTTTTTATACTTTTTTTTTTCATAAAATATGTTTAAAAGATTTATTTAGAGTTATGTTTTTCCTTATTTGGTTTTTAAAATTTACCTGGATTTTCTTTTGGGAAGGGGGTATCTTTATGGTGTAAGGTAAAGATCTAATTTTTACCATATAAATAACCAGTTATTTCATTATCAATTACTGAATAATCTCTTCTTTTCCTACTGAGTTGTGATACCAGCTTCATCAGATACCATGTCTCCATGTACCAGTGGTTTTGTTTCTAGGCGCTTTGTTCAATGACCTGTTAATCTATGCCCGGACGACATCGTTTATGATATCTTGATAATACATATTGATATCTGGTAAGGCCTGGCTTCTTTTTTTTCAAAATGGGCTTGTTTTTTCCTGGCTCTTTATTTTTAAAATTTTAATGTTGTTATGCAGAATGGTGTTGGGTTCTTTGAGGGACTGCTCTGTCTGAATTTTCTTTTTTTTTTGTTGGTTGTGAGTCATTAGAAGTAACACATAGGACTCATAATCATGATGCTCTGCATTGTCTTGCTGAGATGATAAATTGTATGCCTGTCTGCTTCTAGAGGGTTCACTTAAGTCATTTCCATGTGCTTGTTTATGTATTTCCATGGCTTCAGAGAGTGAATACAGATTTCTTCAACCACTAAAAGCATAATAATTCCTGTGCAAACTCAGTATTTATTTCTCTTTAAGAAGTCGTATCTGATTGGACCAACAGGGCATATAGCAAAACTTGCAAATGTACCTGTCTTCAGAGAGCCAGGCATATAACAGAAATGAGTTGGAGTGGGAGGGTTGCCTATGCAGCATAGAAGGCCTGTCTTCCATCTAAAAGTGGAAACCTCTTCTTAACTCCTGCCAATTGGGAATTTGAGTCTAGGCATATCTTGTGATTTTTAAAGAAAAGGCAGAAATCTGAAAATTTTATGTTAAGCTTGTGATTTTTAAATAAAATATTAACCAAATTCACTTATTTAAGTTTATTGAGGTCAATAAAATATTGATGCCAGATAGTTTAAGTACAATTTTGATTTAGAGAATGTACATAGGGATAAACTTTTCTATTTTTGTTAAGGACCTTCATGATCTGGTCTCTGCCAGTCTTCCTAGTTTCAGTGCCAATTACCTCCCTAAATGGATTCTTTTTATTTTATTTTTATTTTATTTATTTATTTATTTATTTTAATTAAAAATCATAAATTTACATAGGGCAATGTTGTTTGATTCATTCTGTTATTTTTTTCCCTTCCCCCCACCCCTCCCACCCCTCTTTTCCCTCTGTACAGTCCTTCCTTCCTCCATTCTTACCACCCTCCTTATCCCTAACCCTAGACCTAACCCTAACCCTAACGCTAACCCCTCTTACCCCCCCTTATATGTCCTCATCCGCTTATCAGCGAGATCATTCGTCCTTTAGTTTTTTGAGATTGACTTATCTCACTTAGCATGATATCCTCCAATTTCATCCATTTGCCTGCAAATGCCATAATTTTATCATTCTTCATGGCGGAGTAATATTCCACTAAATGGATTCTTAATATGAGCCATGCTGATCAATTTGCAGTTCATGACAAGCCTCAGTGACTTTATACCCTGTTAAGGGTCAAGTTACTTGTCCTTTGATATTCAAGGATTAGCTACTTTGGAAAGCATCTTCTGGTTTTCTTGAACCTCTTCTCTGTTACTCTTATATCACTTTGTACATGCCCCTACTTTGGCACTTACCATTTTGTAATCAAATTGCTGACTTTCTTTATATATACATACATACACACACACACACACACACACACACACACACACACACACACACACACACACACACATATATATTTAGTTGTAGGTGGACACAATACCATTATTTTATTTTTGTGCGGTGCTGAGGATCGAACCCAGGGCCCCATGCATACTAGGCAAGTGCTTTACCACTGAGCCACAACCCCAGCCCAAATTGCTGATTTTCTTATCTGCCTATTCCACAGTGTGCTCCTGGAGGAGCCTCCTTACTTAGTCTTCAGTGTCTAGCTAACCTCCAGTAACTAAGGAAACAACCAAATGAATCAAGACAGTGGAAAATGGAAGTATAGGGGTTGGAGGATGAGAGTAAGTTTTGTGATCTTTGCTTAAAATTATGAAGCTATGTTAGGCATTAAATCTAACACCCTAAGTGGTAGTGTTGACTGATGACCTGCAGTGTGTCCCTCTCTCCTCAGAATTTGTCAGGTTGGATGTCAGTTAATTTTGTCATCTTAGGGTTTAAAATGCCCAGTTCCTAGGACTTAGAAATGCAAACTCTGGTGATTTCGCAGGTTTCATTAGCCCCAAAGAGACAATACTATACACAGGGTTGTTTTTGTAGGAACCGGTAATGTACTCTAAGATATTCTGATGACAAGTCTCAGTGTAAGGACTTGATTGACATATTGCGTTATTTGCTAGTAGTAATTGTGGATCAGTTTGTGAACATGTTGGATTAAGTATTTATCCATGAGCTGTGGTCTAAATTTTAAATGTTTACAACTCTTTAGTATTTTCAAGGGACTTTGTAAATAATTTATTTTTTCTCATTATACTTTAAGGTGAAGGTCATTGGCTATAAAACCTTGGCTATCAACTACAACTATCTATAAATTATAAAACACACAGAGAGATATGTGTGCACACACGTGTTTATACTCCTGACTCAATAAATTTGTATGGTATATTCAGATTTACCATAGCTTATCTATAAGGATGGATTTGTTTATACTGCAGATATAACCAACTCACCTATAGTGGTTTTTTTGTGCATGATAATTGAAGTTGTACTGAATTTATAAATAGCATTTCTAATGACCATTTTAAGACAGAAATACTTCTGCAATGCAAAGAGGTCAAAATCAAGAAAACATTTTTCTATCAATATGGGAATAGCAAAATAAATTTTAGGAATACATACCATTAAAACAATGTGTATTGACATAAAAAGACCACCAAGATATATTTAATGATACAAGCAAGTTCAATAGTATCCTCTTAATTCAGTTTTAATCCCAGAGATGGTAGCTTTCCCATAGAATGCCACTGCCAGTCACTCATTGTAATTCATTATTTTATTTTAATTTTCATCCTAGTGGTTACTGTAGGATTGTGTACTATATGCTTATAATTTTGTTTAAGTTTATTGCCTGTGCATTGTTCCCAGCACTAGTTTATGCCTCTCATGTGATTTTGCTAAAAGATGGAGTGTATCTTAGGTAGCATATGAGTTTTTTTTCTTTAGTCATGCAGTCTTCAGTATAAGTAGGAATTTGTAGACTGGGGATTGAGCCCCCTTCTACTTTAAGAGTTCAGTCAGTGGCTGTTAGTTTTGGGGTTAGTGTCTTTAGACAGGTTAGAAGTCCCTGTGATGACTCCTGAGAGAGTGCACCTCCCCATCTGCAGATTCCCGTATCTCTTTATTTCTCTTCTGTTTTCTTTGTCCTCCATTTTTTTTCCCCTCTGCTGTTGATTTTTGGAGCATTAACTGCTCTTTAGACCAAGTGGACTACTGACCATGGCCATGCTCAAAGTATATCCCATGTGTTGTAAGAGGTCAGAGAGAGAATTGAAAGAAGTTAATTCACAGTCAAAAAGAAATGCCTTGGCTGGGGATATAGCTCAGTTGGTAGAGAGCTTGCTGTGCATGCACAGGGCTGTGGGTTCAAGGCTCTGGGTACAATCCCCAACACCACAAAAAAAAAAAAAAAAAAAAAACATCCTTGGGTGTTGAGGGCAACAGTGGTAGACCATGTGCTTAGCATGTACAAGACCCTGGGTTCCAACCCTAGCACCCCAAAGAAAGGGGGGGGGAAAGAGAGAGGGAGAGAGTATGGGATTTCCATTTTGGATTATGAAATAGTTGTGGAACTACATAGTACTAATGGTTGTATGTCATTGTGGATGTACATAGTGTCATTGAACTTGGTAGAAAGTTGTCATTAAAATGGTAAAATTTATGCTATATGTATTTTGCTACAATTAGGAAGGAAAAAAAAGGAAAGTCTTTCTAAAACGATTCCCATGCTGGGTGTGGAGGTGCACCCCTGTAAACCCGGCGACTTGAGTGGCTGAGGAAGGGATATTTCAAGTTTGAGGCTACCCTCACAACTTAGTGAGGACCTAAGCAACTTAGTGAGACCCTGGCTGAAAATGAAAATTTTTAAAAGCTGTATGGGGATGTAGCTCAGTGGTAAAGTGCCCCTGGGTTAAATTCCCCAGTACCATATAAACAAACAAACACTAAGTAAAATAAAAATAAACAGTACAAATTAAAATAAAATGATGTCCACACTGGGAAAATTCTTTTCTATTTCTCACATTCTAAAGTTTCATTTGCAAATTGAAGAGAACTTAAAACCCCATACACAACCAAACAACCAACTAGCAGGGGTTCCTGCTGATCATATGCCTATGTTTGTGTTGTCCAAAATGTGATCCCTGAGGTGGCTTTTACTGTGACCAGCAGCTTTCAGAAGGCTCTTATGGGCTGAATAGGAATGAGGATGTTATGCTGAGAAATGTAGTCAGGAAATTTGCTTTGGACAAAGCATTAGGGTATGATATGGTACATGATGCTATGTACGTTTGTACATCTGTAGGTATGTACAAAGCCTAAATAAACTGAAACTTATAAGTAAAGAATATATTTGGGAGCTAAGATTGATTCTACATAAATAGTTTCTATTGATTTCCAATTCAAAATGGGTTACGTCTGGGTTACTTTACTTTTCTGAATGTGAACTATCGAATTCTCCAGCTCTACTTTTCATTTTCTTGAACTAGCCAAATATTAAGAAGTAATTGCAGAACTGCAGGAAGTGAATAAAGTAACATTTTTGTTTTTTCACCATCTTGAGACTGGTTAAAGTCAGGGTTCCTCTGCTGACTGAGGTCAGGTTTGTAGCTCTGAACTTCAGCAATGCCAACAAATTATGTTTTCTGTGCAGTTACCCAGCTCACTCTTTTATTTCTACTTCTTTCTCCTCACCTTCTAAAAGGAAGTTTATCCTTGGAAAAGAACTAAGCCTTAATTCTGCACTGGTCCAGGCTGTCACTCACATTTTATTGTTGTCAGAAGTACAAATAAAATTTGAGGATCTATTTTGAGGTCTCAGCAGGAGAGAAGAGCTATTTCACTATCTGCTATGGAAGTTTGCTTCTTCTTGGTCCGGATAGAGATCCCTCTGACTCTGATGACATATGTTGAAGAGAAAGGACCAGCAAGCATTATAGCTTAGCCAGCACACCAGCAGATCAACTGTGGCCTCAGTGGATATGGTAAGAGCCACAGGCTACCTTCACACGCATTGCCCTATGCATACCTGGGAATCATGAACATCTTTATTTTCTCCTATAATAGTTCTTCATTCATTGTGTACCATAGGGTATATTTCACAAGAAATAAAAGGCAGTTACCTACTGTCTTTACTACTTTACTACTGCCAGTTACCTACTGTCAGTAGGTATACTCAAATTTTACAAATTACAATTGAAATTTTTTTTGATAATTGAAATTTCTAAATTTCATTATTGCTATGAAATCAAGCAAAACTGCCAATTCTAATAGTCCAGGGTTGAAGGTGGTCAGTTTTATCATACCTGGGCATTAACATTCTCATTAGCGTCTTCATTTCTCTCTTTTTCCTTAAGATTTTTTCTGTATCTGTTCAAACCACTTTACAACCTACAGATGATTCTGTTCCCTCCTTACGTACGAGAATGAGCATGGTGCTTACAAATACACATATACGGTGTCTGGGATAGGTGGTGACAGGAAAGATGTTTCTTTCAGGTCAGTAGGTAAATACTTAGTCCTGGTAACCAAGAAGATCCCATTTAATGTATATTAATCACTGGGTTAAAGTGATTCTCTCCTGCTCCAGCCTCAGTCTATTAAAGACACAATTTATTCTTTCTCAACTCTGTTGTTCCAATACTACTGCTTTTACTTTCAAAATATAAAAATGTTTCACTCTTACAGAAATTTAGTTTAAATAATAGTTAGACGACAGTTTCTGGTTCAGGCAGGCTTTACCAAAAATATCTCAGATCAATATTGCCTTATGTTCTCTTACATAGTTTGAAAGAGAACATTTTAATGATTTTCAGAAACTCCATTTCCTCTGCACAATCATTTGTATCAGTGCAAACCTAGATAGGCCTGCTACTGTATCAACTTTGCAAATATATCCTTAATCCTTATAGTGCCACTACAAAGTGGGTTGCCACCAAGCTGCCCTTGGGGCACTCACTCAATCATGTCACAGGTTAGGACCTCAGTGTAAAATCTGGGAAGGGTATGAGGTAGAAAGATGACTTTTGATTATTTTGAAGGAGCTAGTCCCTCAAGCAAGTGATCTGGAGAAGTAGTAAAGACACTCAGGGTCTCAGTTTCTTTTAGATGACTTCATATCATTGTCCCAAGTCTGGGTGCAAACCTTAACCATTCTTAGCCCGACAGAAATAAATTTTTCTTTTTCTATTTTTAAGAGTAGAATTTATTTATTTATTTAGTGGTGCTGGGGATGGAACCCAGGACCTTATACAGGCTAGGCAAGTGCTCTACCACTGAGCTACAGCCCCAGCAGAAATGAATGTTTCCTAAAGGAGCTGTGGTGTGTGATAACCCCTGGGAACCAAACCAAACTTAGAGCTGTCAAATAGAATTCATCTTCAAGTTGGAACGTGTGTGTTGTCTCTGGATATTGATTCCTTCATGCTGCTGCGTTTTTCTTTCCAATCACTGTCCCTTGTATTAAATTCATTCTAGCTTCTCTTTTTTCCTGTCTTGTCAAGGAATATGTCTCCTATCACCTTACTCTGTCAACATTTTTGTACCCTATCAGGCCCTCCTAATGGTTCCTAGTTCTAGTTTGGAGACTGTACTGCTTTTATTACCTCTCCCAAATTCTCTTTTATTTCTTATCTTTCTTCTGTTCTGTATATTTATCTAAGAATTATTAAAAACCTACTGTATACTCAGTATTAAAATAGCAAAATTAAAGCACAAAGATAGCATAAAGATGCATTTTTTCAGTTATCTAATGTATTAAAGATTTTTAAAATTAAATTTATTTTCAAACTTATACATAGAAAAGTGTACATATTAAAAATTATATACATTAATGAGATACCATGTGGTGTTTTGATACATGTATACATTGTGTAATGTTTAAATCAGGTTAAACAGGCCTGTGTCCTCAAACATCATTTCTTGAAGGAATTTGTGTGTGTGTGTGTGTGCTGGGGATGGAACCCTAGAACTTTGCTCATGCTAGGCAAGTACTTTACAACTGAGTGACATCCCCAGCCCTTTAAGCATTTATCATTTCTTCATGATTAAAGCTTTCTGTATGTTTTCTTTCAGCTTTTTGAAGTGTAGTTTCATCATTATTTTCTATAGTTAACCTATTGTGCAACAAGCACACCAGAATTTTTTACTCCTAACGTAATTTAGTACCCATTGATCAACCTGTCCTCATGTCTCATATTATGAGCTGAGCTATAGGGCCTGCACCTCATGTCTCATATTAAAGATATTTTAATCCTGTCATTGAGTCATAGTACTTGTCCCCTTTATTCATCTTACTCCATTTTTTAAACCATTTGACATGATGATAATAAATAAACCAGGACACACATGGTTGGTGCTTGAAGAAGCTGTATTTCATTGAAACATATACGTAACTTGTTACCCAAGTTTTTCACTGCTATATTTCTAGAGCCTAGCACTGTACCAGACGCAAAGCAGCACCTTATAAATATTTGTTGAATCAGTAAATAGATGAGTGTTGGGCTGATCTGACATGAATTCTAGACCTTTTAAAACTTAAAAGTGACAACATTTGGCTTCAAAATTGTTAACTTAATACATGGCATGTCTAGTTTTTAAAAATGTTCCATTTTTAAAATATGCTTTACGGTGTTTAAAAATATGCTTTACATAAACTAATGTCTTCCAGAGACTTCCATGTTTAAGAGTGAGGAATGAGGAGATATTTGTTGTTTTTAGGTCCTTTAAAACTAGTGCTCTTGTGATTAATGTGAACTAATGCTTAGTTCCACATGCTCAGTGTTCAGAGTAAAACTGTTGACTTCAGAGTCAAACTCTTCTGGGTTAAACTTGGTGCCCTGCCCATTAACTCTGACCTGAGCTTACTTATTTCTCCTATTTCAGCTTTCTCATCTTCTAGTCTACAAAATAGGTGTAATCGTTCAGCACTTCTTATTAAATTATTAGGGTAAAAAAATTAATATCAGTAAAATAAGAGCAGTGCTGGCCACTTAGTTGGTGCTTGGTAAGAAAATTGATCTGTGAAATGCATTTAACAACAGTACCTAATTCATGTGATAGTTATGAAAAATATTTTCATTATTTTTTGGTAATGGGGATTGAAACCAGGGGCACTTTACCCCTGAAATATATCCCAACCCTTTAAAACAAATTTTTAAAAAAATTTTTTCAGACAGGGTCTTGCTAAGTTTCTGTGGCTAGCTTCAAACTTGTGAGTCTCCTGTCTCAGCCTTCTGAGTCACTGGGATTACAGGTGTGTGTCACTACTCCTGGCAATAATTGTGAAAATTAAATGAGAGATTTCTAGCACACATGCATAGTACCTTGGTGCCTGGTGAATGCTTCATAAATTTTTATGATCATTCTTAGATATATCTTAATATGTCTTCTTTACTGTCGGTAAAGTTTTTTCGAAATAAGCACACATAAAACCAGAGACCAACTGAGTGACACACTGAATGGCATGAATCAAAAGAGACCCAGACATTTGAAGAAAATAAGAATCCCTGTTCTGGAATGTGAGAGAAGGATCCCTGGTAATAAGAATTAGAGTGGGGCAAGAAGAACTCAGTAAGAGGAAGGAGAGTTTTTCAAGCAGAAATCAAAGGAACCTGCAGTTCAGAGGGCTGAGGGAAGCAGAGGAGAAAGGCAAGAGCAGGGATAAATGGGCGGCAGGGGCGGGGGACATCAGTGGCAAAATGAGGCTGGGGAGAGCCTGCTGTTGCCCCAGTTGGGCAGTGGCCAGCATGATGTACAGGGCTCCTTCCCTTCTTGTTTGGATCTCCCTGGCAGAGGTGGCCTCTCCCAGCCCCTGTGCACATACCTTCCTTTGCCTGCACACTTTTTGTTCCTGCTTGATGCCCTTTGGCCCAAGAATTTACTACTCAGCTTTCGTAACACTTTCTTGAGATTGCATTTCTTCTGGAGAATGACTGTGTCCCCCTGAAAGCTTTTTCCTGAAAGGAAATGAGGAGGGAGGAAAATGCTCCAACTACCCTGAGGTCTTTCAGCAGGCACTTTCTGGCCACTGGAGCGTGAGCTCTTGTGCGTGCCCTGCTTCCTCTTGCATATTTTCTTTGGAATGGGGACGAGTCATCATTTAACAAATAACAACGATAGTGGACCGGATCCTATCATGGATCCAAGGCTCCTAAGATTCTTTTGGTACAGAGATCCTTTTTGAACTGCTAGGCTTCCTATAAAAGATATATCTCAGGTCTCTAAAGGATACATACATACCTTATTCTTAGGTCTTTTTGTTTGTTTATTTGTTTTTAAACTTAGTCTGTCCTCAATAGCTGACTGTATAATGAACTATTTTTCAGGCTTTTTAGGCTGGATTTGATGTACGTTCCTTTTAGCTTTGGAATACTGATGAGTTAAGGAGGATCACGTTAGTTACCTATAATTGTTATCCATAGGTTTGTAAAAAGAAATAACCACAGAACAGTTGGCATTTTTGAAGATAACTGTATCTACGGACATGAGGGTCATAATCATGGAGCTTACTGTGCTGGTTACCACATTTGTTGCCTCAAATGGAAATATTGTATATGAAACTTTGTAAGACCTATATACATGTAAAAATAAGATTATCTCCAAGAAATTAAGAAGTTCCTTTCCAAAAGGATATAGTAGGTTTAAAGACTAAATACAGAGAAAAGAGATATAAAGTATAGTTGAATTTAATAAATGCTAAAAGCATATTAGGGTGATATTTACAAAGATTTTGCAGAGTATTTATATGAGATCTGCTTTAGATATTCTTCAGGGGGTAGATATCTTTTTTATTTTTAGAGTTTTTGACATTTGAGCTAACTTATTAGCTCTTGATACCTTCCAGTGAGTTCTGACAACTCATGGGCCAATTTCTGTATAAATGAGGTGGGTCAGAAGGTGGCATTTACTAAGCTGTGACTATGGGCCAGGATAGTTATGTTAACTCACTTAAACCTTATCACATCCCTGTGAAAATCAGCACTATCCTGATTTTATAAATAAGGAAATAGGGGCTCAGAGAGTAGAACAAGTGAGTTGCCCAAATTCTTACATGACTCATGAATACTGGGCCTAAAACTCTGATCTCCCAAGCACTTCATAAAATCTTTCTTCTGTTTGTGTAACTGCCTGGACGCATTCTTTTGCCATGTCTTTCCTCTATTCCCATAATGGTCCTGAGCTTTTAAATTTGGTTTAATTCATATCCAAGGTATGAAAACTGAACTTAGGTCAAATTTACTTTTTCAAAGATGCACTCATCATCATACATTGATATTTCATAAAATATATTTGTGATCAAGCAAGTTTGGGGAATACAGAATTAAAACCAGCTTACCACATCTCTTTACTGCAGAACTTCTTGGGTCTTTAATATGCTAAATGGACTGTGAATCTCTAAGGGAAGGATATTACATACATTCTTTTATAAGCTGTTTATTGTTCATATATTCATTCTTCCTTTTATTGTGGTGGAATATCTCAAGGGGTTCGAAATTTTCCATGGAACTACCCATCTTGGTAGTGTATCATTTTGGGTAAACCACTTTACCTCTTTAGTCAATTTTCTATTTGCCATATTGGACTAAAGATATTCTAAAGGTCTCTTTGGCTTTAAAAATTCTTTATAGGCTCTGTCCCAAATCTAGGCATTTGCCCAGCCAAATGAACTTGCTAAGTATAGAGTACAATTTTCTGAAAACCATTCATTCATTATTTGCCATATACTGTGCTAGGTTCTGAGGATATAAAGATAAAAATAGGGCTAATAAGATTAACTGTTCTCAGGAGGGGGAATACATATCAACCGATGATTTAAAAATAATATAGTAAGAAAACAGAAGAAATAGATTAAAATATAGACACATATGAAGTGATGATTATATATATTTTTAAAATCTCAATAAAAGAGAAGTTGGAGTATTCATAAGTAATAAAGACTTATGGAGGAGCTACCTTCTCCTTGTAGAGTTGAGTAAGGCCTTGTAGAGGGAGAGCACCAAATCTGGGTCTTGGGGTGGGTAGGCATCAAACAAAGAGGAAGTAGGCAGAGGGGGCATAAGAACAAAAAAAGCACAGTGGTTTGAAGCAGCATAATGTGGGCAGTGATCTGTAAAATGCAGGGGAGGTTTAGCATGGACTTGCAGTAGGCACGGCTAGTTGCTGAGGGCTTTCTGTGTCAAATGCTTGAACTTTGTCAGATAACGTGATGGGGAGCGAGCAGGAGACCTAAGTAGGTAGGGAAGTGACATAGGCACAGCTGCATTTTATAGAGCTGTGTGGAAAATAGAAAAGAGAGGGAGGGAGACAAGTTCCACATGACTACAGATGTTAAGGACAACTAATGAGCACCTGAACCAATAGAATAATAGGGCAGCAGAAGAAAGGATAGATTTAAGAAACATTTAGTATTTGGTAGGTACAAGCTACTCAGTCTGGTGATAGACTAGATGAGAAGGGCAAAGGTGAGTTGTCACCTTTTAGTTTGGATAATTAAGTATATGAAGTCAGCATTATAGGTGCTACTTTGTGGAGAAAAATTATGTGATGTGATTGGCTTGGGATCTGTGAAGTATAAGGCCTTTCTAAGACATTAATCATTATCTAAAAATTTGGAGTTATTATACCACAAACTCATCCTGTGCAAATGGAGGTTTCAGTTTGAGTAGAGGGCTCACATTTAAGGATCATTTAATGTTGCCACTTACTTGATTTAGGTTGTTGGAATATTGCAACTAAATGGCAGTGTATTTTATTTTATATTTTATTGTATTTCATGGTGCTGGGCATCAAACCCAGGGCCTTGATGGTGCCAGGCAAGTGGTAACTTTGGTTTTAATATAAATGTAATTACTAATCAAAAATATAAATAAATTCAAACGAATCTTACTTAACCACAGCATCATGAGGTTGGCAATAGATGGTGTTAATATTTACATACTGGTTTAAGTTCTAGTTGTTTTTAAGAATATTTATTGTTGAAAAGAAGTGCATAACAACTAGTTTTGAAATTTTTTACCAGTATGAAAAATAGCCTTCTTTTCTCAATCATTAAAATTAGTGTTGATGAATTTAAAATTATAAATCTACTTCTGTGAACTTCATTCATGCTAGATGTTCAAAGCTCTGTAATAGCTCAAGCCAAGAAGTTAACTCCTCACTTTCCCAGGTGTCATTTCTCTTTCAATGAACTATGAAAGCATTACAATTGATAGGATCTTTTATAGAGTTAGGAATGTGGGCCCCATAAGAACCAGCTTAACAAATCCTCTCTGGAAATTGACACAAGTATGAACCTAGTTTTTGCAGCTCTGTTAGCAGGTAGCTCTAGATGTAGAAGTAGATGATAGGAAAGTGAGGGGGAAGGGGTGTGGGGAAGGATGAGGAAAAAATGCAAGGAAAAAACAAATCTCTTACCAGGTTCTTGTTGTATTTTGTGGTTGTTTTTAAACCAAGTGATCTGAGGCTCAGGGACACCATGAGCTTGACAGTCTAAAGTGGTAGAGCTGCTGATGGCTACCGTGTGATCACTGAGGTTTCGCAGGAGGTGTGGCGCTTCCTGATCTAGTGAGGGAAGAAAGGGATTTGTGATTATTTGTCAATTTTACTTTTATTGCATATGCATAACAACATTTTAAATATACACAGAAATAGCAAAACTCAAGGTTTCATTTGCATTTGGTCCCTTTTTTCTTCAGTAGTTAATCTACTGCTTCCTCTTTAGTAAGATGCTATAATAAATTGAAATGTGTTAGAACACAGCAAATTCAAGGACTAGATTCTGTATATTTAGATTTTAATAGAAAGGTCTTTGCCTGGCCAACTGGTTTCCTTCACCCTCACCCCGACCCTGTTTTTTCCCCACATTTTGAGAGAGAAGAGTTTTTCTAAAATGCAAAGATCTTGTGTAGTTTTAGGAATTCAGAAAAATGTGATTTTGTATATAGGATTATAATAAATTTTTACATTAATGGATAGTGTTATAGATACGCTAATACAATTTCATAGTCCCCTCCCATTTTTTTTTTTTTTTTTTTTTTTGGTGCTGGAGATTAAACCTAAGGATTTGTGCATGTTAGACATGCACTCTACCATTGAGCCACACCCCCAGCCCAATTTTGTATGTATTTTTGTTGATGTTTGTGAGTGTGCGTTTGTGTTTCTCTGTAACCTAAATTCTAAGGCAGCAGACCAAACAGGAGAATTCTTGAATTTTGAAAGCTTTATTGGTTGTTCCCTTCCTCCATTTCCTTCCCAAATGCAAGCAACCAAAGGATTAATTCAAGAGTCAGAGGCACAGACTTGTAGGTTTTGCACTATATAATAGTACAAATATTGTATTTTATATTATTTTCTCTTAAAACATACAAATATGATACAATACAATTTATTTTAATAAAATGCCAACCAATATAGTACAACAAAATGAATTTAATACATTAAGATGCAATACATTACAATATTAAAATCCCACATAGGAACAGCAGTACCCCTAAGGCCCCCAATGAGTACAGTGTCTCTATTTAATGAAGTAGTCAGTCCTGCTGATGTGTATACATTCTAGTTAGGTGGGTACTAGATTGATAGCTCAAGATTCCAAGGTAAAAGAACAAAAAACAATCCTAATGTCTCTCCCACCCTCCCAAATCATCCCTTTCCTCTTGTTGCAAATCCTGGTACAGAAATCAAAAGAGTTTTGGCATAACTTACACATTCTGCGTCACTGGTTTCAGTTATACAGTTTGAACTTTCTCAGACCATTTTTGATTTCCTTATCTTAGTGTACTAACACTGTGAAAGCAGCTTAGGAGTAATTACAATGCTACAAAAGATGATACAGTGCAGTGGCTTTGATTCCACGTCCCTGTAGGATTCTGCCGACTCCCAAAACCTTTCTCTTTTTATTCCTGCAGGAAAACTCTCAGGATTAGCATTCGTTAAAGCCATTTAGAAATCCCAGGTTAAAAGTATATTATCATATAACTTTTATAGCATGTTGAAGTAGTATAACATGGCAGGGTTACTATCAGTTAAGAGAAACAGATTTCTCAATGAATTTTGATTTCCATAGCTTATCATTAGTCATTTTATATAAAATGAAATCTGAAGGCAAAAAAAGTTGAAGTGCTCTGATTTACAAAACCTTCTTCAGACATAGTGTAGATTGAATGATAGCAATGATCCTTTTTCCGTCTTTCCTATTCTGTCTTGCCCCCATGGGCAGAACCATTGCAACATTTCTGTGTTTGCATTTTGTACAGTCTGTCAAACAACTTTACCTAATTGAAAATGCAGCTCTGTATAAGGCCTTCAGTTTATGAGAACTTATCCCTGCCTGCTCTTTACAATTTTGACATTTTTATGCAGCAAAGACTCCAAACTTATCAATGAAACATGACAAGATAGTTAAGAACTGTATCATATTATTATTTAGTATCTTCTATAGTGGCAGACCAACTTTGACATCTCATTTAAAACTCAGACCTAGTTCACTGAATTATATATTCTTTGTAACTTCCTCCAGCACATTTTCCAGTGTGTTAAAATATGCTAAAATAATCTATCATTGCTCAAAGGTCTTATAAAAAGGAAAGCCAAATGCAGGGCTCACAACACCTAAATTATTTTCATAGCTGTAATCATCAACGCAGACAGACTCTGGACTTCTCTGACAGGTGTACTGGAAAACAATTCTTATATATTAGAGAACATTTTATTTTAACATACATGTCTTAAAGAACTCCCAAAGGCCCTATTTATGAACAAACATGACAATAAGGCAGCAAAAAAGCTGCAGAATTAACATGGAAATCTCAGTTAAATAAAAGGTTCATATAAACATTCTAAAACATACAGTGTTAAGATTTATTTCTGAAAAACACGTCCTATGTTAAATGTTTCATATTTTGGCTAGTTTCCAAATGACAACTCGACCCAGGAGTCATATTTTGTTAATTTCCTACTTCATACACTGTAATAATCTGAATTGACATTTTAAGTAAGAAAAGTACATTGAACCCATGCATACTTGATGGAAACAGATACCTGCTTTCCAAAATGAACAAAGTACAACTGATCCTGTCACACTGAGAAAATTGGAATTAATAGAATATTTCTGCTGGTTATCAGTAGCCAAAGATAGCTGCCTACCAGGTGGTGGTTCTTCTTTTCAGTATTATGACCCCAGAGAGTTGCCAGGTCCTATAAATACATAATTTCTTTTCTCCATTTGGAATGGGGTCTAAGGAACCAGCCTCACACCCCTACTCCACCAATTATTCTTTCTTTCTCTCTCTCTTTCTCCTCTGTTACCCTTACCTCATCTCATACCCTAAGGTGTAACAAAAAGTAAAATTCACCCAATTAGTTTCTTTTTCTAAAAACAGCTGTCTGGAAAGATTAATTACACAGTGAACAATTAGTCTATGAAATTCTTTTTTTCTTTCTTCTTTTGGAATTCTTAAAATCATCTTTTGGAATACTAACATCTTTCCCTCCCCACAAAAACTGGAGTAAAGGGAAGGAAATGGTTGGCCAATTTATCATTTTTTCATAAGTAATTCCTAAATTATTTTCATTTGCTTTTTTAGCTTTCATAAAAATCAAGGCCCCCAAGTTCTGTTCGGCATTGTTTCCTGAAGGAACACACTGACTTATAATGAACAAAGAGACCAGGCCAAAGAGCCATAGGTAAAATTTCAAGATACAATTGATTATTCTTTCCTTTGGGCTGACAACTTCCAGGTTACTAATTGTTTTCAGAGCATTTGGGGCTCCATAAAACTGGCATTCTGGGGAAATGCTATTGTTTACTCTTTCACACTTGACAAAAGCAATTCCCACGTGAAAGACAAGTTTAGCCGTGGGACAGAGTCTGTTACCTAAAGGAGGAAATAGGCTGGTGAGTTCCCAAGCTTGAAAAGTTGTCATATTGTCACCTCCTATTGAACTGCCCAGCCACTGTGTTTCTCAGCCATTGCTATTTTGGTCATTATAGTTTTATTTTTTTTCCCTTGTAGTTCATGCAAGTCACATATAATAATCAATCACAAATGAAAACAGCAGAACAATACATATTAAATTAATGAAAAATTCATTTTTCCATCAAATGAAAGTTTAATACAAGAGATTATAATCTGTCTTGATTTAAAAAATAAATGGCATGTATTTTTAAATGACTAATTCTGCTTCTGTATTTTTGCCATTTCTTAATCCCCATAAAAATCCAATTAACATTTTGCATATGGGGAAAGTGGGGCTTTTTTTAATGGACAGATTTTTCAATTGACATTTAGAAGAATGCATTAAACCTCTGGTCACAGTAGCTTTTATTTCCTTGATAAGCTGATTGTGAACCACCTTTGAATCCCACCTTAACATGATAGAGTTCTTTAAAAGAATAAGAGGGGGATACAGATACTTAAAACAAAGTCATGGTGCACTTTCAGCTGTTAGTGGCTGCATAGTCCAGCCAGGGACAGTGACTAGTTGCCTGACTTGTTCCTGCAGTACTAACAGCATAATGAACATGACTGGAAGTGTCGAGAGAGCAGGGTGGTTGATTTAGGTGGACTTTCATAATAAACGCTGTGTCAAGCTTTGCTTTCTTTGAATTATACCAACATCTTGCACCCCTGGGGCCCATTTTAGAAACTCCAGTTTAAGATTGATGTGCTTAATGTAAGAAAAAACAGGAAGCATTTTCAAATAAATACGCATTATACCTTGCTATCCAGGTGCTATTTACAAATCAAGAGCAGATGAAATAGTACAAAATAAAACCAGGCAGAAGTCCAACAGAGTCTCAAATTCAACTGTACTCATTTCTGAACTGGAAAATTAACTTATTCATGTCCATCTTTGGCAGAAACCAGCATTTGTTTAAATTATTCAGTTTGTGCAGCTTCACAACTTAAAAATAAAAAGAGGTTGGCATCAAAGTGGAAGGAAAGGATCAGTCCCAAGTTGTTGTTTATCAGGCAGGAGAAGACAGCAAGAGCAAAAAACACAGAGACTGCAGCGCAGGGATCCTCCAAATCCAAACGTGCACCAGGTCGGCCCCAGAGGGCAGAGCCCTCGGCCTGAACGGGGAGCCCCGAGCTGGCACCTGGGGGGTCTCATTATTACTCCTATCATCTCCGAACTCATTTTGGGAGGAGCATCTCCTCTGAGCCTGAAAGTTAGCAACAGTGACAATAAATCAAGATGATATGAGACAACTGTTACTTTTTTAATGAGTCCTTTAATGTTTTACATTACTTTGTGTGGTACAATCATTCCTCGTGCTTTTAAATTTGGAGATCCGAGAGAAAACAGCCTTTTTGTTGCAGTGCTCACCTCTAATTATAACTTCTGTCTTCTGAAGGATTTCTTCCCCTGTGTATATGTTCCTGGCTCTGCAGGCATAGGTGCCCGAATCTTCCAGAGATACATTCTTGATGATGAGGTTAAGAGTAATAGAGTACTCTTTAGTGATGGCCATTTTTTGCTTGCTGATACTGTGATGCATTGTTCTGTTATTAACTGTCCGTAACAAAATCCAAGTAATGTCTCTATACAAGAATTTGTTAACTGTGCAAGACAGTTTCAGGTCCTCTCCTTCTGTAGGCATTTTTTCCAAGTTAACATGAAACCCATTTGGCACATCTATAAAATAAAAATGAAGAATTTCACTTTGTAGAAAAACCAGTGTCTTCTAATGAGATGGTGAGAGATCTTTAGAATTGTTCCTACACAAATTCTTTCAGCATTAGCATTAAAAAGGATGAGTGTTTGTTTTTTCATTTTAGGGAAACTGATCTAACAGAGCAGGGAGGGACCAGGTAAGCTCATTCCATAAAAAGTGAGACAGGAAAAGCAAATCAGGGACTGTTTATTAGGATAGTACTTTTTCCTTATTTGCCCAAAGCTGCTCTTCACAGTGGAATGTTTTTTTCCCACTTGGGATGATAACCTTGTTTCTCATTTTTTTTATTATACACAGTCCTCCTACTGGTAAGTAGACCCTTTCTGCTAGGCATGGAATCTAGGGCCTTGCACATGCTAGGCAAGTGCTTTCCCACTGAGCTACACTTGCAACCTGTAAGTGGACATTTGAAGTGGACAAAATAGTGAAGTAACATGAGAACAATTTGTATAAAAACCAAAGATACATATATGGGCAAATTTGTCCAAAATAGGTTAGAAATAAGCATAGAAAGTTGTAGGCATCTGCCCTACCCTTTCCTGGTGACAAGTAGCTGATCCAGTATCCTTCCCTACCTGCTGCTCCACAATATTCTCCTTGCTCTTTGCTGGCACTGTGGGTCAGAAAAAAACCAGGCCCCCTTTTATGAAGAAGGCCCTACTCAGACATAAAAGAGCAAAGATTTCTTCTGAAAATGCCAGGTTCCAAAAATGGCAAAGAACAATTTTTAAAGAATCACTGGAAGAGATTTTTAAATCTTATTTAAAATGTAAGATTTAGGGTTTGGGCTATACTCGGTAGTGGAGCACTTGCCTAGCACCCACCAGGCTCTGGTTCAATCCCCAGCGCTGAAGAAAAAAAAAATCAGTTTTTGAACATGTTCTGAAAGTGACTGTGTCACTAAAAGCCACTTCTTCTCCAGTGTCAGTTCCTGGCTCACCTTCTTCTCTATTTCCTAAGTGCCTTTAGTGACAACCTCTGCTGCGTTCGTCAGCATTCCTACCAAGACCAGCATTTTGATTTTGGGCTGTGAGTTCCTTATTGTCATTCTGGACCATTTCACTGGAGGATTTTAAAAAACCATTGGCTACTGGCCCTGAACTGACCTGCTCTCAAAACTCTCCCATTACTTGTTACTAGTGGTGTATCTATATTTGAGCAAAGAATTTGGGCCAACATTTTACAAAGTGCTTTGAAGATGAAAAGCACTATGTTATGCTATTATTATTATTATCCTTTGCACACAAAGCTATAAAGAAACCTTTAAACCTTAAGGGGACAATAGTCCAAAATTAGATATCATATCAACTCTTTCCTAAATCTCACTTTGCTTGTTTTTCTGATTTTTCTGGGCTTTGGCTTTATTATAAAGTGTCACGTCTGAAGAAATGCCAAAGTATTCATTTGAAACCTGGGAATGGGGGGTGGGTAACAGTGGCTCATGAAGTTGTCAGTGACTGACGAGAGAGGTGATTAGTAGAGGTTTCCTTGCTCTAAAATGAAAATCTAAGGATGTGCCAGAAGATGCAGGAGCAGTTGATAGTCATTTTCAACTTAACAATAAGGTGTCAGAAATAGCTGCTATAATTCAGCATCTTTTTACACTTTGGATATTTTCCAAGATCAAGGAGTAAAACATTAGCCATCAAAGTTACACGGATACTAGAACAGAGGTACTTTGCACTGGATGCAGTCAGATCATCTCTTAAAAGACCACAGACTTTCCATTTATAAGGACTCATCCTGGTAGTTAGAACCGAAGTGAGCCCAGTAACACCATTGAGATCATGTAGAGAGTTTCTATTTACTTTAGTGATTTGAAACTTCCTGTGGAAATAGCTCACAGGTTTCCTGATGGAAGATTTTGTTTATCTTTGCCAAGCACCACCAGGAATCTCAAAATAAAATGCATTTAGTGACATTGGGAAACCAGGGAGATAAGGCAGCCGCTGTTCCTGTTTCACCCTCAGTAACTGCTCACACACCCATAGTCATGCTGAGTGCCAGCAAAACTGCAAAAACACACACACAGGAAAAGAAAAGCACCAAATCCATTTTGAGATCTGTTTCTTGTATGAGGGACACAGTTACTAAAGTGATTTGGTTTAAGTCATCCGGCAGCCTTAGAGAGGATTATCTATTTCTCAATATAACCCCTTTGGTATTCTCTTTTGATCCATGGAAGATCATAAATAAAGTATCCACAACTGCTTAATGAACCCAGAGGGATTTTCCCCTTAATTCATGTCAATTTTTTTTTTATCCTGAGTACAAAAACAGACCCAAGAAAGAATTGCCTTCTAAACCTCCAAGTGAAAACAAGAAATCTTCCCACACTTCATTATCTGTTGCAGATTCAGTACAGTCATAGTCATCACCAAATAATGCCCATCCATCTAACACAAGGCACGTCCATGGAGTCTTACAAGGTGTCATTGAGAAGAATCAACCCTTGCTCAGAAGAGACATTCTACCTAAGGTTAAGTGAATGAGTAATCTGTTTATGAAGGTGTGCATTTGGGGGTAGACATTTTGACTTGATTGACTCAGATGCCGATTAAGTTCATAAAAGAGAAAAGTGTAAGAATTTAAAAGGATGAAGGAGATCTCATTTGTTAGAAATGTAGGTTTTTCTTTCACTGAAAGAATGGGAAAAATATTCTCTAAAAAGAAAGTGAATGATTATTAGAAAGTTTTGCTTGTTTCAAGCAGATGCCATGTGCAAATGTGTGCCAAAGTTAGGAGTTGAAGCAGTCAAGGATGCCAATGACCACAGTTAGCCAGTTTTCATCAGTTTGGAAGGCAAAGTTATTACTGTATTGCAAGAAAGAGCCACATGATTGAAATGAGGATCAATAAAGATCCAAATCTTGGAGCTGAAGAAAAAAAGATCCAAATCTAGATCTTTAAAGCATTACATTTTTAGACATCTCTTTCAAAATATTCCTCTAAATATTAATATTGAACATTTTTTTCTGAAAAATAGATGTTAGGTGCAATATTTCTAAGACACTTTTGTCTCCTCTCTAGTGAAAATATATCTTGTGACAAAGATAGGAAAGATAGTAGAATGAATCAGACATAACTTTCCTATATTCACACATGAGTACATGACCATTGTAAATCCATATCATGTACAACCACAAAAATAAGAAGTTATATTCCATGTATGTATGATATGTCAAAATACATTCCACTGTCAGGTATAACTAAAAAGAACAAATAAGAAAAAGCTAATTGGTTAAAAATAAATGATGAATGTAAGCAAATTATTACCAATTCAAACTAGAACTTTATAGGACTGGTAGTAAAGAATTATTTGGAGAAAGAATATTCTAGGTAGTGGTAGGGAGGGGAGGCTGGATGCCTAAACTCATGTTTAATTTTAAGATTAAAGCTCTTGAATTTCCAGAGGAAAAATATTGAGAGCTTCTAGTACGTATGTTTGAAGGAAGGGAGCATGCCTTTCCCCTCTACTCTTGGCACAGCCTTTTCTAGTACTGTGTTCAGGCTCAGGTAAGCAGGGTCTCTGTCCCGGGTCTTTTGATGGCTCTGTTCTGGCTGTACCCCTCCCTACATTGTGAAGAATCTGGGGTTCCAAGAGAGCGTGCCCGCCTCAGCCCATGTTACTGCACACCTATATCATGCTTTGGGTCCTTGGGATCTTCAAATTCCCCAGAAAACTTATCCCAAGTCTGCCTCCAGGTTAACTTAACCTCTCTCTTCCTGAAGACTGGCCTTCTGAGAGCACACAGCTTGTCAGTGTGAACACCTCTAAGTCCATCCAAGAAGTAGACAAGGGAGACTGTTTGTGAGGGGCATGGGCTAGCGTGTGTGGGGGCTGGGAGAACACACACGTGGGAGCATGGCCCTTAGCTGTGTGGGGCCCAGTCAGGGTTGGAAAGAAGCAATGGGTGACCCAGTCTTTCTGGGCCTCCATGTACTGCTGCAGTCTACTCCACCACTCTGAATAGTACCAGGTTTCTAAGCCTGTCCTGGCCTTTTGGGTCCTTGTGAAAGTATATTTGTCCATAGGAACTTGAAAAATATGTAACTGCTTGTTGGCTTGATTTAGAATATATCAGTGGTTAGACCAGTGGTTTGTGGGCCTCTGCTGACACTCTTGCCTTGGCTTTCAGAACATCAGGGTAAGCTTGACCTCTTCCCTCTATTTATTCAGATTCTACTCCCACCCCAGGACCTCTCAAATCCTGCTTCCTTCTTGGAGGCTTAGAGCTGCATTGGTTAGTACAGTACCCATTAGCCATGTGTGGCTTTTGAGCACTATATATACAGCTAGAATGGCTAAAGACCTGAATTTTATTCAGATTATTTTATTTAAATTCATTAAAATTTAAAAACCAAAGTAGTATTATATTTTTAAAATGCTGGCCACAGTTAAGTGAGATAAGCCAATCTCAAAAATCCAAAAGAGGAATGATCTCACCGATAAGCAGATGATGACACTTAATGGGGGGTGGGAGTGGGACAAGAATGGAGGAAGGAGGGACTGTGTAGAGGGATAAGAGAGGTGGGAGGGGTGGGGGGGAAGGAAAAAAATAATGGAATGAATCAAACATCATTACTCTATGTAAATTTATGAATATGCAAATGTATGCTGTTACTCCATGTACAAACAGAAACAACATGTATCCCATTTGTTTACAATAAAAATAAATTAAAAAAACAAAATGCTGGCCACAGGGCTAGGTGTAGCTCAGTGGCAGAGCACGAGCTTAGCATACACAAGGCTGTGGGTTTAATCTCCAGAACCCCTCAAATGTTGATTACATATTGAAATTACAATGTTTTGGATATATTGGGTTAATTTCACTTTTTATTTTTAATTTTAGATATACATGATGATAGAGTGTATTTTGACATATCATACATACATGGGATCCTAATTAGAATAAGTCATACTCCATTCTTGAGATTGTACATGATGTAGAGTTTCATTGGTTGTGTGAACATAGGAAAGTTATGCCTGATTAATTCTACTGTCTTTCCTCTTCCCATCCCTCTTCCCATCCCTCTTCCCTTCCCTTCATTCCCCTTTGTCTAATCCTGTGAACTTGTATTCTTTCCTCCCCACTAATTTCACTTTTTAAACATGTGATTACTAGAAAATTTTTAATTATAACTGTGGCTTATCTCTATTGGATCGCAATGCCTCTAGAGTAAATTCATCCATTAGATCACTTCTGCACACACATTTTGATATAGGGATACATGTAATTTAACATTTGTTCATTTCATCAGAACTGTCTGTCTAGAAAGATAGGGCTTCACTGATATCCCTTCAAGAGTTTAGTGCTGAGTTTTAGTGTGTTTAATAGTACTCATTAAACTGTTGCAAACTTGCTGAATGTTCAGAACAGGAATTGCTCCATCTTTTGTACTCTGAATCAGACACATAGTTCAGATGGTAACTTGTTTCCAACTAAATTTAAAGGGCAATACAAATCTTTGGATTAAATTTGTTAGAATCATCTGGATTTATTAAAGACCCAGCCTGTGTGAAATCCTTGTCAGAATCCATCTCTAGGAAAGGTCCTTTCTTGCTTGGAATGGATGCAAGGTGCCTTCCCTTCCTCTTCCACAAGGTGGGAAGACAGGAGCTGACTTGGTCTAGAGCGGTCCTGCCATGGACCTCTCCCGTCTCCAGACCCCGTTTTTCATCTGGAGAGCTCAGGAGCTAGAATGGTGACTAGGCTCTAAGAATGCCTTCTAGCTCTGATCTGAGAGAATTTCCTCCGGAAATTCAGTGTCTCCCATGGCCCAGCTTCTCTGGGACTTGGCTGACTTTCCAAAAGGTTTGTGTCACCTGACAGTCCAACTGTCTCATGAAAATTAGTCCTGCATATTTCTTTTTAGAGATTCTAGGCAATTCCTACAACCTGCCCCATGCGGTGCAAAGTTTCCTGAGAGTTGGCAGACTGCCCATGTTTCCTCAGAAATTGGGGAGTGTAGAGCCAGGCAATTGTTTTTATACTCTGAGCTACTTATTTCCTTCCTGCACCCACAGAGGTACACAGGGAGTGCCATTTGTGTACCTTGGAGGTTTGGAGATTTTCAGAGACTATCATCACATTTAAAACTAAAAATTCTTAAATGCTGTAAAAAATAGTCCATTAATTGCTAACAAAGCTGTTTCAGATTTCTAAAGGAGAGCTGCATTTCCCCCAAAGGATAAATTACTTAAGTTGTGCAATGATCAGCTTCGAGGTTAAAAAAAATACCACGTCATCATAGGTATTGTAATTGGTTTCCTTGACTATTATTGAACAATCAGTGTGTGCCAGACCCTGTGCTGAAGGGTGTTCATAAACGAATATATAAGATCCCAAATTCAGAATCCAGTCTGGGAGGGAGACACACACAAATAACTCTAAAGGAGAATTCAAGGAAATAACTCTTTTGGAGAACCAATGATGTTGTAGAATTCTATTCCTGAGAGCAAGGATGAAGGTACTCAAAGCTGACAATTCTATGGAATGTTAAAAAAAAAAAAAAAAAATCACTCAAGCTATAAGTGCCCTAAAAGCAAACAGGATTGAAGAGAAACTGAGATCACCAGGCTGTTTTTGCAGGCATAGGATGTGCGGCTTACCTGTGATATAAAAACTTATGTTTCTTTCCACAGTCCCTATTTTATTGGAAGCCATGCAACTGTAGATTCCAGAAATTCTGGAGTCAGCCACAACTAAGGTGCTAGCCGTCTGCAAAAGAAAAAGAAACTTTAACAACAGGACAAAGATATTTGAACATCTCTAAGCAATTTTTTTTCTTTTTTGGGTGGTACTGGGAATTGAACCCAGGGTCTTGTGCATGCTACGCAAGTGCTTTACCACTGAGTTCCATTCCTAGCCATCTAAGCAACTTCTGAGGGTTGAAATGATTCCTTCAGAAGTTATTTCATTCATTTAGCAAAGACATCTGTTGCATGGATGGTGGTTACTAGAAAGCTCTCCTCTTGCTGAGCCCCAACAGGAATAGAAAAATAACAGGAAAGCAGGTCCTCAGGAGACCGGGCCCATGACATCCGACTCGTATGAGGGTTTCATTCTTATCTTGTGTTGCTGGCATAACAATTATAGACCTTAAGCTGAGATGTGGGACTGCACGTCCCACTCTGTGAGGTGGTCAGTTCCATGTCAATAAAAGGAACAGGTGAGGCCAAGTCCTTCCCTTGTTTGGGTGAGCTGAGAGTATGGATGCCAGCAGGAAACAGACCTTCTCTGTTTGGTTCACCATGGGGTATATTAGGTGAGCAAGGACAGCAGAGAAAGTTTGACTGAACACATCTTTTATGTGGATGCAGCCTCCAGATGGCACTGAAGGAGATGAGAGGCTAAAAAGCTTGCTGAGATGATGTGTGTGTGTGTGTGTGTAAATCACATAATTCTCGGTTCTTTCAATTCTAATCTAGAAAATGAAAACAAATTACAAATTCAGTGCAGTTTTACTGGATTTTAGCGCAAAATTTGGCAATATTGTCCTTAAACAAACATTAGTAGTCAAGTTTGTGTGAACTTGAAAGTACGTTTTAAACTGTGATGTCTAAAAAATAACAGCTTGAAGAATTGCATTCTCATAAGGAAAAACATTGCAATGAGACAAGTTGTTGAACATTCTTAAATTTAACATATCCTTGATTAAAGAAGTAATATATATTCTACACGAAAAAGCTAGTTTTTCATACTTAAAATTCTGTGCACGCGCACACACGCACACACACACAAGTTGATTTAGTTACTTATAAATCTTTGCAGCCTGTGCCCACACAAATAACTGGTTATGGGATATGTAACTGGAGGGACAATGCTGATGCTTCTGTACTGATCAGGTGTCCTAACTGAAGTATAATGATCAGTGAGTTAAAGGCTAAGGTACTGCATAGGCGAAAATGTGACAAAGGACTTTCTCAGGTGGTGAACATAGTCCACAAGTGATTTGGTTATTGGGAAGGGTCCTAACATTGTCTGAGTTGCTAAAGAATATGCTAAGCACTTTATTTGTGTTCTCTTATCCCATCTAATAAATTAAGGTGTTTCTATTTTTCATATACAGACCACGAAGACTAAAACCATACTTTTAATTTTTTTTAGTGAGCAAACTCATTGCTTTAAATTCTTTCTTTTGTTTGTTGGAGTATCTGCTTAATTACATTTACCCATATATTTATTCTCTGTGTATTATTGAAATTATTGGTAATGAAAATGTCTGCAGTATGTGGCATTTTTTCATTCAGTTTAGTAGACATTTATTGAGTGATCATCAGAGCATTGCCTCAATATTGCAATGGAGACAGATAAATATGGCACAGTCTCTACTCTTAACAACTTCTAAGGTGATAGAGAATAATTGCCTTACTTAAGATCAAATATATAGTCTCTCAAGAAAAAACACTGTGTTAGGTAAATAACATAGACAGTAGTTGGAAAGAGAGCTTTCCTTATTTTTATTAGTAATCTTGATAAGAGGTAGGAAATTTTAAAAAATTCTGATAGTCATCTCCTTTTTTTCCATGGGAAAAAAATGGAAGTTGTTGGAAGAGGAGCACATAGACAGCAGTGTGAGAGGAACTATAGCTGGTGGCAGTTGGAAGGACAGTAGAGATCCTCAAGTAAGATTCTGACTGCCTTATGTTATCTCAGGAATCTTGGGCTCACGTGCTTCAAAGTGGTTTACAATAGGTTCAGAAACAAGGAGCTCAAGTGAAGCCTTCTTGAGGCATGTGTCAGCTTGGGCACTGTTTTTCTCATGAAGTATGTTCTAAATTTTTTATTGTAGGTTACCTAAGTAGAAACTTACTTAGATTTTCAGATATATTGTTGTTCATTAAATAAGTGGAAAACCCAATTCTGTCCACTTGACAGGTTTGAAATTTCAGACAGCAGTTACCTGCATCTGTAAGTAATGTCAGAGCTTCTATTTAAATAATTCTGATTTCTATCAACTCAGAGCAACCAAGAACAAGAACTGAGTTTCATTACATGGAAAAGTTAATTTAAATGTGCACATTTTACATGTTTAAGGCTCCAAAAGAAGTCATAATTTTTGTATAATCAGAAAATAAAATTAAGGTACCCAGAAGTGATATGAATCTGTGTCATATGATGAATCGTGGAGATAAGAATGCATTCAAATCTTTCTTCTTCGAACGAAGCCTTCCAAAACAAGACATCTTATCCATAATCAGGCCTACTCCACAATGTCCCTCACCAAAGTTTCTATTAAAATAGAAGTAGAAAATGATGGAAATATACATTTTTCTTTGTTTCTGAATACTTTTATGTGGTCCTTACTTCTAACGTGCCTTGCACACTGTCTGGCATATAACATTATCTCATTTAATCCTCACTATATACCTATGAGATAGGTGCATTACCCTATTTGACAAATGGGTCATGTGAGGTCTATAGAGGTTAAGGATTCACCCCAAGATCCATAGGACCATGAACTAGCTTCGGTTGAACTTATGCCCCATGTGTCTAACTCTAGTGCCTGTGTTCTCAGTCTCTATACCAAATTGCTGCTCATCTTAAAATTTTAAAATTGAATAACAGATCTGTTGGTAAAGTTCTGTCTTTGGGTTTGTCGTTTAGAACACTTCCTTTCATCTTTTATCTTGTTTCTAGAGTACATCTCTTTTTCCAGACAATGTATTTTTAAATTATAAATTTAAATTTTCATAAAACAAAAGATATTTAACAAGTATAAACTTAACAGGGGAAGGAACTCAAGTGTGAATTGTAGCTGTGTGGCGACAACTTTGCATAGGACAGTAAGTATGAGTGCATTGATCCTCTTTGTTAAAAGGGGCAGATCTATTCTCCAGTGATCATAAGCAAGTATTATTATTTCAAAGGGAAAAAAATGAAAATAACCTAACAATTGGGGCACCAAATATCACCTTAATACTTTAAGAGAAAGTATCAAAGATTTTTTTTTTTTTTTTTCTTTTCTCTTTCTTTCTTTTTCAGTACTGGGGATTGAACCCAGGGCCTTGTGCTACCCTCAACCCTTTTTATTTTGAGACAGGGTCTCACCTACTTGCTGAGGCTGGCCTTAAAACTGGTGATCCTCCTGCCTCAGCCTCCTAAGTCCCTGGGATTATGTGCCACTATGCCTAGTTGTGCCAAGGATTTGAATTGTAACATATGATTTGAGATTATAATCATTTATTTTATAGGGCACACCAAAAGAAATTCTCAAGACTATCTGCTTGTATTAACTCCATGATTAGTTTTAATTTTCCACAACTGAAAATAAGTGAAAGCAGACTGAGGAAAGAAAACAAAAGTGCTAAAATAAAATTAGGATGTCCGAGTTCTAATCTCTCAGAAGATCAGAAGTAATGATTCTTTCACATATCTACTTAAAATTCAGTGCCTTATTACACAGGACAAACACATCAACTTAAAACATTTAAAAAAATTCAATTCTGTTGATTAGTTTAGGGTAAGCAGGTTTTTGGTAAGGTTTCTAACCAATGTAATTCTACATTTTTAAAAAATATTTTTTGTTTTTTAGATTTACCACTTTTACTTCTGATTTTGGGGTGCTTCCACTTGCTCTGCCAAGAGCTCAAGGATTTGGATATTAACAAAAGACCTGTCCAGTCCAACCTCTGGGCTCTTGTATGACCCAGGAACATTCATGAAGACTGTTGGCAAGTACTATAAGTTTGGAGTTTCTTCATGTTCCTTCCTTCCTTCCTTCCCTTTTGCTAAGCATTAGTAATTTGCTTCTACAACGTCCTTTGAATGAATGGGGTGATGTGTCATTCAACCCAATTTCTGTAACTAGTTTTTAAAAAAATCTATATATGGAACAATGTTTTAATTTTGGGATATTTCAGCTTGCTTTTGAGTGTTT
Organism: Sciurus vulgaris; assembly: GCF_902686455.1. NCBI lineage: Eukaryota > Metazoa > Chordata > Mammalia > Rodentia > Sciuridae > Sciurus > Sciurus vulgaris. The sequence goes on along the minus strand of NC_136464.1, from coordinate 161,905,864 downwards.
CAGGGAGAAATAAAAGTAGATGGATAAAGGTCATAGAATATCTAAAATTAACCTGAGGGCCAAACACAAGCTGTAATTCTGTGATTAGTGTTGTTGCTGCTTCTGTCTCAGATTGCATCACACAGCACACCCTCTTCTCATTGGGCCCTCAAGTGATTTTAGTGCAAATGTTTCTACATTAAAATTGTCAAAATTCTCTGTCCTTTCAGAATGCTGCAATACGTATTTCCTGTGTTTTTTTTCTAACTTAGGATTCCTTTTACTTCCTATTTTATATCTGTAAACCCAAGAACTTGGCAGCTCATGTAAACAACATGAAAAGTCTACATTTGCTATTAGCCAGTCTAATTGATGACTCACATTTCACAAATCTGGCCCAAACCTGCCAATTAGGAAATTCACTTTTATTTCCCTCATAAACTTCCTTGAGTTAAACAGACTGAAAAAACAAAACAACCCCCACCCCAATATTCAACAAGTGCCCCAGCATGAGTGCTAACCTGCTGACCTATGCCTGATCTAAAGAGTAGCACTGTGGGCAGGCTTTATATGTGACTGCAGATGAGGGGATCATCACCACCTAAGTTGGGACTTTAATTTACTTCGTAAAAATTAACTGAAAAATAAGTACTGTTTTAATTGTAAAGAAAGAACACTGCATATGATTTGGAAATAACAAGGCATATGAAAGATGCCTCCCCTCCATAAAAAGACAGTCAATGCTAAAAGTAAAATGAGTAAATTTGCCTAAATTCAGAACATTAAATGTCAATTTACTTCAGGTCTAATGTGTTACTATAACAGCTGTTTGTAGGATATATACCCTATTGTACATTTCAACTTGGTTTAGAAAGAGAATTGAAAGATTTTTTAATGCAAAGAATTGTTTAACAAATAATCTTCCTTGTACATGATTGCAGTCAGTTTGGCACATTGCATTTGGGTGAATATGGTAGTCATCTTATTAAAGTAGCATATATAGAGAGCTTACTCATACTATTACTTCTCATCTTTATAACAGGAAGCTAGGTAGGGCAAATATGATTAACTCCATTCATTTTGAAGGAGAGAATCCCAGTTGAGAGTGGTGAACCTATTCGTATGTATTTATACAAATAGGAGCAGAGCTTGACCCTGGGGCTCTGGAGTACAGGTTGAGTGGTATAATTACTAGTTTTGTGCATGTGGATGTGGTGGTGCACACCTGTAATCCCAGCCGCTTGGGAGGCTGAGGCGGGAGGATCACAAGTTCAAAGCCAGCCTCAGCAACTTAAAATAAAATATAAATATAAATAAAATAAAATTTATTTTTATTTATAAATATAAATAAAAATTTATTTTTATATATTTATAAATATAAATAAAATATAAAAAATAAAAATTTTACTGTCTCAAAATAAAATATAAAAAAAGCTGGGGATGTGTCTCAGTGGTTAAATCCCTGGTACAAAAAAAAAAGAAAAAGAAGTCTATACTTAAAATCTTATGCCTAACTACAGAATTACAAGATAAAATACTTGTTCCAAGCATACATGAGAAAATTGGGCAAGTTGTTTGATCTCAGCCAGTTTTTGTTATCATTTTTTATAGGTATTATAGATGGAATCAGGTTGCTACCTCATAGTTTAAAGTAATCAGAAGTTTGGGCTGGGGATATAGCTCAGTTGGTAGAGTGCTTGCCTTGCAGGCACAAGGCCCTGGGTTTAATCCCCAGCACCGCAAAAAAAAAAAAAAAAAAAAAAAAAGGAAAAGAAAAGTAATCAGAAATTTCACATAGCTTTCTCATTTTCTATTTTATTTCCTATTGCATATTTTGATAAGATACCAAAATAGGAGTAGAAGTTACCACTGGAATTACAGTTGTAAATTTTTGTTTACAAAATTTATCCAGCAGTTAACAGTACATCTACCTGATATGGTCAGGAAAAGGCCAAATGAATAGACACTACTAATGGCATCTTGAAAATGTCCTAGTACAACTAATTTGCTGTCTACTGCAAATAAACTGAGATGGTTTCCTTTTTTCTCCCCCAAAACGTAATGTCACCCAAGTTACACCTCCAAGTTTATAGAATTTCCTCTTATTTAAGTATTTCAACAAACTGCTCTCTCAGTAGCTGTTTGTCATGTAATGTTTTTCAAGTTTTGCTCATTTGTGTTAGAAAAGTTATAAACCACCTACAACTACTGCCATAGCTATAAAAAAGTTCCTAAATCTGTGACTGTTGATGTTGTCATATAAGCCATCGTCACTTTAATTTCTGTAATGGCTTAGTTGGCAGTGAGAATCAACTGGGTTTTGAATGGAAAGACTTTGATTTCAGTTACTCATTTATCTTTTAAACTGTGTGGCTTTGGGTTGTTCATATCTTTAAAATGGAGAAAACCACTCTTAACAAAGAATGGCTTACTAAAGAATGATAGTGATATTAGCACATGTCAAAAGGACACAATGAAGCATACAGATGTTATTTGTTGTTATTGTTAATCCTACATGGTGAATGAAGGCATCTACTTTCATCTTCTAATGCAAAGAATATGACTGAATAAATGTCTAAGCATAACCACACTCTGGCAGACAGTGCCATCTGTATTAACAGTCTCTATTCCATATGTACATGTATATAGTCATTTCAGCAAGAGTTATTTGATTTTTTTTCTTCTTCTTTTGCTCTCCTTATGATGATGATGGCAGATTTTTAAATGTATTCTTTACTAATTCAATAGAGAAAAAGCCACTTTGTCTATAATCATACAGACTTGCCTGTTTCACAGGGTGTCAGCCATTGCCAAGGCTGGGGTATAGGGGAAGAGGGAATGAATGGCCCAAGAATGGCAGGGAAAAAAAATGCCTGCGAGACCTGATTAGGCAGAAGAACCTTGATAGAAAGAGTGTATATTTACACACCCCAGCTTAGGCTTCACCCTGGCAAATACAGAGGGGGAAAACATGATATTTGTGAAATGGAAACATTTGATTTTAACCTTACGTCTTGTATTAGCTTTGCTTATTGGAATCCTATTTTATGTATGTTGGTGATCTTGTTACAGCCTAGAATCCTGGAAAGTTTGGTGGGTCCTGGGCTCCACCCCAGAGATTTGGCTGTAATACTAATTGGTAGAGTATTCTAACACGTAGCCAGGATTGAGAACTGCTGATGTGAACCAGTTTCAAGAGGAAAACTCCACCTGTTCCATTAAGAATGAATACTCCTTATCTTAGAACTGGGGTCAGTTAAAGAATACAGTATCTAGGTTGGTTCCACAATCTAGCTATTGTGAAGTAAGCTGCTATAAACATTGAGGTAGCTGTGTTACTGCAATATGCTAATTTTAAGTCCTTTGGGTATAAACCGAGGAGTGGGATAACTGGGTCAAAAGATGGGTCCGTTCCAAGTTTTCTGAGGATTCTCCACACTGCTTTCCAGAGTGGCTGCAACAATTTGCAACTCCACCAGCAATGTATGAGTGTGCCTTTTTCTCCACATCCTCGCCAACATCTGTTATTGTTTGTGTTCTTTATAATAGCCATTCTAATTGGAGTAAGATGAAATCTTGGAGTTGGGTTGGGGGGTGAGGGTGAGAGAAGAATGGAGGAACTTTAGATTGCATAGAGGGAAATGAGGGAGGGGTATAAAAATGGTGGAAATGGTGGAATGAGATGGACATCATTACCCTGTGTACGTGTATGATTTATGAATCTATATTGTGCACAACCATAGAAACTGAATGATGTACCCCATTTGTGTACAATGAATCAAAATGCAGTCTGTTTAAATAAATTAATTAAAAGGAAAAAAAGAATACAGCAGATTAAATAATGAAGATATATCTCAGATACTGTCTTTCCTCTCTCTAAATTTTGTTTGAGCATTTGAATTACTTCTGGTTCCTAGAACAAACAGCTGAGAGTGTACTTGTAGAATACCCCACTGCTAATTTTTACAAACAGTACCTTATTCTTTCCTTCTATTACTGCTGTACGCTGAGTGATGCTCTCAATTCTGTTTCCTGTGTTGCTGTCAGGATCCAGGATAAAGGACTCTTCAGTATTGGAACAAAAATCATACCTATTAAAAAAAAATATACGTCATTACATTGTTGCTTTGAAGTGTGGTCCAGTTAGTTGGAGACAGGTGAAATGAAAACCAATGGATAAGTCCCCAGATAGCAAAAATCACAATTTTTACGTGAATCTTCTTTTCCTTAGATTTTTTTCCTGTATTCATCCTCAGAACTTAAAAAATAGCAAATGTATTTACTTGATGTGGAAAAAAAACAGTATATGCTGCCCTAAGTCCTTCCTGTTCCAGATATTAAATATTTTAAAAATGTATAAATTAGAAATTTTAATATCTAGATTGTAATTTGTTCCTAGTGAAGTAACATGCAGACATGGCAGGGGGGGTGGTGAAGTTATGTTAATGAATGGAAACCTTGAGGAAATAATAGCATTTCACATCTTATAAAAGGCTGGCTTTTAGTCAGAGTATTCAGTTGAATAGCTAATTTTTCCAGGACTAATTAAATGCATATGGAAACAAACATCTTGAAGTAGTTATTAAATTCAATCTATTTCTTTTCAAGTCTTGGGGTATCATGGCAAGCTCTTTAACTTCTTAGGCCTCAAGTGTTTAATTATAAAATAAGGCTGTTAATGTTATCATTAGAGTTCATGAAATTTCTCTTTTTATTTTAAGCATTTTATCATTTTTTTTTTTTTTTCATTTTGTATTCTTACCTTCTGAACTGTAAGTTTTGGTGATCAAATAGCTTGCTGGTCTCATTTTACCCATCTTTGGCAAATTCTGGAGATTTTCAAACCAGGAGGAATTTAAAAGTTTGATTTTCAGAAAGATTGAGAGGTTGATCTTAAGTAGCCAACAGCAGTAAAGATTTATGTAAAACGAGAGTGGGAGGATAAAGAAAGAAAGAAGACAGGATAGATGGGATTGTGAGGGTCAGGAAAAAGTTCAGTTATTATTCTCTCAGAACTCTGAGCTGAGAAAGACCCCAGAATGTTAAACTGTCTACTGTGATGGGCTGGGCTCCCCTCCTTTTGTTATATGCCCTATAACATCCTCCTGCAGAGTACTCACTGCCTTCTCAGTGGCCACTTATGCCCTGGAGCCCCAGTGGGCTAATAGCTAGAGGAAGACAGTATCATGTCTGCTTATTCACCATATCCCTATAGCTAAGCAAGAACCTAGTCTGTAATTGGTATTCCATAAATACTGTGAAAGTACAGAAGATATTTGTGTGTGTGTGTGTGTGTGTGTGTGTGTGTGTGTGTGTTGGGGAGTAGTGCTGGGGATGGAACCCAGGGCCCTGAACGTCCAATGTAGGTACTCTACAACTGAGCTATACCCCAACCCCATCATCCAGATTTCGTTTATCAAAATTTTGACACATTTGCTTCATCTGTCCCTTATTGCTTTTTTTTTTTTTTCTTTGTGAAACATTTTAAAGCAGATCTCAGACATATCATTTTGGTCCTCTGTGCTTCAGGGCATATCTCTAAAAAATATGCATGTTTGCTAATGTAACCATAATGCTACTCTTATGCATAATAGGATTAGCAATTCCATGGTGGTATTTGTACCTATGCCATATGTCAGATTTCTCCAAATATTTTTAGAAATATCTGTTTTTACAGTTAGATTATAAAATTTAAAATACTAAAGAAGAGCTGACTATTTCTTAAGAAATTTCTCTGATTTCTACTAGCTATTCTTTATAATCATCAGGTAAGATAAGTGAACATTTTAATCCTCCTTTGTTAGCAGAGAAAAATTATATACTTTCTCACTTATTGGAAACATTTTAATAATAAACTTTTGAAAGCATTATATAAAAGTCACTTTGCCCTATTTATTATCATCAGTATTCTCTATTTTCTGAACTGTAACATCTGTGCCTTGAACTACTACTTGGTTTCATCTTTCCCTGTACTCAGTGCATACATGAGTATATATAATCTACGTGTATACATGCATGTGCACTTGAGACTGTGACATCAGACATCTGAGGTTCTCTTGTACCTGAAGGAGAAGACTCTATATTTCATTCTCTTTCTCAAAGCGATGAAAAAGGGGGCCCTAGTCAAAGATTGTACACTCATACACTTGGTCCTCAGGAAATGCAAAGAAACATGTTAGAATAAAGCAAGTCTAGGCATTTCCCAAGGGAAATACAGTCTGCCTCTGAGTTCACTTGGGGCTGTTGACCTCTGGCCCCTCCACCTCTCCCCCAACCCCCACCCTCCACTTTGCCCATGGCTCCAAGGGTAGTTATGCACCACAAAAGTCCTAGTATGGAAACCATAGGCCTGACTTACCGCCAGGTCTTCCAAATGAAAAGGACAGATACTGTGGCTCTTTTCTAATTTAGGGGCTGTTATTTTTCCCTCTTTGTAATTGGAAACTTAAAAATAGAATGTCATTTAGGAGTCTAACTCTATAACAGCACTTGAAAAGAGATTTAGGGGGAGGGGAATTTGCCTAAGTCTTAAGAATACATCAAGCTCTTAAGGAAGTAGATTGTGCCATGTTTGAAGATGCAAAGATAATCACTGTGCTGGGAACCGTCTTAAGGGGGGAGGAAGCTGAACAACAAGAGGAAAGCAGCATTCGCTCCTGATTTCGCACAGGAAGCCCACAGCACCTCCTGCCAAAGCGAGATAAGAAAGCTCCCATGCACTATTCTGGACAAGGCCACTGTTATCAGCTTCAGCTCGGTGCTGTCCTCTCCATGCTCCAAGCTTCTGTCCCTTGCCTAATGAGCTTTAGGACTCCTACCTCCATGTGCATATAGCATGCCAAATATAATAGCATGGAGGTATTTATAACCAGTGAAAGGGAAAAAAGGAATTCTGGGGGTAAGAGGGTACTCCGTGTCATCTGTCAGTTACCCTGGAGTTGAAACAACTTAGTTTTGGACTAGAGATTGACAAATAAATTAAAAGAAGTCAGCCAATTACGTATTCAACACATGGAGCTGGGACCCTACATGTGACATGTCAATCTGTTTAACTCCAATTGGGAGCCATCTGGGGAGCTCTCCCATCTGGTCTAAGTTACTGGTCTTCTTCTCTTGACACATAATGGGAAACTGCCACCCTCCGTATATGTGGATGACACTAATGACCTACATGCTTGTAGTGGTGATGGATTTGCCATATTCTTTTCACACTCATAAATATTTGGCTCTTCTGTGACCAAAATTAGATGAAGACAGTCTCAGGCCACAGCAAAAGGCAAAGCCAACATAGGTCAAAGCTACAGTATTATGCTGGTAGAATTTGTACTCAGTTCTGGCTCACTTCAGAGTCTTGCATTTAACCTTTATGCCGTATGTTATATGATCTATGGACTGCCATCATATACTTCAGTGCTTCTTTGTATATAGGAAGAAAAGGCTTCTCAGATATTCACTCTACTAACACCGTTAGTGCATTGAGGATTTATGTCTTTTTTTTAGCTACTTTTACATAAAATGGTTAGCTTGTGTCTAAAATGTGGTAAACGCCTCTCATCTTACACAGCCAAAATATTCAGATACCCAATGTGTGCAGATTCTGCCGTACAGTTTATATTAGACCTCACCTTGTCATCCTGCAGTTAGTTCTGAACTCAGCACAATTCCCACTGACCTTTACAAATCCAGCACCCACAAATGCAATGCGCACTATGTACCCAAAAGTACTCTTTAATATTCATTACCTGTGATTTTTTTTAAGTGCTGATTTTTAAAAATTCTGACCTTCAGGCTTTCTTTATTCCTTCTTCCTGTCCCCCATCTCTGCCTAAAATTCAGATCTGTACTTGCCTTTCTTTAAAAAATAGATTATTGCATCTGGTGGAATCAGAAGGGAGAATCTAGCTAGGAGAGCTTTAGTCACTGATGGTATTTACATTTTCTTGAAAGTGGCTCTCTGATGAGAAAACAGAATTGGGTAACAATTTCAGAATTGGGTGAAAATGATGGAATTCTTCTCTGAAGAATTTGATGGAGTGGTTCAACTCTTCCTTTAGCCTTTTAGAAGTTGCCATCTGCTTAGAGCTTGTTGTGGTACCCAGGATTCTTGTTGTTATCCAGTATAAAATTCTCACTTTATAATAAAATCATGTACTGCTAGTTTAATAACCATACCAGTTCTAGAAGATCTACTTTGCAGCTTGACTCCTAAGATAAACTGGTGTTTGTTTTAGGATTCCCTTTTAACCTATGAGAAATAATATTAAGCTGACATTTTTTTCCCCAAAATCTCCATTCTGCTATGGCTTACCCGTGGTTGGCAAAAGGGAAATGATTGTTATTGAGCTGCTACTATGTGCCAGGCTCAGGATAGGAGACACAGACATTCATTTTGCCTCACCTAGTTCTCACAGTCTCCCAGTGAAGCAGGAATCATGGTCCCCATTTCACAAATCCTTTTACCAGTAAGGGAACTGAGACCCAGAAAGATCAAAGTCTTTCTTAGGTTCATAGAGCAAGGGTAGATCTGGGGTAGAACCTCATGTCCTCTTTTCATCACACCAGAGATCTGTCACCCAGAGTGACTTTATTTCCAAGGAACCTCCCAAATCTTTTCCATCATACTTCCCAGGGGAAATCTGGCTCAGAGTCACTTGTTTTAAAGAAAAACTCTGTGAGTCCTCTGGGAGGCCATAGTGTGATACAAAGTCACATACTATGAGAAAATTTTAGTTTTCAAGGGGAAGATGTACCTAGTCCTTTTGCAGATGGGTGGGAGGAAGGTTGATAGACGAATTATTTATAATTATATTGTGACATAAATTTTCATTAGTTTAGGTCATAAAAATGCTTTGATGCAAAAATTATGGGAACTTTTTGCTTTCTACTGGCTGACAGACTATCATTTTTAAAATCTTGCAACAAAATAAAACAATCTTTTTTTTTTTAGCAATCTTTTTCTTTTCCTGGGAATTCTCCCTGTTGTCTCTATGACCCATTGGCTGTTCTAGGATGAAGACCCTGTTTTATGATGAACCTCAGTCCTTTAAAGAGTGCCTCAGGAGTAGAAGTAGAGAGGCAGTGCTGAACTGAGTATCTCTACACCTGATGGCTGCCTACTGCCTGAGCCACTGTCTGGGAATGAATATTTTCAATGTGTACTTACAGCACATTTAGTTGGGGGAGGGCAAGGAGGAGGCTCTAGAGAATTCAATAGAGTCCCAACTTAGAGAATATTCTTTCTTTTCCTTTTTGGATGATGAAATCTGGGGACTGGAGTGAACTCTACTTATCTGCTCAATGGGATTTTACTGCACGAGCTGTGATTAGAATCTGTTTGTAAAGAATATTGAATCATTTTGAATTAGGAAACAAAGGGTAGAACAGTAATAAAGAGCAAATCAAGGCTGTAAAATGTCCTTTTAAAAAAATAGAAAGGAAAAGAAAGACCACCTGGAACCTTGCCAGAGGGCACGACCGGGGCTGGCTCCCCATTATGGTGCACCATCCTGCAGAAGGACCTGGTGTAAACATTCTTCTGCTACCCTGGGTGTTGTGTCAAAACATTAGCGATAGTGTGTCTGAGCCATCAGATTGATAGAATCTGCAAACACTATCTTTTCCCCTCCTCTCACATTCTCTTAAAACAAATAAAACAATATAGAGAGGATGCTGGCAGAAAAAGGCGTAGCGTTGAAAGGAATGTTTGTACAGAATGGTTCCTGCTCCTTTTGCTTCAGGAAGAGGGCCAGGGTCTTCAGGGTGGTCACGAGGTCAGGCTGAGGGTACTCTGGAGGAGTGACTTTCTCATGCAGTTAGAGACCTTGTGACGCCTTGAAGACCATACTGAAAATTACTTCTTGTTTTAGTGGGGGTGGGGGAGCATCAGTGGAGAAGCGTTTCAGGGATTGTAGGCTTTGGGTCAGCTTCTTGGACAATGGTGGAGGGGATCCAGCGCCCTGGGCCACCTCTGTTTAGATAAGAGCTTTTCCGTGATGCCTTGGCTTATGCTGCTTCCTGCTCTCGAGGGCCCGTGGTCCATTCACTCAGAATAAGGCCTGTCTTCCAGCCTCTGCTTCCTTTCCTCCTCTCTCACCTCCGCTTCTAGTATGAGTTCTGACAGCCCCCTCCCCCACATTTCCCATCTAGTATATACAGAATCTGAGCCCAGACCCAGGGAATCTTCAACCCCATACCTGGGTCACTGAGAAACTGAAAGGGTAGACAGTTACTTGGTTACACCCAGATAGGAGAGGAGCCTCAAAGAGAACATCTATTTTGTTCATTCATTTTTCTTAGTGAAGGCCTGACTGGCCAGTTAAGGAAGGGTGGCTTGATAAATAAGAAATCTTTAGGGAAATGTTAGGAGTGGCTACAAATAATATCCTTCAACACATTCAGGAAAGAGGTTTAAGATATTGCCTCCAGTCACTCAGTGAAGAATATTTCAAACTATCACTCTATTTTGTTCTTGTAAAAAGGAAGACAATGACTTATTTAGTATAGAGTGTATAGAAATGTCCAGAAAGTCTTCAGGTTTGGAGATGGGGAATCAATTTAGTATAAGGAAGAGACCTTAAGATACCAGATCTGAGTTCAAATGGTGGTTTTTATAACTTTCTAGTTATGTAATCTGGATAGCAAAAGCCCAGTTATGAGAATCAGTGTCATAGAAAATTGCTCAGAGGACTTGTACACTTTTTAATCACTTGAATCATTCTGAAATTGTCCCTGGATCACAGCCCACAAAATCACTTTTAATAAATTCTGCTTTGATGTTCTGCCATTGGCCAACGCCAAGGGATGTCAGAATTACCAGTCATATGACACCCTTGTGGTAGAAACATGGTTGAAGAGTTTGTGTCCCAGAGAATATGAGAGGAGAAGTGGTTTCTCTCAGATCTCAAAACCCTGAAGCCTTGTACTTCTTTTGACATATTTTCATATTTTAGAAATGTCTGTTCCTATTCTCCTCCTATCTCAACAACCAGCTCTGTACTGTCTTATCCTATTTTATTCCTTTATCCAGAGTTGTTTCATTACTTATTGTATCTTTTGTGAACCACCTCAAATTCTTTGGGAATGGATGTGTTCTTAGCTTTGTAAACTCCAAAGAAGCAACCTCATGTTACCATGTCTTACTAGTTTTATTATAGATGTTAAAGAACAAATAGAAGGGAAATAATTTAAATTTAAAAATCTGAAGAAGAGCAGTTTGACATCTGCAAATTTTGGGGTGATATCAAATGAGGTAATTTGTATAACATGTACAGTGCCTGGTACACAGAAAACAGATCGGTTATGTTGTCATTTGGTCATCTGACTACATTGAGAGCTACTTGAGAGCAGGGACTATGTCTTACTCATTGTTACACCTCAGTCCCTAGCCAATCCCAAGGGTACATGAGAAATGCATGCCTGGTGCTCAGTTAACTGCCTGATGAGAAGAATGAATCCTGACAAAGAATGGCCTGATGAGATTTGGACCCAACCTCATGTCAGGTGTCAACCCTGCCATCTATCGCTTATCTCAAGTGTGCTGAAGAAAGGGACACTAGTGACCATCCAGTGACCTCACACACACTCCTAAACTAACACTGTTCACCACCACCAGCCCTGTCCATTCACAACAACTGACATCAATGAAGACGGGAGCTGATGGGGCATGGATAGACTCAGCTTAACAGTATCATTTCCTGACAAACTGATCGACCTGGATAATTTCTACTTAGGCAGTGATGTTGACATGTGAAGAGGTGTCTCTTGTCTAATGGAAAATAGAAAACTGACTGGGAGTATTCTCCCCTTCCTCCAAGGATAGGAAAAATATTGACTCATAATTACTTGTACTGTTTTACTCCAATTAAAACAATTTTCTCATTCATATTCCATTTCAGGTGTAAAATCACACCCTGAAAGTTTACTTCCTATTGTTATTAAGGAATATCTGTGTTTATTGAAGAGACAAGTCAACTTCATGGGAAAATATTAGAAATGTAGCACAGGCAAATAAAATGACAAGAGCCATATGCTACTATGAACTGAACAAGACTCCATGAGTACTTAATAGCTGAGAAAGAATTCATAAATGAGAGTAGATCCAGGCTACTATAACTCCTTTAATTTCTTAAATAATCTGAAACACCTACCATTTCTGGTCCCATTCTAATTTCTTTGGAATGAGTCATCAAAGTCACAAGACCTGTCCCTGTCCAAAGATGTAAGCATGTTTCCTGGGAGAACATTAACCTAACACCGTGGATCATGATGTCAGATTATTGATAGTTGTCACAGGACATTATGTATGTGTGATGTCACTTCAGAGGAAAGTGGCTTTGCAGTGCACAGCTCCAGAGTTGCCAGGAATATCTAAAAGTACTGGATAACTTTCAGCAGACAAACTTATTAGCACTTGCATTATGCCAGCCATAGGGCTAAGTACTTCCTATAGTATCTCATTTAATTCCATTAGGTGTGGGGATGGAGCTCATTAGGAGAGTGCTTGCATAGCATGTGTCAGGTGCTGGGTCAGCATCGCAGCACAATAATAATAATTTCTCCAAACAAGCTTATGATGTCAGTGCTGTCCTTTTGTATAGATAAGGAAACCCAGACTCCGGGAGATTCTTTTGCCAAGAATCTGACAGCTGGTAGATGGCAGGAGGCAGAACCAAGACTTAGGCTCTAAGTCCATGTCCTTAATCCATAGACTATATTGCCTTTCTGTATCCTAACACCTTGTAAAATTGGCTCTTGATGTCACAACACAGCCTGCTTAAAACACCTGCTTTTTGGTTCATAAGCTTTTACCCCCAAATTACTCATTTTAATGTCTAAGCAGTTGTTACAGAAAACAACCCTTGTAATGACAGCCAAAGTGCTTTCAGTCGCCTGGTTGATGATGTGCTAGAAGGCCACTCATTTGTAGTCTCTCTGACATGTCAAGCAGTATAGGTTTTCCAACAGGGTTGTCTATTGCATTCTCTGTGATGGTGATAATAATAGTCTCTGTCTCATAGAAGTTCTGCCATAATGAGATAATACATATAAAGTGTACATAAAACTCTGTCCCATAAGGAAGTGCTTAGTAACTTATCTATAAAGAAAATAAAAATAGAAATGATAGGCCATACATCTTCTACCAGTCAGAATCTTCTGTTTGGTTCTAGATCATCTCTAAATACCCATTTTTACTTTTCTTAACCTTACTTGTTTAAGGACCTTTTCCAATTTACAAAGGAATATTTGTCAATAAGGTAGCAATCAGTGATCATATTACATAATTCTCAATGAGGACACGCATATAGAACATTAAAGGCCTAAGAGAATGGACTAATGTGTACCCATGTAATGTTTTTAAAAGAAAGCCAAAGTGAAAATCCAAAGCCTTGATTTTTCAGAAATGGGAGGTAGAGTTTCAGGGATTCAATGCCGATGACGCATGCTGAAGAGCCACAAGAATAAGACCACCAGTAATGAATCTCTAAAAGGCCATCACTCTACAAGAAATGACAAGGTAGACTTCTGGTTTGTAGATGGTGGAAAACCCAGGCATGAGCCAGAGAAAGTGAGCTGGGATGGAATGACTGACTCCACTCCAGAAATTTCATGCAGGCTCAAACCTGCCTTTGCAATTATTGTTTTCAGGTTTCTTCTCAGCCTGAATACAATGAGCCAACCAAATTAGTCTTCTGGCATAATCTTCTCTAAAACTTCAATCCATAAATTTCTCTTTATCACTCTGCCACATCTTTGTCCCGCTCCCTTTCCCTTTGACTTTCCAGAGTCTACCCCTCATCTTAAGATCTGTCTTCTCCATGGTGCTTTCTCTAAATTGCAGAACTTGCCCTCTACCACCAGCTGCAGGTCAGCACTGGTTCCCAAAAACGTTATTATGAAACGTGAGCCAAATTCTCCTAATTGCTGTAAATTTGTTTTCCTTTCTGTTCGCAGTGCAACTCTAACTAACCAGGTGTTTTCTTTCCCCCACCCGCTTGGTGGTGCTGAGAATCAAACCCAGGGCCTCATGTGAGGCAAGCACTTTACCACTGAGCTACATCCCCAGCCCTCAACAGGTGTTCTCAAGTCAAAAGCACTGCTGACAAGAATAAACCTAATAAGATGAGTACTCTCCCAAACCTGTACCCAAGAGGACTTTTGCTCCTTCCTTGGAGAGTTCACAGTGATCCACTCTGAGGAATCATATGGAACACCAACGAAAAGTAACCTGCTGTAATGCCAACCTATGTAGTCTTTCTTTTATTCCATTATCTGAAAATACCTGAGAAATAAATCTGAGCTTCAGTTTCCTCATGGCAAAATGGGGAAAATTATGACCATTTTGTAGAATGGTTGTACCAACTAGGAACAATGTGTGTGGATGGATGAACATTGCTTGGACAACAGACAGGGCATATTGATGAAATTCATTATAACTGTCATAACAGAAGACCATCGCACTGAAGATACAAAACGTCCTACGGGCTTTTGGAGAAAGTATGAAGAAACAAGGCTGGTGACTAGAAGCTCATTATGAAGCACTGCCTGCCCCTTAGTCTGAATCCTTCACACCCTCTGCATCTTCTCAATCTGCCATATTCTGCTTTTTCATTTAAAAAAGCACAGAGTTTACATTAAAACCACAGACTAGATTCCATATTTCAAAAAATACCCTACCAAGTCAGTGGAGATGTATACAAAATGTTGATGTCCATGAATAGGTGCTTGTTTTATAGATGCTATGTCTTATTTATTACCTAAAGATCTTGGATCAGGACATTAGTTTCTAGTAATAAAAACGCCCCCTCCCCTTTTTCTAGTGCTGCAGACAGGACCCAGTGCCTCACACATGCTAGGCAAGTGCTTGACTACTGAGCACATCCCCGGCCTACCCATTCAATTTTTTAAAATCTGTGACTGTGGCCAATAAAATTTGAAAGGTTCTGTCAATAATCTTCAGGAGTCTTCCCAAATCGTGTCACTATCTTCTGGTATTCCTAATCCTGGGAAGCTACATTGACTCTTGCTGAACAGATCTCTATAAAAACCATCCAGCATCCTATGACTCAGCCTTTTATTTTAAACCAAAATGAAATGTTTGATAGCAATTACAGGAGACAGTTACTTCATTAGAAACAATTACTCATCAGGTTCACTGTATTACTATGAAGAATGGAAAAAAGAAAATCTCACAAAGCATAGGAAAGTGGGAAAGAGGCATTTGGCAAATGAACTTGTGCTCTGTTCTCAGGACTCTGTATGAAATATTAATAAGGGCTGTTGTCTGAACATTCACATTGGGCAGTGTGCACTTCCTCAACAAGTAATTACATAACAGAATGCGAGAAGTTTCTCATTAGTAAGTGAACATTCATTTTTGGCTTGTGATGAAAGCCTCTTGTATAAGATGGCCAGTTTTATTTGGCTTTGTTCAAGCTCAAAGTTCTGCTAAAGTGGTCCTTGGTCAAGTGGTCTTCTTTAAAGTCCTCGTTTTATTCAGGGGTTTGTTTGTGGTAAATTCAAGTTCCCTGTAGCATGCTTGCTTCAAGCCTGCGTATCCATACACACTGCATGGAATATGTGATAAGGGACGCATGAACACAAATTGTAAGTATATTTAAGAAGAACATGGTAAATATTAAAACATGAGGTAAGTGGTCATAGTTCCAAAAGCAGAAGTCTTCTTAAATTACTGTTTCCCTCAGACATCTGACCTACATTTTGCCCCCCAGGAAATGTTGACTTTTTCAATTGAATTGTTAAAGCTTTCATTTTGTATATAGAAAACAAAATACAGGGCATAAAATTGTTACAGCATAAAAATAATAGACATTCATGTTGGCAGTCAATTAAATTTGGGTCCTTGAGTACAGTTCTAATTAACTACCATTAACAATTGTTTTGGTTTTTGTCCTGTTAATTTTACATACCCCACTGATGCACAAAACTGTGTTTCTCCCAAATGATGTATCCCTGACACATCCCTAATGATTCTGGGCTTCCTTTCCTTGCCAATTTGCTAACATAAACAATAGAGAAATGCAATTAGGCAAACTGCTCTCAGAGTTCCTAGAGGCCTGTGCCTTTCCCTGCTTTTTAGGCCACCCCTCCTCCCCACGGGAGCAAAGAGCAAATCCCACTTAGTCCTGGAGTGGTCAGCTTTCTCTGGACACCCCCAATAGTGCTCTCCTACTGGGGCAGAAGAGTGTTTCAGAAATGGGACATCGAATTGTCATTGAGAGTGGCAGGGACCGTTACTTTCTATTTAACTTCTAAAGTACGTAATTATTTTAGACTCCAGATCTGACCTACTTTAGAGTTTTGGAATGGTTCCTTGAGGGTCCATGTATGACTGTTGGGTTTTTCTTAGAAAATCTACCATCTTAGATAAGAAAGGAAAAAGCTTTCCATGAGTTAAGAAACACACTATTTTCCATGTCCTAAAGGGACTAGTTGGCAAAAGACTGATTAAAATAAGCAAGATTTTAGAGCCAACTGGGTAGAGAAGGATAAAGCCTTGTGGGACAAAGGCTGGCGAAGAAGGTTCAGGTTGACACCAATGCTGGAGGGCTATTGTATTTTTTTTTTCTTTTACAATGCTGAGGATGGAACCCAGGGCCTCACTCAGATTATTTACATGTAAGCATTTTACATTTATAAACTGAAATTTTCTGTTGATTTGGCATTAATCCTCAGAGTTAAAGGTCAAATTGCTTTATGATTTATAAAAATCAGAAGTGAAATATCAGTGTATAACAACTGAGAAAGTATTTCAAGCTTTTTAAAAAACAGAAAATTTAAAGTGATTTTTCTCATTTAACTCCTTCATAGCTGCATATTAGAGGAAAGGGGAAACCTGGCAGTTGCCATTTACAGAAGGGGAAATGGAAGCACAGATTAAGTAACCAGCCAAGGTCACACAGAAGTCAAGGACAGTGACAAGAATAGAACCCATTTCCTCGATTTCTGATCTTTAGCCCTGAGACTGTATGATAGGCATTCTACCGGTACATATATGGATCCAGTAAGTAATCACCAAACATATTTGATTTTACATAATTAAAACAGAAACATTAAAGACAGCTGGTTTTTTTTTTTTTTTTGCATAAGGTTGGTACCTAATATTTGTGTGACAATGAGATGATTGCATTGTATTTATATTGAATAGCAATGATGTGCAAAACTCATTTATATGATGTGAGCAATATTAATGCAACATAAGTAGCAGAAATTTCTCTCTACAAATTTTTATTAGTCATCACAGATGGTGGATAAAGAAAATGAAATTTTCATAAAGAACTCAGTGTTACCTAACATTTTTTCCTAATAGAGGAGACTGATTTAATATGTTTTGCAAGTATATCTTATAGTTGATCAGTGTTATTAGGGGATATGATTTATGACAGATAGGGAGAGGGAATTAAGGTGGCCCATGCTCTAAAGAACACTTGCTGTCAAAACTGCAGTAACCAAAAACTGCAGGCCTTGAAACTCCCTATAGTAAAAGACTCAAGCACATTCAACATTTTAAAAACAAGTCTTAGTTTTATATTATTTATTTATTTATTTATTTGTTTGTGTGTGTGTGTGTGGTACCAGAGATTGAACCCAGGGGTGCTATATCATTGTGCCACATTCAGCATGTTTTTTGTTGTTGTTGTTGTTTTTTGGGTGGGGGGAGTAACCCAGGATTTATCCCAGGGGCACGACTGAACCACATCCCCAACCCTTTTATATTTTATTTTGAGACAGGGTCTTGCTAAGTACTTAGGGCCAAATCGCTGGGATTACAGGCATGCGCCACCATGTTCAGCACATCCAGACTCTTTTATTTTTATTTTGAGACCCGGTCTAAGTTGCCCAGGCTGGCCTTGAATTTTCGATCCTCCTGCCGCCACTGCCTGAGTCACTGGGATTATAGGTGTGGGCACTACACCCATTTAAACCTTAGTTTTAAAAATGAGACAAGACAACCCAGAAACAACCAGGTAGCTCTAATGGGGAGCTGACCTGAGCTAATGGAGAGTGCCAGCAAGGTGACCCAGCAGAAGCCCACTCCCTATCCTATGAATAGATGAGAGTGAACTGTTCAGGCTCTAAGACCTCTCTAGGCTCAAAAACCTCCAGTCATTTATCTGAGGGTCTCCTTGCCCTTCAAGCACCCAAGAATAAAAGCAGTCTTTCAGCCTCTTAGATTCTTCCTAAGAAACCGGAACTGGTGAACTGGAGTACAAACAAATGATGCCAAGTCTGTCCTTTCCACATCTTCCTCTACCTTCAGATCCCCAGAGAGCGGCCCCTTCCCTCCAATCCTACATTGTCTCTTGTTCCCTTAGAGACCAGCCTCCTTGCCCTGGGCAATCTTATCTAAACAGCGCTTCCTGTGACAGTGTACCGCAGTGTGGCAAAGCTTGTCAAGGACCTGTGAGATCAAGAATATCTTGTAGCTTAGAGGTTTAGTAGTCTTATTTGGTTCTTCATAATGAATTGGAGGCAGCTGTTCTACAGTCCCATTCTGCCCCACCCCAGCCTAGCCATTCTGGGCAGAATCACTTCCTCCCATGACGGGAAACTAATGAATGGGATCGCCCCGTGAACTGGGAGAATTACCTCATTCTCCCCTTCGATTTATTCTTCCTTTTACTTTTGCCTAACTTTTCTACAGTTCCTTAATTTTCTTCTGGAAAAGTCCTAAGTTATATTTTCCTTAATTCTATGGCCTTTCCCCTTGGACCTACTAGATTTCCATTTTTAAATCTGAGAAAAAGTACATATTGCCTTCCACAATTTCTGCTCATTTCTCAGAAATATTTGGTACAATTTCTCACTGTCATAAGAAATTCTATAGAAGGCAGAAATTTCCTTCCAAGTCCTTAGAAGTATTGGGTCTTAGAGAAATGTCCTCCTCCTCAACGGTAGTGATAATTACAACCTTGCATTTCTCTAGCACTGTGTACCTTTCCCACTTATATCATCTCATTTGATCCTTATCTTCTCTCCATGTGTGTGTTTAATTATTTTATATGACCAGAAGCTGTGAATTATAGACATGTGAGAGATACTAGAAGTTAATATCATTATGGATGCTTCTTGGGTTTATGCTAGGCTAACATAGAACAGGTTTAGTAGTACCTATTTAGAAATCTCTATCAGTTGTTGGAGATGAGAAAAATCCCCAAATTCCTCCTCATTCAGTCTTGGTAACCTATTTTAATATCAGTAAACATTTAAAAGAACTTTCATAGTTCTCTTACCAACTTACCACCCAAACACAGAAAAGTAAAATCACAGATATTTCTTCTTGGCTCATCAGCTATGTGAATTGAAAACAATCCTCCTTTTCTCCCTTTCTTTTATTCTTAGTGGCTTTTGAAAACTGATACATAAAAGTCTATAAATTATACATAACACCAGAGTGCCATATGATGTTTTGATGTGTGCATCCATTGTGAAATGTTTAAATCAGAATAAGCATACCTGTCTCCTTGATCATTTGTCATTTCATGGAGAAAACATGCAACATCCTTTCTTATGAGATATTCAGTATATAATTGTTATCTGTAGTCACTCTACCAAGCAACACACATCAGAGCTTCTTACAAATATTTTGTAAGAATGAATTGTAGGCAAAACCAAAGCCACAGTGTTAGTTGAAATAAATCATTTACATAAAACATTTTACTGCTACTTTTTAACAAGGAGGAAATTTCTAGTTGAGTAGTAGTTCTGATAATTTTAAATACATTTACATATTTATCAGACTCCAGGAAAGATAAATTTAACTTTGAACCTCTTTTTGTATTAACCTAACTACATAAAGTAGCTGACCATATTAAGTCAATTAATTTTGAGCTATTTAAAATAAATATTATGTATCCTCAAAAATTAAATTGCTGTGGGTACTGTGGTACCTGCCTGTAATCCCAGCTATTTGGGAAGCTGAAACAGGAGAATGATGAGTTCAAAGCCAGCCTGGGCAATTTAGTCAAGACCGTGTCTCAAAGTTAAAAAAATAAAAAGGGCTGGGGATAGAGCTCAGTGGTAGAGCACTTGCCCAGCATGTGTCAATCCCTGGGTTCAATCCCTACTACTACAAAAACAACCAAATAAGAACAGCAAAACTGTGGCAATATGTAGAGTTGCCCTTTAACTAGAGTCTCAAATTAATTGATCACTTAATTAATTTATTGGTACTGGGGATTGAACCCAGAGGGCTTTTAGCACTGAACCACATCCCTAACCCCTTTTTATTTTTTATTTTGAGATAGCATCTCTATAAGTTGCTTAGGGCCTTCCTAAATTGCTGAGGCTGGCCTCAAATTTGTAATCCTCCCACCTTAGCCTCCTGAGTCACTGAGGTTACACGTATGTGCCACCACATCTGGCCTAATCTCGAATTTAAACACTAAGAATTACTCTACATATTTATGAGTAATGTGTATGCATTAGTTGCCCAATCTCCTTTGAAGATCAACCATATGTATCACTATGCAGATGTATTACTATATAACTCAAAAGTGTTACAGAACATTCCTTTTTCATGTCAGTAATAAAAATTCCTATCTATAAATGAATGTAAGTTAATCTAAGCATATAAAAATATATTTACATAAAGACTTATTTGAGAAATTTTAGTAATTAAAATTATAAATGTTAAGTTTTTAGCTCTCTGACAGGGTGAAAGGGCTGTTCTATTAGTTTCCTATGGTACAATGAATGGTCTTATATACATTTCAGAAGTATTTCTCTAAGTGTACTGATTTGACCATCCAGTACCAAACCTGGGCCTGTGCAGGTAAGCTATTCCATATGTATACACTCACTAAAGAATGAGAGCTGCTTCTGGATGTGCACATTTTTGGCAGATAATTTTGAAACAACATATTGAAGAAATTAATTATCTCCCACATGGAAACAGTTAAAGGTTTCATTTCTGATCTGTCCTGTGAGTAGCAAAAAGTGAATGACTTTAACAGAATGATTCAAATGGCCAACAAATATTTAAGGCAGTGTTCTGAGTCTTGGAAGAATTCTAAAAGGAGTAAGACATCATTCCAGGCCTTGGTGATTGTATTCCATAAAACAGGAAGGAGAGCACATATATCATAAAGAAATTGAAACAAGTACCAATTTTTACCAAGTTTTACTTCAGCTCCCATCATTCTCCAAATCATATTTTATTAGCATCATTCAACCCTACACTTTTATCCCAATAGCTTCAATTATTTAGTTATTTTAAAAGTATTTGCATGTTAGGTTAGCACATATATCAAGGCCTTATGGGAATGAGTCTATAAATATGGGTTCCTACCTTCAATTAGCAAAATAATACAAGGTCTCAACAGATCTCACTGTGATATAAATAAATATCCACAGTGATAAAGAAGGTATTCAAGATTTTCAAGTTCTCTATTATTTCTATTCTTAGAAAATGACACTCAAATGAGAAATCAGACTTGTGTGGAAATAGCTACTTCTCGGGAATTCCATAACACCAGTAATTTTCCACTATTGCTACGCCCTAAACAAAGGATTAAGACACAAGATGAAGAGTTGGGAGTTGCGAGAAGAATCTAGAAAATCAAATAACCTCTTCTTTCTGTTTATGCTAGAATTATGCCTAGTTTACTTTTTATCAAGCCAATTTTCTTTTTTAAATAACAATCTTGCCAAACACTCTGCAAGAGGAATTAAAAAGCAATAAAGAAAATAGTCTGGCATAACGATAATTCTTGGGCAGTTTCAATAATACCTTATTGTTGCACCTATCAATTCTATTCCTGTTTTTCAAATGAACTCCCATGAACTATCACTGGTATCATCACTTTAGACAAAAGAAAAAAATGGGTAAAAGCAAAGGGGGTTCAGTCACCACAGGAATGCAAGGAAATGCCGCACATCCTCAGAGGGTAGGGATGTATGCATTCAGCAGATACACACTGAGCACCTAGTGTACAAACGCTCCCCAAAGGTACAGAGCAGTTAGTTCATAGCTCAGAGAAAGATAAACATGTGCACATCAGTTGACTTAACAATGAATAAAGTGGTATTCATACTGTGGAGGGAGAAATGAATCTGAATGAGGCAGTTGGTTGGGTTCACAGAGAAGGTGATGTAAGAGCTAAGCTTTGGGGTTTGATAAAGGAGGACTTCTTATGAGGCAGTGGATAGAGTTGCATTTCAGATAGAGGAAAAGCATGACTAAATTTCTGAAGTAGGAAACAGTGATCATCAGTGTTGGAAAGATCTTGAATGGTGTCCAGTAAAGATAAAATGAAAAGTGGGAAGACCAGAATAACTGACACAGTGGGGTAATTAATGTCTGGGGAATCCTCCGCTGGGAAACAAGAGGGCTGAGTTTCTAACTTGAGCAAATGACAGCTCAATTAATTAATTAATTAATTAAGGAAGAGGCGGAGCTGTTGCATATCTGTTTCCAGGGCAGGAAGAGCCTTTGTTTTAAATATACTGCACGTCCCCTCTGTAAACTCCCAACTGTGTCCATTAATCTTAATTGGAGGTGGCAACAAGTATTTAAAAGCTAATCAAGAAACGAATTGTCCCTACCTTGCTTTGGAATGATTATGGTTACAGGGGCTCCAGGACCAAGTGATTACAGGTTGAGGGATTCCATAGGCGGTACAAGTCAGGATTTGTCTGCTGCCCAGTGGGTAGAGAGTTGGGTCTGGAAATGATGACACTGCCTTTTCATAAATCTGGGGTTTCACTGCAAACGAGATGAAGAACAGAAGTCAAGAACTGTTCTGGTGACTTTCTGCTGGCCCTTACATAAAGGACTGCAGTCTCACTGGTTTTAATGTCAGGGAAATTAAAATGTTATAAGCCCTCATTTTCATCAAGAAAATGTCAATTTTAAAATTTAGAACATTTATAATTTGATTCTAAGGTATGTACACTGTGATTACAATTATAAAAATCATGTTGCCTATGGAAGATAAGCAGACATGAAATAATTATGATAGGTACAGAAGTGGTTTTTAAAGAACTTTAAAAATTTGAGCCGAGTGCAGTGGTACACACCTGCAGTCCCAGCTACTTGGGAGGCTGAGGCAGGAGGATTGCAAGTTCTAGGGCTAAGCTGGGCAATTTACTGAAACCCTATCTAAAAATCAAATTTAAAGGGCTGGGGATTTAGCTCAGTGGGGATTTTGCTCTTGCCTAGCATGTGCAAGGCCCTGGGTTCAACCCCCAGTACTGCAAAAATTAATTAAATTTTGAGTTTTGGGGACATTATTATAATGACTTTTGAATTGATAAATTTTCATTAATTTTCCCCTTACCAGGACCCAAAGAATATATAAACTGTAAACTTACCATTTACAATTAGAGTGGCAGTGAGGTTTTTAAACACATTTGACTGCCTTATGCCCAGCAAGATTGTATAATCCCCTGCATCCTCTGCAGTTACGTCTTTGATAATTAAAGAATAGCCATGAACCAAATAGCGAGCAGATATCTCCGTTGCAGGTGACCCATCTTTTAGCCTGTGGTTAAAACATGATCAGTAAGTCACTTCACATACCTCTCTGATACCACTTTGATAACATGGC
Source organism: Sciurus vulgaris (assembly GCF_902686455.1). NCBI lineage: Eukaryota > Metazoa > Chordata > Mammalia > Rodentia > Sciuridae > Sciurus > Sciurus vulgaris. The sequence continues at coordinate 161,882,318 of NC_136464.1, read as the reverse complement.
CGTTTCAGTGTATAAGCTCAAGCTGATCACTTTCAAGGCTTGGCTTGTCAACACTGATCTAAAAATTTAGGCACCAACTTTTCAGTAAAGGCAAGTATTGTTTTTAGATTGGGTACTCCTTGATATTGATTGGCAAAGAGCAAAAATAAACCAAGGGTAAAAAGGAAGGTGATGGCTTATTGAACCCACACGGATGCTGGTGGCCATCTTGACTTAAGTATTAACACAGAGGTACAGGCTCCAATTCCATTTGAGATGTTTTTCAGAGTTTTTGTTTTTCAGAGTTTTCCATGAGGCTCCATGAGTAGTACAAGAGCCATTGTAAGTCAGATCAACTAGATCACTTCTCCAGATAAAAATAAAAATAGACGTTCCTATTGTGATCTCATGTGGAGTTCTTATTAGCTATATAAATGGGCACACCAGTTGTCCCTTTCATAGCAAAACTATAGTGAAATCAAGGTATTTTCCCCTGAGGAAGAACTGTTCAGACACAAAACAAACAAACTATAAACTTAAAAGGAATTTAAAAACATTTTAAATATAGAATCAATGCCTTGATGTCATCCAGTTACATGTAGATACGTGAGTCAGGAGACCTGGATGCGGGCCTAGCTCTACCGCAAGCTGTATGCTGTGTGACCAGAGGTTGAGCCTAGTGTCCTCAGATTTTCTAGCAATTTCCAAGATTCCTTTAACTCTAAAATTCTGGGATTTCATTTAAATACACAGTTAAGTGGACATTTTTAATCTGTGAGGCGTTTATTGTGTTCTGTAAAAAAGGTACAATATTGGAAATGGTATCAGTTTATAATCATGCTGATATTATAGTCTTGCAAACAAATTCCCATTACTGGTGGGCCTCAGTTCCAAAGCAGTTAAAATGACTGTTATACTTTGTGATTACAATGTCATTTTAGAATTGCTTTATTTCCAATCAACAGGATAACACTTTTGAAGTGGGTTGAATTATTTTTAGGCTCTTGCTGTTTAGTTACCGAAAAAGTTAGCACTAACAGATAAGGGGACACTCAGGCACTGATGTCTCCTGGTCTCTAAATTACTATAAAATTTAATAATTAACTATTAACCTTTTTCAGATATTATGCAACAAGAACAATAAAAAAAAGAATTTTTTTTTCTACTGCAATGGCATGAAGGCATAACACAAAGTTTTTCTCTTTAATTCCCTATGAAATATTTAAAGAAATCGAAAACAAATATTTCGCACCTATGATGTTGAAAGCCAAGTAAAACTCTGGTTGAGGAAATTCCAAGATGGTACCTCTTCTGTATTGTATGGATTGTTCTCCTAATCAGTTTTATACCCTACCCTTTGTTTAAAGTATAATGACAAACCAAAGATACTGGCATTTAAAAGTAATTTAACAAAACGCAGATTATAAACAGATTACACTGTTTTACAACAGTTGTTGTACTAGGATTATTAACCAAAAAAAAAAAAAAAAAAAAAAAACTGTTTTAAGTAATTTCTGAATATGTAACCTTCAAGTCAAAAAAAATTAATTCAGGTAAGTCCATTTGTTCACTCCTGCAAATGAATAAGTCTTGTCTCTATTAATATTTGTTTAATTCTAAAACAAGACTGGTACTTTCAACCCAGCTGTATATAAAAGAATTATTTTCAGCATCCTCATTACAAGGACTCACTTCTTCAGAGTTAATAGAGCATGTTACACATTCAAGATGCTTCCTAGTTGTTGCCCAACCATCTCATTCAGAGAGTGTTGACATCATAGGAAGGTTTCGAGATGAAGAAATTTGGTGTCAGTGAGGGACTATCTCAACAGAAATGAGCACTAAAAAACCCCTCATTTCCTATTTCATTCTGGTGCATTTCTTCCTTTCCTCTTCAGTTCTCACCTCTACCACCCAGTAATCAATATAGCTTCTACTCTCCAGTGCTGCCCAAGCAATTTCTCTGGATACTTCTTTCAGGAATTTAAGTTATTGGGCTCTTGCATCTTTCTACTTACAAAATATGTCTTAAACTGATATGAAAATGATTATGGTCCTACCATACAACTTCTGGTGAGGGAAATGCCTTCACTTTCATGGAGAGCCTGTAGGACCGCTTGCCTGCTATGGTTTCATGCACCTGTTGTTTCCGATGTTTCACAGTGATGAATGCTTTTTCTTGGAAAGGAGAAGTGATAAGTACATTAGAAAAGAATAAAAACCTCACAGAACATTAAGGGAGGGTGCAGTCAATGGGAAGCTAAAGAGCTGAATTATAATGGTGCCAGCCAGTGAGCCCAAATGTTGCTCAATGAATAAACTACTTTAAAAGCACCTTAGTGGATGAAACACTTTCAAAGGAAATGGTGGCAAATCCTGTAGACATAAAACAGTGTCAGGGCAACAGGAAACATCTAAAATATAACAAAAAAGTGGGGTGATGTTTCTAAAAATGTACTCAGTAAATATGAGTTAGATGGGAGAAAGTCGCTTTGACCTCTTAAAACAACTGAGAAAGCCAAAAGGAAATAAATGGCTTTTGATAGAACTGCTCCATAATTTTTGCTCTTCACACTATTTTCCTTGTCAACAATGGATGGAAATTGGTTTTTAAGCACTTTGTCTACAGAATTTGCATATTGGAATTAAGCAACAATATTAGGATTTCATGATAATAAAACCAGGGATAAAATAGCACTAATTCTAAAAAGTGTATCAAGCCTTATGTTTATTTCCTTACATCATGGAAGTACTTGAGAAAATTTTCCAAGATAATAACTGTAAAACTGATCATTTTCTGTTTTGTTTATATAGAACTCTAAATGAAGAATTTCATAAATATGATCTAACTGAGGTGTTAACCATTATGAGCTTCTAAAGAAAAGACTTTCTGTCCAATTCAAAATCATTAAATTTAAAGAGCACCTAATGTGATTTTGCTTTTTGGCAGTGGGGTGGAAGAGACTGTGGCAAAGTTGTATTCAGTTGTGGTAGTGTAACACTTAGCCAAAAGAACATTTATTTGTTTATAGAACCCAAAGTCCATGATGATTAGAAAGCATAACATGAGTTGGCAATGCTGAATTATTGCTTACCAAATATATGCACTGAGGTGTTAACAGATTTGAATGATGGTCCACTCTTCACATGACAAGTATAAAGTCCTTTGTCTTTATTCTGTACTTTGTGAATAATAAGAACACTGTAGAACACATTGGCATGGGAATTGCTTTGGTCAATTCGTTGCCTTACAGAAGCTCTCTTGGTTGTCTATAGAAAGAAAATGTATAACAAATGTAGATGTAGTAATTATTCATGCTTAAAGTAATAGCATTTTGACATCTCCCAGATCATAATTTTGACAGCCACTTCTTTTTTCTTCCAAAAAGGATATCAAATCCACCTAGAGCAAGATGTTTGGAAACTACATCTGTCTAGATGTGTTTCAATTATGTAGCATACTAGCCTTCATCTGGCACTTAAGTGTTTCAAATTGACTTTCACATGCATCATCTCAGTTATTTTGTACAACCACTCGTGACATTGGCAGAATCACTGCTTCTTTTACCTGTGAAGAAACTGAAGCCACAGAGACATTGGCTAACGTAGGCCAGGAACTCAGGACTTTTGAGCATGAATCTAGTATTTTTACTTCGGCACACACACCTCTCTAGATAGCAACCTGTTCTCCGGCACACACAAATGTGGGCAATAATTATCTTTAGTACCTGGCTTAATGACAGTGTTTCCCTTAATAAATCACACTGAGTTTCCTTTGCTACTACTGGAAATGAAAAGATGAGTTCTACTAAGTTCTACTTAGTATTCTACTAAGGTAGCTATTCTTCATTTCATTATTTCACTATGTGAGAATTACTTGCCAATTTCTGCTAAATCTTGGCAAATGGATCTAGGACATGGAAAACAATCAGCAAGTTTGGCCAGCATTTGAAGGGTGTTGGCCCACATTTATCTCAGGGAAGACCAAGAGAAACCCTTGAGGCACAGTAATCTGAACACCATACTGTTCTGAGAAGACGAGATCACATTGCCTTCTCCTTTAATTGTTCATTTTCAAACATATATCATTTCCTCTTACCAGCATTTTCCTGTGGGGCTGGGGATGGGTAATGGAAAAAATGATTTTGGAAACCATTCAGACTGATCTTTGGATCTTGAACTTAGCTCTTCTCTTTACCATTTTTAATAAACTTTGACCCACCTGCCTTTTTATTTTACGTCCATTGGCACATTTTCTTTACTCTCAGCAGTAACCAGAGAGAAAAGTCAGTCACCACCATCAACCATCAGTCCCCTAACCAGTCTGCGGAGCCTCTTGCTGCAGCTTGTTTGCATAGGCATTACTTATTTGAGAACTTTTCTTCCCAAATTTGAGTAACATTGGTATTGTTTCTGCCTTGGAGAACAGTTCATCTTGTGTTTTGGAGTTGCTTTGTCCAGTACTGCAGCCACCAATCACACATGGCTATTTAAATTAAAATTCACTTCCTCAGTGCAGCTAGCCATACTTCAAGTATTCCTTAGCCATTTGTGGCTAGTTGTTAGTTTATTGGTCAGCACTGGTATAGTATACCCACCACAGAAAGTTCCAGTGGATGTTACCATTTTAGATTACTGGCATTCAATAGATGTACCATCAATATTCTTAAAATCAGCAGCAACACTACCAGGGTAAAAGTTTCTTCCCTCTTGGTATTTATTGAGAATATTTGATTTTTGACAAAACCCAGAAAATGCTGCTACAAGTCATAGCAATAGTTTATGACTGCTAAGTCCCTGTATCCCTACAGGGTGCTTATTGCATCTTGATGCTGAGTGATTCTATTTCCATGGCAAGAAATGTTTATGGGAAACAAGAGCTTGGGGCTGATGCTTAACATCATTTATCATAAATTAACTTTGTGATTGGGTAATCTGAATGACATAACGAGTAATCATACTTGGGATATGCTACATAAGTCATACTGACACACAGTATGGGGGCTGGAACTACTGTCAAAATTCTCTGAACAGTTTATCATCTTTTCCCCATCTATACATTTTTTAAATAATTGCTATTTGGAAGGATATTCCATTTGAATAAGGGACCCAGACTCAGTCTTCATTCTTCTCATTTTTCTGAAGGACAGAATTGCTCCTTTGACACTTAACAAATGGAATATTGGATGACCGGGTTGTAGTATCTTTTCCAAACATGCTGTAATCAGGTGCCTGACTGTCTGCCAGTACCTTAAATGAAAGCGCTGACAAAAACAGCCTCCAGAAAGTTGTTGTTGTCATTACAAAAGACAGTCCCTGCCTGGCATTTAGTGATAAATTTCTCTCTCATCTCTAAAGCCTAAAGAATCGTTTTCAGGGACAAAACAATCCCTTTTTCCACCCAGAATCATGCAGTAGAAACAGCACACAACATACTTCAAAACAAAACCCCTGGACATCAAAAGATGGTATCTATGCACATCACGCTGATGAACACCAGGCAAGGAAAGTACCCAGTCCAAACTCAAAACTTCTTTATTGACCAACAACAGCTGTAGGAGTCAGATTTTTCTCATCTCAAAAACCCAGTGGGGTTTTTCTAACAAAAAATAAATAGTGTTCAGAAGAAGAAAGAGAAAAAAGGGTTACTCACTTTACCAGGGTAACTCCAGGTCATTTGAACTCTTGTGTTCAATGCAGTGGTGGCAGTACAGTTGAGGGTGAGGGTGTGACCACTAAGTAATTTCACTGGACTTGGTGTGCTTATTTGAACATCTGTGATTGTATTGGCTGCAAGCAGAAGAGACAGGTTTTTAAAAGATTTCATTAAGCAGATAAGCCACAGAACATTCTGGCTCACGTTTCATGCCCTTGGAGCATCACTTACTTTGCCGATGTGTGAGATAGTTTGTTTTATACAAATGTCCATTGACTGTTGCTTCACAGGTCAGAAGCCCTATTTCTCTGTATGTTGCATTTGATATTATAAAGCCCTTCCTACTGTCCCAAGTTATTCTTTTTCCATCAGGAATCAGAGTATCAAATGGAAACTGAAAAGGAAGAAACATGCTTTAACAAATCACATTGGCACTGTGGCAAAACTTTCATTGACTATAAGTGGAAACTTAATTTTCATCTAAAATGAAAACAATACAGGTAAACTCTGGTTTGTTGTCATTGGTTCTTTAGTGTTTTGGGGTTTTTTTTTTGCATACAGCAAGATATATTTGTATTATGATAAATCATAGTAATTATGATCACATATTTTCAGGCCTTGCAATAAGCCGCACCCACCCAGGGTAGAACGCGCTGTTATGTCAGACTTTTGATGGGAGCCCATATCGTACTCTCTGGCCTCTGGGAATCTTGAGAGTAAACTGGCCCGGTACTCAACAGAGAAAACAATTAGCATTTTTTCAGTGGGGCTTCTGAGCTATCCTCATGTGTCCTTATCTTCTGAAAATTTTAATAAGTCATAACTTTGTTCTTCCATTTTGCATGGTTTGCTAAAAGAGGTAGCTGTCTTTAAAGGGATTATCAATAGTTCCAGGTCCTCCAAGATTCATAACTAATGTGACACTGGCTAGGGCTATTCTGAGAGTCCTGCTGCTTCACAGGAGGCATCACTTCTGCCTCTGGGAGGGGAAGCCACTGACAGTGAGGATGGCTTTACAAATGGAGTGACCTCAGTTTCTTAGTATTCCCAAGCACCATGAGAAACGCACTGAAAGAAAAGAATACTTTATTTGGTTTTCTTCTTGTGCCTTTTTCCAATAGCCAGGACTTTTATGTGTGTGTGGTCCTAGGGAACAAACCCGAAGCTTAAGTGTGCTATGCAAGTGCTCTGCCACTGAACAATACTCCCAGACCCCAGGACTTAATATTTAAATTAAACACTCCACCAGGGGCGTGGAGTAATGGTCATTGCTCCATAGACTGGCCAGCCAAATTCCCCAGATGCCCGATTGCCAGCCCAATTTCAGTGGTATAGACTACCATGATTACTTGTCCCAGTTGGAAAAGTAGAAAGAATCAGATTACCTTCTCCCAACAGACTGTAAAGGAAATACCTAACATCCATAAAAATGTTTGAAATCTTTTCTGTCTCCTCTCAACAGCATATCTGACATCCCTCCCTTTCTCCCTTTATCAAGTATTTATAGTGCTTGTTGAAGTTGTGAATCTGGATTTGTGATCCTATGGCAGAAATTTCTAGTCCAGAAGTCACTTGTGTCTCTCCCAGTAAGAATATCTGCATTGGTATTTGTTATCAGTGTTGCTTGTAGTTAAGTTAATTACATCCTGTTTATGAAGAACTTAAATCAATTGAAGAATTCCTTTCATGTTTTAGAAAATCAAGATTCTACCTGTTAACTTAGCAATGCTCTGCATTTAGTGGGGGAAAGGAACTTCTCTTCTAATTTGGCACAAACAAGGGAAAAAACTCAGAATTGAAATCTATGATACTTTTAAAATAAGTGAAAATAAGTACGTTCTGAATCCAAAAGAAAGGTTTGCTGATGGATTTCCTCAGCACAACTTGAAAGTATTTTTATTAACATTTCTTTTAAAGTTTTTCATATTCTGTTACCTCCACTAGTATTATTCCATTGACAAAGTAACTGTTTTCTGCTGACAAGAGGAAAAACAGTAACTGATTGTGTAGCCTATCAGCTCTGGTCATTGCTACATGTCATATGAGACACACAAGTAGATGGAGACGGCAGCCTCAAGAGAAATTTCTGGGCAGGGATGCCTGCCTCTTACCTAACAGTGGTTCCACCAAAGTAGGCAGGGGAAGAGAAATGGAGAGGGAGGCAGACAGTGAATTAGAAGAAAAGGGATGATAAGTGAAATGGAAGGAAAAGATGTTAATTTTACATCAACATAGATATGGAACAGGCTAGAATATTTTCAGTATTTAACATATGCCAAACCAAAATTGGTTAGAATTTTACCTTTTTCTCTCTCCCTCTTTTTTGAAAAAATTGTGCATTATAGATCTTAGGTAGTAAAACAGAGTAAATAACTTGGTCCTGCTCCACATTTTTACATGGTGAGTTTTGGAATGCTGTCTGTGACAGAAAACCCACCTCCTTAGGGTTTGCATGAAAGGGCAGGCTTTCCTATCCCTGTGACTTTGTCTTGTTTTTGCAGTACCAGGATTGAACCCAGGGGTGCTCTATCACTGAGCTACATCCCAGCCCTTTTTATTTTGTATTCAGAGACAGAATCTCACCAAATTGCCCAGGCTGGCCTCCAACTTGCAGTCCACCTGCCTCAGCCTCTCAGTTGCTGGGATTACAAGCAGGTGCCACCATGTCCGGCTCCCCATGTTTTTTTCCATGTTGATCATGTAGCAATTATTATCTCAGACCAAGAGGTATAATGCCATGCAGTTAAAAATCAAGTATTGAATATTAAAATTAAAAATAAATACTACTAATAGTAGACCATTGAATTGGACCTGTCTTGTGCCAGACACTGGTCCAAATACTTTCCTTATATTGCCTTATTTGGCCTTCTAACAACCTGCAAGGCAGTACTGCTGTAATCATCCCACCCCTCAAATGGGGTAACTGAGGTTGGGTCACTTGGTTTGCCAGTACTTTAGTGGCAGTGTGGCACCAGCCTCTGCTCTGAGTAGCTCTAGTCTTCCTTCCTCTTATGCAAACTAAACCATCAGGTAGGGTGGGAGCACTGAATGGGAAGTCACCATATTGGCTCTACTACTCAGTATGGCCAGAAGTCCCCAGCATCCTGAAACCTCAGTATTTTCTAGATCAATTGAGGAGTTAGACTTCTCTAATGTTTTCAGCTGTGATACCCAGTGTGTTTTTTTATATTTGTTGGCAATGGGACACAGCTATAATGGAGGCCAAAACCTGATTTTGATGGACTGCATTGAGGGCTTAAGTCAAGTTAGGAAGATAGGAGAGTGACTGTAAAAGAAGAAATCAAGGAGACACCTCATGGCACTTTAGGATTCAGGGTCAAACAGGTGATACTGAGACTCACAATTTGAACATTTCCGACTTCACCACCACCAAACACTTTCTGAGTACCCATTATGTGGTGGGCAGTGTGAGGTGCTACCTTGGGGGTTTTGTCTTAAAAGCTCTAAACTTTCAGGATTTAGTAGTTTTCATTTGGGGAATTTTTTCTCCAATTCTTAGTTCTAGTCTACTCCTAATTCTAATTGTTGATGAATTAGCTAGAATGTCACATTGCAGCCTGTCTTTATTAGATTCCACTCTAAATCTTTTTCTTTTTACAGTTTTCAGCATAATGTAAAGAAAAGTCCCATGGATGGATTTTTTTTCTTTCTCCTTTTTTATAAAAGACTAAATTTGGTGTCCAGCAGAAGCTTTTTTTTTTTTTTTTTTTTTTTTTTAGGTCACCAGGAACAACTCTTCAACTCTAAACTAAAGATGGTGGTGGCTTCATAGCATGAAGTAAGAGGATGTCAATGCCTGGACAATCAGGCACCCTGCTGACAGTTTGTCTTCAGCAATGATCTTGATGAGCCACTCTGCTAAGTTATTAATTTGTGTAAGCAACAGAATTGGCTTTTCTCACATTTGCATACATTTGGACTTCTTGACTTTAGTTCTTTTGTTATTCATTTAGATTGCTCTTAAGACATTATCCTTTTGTTACAGATAAGTCCATTGAGAAGCCCAAATGTCTAAAATTATTCCAGAGAGACAAAATGATTAAAACTCCATTAAGCTCATTTGCAGTAAAAACACTCTGGGAGTAGCATTGCCCAATTTTACCTTTTTTAGAGTAACAGTGATGTTAGGTGATGTAACCCGGCAGGGAATGATGAGCTGCTTTCCTTCTGTCATATATACAATTGCAGGTATTTCACTGTACATCTCTATGAAAGGTCTACCTGTATCTGAAAAACAAAACAAAACAAAAAAAAAAAAAAAAAAAAAAAGTTTTTAAAAAAATATATGTGATTGAAATAGAAACATGTAGACAAAGTAGTTGGTGAGGTAATCCAAGCACAGCCAAGGATACACGGGATAATGATATATAACGAGGTGGGGTGGTGGGGGTGGCAGCAAGGAAGAGAAAAATGAAGGAACTTTGGATGGTGTAGAGGAAAATGGGGTGGGAGGGGGTGGGGTACGGAAAGATAGTAGAATGAGACAGACGGTATTACCGTATGTATATGTATGATTACATGAATGGTGTGACTCTACATTGTGTACAACCATAGAAATGAAAAATTGTATCCCATTTGTGTAGAATGAATCAAAATGCAGCCTATAAAAGTAAAAAAAATTTAATAAAAAAAAAAGAAAAAGAAAAGTAGTTCTTATATTCACATTCTTTGTCTCTGAATTTGGCCTTCTGTGTTTCTGCCCAGAAAAGGAAAGTTTGCCTAATAAAACCAAATTTCTTATTTAGTTGTTGGTCTGCAATTGGATTGCTTGGATGTCCTAATATGCAAGTGAGATGTGGGGAACTACTGTGGGGGAAAGCTACAGAAGTGCAGTGAGAGAGGAAGGAGAGCATTCTTACCACAGCTATGCTAAGTGCTCCAGGAAGCGCCCTCCAGAGCCTTTGTGCCAACTCAAAGGGCACAGGTGCCATGAGGAAAGTTAGCTCCCTTTGGAGTTAGAGAAGATGCAGAAGTGTAGCAGGTCAGAGGATTATCATTTGAATGATAGAAGCATGATTTAAAGGTTTCCTAGACCTTTCCTGGTAGACTAATAATGAATAAGAAAGTCTGAAATGCTTAGGGGGAAACAGTGTTCAAAACTGCATTTATTTCGTATGCATATTAGATCTGTTTCTTTAGTAGCCACTGCTTATCTATTAAGAGCAAAGTATATGCAAGTGCCTGCAAAGAGGTCTGGAAAACTTCACATTATTACCAAAATTCCTCCTTTTAAGTGTGGCATTTGGCCCATCTCAGAGGCAAACAGGGTTCAAACCTCCTGTTTGGCTTCCCTGTAAATCCCCCCCCCCCCCACCCCTCCAGGGAACCAGAATGAACATCAGATCCTTTTATAAACATTCTCACTGTCCCCCTGCCCTTCCCCTCAGGAATCCATTGACCCCCTCAGGCAGCCACCTTTTCTGCAATTGCTGACTTCTGATTCTCCCACTTTGGCTCCAGCCTAACATGCCCAGAGTAAGCTCCCCATCTGGACCTGAAAGAACCAGCCAGGGTCTCACTGCTTACTGGTCCTCTCAGATCAGTTGGTTAGAAAAGTCTCCATGCTGAGTGGAGAATGAATTGCAAGGAAACAAGCACAGTCAGCAGGCAATGGTTGTCTAGAACAGATGGTGGCCACGCTGATTGTTAGGGGTGGAACTGTGCCCCCCAAAACAACAACAAAAGATATGTTTGAAGTCCTAACTCTCCCACACCCCGTGCTTCTGAATGTGGCCTGAGCTGGAAATAGGGTTGCTGAAATGTACGTAAGTAAGCTAAATAGAGTGGGCTCCTAAACTAATATGACTGGCATCCTTCTAAGATGGCCATGTAAGGACAAACATGGGGACTGGTGTGACCTCTTCAAGCTAGGGAATGCCATGGATTGCAGGGGTACCACCAGAGGGTAGCAGGAGACAAGGATGGTGTCTTCAAAAAGTTTCAGAGGGGGTTTGGCCCTGAAAACACCTTGGCCTCAGACTCATGCTGGCATAGAAAAAAGACTGGAAGCAAATATACTCAAATGTTATCTATGATTATCTTTGGGTGGTAGCTTTATGAGTTATTTTCTTATCTACCTTCTTCTGTACTTGTCGGCATTTCTAGAATGATTTTGTATTATTTTACAGTAGTATTTAATTAAAGTTAAAACCCAAATTATAAAGCACTCTTTTAACTTGAGCTAAATCTGTCCATTTTGTATTTGATTTACTTTAGTTTTGTCCTTTATAATAGACTGAGACATTAACTGACAGAATTAATGAAGTTGTATGTTTATTAGGAATTCTCAGTGTGTGTAGAACATATGCACAGAGGAAAAGTTAATTAAATGGAGGCAGGGATTTCTTATCAGCATTAAATTCTTCCTCTAAATAAAGTTGCTGAGCCAGACATTCAGCTAGGGACTATTGGGATTTGATCATTCCTTTCCTTCCTCCTGTGAGTCTGTATTTTTGTCTCCTTTGTGAGTCCCAAGGTAAACACAAACACCAGGAAATGGTTTAATTCATTTAACTAAACTGTAAATCCTTCATATTTAATTTATTGTCTCCTTAAGCAGCCGTGAAAATGTTGAAAAACAAAGAACACTGGCATAAAAAGTTCCTACAGGAAATAGTAAACATCAGTCTAATCGTTTCTAGGCTAGGGAAATGCTAATTTCAAATGAAAATTAGAGTGCCTAATTTGATAAACCTTTGAGTTTCTTCTTCCCCTTTGTCTCTTTGAATCCCCTAAACACTTAAAAGTTTTACCACAGCTGTTGGCCTCTAAAAGCCAATTCCAAGCTGGGCTTAGTGGTACATGCCTGTAATCCCAGGTTGAACTTGGGAAGCTAAGGCAGAAGGATGGCAAATTCAACCTACAATCCAGCTTGGACAATTTAGGGAGATCCTGTCTCAAAATAAAAAGGGCTGAGGGGTAAAGTACCCCTGGGTTCAATCCCAGCACTGCAAATAAGTAAATAAGTAAAATAAAAGTCAACTTCAGTTTTAGCACTGGGCCCACAGAGTTGTTCAAAGATGTCAGAACTTCAGTGATTTATGTTCATTCAAAACACATCATTTGTATGGCGGTCAATAGTGTCATTATAAATCCACTGTGTTTGTAAATGAGTTTATGATTGTAGATACACACACACACACACACACACACACACACACACACAGACACCACTACTCTCTGGCTTATTAATAGTATACTTCCTCTGCAATTTGCTTTAAGGAAGGGCTAAGAATGAACTTGCCTGACATAATACAAACATATTTTGTATTGTAGGACCACAGATACAGAGGAGGTCATGGTTCCATTAATATCACCAGTAAAACCACTTACTACTCCCGTAGGGCACATTTGTCTTTGTCACAAAATTAAAAATGACTTCTAAACCCAGCCAGCACTGCAGAGTGGTTTCCTGAGACCAAATTGGCTGGTTGTTGAAAGGGTGAGGAAGACCTGCTCCAGAGACTGCCGGTATACTGGCAGCTCAGACACACTGTCACCAGGGATGCATGCCAACACACAGCTAGGTAAAGGTCAAGCTGCCCTCACCTCTCTGAACTCTCAGAGCTCAAAGCAGTGACAGGAAACTGGCACAGAATATGAGGTTTTTTCACCCATTGGGAGTATCTCGACTGTCACTTATCCTTCAGGACAAGGAGTGTGCTTGGACACAGGGAAAGATCAAACAGGGACCCTTGCTCAGGACGGAATTATGTCTATTTTTAAAATGTGTTTTTTCCTTTTGAAGTCATGTGTAATCATGTGGGCACATTAAGAAGCATAGACGTGGAGGCCCCAGGGATGCCATCTTTATTCTACTTTGTTTCCTACTGGCATCACCTGGGAGCTCTGTTGGGATCAGAGGACATGAATGACCCCTGAAATTTAGGGAATTTTTTTTTTTTTTTTTGCCTCAAAAAGGGATTCAAGAGTAAATATCTTCTTTTCTAGCACATTTACATTTTTATGATTTTTATAAACTTTTTCCAGATTTCCTTTCCCTTTATTTGCATTTTCCTTACCTCTAAGTCCTGGTCATGAGGATTCCTAGTTATTTTAAGGAGGATATGTGATTTTCATTTATTGAGGATGAAGTGGAGAGGATTAAAACTCATTAACCAGTCTCATGCAGACAGCTCCATCTAGACATAAGAGTTCACATCATACAGGTCTTCATGCTATGGATCATACCTAATCCTCAAGGGCAGGTTGTCAGTTAGTAAAATATTTCATTTGAAATATGAGCAAAAAAAAAAAAAGAGGCAAATTCTTCAATGACTCATACTGTCCTTCAAAATTTTTCACAATTTCAAACAGTTCTGAAGCAATCACAACAAAGCTATAGTTGCTATACTAACATCAGGCAAAATAGACTTTAAGAAAGGTTAGTAGAGATAAAGAGGAACATTTAATAAGAAAAAGGGGGTCAATCCATGAGGAAGATACAGCAATTAAAAACATGTACCTAACGACACATGAAGCAAAAACAGAGTTGAAGGGACAAACAGGCAGTTCTTAGATGGAGATTTCAGTATCCTCTTTCAATAATGAATAGAACACCTAGACAGGAGATCAAAAAGGGACTAGATCATTTGAATAACACTGTTAACCAACTATACCTGACAACCATCTCTAGAACAGTCTTCCCATCACAGCGGTATATACTCTTTTCTCAAATGCACGTGAAACATTCTCATGGATAGAGTATATGATAGGTCACAAAACAAATGTAGTAAGTTTAAAATGACAGAAATAATACAAAGTATGTTGTCTAACTATAGTGGAATTAAATTAGAAATTAATAACAGGAGGAAATTTGGAAAACCCAAAAATGTAGAAATTTAAAAAATAAGTGGGTCAAAGAAGAAATCACAAGGGAAATTAGAAAATGCTTTGAAATGAATGAAAATGAAAACAATATAGCAAAACTTTTGGGATAAAGCTAAAGCAGTAATTAGAAATTCACATACAAATGTGTCTATTAAAAAGAAGAAAGATTTCAAATCAATAATCTACCTTCCACCTTCAGATATCAGGAAAGAACAGCATACTAAGTGTAAAGCAAGGAAAAGGGAGGCGGTGATACATATTAGAGTAGAAACTAATGAAAGAGAATAGAAAAACAACAGAGAAAATCAGTAAACAAAAAGCCAATTCTCCGAAAACAAACGCAAATGACAAAGTTGTCAGATAAGCCAAGAAAAAAAAAAAAAAGGGAAGACTCAAATGACTAGAATCAGAAGTGAAACAGTGACTATTACTACAGACATTACTAAAGCAAAGAGCATTATACAGGAATATAATTGCATGCCAATATATTATATAATAGACGAAATGGATAAATTCCTAGGAAGACACAAACTACTAGAACTAATTCAATAAGAAATAGACAACCAAGAAGACCTATAACAGGAGATCAAATTTGTAATTGCAAAACAAAATAAAAAACTGCCCACAGGGTAAAGCTGAGGCCCAAATGGTAAGTGAATTCTACCAAACTTAAAAAGGTAATACTAATTTTTCACAAATCATTCCAAAAAATAAGAAGAGTAAGGAAAACTTCTGAATTTATTCCATGAAGCCAGACTGATACCAAAACCAAAGACATCACAAGAAAACTACAGAACAGTATTTCTTATGAATATGGATGTAGGAACAACAAGAACAACAAAGTAGCAAATTAAATCCAGAAACATGTAAAAAATATTATGCACAGTGACCAAAGGGAATTTGTCCCAGGAATACAAGAAGACTGGTTTAACATCTTAAGAGCAATCAATGTAATTAATATACCATATTGATAGAATAAAAACCAAAAACCACAAGATTGTCACAATAAACATAGAAAGTATTTTACAAAATACAACTTATTTCATGATAAAAACATTCTGCAAACTAGGAATGGAATGGAACTTTCTCAAACTGATAAATTACATCTTAAAAAAAAAAAAAACAAAATAGAAAACAAAACCCCACAGCTAACATCGTACTTAATAGGAAAATACTGTATGTTTTCTCCTTGAGATCAGGAATAAGACAGGGCTTTTCATCTCTGTTAGTTCTACCCAACAGTATACCATGCAGTATATTCTAGCCATGGCAGTTAGGCAAGAAAAATAAATAAATCCAGATTGGAAAGATCAAAATGATGCAATTGCTTTGGAAAACAGTCTCTATTTTCAGATAACATGGTCGTGTACAAGGAAAATCCTAAGATTGCAAGATACAAAATACATATACAAAAATGAATTGTATTTCTATAACTTCAATGAACAATTTGGAAATGAACTTATAAAAACAATTCTATTTTCAACAGCATCAAGAAGAATAAAGTGCTTAAACAAAATAAGTGCAAAGTTTATACTTAGAAAAATACAAAACATTGTGGAAAGAAATTAAAGAAGATCTAAATATTTGGGATAATGTCCTATATTTGTGGTTTGGAAGACAATATTGTTAAGAAGGCAGTACTCCCAAAATTTATTTCCTACAAGGCAGTTCTTATCAGAATCTCAGTTAACTTCTTTGTAGAATTTACAATGATTCTGAAATTCTAGATGATTGCAAGAGACCCAGAATAGACAAAATAATCTTGGAAAAGAATAATAAAATTGGAGGACTCAATATTTCTCAGTTTCAAAACTAAAACTATGAACAGTAATACCAGGCATTTCTGTAATTCCAGTGACTTGAGAGTCTAAGGCAGGAAGATCACAAGTTCCAGATCAGTCTTAGCAACTTAGGCCTTAACTCAGCGAGACCCTGTGAGAAATAGGACATTCGACTGTCCGTTTTCAAAATATAGTAGCCTTAACTGAGATGTAAAAATCCAATTGTAGCTGTTTTAAACTATAGCCCTTCCCTTTGCTGCCCCAGTTTTAAAATTAGCTAATCGTGTTGATTGTAACCCTGAGCTCCTCCCATCAGGGCAAGTGGGAGTGCTGCATTAGGGATAAAAGCAGCTGAACTGCCTGCACAGTGCACTGGCTAGCCAGCTTTCGGTAGCACGCCCTTCTGGCAGAAGTGAAGTTTGTTTTGTGGACTGGCTTCCGAGCATGTGTTTGATTTTTTGCAATACCTTGGTATGTCTGATAATCCTATCTCAAAATAAAAAAATAAAGTGCTGGGGGTGTAGTCAGTGGAAAAGCACCCTAGTTCAGTCCCTAGTACCAAAAATTAACAAATATCAAATAAAACAAGCAACAGTGATCAAGACAACGTGGTAGTGACATAAGGACAGAGTTAGAGATCAATGGAAATGGAACTGAGACTCCAGGAATAAACCCATGTCTACATTCAGCTGATTTTCAACAAGACCATTCAATGGGAAAAGAATAATCTTTTCAATAAATGTTACTGGAACAACTCCACATGCAAAAATGAAGTTGGACCCTTATACAACACCATATACAAATATTAACCAGAACTAGATCAAAACTTAACTGTGAGAGCTAACTCTAAAGCTCGTAGAAGAAATCAGTTAAATCATCCTATAAAACAAAAATACAACAAAAGAAAAAATGACAAATTGGACTTTATCAAAATCAAAAACTTGTGGGTCTTGAAGACTTATCCAGAAAGTGAAAAGATAGCCCAAAGAATGGGAGAATATATTTTTCAAATTATACATCTACTAGGGTGCTTATATTAAGAAGGCAGAAAATACTTATATATGCCCATAATATATTTTTAAAATATGGTTGTATAATAGCTATATTTAGAATATATAAATCTAGATATATTACATGTCTCTAGAATATAAATGTATTTAAAATACATATAAAGTAGTAATTCAAGACCTCTTGCAACTTAATAATAAAAACAACACAATTTAAAAATGGAAAAGGGATCTGAACAGACATTTTTCCAGAGACAATATCAAAGGATCAATAAACTCATGAAAAATGTCCGACATCATGAACACTAGGAAAATATCAAAACCACAGTGATCCAGGTGCAGTGGCACATGCCTATCTTCCCAGTGACTTGGGAGGCTGAGGCAGGAGGATTGCCAAGTGTGAAGTCAGCCTCAGTAAAAGTAAGGTGCCAAGCAACTCAGTGAGACCCTGTCTCTAGATAAAATACCATATAGGGCTGGGGATGTGCCTCAGAGTGCCCCCAAGTCCAATCCTCAGTACCCCCTAAAAAAAATGAAAAAAAAAAAAAAAAAAAAAAAAAAAAAACAAACAGTAAGAGATCACTTCACAACCACTGGCTGTCATTAAAAAAAAAAAAAAAAGATACGATGATATGTGTTGGCAAGGGTGCAGGTAAATCAGAGCCTTCATCCATTTCTGATGGTGCAGCCACACTGGAAGAGTCTGGCAGTTCCTCAAATAAACAGGGTTACTATGTGATCCAACGTTTCCACCTCTGGCCATCCAAGACAATGAAAACTTATGTCCACACAAAAGCTTGTATTCAATGGTTGTTAAAGCATTATTTAAGATAGTCAAAAAGTAGAAACATCTCAAATGTCATTCAATTAATAAATGGATAGCTAAAATGAGTTATCTATATAGTAGACTATTATTCGACAAAAAAGTAATGAAGAACTAATACATAATATAACACAGATGACTCTCAAAAATATGCTGAGTAAAAGAAGCCAGTCAGAAAAGACCATACATTGTATGATTCTATTTATATAAAATGCCCGGAAAAGGCAAATCTATAGGAACTGAGAGGAAATTAGAGGTTGCTCAGGGCTGGAGGAGGGTGGTGGTGGAGGGGATATGAGTGAGAATCAGAGTTTGTTTTTGAGATAATGAAATGTTGTAAAATTGTTGGTTGCATGTATCTGTGAATATGCTAAAAACCACTAAATTTACATTTTTAATAGGTGAATTGTGTGGTATGTGAATTACATCTCAATAAAGACTTATTTCGAAAGAAAGCTTTGGGCTCTTTATTAGAAATAGTGACCCATTGTTTTCTGAGCTGGAGTAGTTCCTGGAGATCTTCCAGGGCCAACTCTTCACTTTATGGGTTCTTCTGAATAGTACAGTTCACATGGAATGTTCAATTCAATATTTTGGGGGGATTTATCCTGGTTATCTAAATGAGTATCATAGAATTATAACATCACTACTGGTGAATCAGTATCCAGATTCAAAAGTAGTAATCTTAACTAATGTGACCAAGGAATATTAGTTGCCCGTTTCTGCCACTGAGACCTTACTCAAATCTTTCTGTTAGAGCAAGGTAAATAGAGAAAGGCCATTGTGTTTCAGACTCAAGTTGCTATCCTAAAATATTAAAAAAAAACAGATGTGTACTACAAAATAAGAAGCAACTCATTCTAGCAAATCTCTTTCTCTATTACCTACCTTTCCTCAGAAGAAAGACATGATTTTGCCTTGTCTTTTAGAAGTCCTGTTGCCCTGCTGATCACAGTGGATGGAAAAACAGAAGAGAAGAGGGAAGAGTCAGGAGAGAAAAGAACAGGGATGATGATTCAGCCTCTTTCCTTCCTCTGTGAAGTTGCTCCTTGGAATGGGGGCTGTAGCAGCTGGGGATCAGGATAATCTATTGCCCTAATCCACACAGCACACCAACAATGTATATGTAGATGTATATGGAGAGGACATCACACAAGGCTGGTAGGGAAAAAAAACGGGAAATATGAATGTATTATGTACCCAGCAGTATGCATCAGGCCTAGTCCAGGGACTCAAGGTTTTAATGGTCTAGCTGCAAAGACACCTCACACCCCAGGATCGCTTGTGTTCATTAGAGGAAAAAGTAAATAGTAAATTTTGCCTTAAAGAGGAGTAGGGACACCATTTTAAAAAAATTCACAGCGAAACTCCAAGTCACCAGAAGATCTCAGTAAGAGTGAAATGCTGGGTAGATGGTAAGCTCGATAGACTGTAGGTGAAGAAAGTCCTGGGCTTTCCTGTGCCCCTCAGGTATTCACGTGAAACCAGTTGGCGGGTTTCTGTGTCCTTCTCTCCAGATGACTGACCTCAGCCAGATCTTCAGCTTTATCAGTTGAGGCATTAAAGGGAGAACGGGGAGAGAGAGAGAGAGAGAGAGAGAGAGAGAGAGAGAGAGAGAGAGAGAGAGAGAGAGAGAGAGAGAGGAGAGAGGGAGAGCGGGGGAAGGGAAAGGAAGAAAAAGAAAGAAAGGAGGAGGAGGAGGGAAGGAAGGAAGAAGGGAGGATGGGGAAGGTAAAAAGAAAGGGAGGAAGGAAAATGAAACAAATGAAGGAGAAAGGAAAGGAAAAAGCAAGCAGCTCTAATAAACAACTATAACTCTTCTACTGACAAGATTTTTGGTCACATCCCAAGTTCTATGATTCCTCTGAGTCATAAGAAAACTGTGAAGGGACTTTTAAGATGCCTTATGACTGCATCTCTTGAGAATGCTGAGTCCCAGAGAGGAGAGACCTTCCACACACAGGACTGGCTCCGCCAAACCTGAATTTGGGTGTCCCGATCCTGGACCAGTCTCTGTCCACCACACCGAAATCTGACCCTGCTACTCCTGAATGTCTTGGGAATGATTACACCTTTAATTGTCCACACCTAGTGGGAGAGAAATGATGACTCAGAGACGGGTCGTGAAACCCCTGACAGACCCAGCAAAATGAACTGGGCTTGAGTCACAGGTCCCCTTCTTAGCTGTCTGCTCTAAGGTTCTGGAGACTCCAGGAGAGACTTTGTGATGACCACCTCAGAACCAGCAGCCAAATGAGAGCCAGCCTGGGTTGGTTCAAGGAGATTAGAGAGGACGTCCCCTCTCAAGGGCAGGGGAGGTTTGGTCGGTCTCCAGCTGGGACACTAGGTCTCCTGGAGAAGAGCCTCCGTGAACTCCGTCAGGACAGCATCCCCTTCCTGCTCATGAGCAGGGGAAGTTGGGAACCAGAGTTCATGGAGATGCTATGCTGATGACCTCTGCCACGGGGGGCGGACTCTGGGCCTAGGCTTCCTCATCGAGAACACAGGACAGCTACTGTCCTGGTCCCACATTTGTGATTTGTTTGCATTTATTTGAAATGTTCACACTAGGCATTGCGTATTCCATAATCATGTCCCTCCGGGGCCAAGCAAAGAAGGAACATGAGCAGAGGAAGTGAAGACAGTAGGATTGGTGGCAGTTTAGAATGTGAGGGCTGTGTCTGGAAACGGGAGCTCTTGCTCACTACGGTCAGTTGTTGCCAAGTGGGAATACGGGCCAAAGTGGCTGGAGTTTCCAGTTTTTAAAATAAGTAGGAAATCAGATTTTTAACTCTTCCAGTTTTAAGTATTGGCAGCCAAATGTGCTGTGCCTGCCAGTCTGGCCTGAATCTGACATGCACACTTCCAGTTTGCAACCCTGTGCTGCATAGGAAAGTCCAAGGAAGTTGGGGTGGAAATCCAGGCAAGGCAGATTGAAAAGACCAGGGGCTTCAGAGGCTACCAGTCCTGGGCTCAAAGCTTGATCAGATCGTTTACAAAGTGTGCAACCTTGAATACTATATTGAATGCCTCCGACTTTTTAAAAAATACTACTGACAGAGTTTATCTCATTGGATTATTTTGAAATGAGCCTGAGCCAGAAATCAGGAAATAATATTGACATGCACTGGGTACCAGTCCTACCAAGTAAGCACCTGTCCTGTACTTGACTACCTACATACTTGGGGAAATCCCCATTTCCCAAGACAGTTCATTCCACATTTAGATAGCGTTAGGTGTTACAAAGTGTTTCCTTATGTCAAGCTGCCTGTCTTGACTTCTTTTGTTCTTAGATAGTTGTTCTGCCATCCAGGATCATGAAGAGGAAGTTTAATCTCTTTTTCACTTGAAAGGAGACTATTACACTCCTGTCTCCTACTTTTCCACCCAGTTCTTTCCTTTTTTAGATTAAACATTTTAATCTCTTCAGTCATTCCTTGCCAATGAAAATAAACTTGTGAAATTATGTACTGCCCATAACCCTATAAGGCAGGTGCCCATTTTACAGATGATGTAATATAAAGAGGTTAAATAATTTTCTTTGAAATCCTATGTTCAGTGTTTCTCTTGAGGTGTAAACAATAAGATCAGCACCACCTTCATTCTGGATACCACCTGCTTATTACTGTATCTCACAGTTGGATCCATTCTCTTGATGAACACTGAGTCAACTGAAAGCCTGAAGTCCTTCCCAGGTGTGCTGTCTGGGCCACAGGTTACCCCACATAGCACAAGGGTAGTTAGTGGGTTTTGCTACCCAAATACAGGCCTTTATATCTATTCCAATCAAATCGCATTTTGCTAATCATAGTTCACTGTTCTAGTCTCTTGGTAATTTTTTCGTCCATGAGTTCTGGTGTCCAGATTGGGCTCATTTGCTCACTGTGCCCTCAATTTCCTCTTCAAAGTCAAGGAACCCAGGTAAAACTAATATAAACTTAAAATCCCATGTTCCTTTCTCTCATTTAACAAACACATAATGGTTCTGTGTACCAGTGCTGGGTCTTAGGCTATCATGATAAGCAAAATAGATTCAATTCCAGTCAACACAAAGCTGGTGAGAGCTGAATCCTGTGTGAAAGGAGGGGGTCAACAGAAGTGCCACTCCTAGGGTAGCTTCCAGAAAGGGTGCTGTTTAACTTCAGGCCTGAAAAATGAGTAGGAGCCAGTTGGTACAGAGGCCTGTGGGGAGGAGGGAGAGGGCAGGGAGTGTCCCAGGGAGAGCATCCCCTCTCACTGCTCTTGTCCCATTGCTCTGCCATACAATCGTCAGCAACACCCTCTGGTAGTAATCCTGTTCTCATTTTACAGATGAAGAAACCAAGTCTCAAAAGATGGTAATAACAATAACAGTAATAAGCACATCTAGTGAGTACTGCACACCAGACAGTTCTAAATGTCTTATACATATAAACTATGAGAGGTGGCTAAGGGCAAAAAAAAAACATTGCTTTCTCTGATTTGTACTAGTTAATATGACCTGGGGCCAGTTACTTAACCTTTCTGCGAAGCAGATGAATATTGTAATGTTTCCCATCAAGATCAGGAACAAGTCAGGATGTCCCCTCACTCCTCCTTTTCAACATCATGTTGGAAGTCCAACATGATACAGTAAGACAAGAAAAGGAGACAAAGGGCATGAGGATAGGAAAGGAAAAGTGAAATTGTTTTTGTTTGCAGATGACATGATCACCTATGTAGAAAATCTAAAAAAAATAACAAAAATTGCTGGATCTAATAGGTGAATATAATAAGATTGCAGGATACAGAGTTAATATAAAATTGCTGGAAGGGGGACAAAGAGAAATTATGAGGGACTTTGAGGGACTGGGAGGTGTGCTGGGGAGGAGAAGGAGAGGGGCTTGAGGATAGGAGGAGAGTGGATGGACATTATCAGTGCACAATGTACGCATGAATGGAAATATCACAGTGAGTCCTAGTAATTTTTACAATCAACATTACTAAGAAAGTCAATTGCTTTCCTATAAACCAACAATGAGGAAGAATTTGAAAATAAAAACAATATGATTTACTTCAGCATCCACCAATATGAAATACTTAGGCACAAGCCTAACAAAATACATAGCAAGAATCTATACCTATAGAGGAATACGACAGAACTAGTAGGAGCAAAACCAAAGGGCTTTGTCAGTGTCGGTTCTTCCCAACTTGATCTTTAGATTCAGTGCAATCCCAGTCAAAATTCCAGAGATGATTTTGTGACTATTGACAAATTTATTTTAAAGTTTATATGGAGAGTCAAGAGACCCAGAAGAGCCAAAGTTGGAGGACTAACTAAAATTTAGTTCAGTTTCAAGATTAACTATAAAGCTACTGTAATCAACCAAAGTGTGGCATTAGGAAAACAATAGACAAATAGATCAGTGAAACAGAGTAGATCCACATAATACAGTCAACTAATCTTTGACAAAGGAGCAAAGGCAATTCAATGGGCAAAGAGTGTTTTCAACAAATGATGCTGGAATATCTGGACATCCATGTGCAAACAACAAAACAAAAACAAACAACAACAACAACAAACCATAGGCACAGACCTTATACTCTTCTCAAAAATTAACTCAAAATGGGTAATAGACCTAGATATAAAATGCAAAATTATAAAAATCCCAGAATATGATATAGGAGAAAAACTAGATAACCTTAGTTATGGCATTACTTTTTAGATAAAACATCAAAGGCACAATTCACAAAAGAATGAGTTGATAAGATGAACGTCTTCTGCTCCACCAAAGACAACAGCAAGAGAATAAAAGACAAGCCACAGACTGGGAGAAAATATTTGCAAAAGACAGCTGATAAAGGACAGTTATTCAAAATATACAAAGAATGCTTAAAACTCAACAAGAAGAAAATAAACAACCCTTTTTAAAAATAGGTCAAAGATCTTAATAAACATTTTAACAAAGATGTATTGATGGCAAATTAGCATATGAAAAGATACATCATGTCATCAGGGAGATGCAATGAGATACCATTACAAACGTATCTATCAGAACAGCCAAAATCTGAACCAAACCTTATTCATTGCTAAAGGGAATGCAAAATGGTCCAGCCACTTTGAAGGACACCTTGTAAGCTTCTTACAAAAACTAGACATACTCTGACTTTTTTATTTTATTATTTTTTTGGGGGGTGGTTCAGGGATTGAACTCAGGGGTACCTGGCCACTGAGCCACATCCCTAGCCCTATTTTTTATTTAGAAACAGGGTCTCACTGAGTTGCTTAGAACCTCGCTTTTGCTGAGGCTGGCTTTGCACTCACAATCCTCCTGCCTTAGCCTCCTAAGCCTCTGGGATTACAGGCATGCACCACCATGCCCAGTTTAGATATACTCCTAAAATCCAGCAGTCATGTTCCTTGGTATTTACCCCAAGGAGTTGAAAACTTATATCCACAAAACCTGCCTGTGGATATGTTTGTAGCAGATTTATTCATAATTGCCAAGACTTGGAAGCAACCAGTGTCCCTCATCATGTGAATGGGTAAACTGCAGGATACCTAGACAATGAAAATTATTTTGTACCAAAAGATCTATCAAGCCATGAAAATACATGGAGGAAATGTAAATGCATATTACTAAACGACAGAAGTAATATGCATATATGGATATATATTGTATGATTCCAATCATATGAATTCTGGAAAAAGCCAAATTATGGAAACAGTAAAAGATCAGTGATTGCCATGGATAAGGATGGGGTTGGAGGAAGAGATGAATAGGTGGAGCAGAGAGGATTTTTAGGGCAGTGAAAATACTATGTATGACACTACAATGATGTATACATGTCACTCTACATTTTTCTAAACTCACTGAGTGCACACCACCAAGAGTGAACCCTAATGTAAACCATGAATTTCGGGTGATTACCTTGTCTCAGTGTAGGCTCACCTGTTATAACAAACATACCATATTAGCGGGGGACACTGAAAATGGGGAGCTGGTGCATGTGGGTGTAGGGAATATCTCTGTACCTTCCTCTTGATTTTGCTGTGAACCTGCAACTGAGCTATGAAAGAAGTATTTTAAAAAACCCCACATTTTATATATATATATATATATATATATATATATATATATATGTATGCATACAGACACATACATACAGGATTAAAAAATGACAGTGTAACTTCATTGGGTCATTGTGAGGATGAACTCTGTTCACTTGTGCAAAGTGCTTATGATGGTGCCCAGCAGGGAATAAAATCTACTTTAATATTAGCTATTTTTCTTATGAACAAATTTTCCAAAGTTAAAGACCTAGCAAGTATCATGAAGCCTGGGTCATGTTGTTTGAACTATAGCTTATTAATTGATATTTGATGAAGGAAGGAAGGAAGGAAGGGAGGGGCATTTACTGTTTTAGTAAACCACAGATTTGAATAGCACAGTTAGTCACAATGACTGCCAACGTAACTCAGCAAAATGCATCAAGTGACAGAACAATAAATGTTTTAAATAATAAGGGAAAATTGAAGTGTATCAGAACTACCAGGACCATACAGATCAAAACAGATCACCTCTTCCTCTCTAGACAGGGCGGGCATTTAATTATCATTGTCAAAGTTATGAAATGTCAGAAACTCAAAGTCTTTTCAGCTTAAGGGGATTTCTTCTGAAAAAGTCCCTTCCTCGTTTTTAAAAAAGACATACTTGGAGATTTTTTTTTTTTAAATCCTCAAAACCATAAAGTTTTGATCCTCTGTTTTTCACACTTCTTGATTGCAGTGGGGAAGAAGAGAGCATGTGGTCAATTTTATTGCCTTGGGACTTCACTACCATTTTGAGATTTCATAATTCTGCCCCAGTCATCAACTTCTCAGAGTCTTAGATTGTGTCCAAGTGGTTCATTCAAATCTATGTTCATTCTGATTATTTTTGAGTATTTATGTAGTTCTACTAAATGCCTGGTGATATACAATTATGTTATTGCTAGTGAGGTTTAGCAATGTGGCTCTAGAGAACTGACATGCCAGAATTTCCTGTTATAGAGCCTAGGGAATATTAGAAATTGCTCTTTCTAAGGGAATGGAACATTTGACAGGTACTATCAAGTGCTAAGGATGATATTCCCAAGAACATGCTAGGTGAACACAAGGTCTAAGGTAGGGGCTGAGGAAAGAAAATGCAACAGGTCTCACTGCCAATGAACCCGCCACTAGTGGCTTCCATCCTAATTACATGTTTTCCATACTAGAGTTGGAGTCCCTTGGTGTTCAATGACATGAATGTTTCTGGAAGGGAAATGTAAAGCGGCAGGGCTTAAAGATACCAAGAATGTCTTCCATCAGATTTTCATGTAGCTGGAAAGGAAAATGGTTAAGAGTTAAGTTACTCATCTCTAAACTCTGACATGTGGTCCTAATCAGCTCTGATGGATAGAATGCTAAGTCCTAGAGGGAGCACATAGCCAGGATGTAGTGGAGTCTGTTTCTTAAGGAAAAATCTAAGGTTCCAGACGACATCAATGTATATGTTAATCCTTAGACATTTTTGTTTTTCTCCTCTTTTGCAATTTCATCGAACATGGGGAAGAAAAAATAATCCAGCAAAACCTGCCCTTATACCAGGTTTTTGATGAAATTGTATGCAGACAGGCCAGAAAATTCCTAGGGATTCCTGACAGATCATTTGAAATAGAATTCTGTAAATGCAAATCAGCCTGCTCCCACGTTGGGAAAGCCACCTGGGTTTCCAGACATGTGCTCCAGAGGCTGAGAGTCCATGCTTTGTTCATCCCAGCGCACGCATCTGTCTCTTAAGCAAATGCATCAGGTGAGGACATGAGAAGAAAAACAGGATCCATCACCTAGCCGGTCTGCATTCGCTGCTGCTGGGCGATACAGGGGCTCAAGTGACTACTATGGTAGAAACCATAGACAATCCCTGGGACAAAACTTGAAAACTAACTCATACAGGAAGATTTGTGCTAGAAGAAACACAAGTATCAGAAAATAAGTGGAAGAAGTCAAGTTCAGAGATAGCGCTGAAATGAGTAAGGGGGGATAGGTGGTTAGGGGAAGGAGAGATGAGTACACATTGAAAAGTAAAATCTAAAACCAGAAGACTCCAGACATTAGGCAAGCAATAACAGGTCATTGTCACAGATTTCCTAATAAATCCAGGTCTAAAGAATTTAGCCAACAAGTATGGCCAAGAGTTCTTTTTATTTATTTTTTAAAGCTGGTATCTTAATTGTTTTCTTCTTGCAGAATGTAAACTGTTTTAGTCTATTTTCTCTTGGAGGAAAGACTTTAATGAATAGAAGCTATATTTTCTCTTAAAGTTTCTCTCACAAAAATAACAATGATCCTGCAGAAATTTTTGAGAGGCTTTGACAACCTGTTCAGCCATTCCACGTCCTCGAGCCCATGATGACTTCTGCTTTGCCAGCATCACTAGCCCCTTTCTGCTTAGGAGGAAGAGCTCACATCAGAGGACCTTCAAAGGTCCTCATGACAGGAGGAAGTGGACCCAGAAGGCTCTGTGAGTCAATCTACAATTGCCACTGATTTGCCACTGATCGCTTGTTATGTTGGCGGATTTTTTTTTTTTTTTTCGGACTTGCCATACCCACACAGCAAATTGGGTGACACATACCAGCTGCTCAACTTTCTACCATCGGCAGTACTGACTGACATCTCATGTGTGTACCCAGTTGTGGAAGATCTAGGAAGGAATCTAAAGGAAGGCAATGTTGCGACAGAATGTTCATGCCCCAAGGGGACCTTGTTAAGGACTAGGAGGAGTCCTCTTCACTCTTCACAGACACCCACGTTTGAACAATAGTTGTTCTCTTAAAAACATAAAACCTGTGTTTTTTAAACAGTTTTTATTTTTAAAATATTTTTTTAGTTGTCAATTAACCTTTATTTTATTTATTTACATGTGGTACTGAGAATCAAACCCAGTGCCTCCCACATGCTAGGCAAGTGCTCTACCACTGAACCATAACCCCGTCCAAGACCTGTGGGTTTTTTGTTTTTTTTTTTTTTTTTTTTTTAATATTCACAAGTCTATGAGCTATAGTTGCAGAAAGTAACTGAGGAATTTCAAAATTACAGGATCTGCAACTTTGCTTTTTGTGCCTCCCATAATAGGGCTTGTGGCAGGTGTGTTACCAAATTCTGTAGACAGACTCCTTCTGCCAATAGAAACCTCCTGTGGTAAAAGCCACTTCAGGAATGAAGTGAGTGTTTTGTGCAGTAGCACACAGTGACCCACATCAACTAAAGGACAGGAGCTATCCTTTACCATTAGGGTGGATATTTACTCTAATATCTACTACCAGGGTTTTTCTAGACTTCTGTTTTAGTAGTCCTATGTCCCCCCACCCAAAATGGTCTTTTCAATTGGCACTGGCTTCCCCTCTCACTTTAAACTTATTTTAATGAGTTCTACAAAGAAATATGTTTCGCATCAGAGTCATTAAGTACATATACATATCCAAGGACACATATGTATGAACTTTACATTTATGTGGGTATAGTGTGTGTGTGTGTGTGTGTGTGTGTGTGTGTGTGTGTGTGTGTGTGAAAGAGAGAGAAGAGGAACACATGGATATAATGTAAACAATTAATTTTGCTAAACAACACTTATCCTTACTATTTGCAGTATACTCAGATATTTTCCACATTATTCTGTGTTTTTAATGCTGGTTGCAACACACTAATTGGATTCCACAGCCCCCTAATGGGTTGGGATTGCACATTTTTAAAAAGTCCTGCTCAGCTTTGTTAGTAGAGTTGTGTCTTCCTCCCATGTTGTGAGAGCTAGAATAGCAGCAAGGCAGTGTGCAGGCAGAAGGGCCAAAACAAGGCTTTTCCCCAGCAGGCCACAGCACAACGTTCTTGGGACTTGGGATTTGCCTCTCTAAAGTCTGTCATTCAGAAACACACTCAAAACCAGCTCAACCTATCATTTCTCAAAAGAGAAAGAAAAAACTGAATTGAGATTTTTAAAAAATGTAATAACTATATGTTTTCAAAGATGAAAATAATTAGGTCACAGCTTGAGGTCAAGAACTGAAACTCCATTGTAGGGGAAATAATCTTAAACTAGGGATTGGACCTGGATCCCCATCCTGACTTGTCACTCTGTGAGCTCTGTCTCTTCTGTGCAAGCCTAAGAGAATGTTTCTCATATATAACATGCAGGAAATGCCAACTCAGTTTCTCTCCGAGATACTTATGTAAAAGCTCTTCAGGAAAGTTTTAAGAAAATTTGCTGTACAAATGAGTGCACTGAATCCTTCTAAGAACATGTCTACTATTAAGATTTTTGCTTGCTCAGGATCTTCTAGCCAGGTGGAGCCTTTTCACCACTAAATATATTTACGTAAAGGCATAATAATAATTATTTTTTAAAATATCTGTTGTTAGAAATTCAGATATATACCCATTGTGTCTGCTAATTTTTATATCTTAAGTTGGGCCATTATGCAGAGTTCATCAGTTTTATGCATATGAGAAAACAACTAGAAGGAAAAAGCTTATGAAAATACTCCAGCCCATTTACTTTAAAGGACTCAGAGAAACACAGTCAACAAAAGAGAAACAGAGGAAAAGCAGTGAGTTTCTTTTACAGCGAAGAACTAGAGATGGCCACCTAACCATACCTTCACCTCATTTTTTTTTTTCACTTTCCGACTGTAATTTTTTAAGAGAAGACATTATATTTAAGTAGACCCCAAAAGGCTTGTGGCTGGAGAAGAGAGGGATGTAGGCTAACTTCACAGTGTGGGGAGCTCAACATGCAAAGTTCAAGGTCTTGCTAACTGAACTGGAGACTCTGACATCTAAACCTTTAGAGGTGCCATTTAAAAGTATTTTCTGATCAGTTTTCTTACTTTCCAGTCTCAACTCATGTATCATAATAATAATTTTAAGAAAACCCTCTTTTAGAAAATGTTGTCCTAGGGGCAAGTTCTTATGTATAACATCACCATTCCTCCAGAATCCCTGCTTTGGTCTTGCCCCTTTCCCTCTGGCCACTGAGACTCTGAAGGGAAATCTGAGCACCTTGTCTTGTGGTTAATACTTTTCCACCATGTCCCACAGAGCCTTGATTTTATAAGAACCAAGAGTAGATCCTGGTGAGGAATAAATGGCATAATGTAAACAAAATCATTTGTTTAAGTGAAAAGAAACGTATCCAATGTAAGAAGTTATGTAAGTGTAAGAAGTCACTAATTTTCATTTAATCAAACAATTTAGTAATCAATTCAAGTAGTTAAATATAGTTACTTGAGTAGTTAAATTGAGATATCAGAGGGTTGGTGCATTTATATCAAACAGTAGTGATAAAGTGACAGTATTAGTTTTTCTGTATATTACATACCAGATGTTACATCTGTATCAGGCTCAGATGGGAACTGTGCCTGTTATATAGCAGGCAATCAATGTCTAAATATTAGTTTGTTCATAATTCACATATTGGATTTGGTGATATGTAGACAAAGCTATATGCTCCAGATTCTTTTTCTCAAAACTCCACAGACTACAGATCTGCTTTTTTATAAGATAGCAAAAGATGGTTTCCCCTCTTTATAAAATGAAATGCTAACACATCTGCAGTTGCTTTTCAGGGATAGGAAATCCTCCAAACAGAACAACATGTTCTGTAGTAAATATTCAACAATAAATACATGATAGCAAGTTCATATCTAGTGAGTAATCACAGCTGTGCATCCAGTGAGTGATCAAAAAAAATGGTTGAAGTTATATTAATCCCAGAGATAATCCTCTGAGTCAGCAGAGACCAAGTTTTGTGCCCCTGAACTAAAATAAACCTGTCATGGAAATGTTCAATAAAAATGAAAGCAGAAGACCAAATTTCCTCAGAAAGAGAATTAATTAAATAATAAATACAGAAATACAAAAAATGTTGGGCTATTTTGAAACATTATAATTGTTTAAAGAATTATATCACAGCTACCTTGGACTTTTATAAAGTGTGATTATGAGACTAATAAACACTCTGCCAGGAAAAAGAGAACAAAATAGATGTTACTTTTCATAGGACAGTTAGAAGCACATAGCATGATCCCTAAATAGTTGTTAATTAATTAGAAGCAAGTAAGATTCAGGATGCTCCTTTATGGATATCATTATTAGCCAAACATCTTTTAGTATTAGTATGGTTTAAAAATAATCAATCTCATTATACATCCTAACAATTTTCCAGTATTCTCATCATATTATTAGTGTGTACTGTATTTGTGTGTGTTTCACAATAATGCCTATGCCGCATTTCACAATTCTTTTTTCTCCTAGAAGAGTCTTTGAAGTAGACAATTTCCTAATGTCTAAAAAATTGTGCAGCAGTTTTGAGATATTGGATCTTGTAACTTTATGCTTCTATTACAGGATAGCAGAAGTTGTAAGTCCATGAAACAATGTCTCCATAATAGACTCCGTTATCATTCATGGCACTCTTTCCACTCAACCTGGAATTTATTCCCAATGTCAATGTTAACATAGCATTCCACACAGCACCTGTTAACCAGTTTATTCATTCATTTTACAAATACGGAGTTTTTGCCATTTGCCAGGCACTGTCCCCAGGAGGCACATTACAGATAAAAGTGATCAGACAGACACAGATCTGCCCTTATGAGGCTTAGATTAATAAGTGATTTGACACCCAAAGTCATGGTTATTTGCCAGATCTGCTCTGTTGTGTAGCTGAAATAATTGTAAATAGCTATGTTTCTGTTCTTTCATAAAAGGGGAGTGGAGTGGATCACATACTCCCTATCTGTTTGTGTAGGAGTTAAAGAGAGAAATAATTGAATGTGGTTTTTAGAAAAAAAGAGATGGTCTTTTATTTATTTGTGTGTCTGAATTGCAAGTCAGACCCCAATAAACTCATAGGAGAAAAGTTTATGAGAACTTTAGTATGAAAGTCCACTCCCCCAGAGAGATAGGAAGTCTCTAGGAAACACTGCAAAGTGCTTTCTTTTCTATTCAAGTGCTGGAAAAAACATAATAATATGCTGTGGAAGCAGAAAAAGAAAACAGATGGCCAAGTATGATTTTTCCCCCCACTATCAGGCATTGTATCTTCTTTCCCTCTGAGCTGCAAGACTGCCTCTCTCAAAGTCTCTGTTCTTCCTTCTGTACCTTCTCCAACCTGCCTCATTTTCTACCCTTTTCCTTCCCACAGGGTGTGCCAACTTCCTGTGCCAGGTTCCCTGTCTGTAGTCTACTCTTATGTGTAAGTGGGCTGATGTACCCCTATAGTAGCTAGGATGTATAGTTCCTACAGTTAGCTACCTGGGAAAGTACAAGTCACAACAGTTTGAGGGGTAGGGACTTAACACTGGCTCAGTCAACATGGGGCTGATAGTAGCTAAAGAGGTTACTGTCAATATCATGAAACTGTTCTACTGTCTCTTAAAACTAATCCTAAATCTGGAGGATTATAGATTATGCTCCAGTAAAACACTGTCTAGTTACCTTATTTCAAAAAATTAAAAAAGAATCCCACCACGACGTTAAATCTACTATATTGCCACTTGTGCGTGCGAACACTCCGTTCTTTAGTTCATGAGGAGGAAGACCCACAATGTGTACTTTTTATGATGCAATAGTGGGTTATTTACTTTTTAAACTTGATTTTGTGCCTGAAGTGCCTACTAATTTTGCTTTATGGTCTCTAGATCCCCCTCAGTGTTTTTGGAAACTGACTGGACTA
This sequence comes from Sciurus vulgaris, assembly GCF_902686455.1. Classification (NCBI taxonomy): domain Eukaryota; kingdom Metazoa; phylum Chordata; class Mammalia; order Rodentia; family Sciuridae; genus Sciurus; species Sciurus vulgaris. The sequence continues at coordinate 161,849,505 of NC_136464.1, read as the reverse complement.
AACAAGAGGAACATAACAGGGCATTTTTATATTGTTTCTCAGAGATCCATTTCTATTTTCAATTCATACTTCCTTAAGGATTTTGCATTTCTTCCCTTCAAATATTATTACTTCATTTGTTCATTCTCTAAGGACAGAAAAAACAGTACTGGAGAAATTATAACCAAAAATGATTCATTCCAGGCTGGAGAAACAGCCCAGTGGTAGAGCATTTGCTTATCGTGTGTGAGGCCCTGGATTAAACCCTAGAATCACCAAAAGAAAGATTCATTTTTACCTTTTGTCCTTTTCACTATTCAATGGTACATGCCAATCCTTATATAATACTTGCTCAGTGAACATGAAATAATACACCATTGTCAACTGGAACCAAATTTGTAACGCTCAAGAGAAAATAATAATACTGCATTTATTAATTTAGTAGAAAAAACAATTTGTGTGTGTGTGTGTGTGTGTGTGTATGTGTGTGTGTTGTGCTGGGATCAAACCCAGGGCCTCAAACATGCTAAGCATATGCTGTACTACTGAGCTACATTCCCTAGCCTGGACAAAAATTTTTACAATTCTAACATGTAAGACAATATAGTGTGTTAAAGGACCAAAACTATGTATCCTATTTTGGGCTTCCCCATAATTAAGAAATAGAACTAAGATCCTATCATTAATTATCCATCCAGATACTCTTCTAGATGTTTTGGGTGTAGTGGTGAACCAAATAGACAAAAGTGTCTCACTTTATGGAGCATACAGTTCACTAACTAGGTTTTGAAAATTCTTGTTCAAATGCATTAGGCAAAAATGAATTCTATAAGTTCTACAACTAGGATGTAATCTCTTTCCTGGTCCATTTCTTTGATATTCTCTAGGAGAGCCACCTTTCCAATGGACCAGGGTAGATTTATGGCCCTCTGCCAAGCAATAGCAAACAGAACATAGGAAATGGAAGTCTTACCACTAATAAATATATAGATTGTAGATTCTGCTTTCTTCTTCTTTGCAGTATGTATGGGTAGATATTTGCAGCTATAGAAGCCAGTGTGGTTTGCTTGAGCCATGTTCAAGGTCAAAGTACTGCAGAATTGTTTGCCATTCCTTCCACAGGCAGATTTAGTTATGCTCAGTCTTTTGCTTTCCTTACTCACCGTTTTAGGCAAAGACCATGAATGGGCCGAGTCCCCCCTGCAATTGTAAATAAGAAAAAAAAAACACGATCAAGACTGGGGCCAGGGCTCAGCACCAGTTCCTAGGCATTCATTTTATTAGCAAGCACTATTGTGTCTTCTCTTAAGGGTAGTCATCTTCATCTTTACAGAAAAGAAGTGTGTTCAAAAGAACCTTTTGAACAATACTGAGAATAAAGTTGCAAAAACAAGCATCATTTCCCCGCTTCCCCCAGTGAGTAATCTCCCCTCCACGGGGAACACTCTCCATGTGAAGCTGGAGACGCATGGTTATTTGTACTTTGCAGGTCACAGGAGAGCACTAAAATCTACCTCTCTGCTCTACCAGGGAATTAATGGTTTGGCCTTGGGATGGACAAGTACATTATTCCCAAACCAGCGTAGTCACTTACCTGCATTTGAGATACAGTGTCTGGCCTGCTTGCATGATGTGCTGGGTGCCTTTTAAACTCAGTTCAGGACCTTTCAATTTTGAACCTGAACTAGACCCTGGAAAACAAAATTTTTAAATGTATTATTTACAAATTGCTTTCTCATCTTGTTTTTTAAAGTTATTTTTTCATAAAAGTGAGTTTTTCTTTTTAATCTACTTAAATATGCAAAAAGATACATTGAATTTAAATTTTTTTAATTTGCAAATTTTTCCTAGTCCAAGTCTAACTCATAAGAATTATATATCCTTATGTACTAAATAACCTAAAAATTGTATTGTCCAAAAGTCATATGTTAATAGATTCATGTTTCAAAATGAAATCGTATTAAGAATACGTAATATTTTATTCAAAACTCTCAAGATTAAATGTCAGTGTCATCCAAAGTAAGTTTATAACACTAAACTTCTACCAGTGTGGGTTATCTGGTCAGCTAGACTATGCTTCTATATTTTTTTTTTCCTATGTAAAAAGGAAACATATATCTCATAAACTAATGCAATTATTTTATGTAAATTTAAAAAATTTGAAAATAGTTGAGGAGATACCCTGATGGCATTATTATATGTTGTATACAGGTATCAAATTATCACAGCACCCTATAAATATGTATAATAATAACTAACAATATTTAAAAAGGTATAGGAATTTTCCTGAATTCTAGCAATAGATCAGTCATTAATCGAGCAATGCTTTTTGGGGCCCCAGTCATTTTTCTTTCTAAAGGAGTTTCCTCATTTGGAAAACTAATTTTAGAATTCAAGTCAGTTTTAGAAACCATTTGGTTTTTCTTACACAATACACAAGTTACTTCTATAATGGTACAGTTAGAAGGAAATTGTTCACTTACGTGACATTTGACAGGCAACATCTCGGGATTGTTGTGAAGCGATGAAGTAAGTATGAAAGTGCCTTAAGATCTGTACATCTTTACACAGTGCAATAATGACATCTTTCCTAGCAACTAGCTGTGTGACCCTGGACAAGTCATCTCTCTCTCCAGACCCATTTTTTGTAGCTGTAAACCAAGAGATTGAACTAGATGCTCTTGGATCTCTGACCTTCAATTTGGACACTCCTGGTATCATGATTCTTTGAGCCAGAGGTCCTGCAGAGTTTTGAGCCTCCCTCAAAACTCTCATTGACCATTCAGAATAAAATCAACAACAGTCTCTCTTGCCTTCTTCCCATCATCCCTCACTCCCCTCCCTCCTTTCCCCTCTTCTCCATCCTCTACTTCCTCCTCCTCTTCCCTCTAAGGCAACTGCAAAGCCTGATTAAGGCAGGAGACCAGGGGCCCAGGATTAGTGACATTTAGGCAGGTACAAGGGTTAGAGGTTGGGAGGAAAGGCAGGCTTGGAAATTTAAATATTTAGGACAAATCTTGGGACAATTTTTTTTAACTTTAAAAATGGGTTTACACAGTGGAACTTAAGGTAGCATTTTGAAATAAATGGTCCTCTAGATTTTCATGTTGGGTCACAGATCTATGAGATAAGATTCAGGTGTCAAATCCCACACCACACCCAGCTGTGCTTTCCGTTGTTTCTTTTGGGTTCTGTCTCAAAGAAAACTGGACTTAGTTAAAAGATCTGCGTTTGAGTTTTGTTTTCGACTCACTAACTGCAAGACCTTTTGTGTTACTTCATTTGCTGTTTCTTAATATCCGTATGAATAAAATGGAAAAACCCATGATCTATGTCTCAGGCAGGGGGTGTGGATTCAGTGCTATGTCCTCCACGGGCTGCCTGCTGTGTTGCAGATGCCCACAAGTCCTGAAATCTGTGGAATTGCTCCCCGAATCCCCCTTCTTTTAGAGGCTATTTTGCTGGGTGTTTAATTGCAACGTAAGATAATAAATGAACATTATATGCTTTTCTGATGTTACTGATAAGTTCATATTTAAAAGTAACTTTTAGTTAGGCACACTGACTCACACCTGTAATCCCAGCAACTTAGGAAGCTGAGGTGGAAGGATCACAAGTTTGAGGCCAGCCTCAGCAACTTAGTGAGATTCTATCTCAAAATTAAAAAAATAAAAAGGCTGGGAATGTAACTCAGTGGTTGAGTGCCCCTGGATCCATCCCCAATACTGCAAAAGAAAAAAGAAAGAAAATAATTTTTATAGCTAAAAGATCCTGGTATCAAATTACTGTTAGATTTAATGTTTCCATAGTAACACATTTAAACTGAAATCAGATTGACATAGATCTGAGTGGTTGATCAAATAACCCCATAAAATGGATTCAATCCATTCAGATACCTAGGGACATATTTCCTACTTTACTCATCTTTATGAGGCTAAGCAAAATGTGGTTGAAAATCAGTGATGCTTGTCAACAGGAGATTTTTCCAAAGTCACATCCAGCAATTAAGAACACCTTCCCTGAAAAATTTCCAGGCCAGAATAGTGTCTACCTTTCCCTATGGCATGGAATGAATTCTGAGGATTAATTGAACAATTGTTCCTCCTTTGGAAAAGATCCAGCAAAGTTTCCTGAGGAAAATTCTGGCATTACTTATATAGTTACCTCTGTGGTCTAGGGGGAGTGATTCCCTTTCCCATGCAGAGAGGCCATCGGGGGAAAAGCCTCCATTTTCATGATATGAGTACCTGATACTTTGTTTCTAAATCATATGAATTTTTCTTTATCAGCGACCTAGAACATCAGGACTTCTCTCATCAGAGAGAGCCTGTAACTTCAAATAGCCATGCCAAACCAGCCCTGCGAAGGTTTGTGTTTAGAAGATCCCTTAAAGAATATGCCCTCTGCAAGTTCCTCATTGTACTCCTCTGCTGTCTTCCAACCCAAAGACACACCCAGACTGAATGGTCAGAAGATACTAGGGGGGAAAATAGGGTTATTGGAAAGTTTACTGGGGAAAATGCTAAGAAAGCGATTTTTCTATTATATTTGTCTCCACCAACATAAATGAATTTTTCCCTTTGAATGAGGAAGTTAGATAAAAGTTAATTAAAACAAAGGAAAAATGTAAGGAAACTATACTTCCAAGTAACTGGACACTTTTAGTAAATCCCCTTTCTTCAGTTAATAGGAAACTAAGGTCTCATAAAAATTAATGGAAATGTCAAGACTATAGCTTAACAGGAAAACCAATAAGGGAAAAGGAAAGTGAAATATTTATTCCTTGAATGCTTTGCAATCACATTATTAGGCCTTAAAACATTTCTTTGAGGCATTTAATATCCATATGCCTACCTGAGTAATGAAGATTCAGCTAACCTTTTGAAGCATCTACTTCATGTTACTTTTTATATATCATGAGTGATATATGCAAAGATATAAATAAGCACATATCCATAAACATATACATCTTTACACCATGGGTGACTTGGTTTATTTTTCTCAGTAGCCCAGAGTCATGCTGCCCATTTAGATAAAAAATCTAGAGGGTATTTCATTTTCAAGGGTGGAATGCTGTAATTTAACAATGATTCCCCCACCATAAAGCTCGGGTGTGTACCAAACTTTCCACTGTTTGCCACAGGATCTAGAAATCAGATCTAGAAGAAAGAGATGGTTCCCTCAGTGAATATCTGTCCCTTTTTGGCAAAGTCAACTACAATATAATCATGAGGGGCATATGGATTATTTAGATAATTTTCTCGATATGAAAATTATTATTTAAATAAAACGGAACAAAAAACTCCATGCAGATCATGAAAATGGACTTGATCAATGTTTCTTTGTTAGAAAAATCTACTAAGTTCAAGCAGTATGGGCAAACAGCATTAGAAAACCACCATGCGAATGTGTTCTTATTTGAACACTGACACTTTATATTGATCTTATCTGAATATTCTTTTGTTGTAGGTACAACTGAACTTTAGGATTCTGACAAAAATCCCATTTCTCTTTCCCCACATGCCACGAGTCAGGTAGAAAGCTACTCTCCATTCCCCATCTTCCTTTCATTAGGCAAAATGTAATGTTGACTTCAGTGGGAAAAGTACATTTCCAAGCAAACTATGGCTTTATTTTGTAACCAAATCCAAAGCCTAAATGATTTTCCTTCTTCAAAACTCTTAAAAGCTACCATGATGGATATTAAAAGAACAAACTCCAGCAGAGGTCATTATGAGCCAGACAGCTTTGCTGTCACTTTTAAGACTCAAGGAAGATTCCTATAAGACTAAAAGTATCTTCAGAGAACTGCTATTTTTATTGCGCTAAATAAAAAGTGTTCTTACTAACTGAATGCAACCTTAAGACAAGTCCCTAGCTCCTCTTCCAACCAGACCCTGGCCCAAGCTCTTCATGTATTGAAATCAAAGAGTTAGTCTATTTAAGAAAGGTACTTTATTTAGTCAAAGACAATAACAACGTTTTCATCAAAGATGAAACACATATCCAAAATGGTCCCATAGGCTGGTGACATCACAGCTGTCTTAGTGTACCTAAGTACACACTGTCATGTTCACAAAACAAAGAATTTGCCTAAGATGCATTTCTCAGAAAGTTAACCAGGTCAGTAACCAATGCACAGCAGTATAGATTGTGAAACATCTGTTTTTCTATTTTTAATTTAGAGTCATTAATCTCCCCAGCTCTGTGGCAAAGTAGGTCTATTGAGGCCATTGGCAAGCCTCTCTAAGCCTCAGATTCAACTGTCAAGGAAGAGGTTAGATTTTGATTTGTATAATCCCTTCCAGCCTAAAAATTCTGATTCTGAGATCATAAGTCATTGATAACAATGTACAAGTTAGAAATCATATTTAAAAAATACAAATGGGTTAAAAAAAGACAAGTAACCCAACTGAAAAAATTGACAAAGGATCTGAATAGACATTTTCTCAAAGAAGATGTATAAATCACCAATAAGCACATGAAAAGATGAAGAACATCATTATCAGGAAACTGAAAATAACAAGCACAATGACACACCACTTCATGCCTCTTAGAATAGCTTGAATACAAAATACAGATAATAACCAGTGTTGATGAGGATGTAAAGAAACTAGAACCCTCATACATTCCTAGTAGGATTTTAAAACAGTGTAGCCATCTTGAAAAACGCTTAGCAGTTCCTCAAATGGTTAAGCCTATTTAATCATAGGTTAAACACAGTACCCAACAATTACCCAAGAGAACTGAGAACATATGTCTACATAAAAGTGTGTACAGAGATTCTAACAGCACTATTACACATGGGAGTCAAAAAATGGAAATGGTGCAAATGTCCATCAACTGGTGAATAGACAAGCATGGTGCATCTCACGATGGAATATGGTTTGACAATAAAAAGGAATTAAGTTCTGATATGTGCTTCAACATAGATGAAACTTGGAAACAGTATGCTGGAGCACATAGCCAAAGGGTCATGTGAGGTCATAGTGAGGTCACACAGGGAGGCCTCTTGGGGGAAACCAAATCTGCTGCTTTCTTGATCTCAAATTCTAGCTTCCAGAAGTATGAGAAAGTAAATTTCAAAACAAAACAAGAACATTATGCCAAGTGAAAGAAGCCAGTCATAAAAAGTCATGTATTATATGATTCCATTTATATAAATATCCAGAACAGGCAAATCCATAGAGATAGAAAACAGATTAGTGGTTGCCAGGGGCTGGAGGAGGGTGGATGAAGAATGACTGGTAATGGCATGAAGTTTCTCTGTGAGGCATGAAATGTTTTAAAATTCAATAGTGATGATGTTTGCACAATTCTGAATAAATACTTAAAAAAAAAATCACTGAATTTAACATTTCAATATTCTGATCTCCTACAGTCATATTTGGGGTGTCTTATTCTCATCTCCCACAGAAGTCAATTCTTCTCAATAAAGCTGTTGTGTTCTTTTAAAAACCCCAACAAATTATGACTATGGCAATCAGAATTACATTGAAGGACTAAAATATTGAGGTATTTTGAAATCTGTTTCTACATATGATCCCCTCAGTTTTTTACACTAGTTGTTTTTTTCTTTCATCTTAAAGTTCGAAGTCTAATCTTAGAAAAGTAATTCTTTCATGTTAAGTAACATCAATATTTGCATAGTGGAAGTTTACAAACATATTTTTTATACCTTTATTTTATTTTTTATGCGGTGCTGAGGATCGAACCCAGGGCTTCACACCTGCTAGTTGAACGCTCTACCACTGAGCCGCAACCCAGCCCCAGTTTACAAATATATTGCAAAAAAACTCACTGCCCCTCATTATAACCATTTAAATTCAATTTAGTGTTAATTTTAAATCACTTCTAATTTCATATTTTGAATTTTAACTATTTAAATGGAAATATTAGTAAACTAAGTCACATTGACAGTTATGTTGCTAGAACTCTGAAGAAATCTACTGGTGTTTCCTTTTACATCAAAATTATTGATTACAAAATTTTTTAACTCGAAGCTTTGTATATTAGACTTATTTCAAATGAGAAGCATCTGTCTTTGATTTTTCCTACTGTGTTTTCTATAGTACATAATCCTGCATGATAAATGGACTCTTTATCTAAATATAATTCCCTAAGTATCATGTTTCTAAAATTTGAATTTAAGACCATAAGCCATTTACCAAGGTTGTGTGAGGTTAATTAAACATAATTTATAATAAAAGGATTCCTTCCTCAATATGTAACTTATTAAAAGCTTGTATCTCATAGACTGAATCTCACAGAACCTTTTATGGTGGGTGGGAGAGAAGTGAAGAATGCAACTGCAAATTTCTAGAAGCTTCCAAAATTTGTGTTTGAGATGCTAGGCTGTGGCACTTAATAAAAAGTTTTGTTTGGGTCTTCACCTCTGTCTGCGTCTGCTCAGGTACATATCAGGTAATGTGAAGTGGACATTCCCACCAAATGCACTATTAGAATTATGGCATTAAATAAAGACATTAGCACTAGCTAAGCCAACACTGTGATGAAGAGCACTGTAATGAAGAACTTAAATTCTTGTCTTACTTCTAGGATGATGTATTGTGGGGAGGGGTACTGGGGATTGAATTCAGGAGGCACTTGACCACTGAGCCACATCTGCAGCCCTATTTTGTATTTTATTTAGAGACAGAGTCTCACTGAATTGCTTAGCACTTGCTTTGGCTGAAGCTGGCTTTGAACTTGAGTCTCCTGCCTCAGCCTCTCGAGTCACTGGGATTACAGGTGGGCTCCAGCTCACTTCTAGGATGATGGAGAAAGGCAGGAGGGTTTGCCAACAGGCTACATAAAAGATATGGAACCATGGGAATATGTATGGCAGCAGCATAAACTAAGTCCCACAATAAGTCACAATATTAATTTTTAAATGTTTTTTTTTTTTTTTTTCATCCAAACCAATTGGCTTGTTTGATTTTGGTGTGAGGGATGGAACCTAGGGTCTTGCATGTGCCAAACAAGTGCTCTTCCAGGAGGTACACCTCAAGCCCCTATATATGTTGACAGTTGGCCTTAAATCAAAGGAAACCCTAATTAAAGAATGTGCTAATACATACGTACATATATACCAGCATACAGATATGCCTGTACTTTTTTCTCCATAAAGATGTTTGTTTTAAAACCATTTTATAATTCATATATATATACGAGGTGGGGAGAGGGAGGGAGGGGGAATGTTAAAATGATTGGAACTTGGAACTTCATTCTATCCATATGTGGATCATTGACTTATTTTTCCCTTAACTTTATAAAAGTTATTTAAAAGAAAAAGATCTGTGTGGTTTAAAATGTTCACCAGGGGAAAAGTCCTCTAGTAACATGGACATTCCTACTGTCATTGTTTACGAGGGGAACATGTCTCAGGGTGCTCTTGGAGCTTTTTACTTGACACTGGCTTTGCAGAGGGTCACAGTTTAACAGGGCACATTCATTGATCATTAGATCTGTCACCAGCTACCATCAGGAGCCTACCCTTCCAGTGACCTATAGCCACGTACAACTCTTTTTCATGTGACATGGGAGTTAATTAAGGTTGGTCAGGAGAAATCTGCTGACCAAGGGGTTACCTTTTCCCCAAAAATGCTCTACTCCTACGCTGCTGTTCTTTTATTGAATGAGTTTAAAAGCCACCTCCATTGAGCTGTCTGATGTGTTTTGAGTTTACCATACCATGTCATGGAAGTTATCTGAGCTGCCTGGAGCAAAGGTCAAGATCTGGTTGACATAGCTTGTAAAGTGCTGGGTAGAAAATTCTGGTAGACCTTCAACTGGTTATGAACAGAATGAATGCTCTTTATGCCCCCAAAATGCAAAAAAGAAATGTTTTTTCTTGGATACATCTCCCTTTTCTCTATCAGTAGCTGGAAGCTCCATTGGCAGCATACTTCCCCATGGGCGTATGTTCTCCAGTGACACTGTTCAGAGGATTGTGGGGAAGCGGGGCTCTGATGTCATGTCTCATAGGAAGGTTCATAATCACTAACAGCATTATGCTATTGTTCAAGTTGAAAGCCAAGTTATTTCAAGCCAGATTATATGCATTTTCTGGTAATAAACATTTGAAAAAGACAGGGCAGCTGATTCCTCAGAAGTGTGACTCCAGAAAATATGTACACAATATATACAAGAAGACATGTAAGACACTTGGCTTCATGGAAGTAAGTGATTTTTTATGGAGTTGTTAATCTTTTATCAGTTGGTACATTCTCTTTAGAATCACAGTTCTATATAGCAGTCAAGATTCAGTAACAGAATGCTTATAGCTGAAAAAGCATTTAGATAAAATGGCATTTTTTTGGCATGGTAGTAATATTAATAAAATATGCAAATTCTCTTAGAGATTAGAAGAGCAACATTAAATTGTTTAGAATTACAAGTTCAGTTTTGTCAAAGGCATCCTTCATATTCTCTTTAAGAAAACAGTTATCAGTCTGGAAGCATAAGATATGTACACAACCCACAATTTAAAATCCAAAGTTTTCTCTATTCTCTATAGCATTAGGATTACAGCTGGCAGAGATTTCACCAAATACTCTGCTTCCATTAAAGTCCCAAGCATCTACAAAGATGACGACAGCAGGCCTCTGAATTTCATGGACATGTTATTTATGTGGATCCCTGTGGGGTTTCTTAAAAGGAAAGCATCTCGGAGGTCTGGGAACTATTATCAATTCAGTTTAGAAGCTTGCCACGAAATGGTTAAAGCATAAGAGTGGGAATTGGAACCTTTTGATTATATTCAACCACTTCTTATAAACTTTCATGTTGACAGATACTCTTCAGATTCACACACAGCTCTTTCTGGGGAGAAAAAATGTCATGGAGCTGTGATATTGTGACGCTATTAACCATAAAAATGCATCCTGTTCAGGTTTTAAGTTTGAATCCAAAATAATGCCTTTTTGTGTGAAAAGAATAGGCCAGCGTGTACCTTAACCCTGTAGCTTATCCATGCAAGGAAAGGCAGATACAGTGTTACAGCTAACACCAAGTTTCTTCTATTCTCTTCATATACTCAACATTTTCAACTTTATTATCAATTACACTTACTGACAGAATACAGGTTGCCTTGCATATAAAAATAGGAGAGGAATAAAATGAGCCTGAAGGCTGAGTATGAAGTTCCTATGTTAATTTTCAGTTTTCTTTGATATAGTTCATGAACTCCGTAGAAAACATTCTTCTGAAATCCTTTAGATTGTCTATAAAGAAGATGCTTTAAATTCACTAAGAGGAAAGTTGAGATCTCTGTCTTTGTAACAAATAATATATACAAATCATCTGACCTTTGAGATTTAAATGGCCAGGAGTATGTGATCAAATTATCCATCATAGGGGAATTGAGTTTTTCAAAACTGTAAACTTTCTAAGTCTCACTATACAGCATTCTTTTTTTTTTTCTTTTCCCCTCAGTGCTGAGGATCGAACCCAGGGCCTTGTGCTTACCTTGTAAGCACACTACCAACTAAGCTATCTCCCCAGCCTGCTACACAGCATTCTTGACCATTATATCTGCTATCATCAAAATCAGTTTCCTTCTAAATTAAACAACCTGAGATACAATTCCTTTCAGTATGCATAGTTGTCAGGCTAATCTTAGTTTAGACAGTGGAATGGACATAGTGACTAAACTGTTCTTTTTAATTCTGGGTGCTTACAATTTTCACATTTCTTAAGACTCACTTAACTTACATAGTAAATATTGGTCAATAGCTGCGTCTTCCCAAGATTTTGCAAATTAAAAAAAAAAAAAGTCTTAGCTGGAATTGATGTTATGCAAGTTTTGTCTAGAGTCAAAATTCTGAAAGGAAAAGTAACCTATTAAAAGCAGTGTGCTTCCATCAGAAGTATCTCAACTGTTAAAAGAAATAATTGGCTGAATGTTCATGACTCACTCCTGTATGTGATATTAAGACTTTCCTTTTAAATATCCATAGAAGACTTTAGAGTCATTTGTACCCTGAATCTGGAGAATATTGGTTTTAACTTTCAGGGAATTTTTATTCATCCACCTCCATTACTCTATCCAGAATTTCATTTCTATAAATTTCTTCATTTTTAGAAATTTTTAAGTATCATCAAGATACTTATATCTGAGAGAAGAAAAAGCCACAATTTTTGCCATCGTTTGCTCCCCAGCCTAACAGGCTTTGAAACAACTCATGAATCAGCCTATTCTGAGGGACAAGACATAAACCAGTCAACAGGACTTGCATAAAACCAGAAAGAACTCTGGAGAATTAGTAAAGTCCCCAGCCCTAGAGTTGCTCCTGTGGGATTAAGTCACCAACCTCCTGCCACCATGAGATTAATGAACTGGGTTAAGGGTTGGACTTGCATGCATGAGGCTAGGAATCTGGGAACTCTTCTCCTTGGTTTATCTTTTCTTATCTCTCTCATACTGCCAGTCAAACCTGGGTTTTTTTCCCCTACTATGTTCCCTATGTGTCCCCTTTTTCTCACCCCCTTACCAATCTTTAACCTCAGCATTAACCCTCTTGGTTAATATTTTTGAGCATATATCAAGAGAGGGATATTACAAAGAAGATTGTTTTCTCTGAAGTGTGTGTAACTTTGGATGGACAATGGGTAAGTAAACTAGTATACACAGATACATGAAATTTTAGACATCCAGAATTTTTATATAAATATAAAACTGCATTATATTTTCATGTTATCATGCAGAAGGACCAAGGATGGGCTGCCTTGCCCAGCCCAGGGAGGGAGAAGATTAGGAAGTCTCAACTCTGTTTTTTTATCCTTCAAAGAATTCTAACCCTCTAAAACTTCAACTTTACTTTTAAATGACTGTTTTCTTTTCTTTCTTTTTCTCTGCAGGATTGGGGATGGAACTCAGGGCCATATGCATGCTAGGCAATTGTTCTAGCCCTGAGCTACACCCCAGCCCAACAACTGTTTCTCTTCTAACAAGGTCCCTTAGATTCTCCTGCTTCTGATGATTTTGCTCTCCTTCATCTCTTTGCTGAATGAAAGCTCTGTCATCCTCTTCAGTGCTCTAGTTCATATCCTTTTCAGTCTGGGGTTCACTTACCACAAGAAAAAAGCCACAAGTAAACATTCTTAGAAAACATACCCCTATCAGCGGTGCTTTCTGAAGCATAGCATCATGGCAAACAGTTAGGCTAGAGATTCAGCAATGAGGGGGATAAAAAGAAACTATCAGATGTGATACATTAGCCAAGACTAAGGTGTCCTTCCTTTTCTCTATGTGTCTAGTCTATACCATGGGTGATCCAGGGCCAAGAGAAAATAGTGTTCAGACAAAATGTTCTTACCCAAAGTAGTGAAAACAATCGCTACAATAGTAGCCTTACCTATTATCTCAAGCTAGAAATTAAAACTTTCCAATGAATCGCCTGTCTTTTGTGCTGTTTTGGAATAGACCAGCTGAGAGACCATCAGAGTGAAGGTTAATCTTAAGGATAATATCTCCTGGGAACCAACTCTCCAGTGGCTGGGCAGCTTCCATCTTGTCTAGTCAGTTCAGGAGAACACAGTCAACTCAACCATGACCAAGATGGGCTGGACCCAGAGAATGGTCCAAATGGAAAGAACAGAACATCACATACATATTGAGGGAGTTATTGCCAGCTCCACTTACACACTCATGTACAGCATCTGTCAATTTAACAGCATTTATTGAGTGACTGGTGTGTCAGGTGCTATATTCACAACTGCAAAGATGAATCAGAATCAGACTCCTCCAAGGGCTTTCCACCCAAAGTTGGCCTTCTAGGAGATGTCATTTAGAAGTGGAATAGATAAATACCAAAACATCAAGAAGATAATCTAAGTGAACAAATAACAGATATCCTCCAAACTGTGTGCACTTTGTGTTTAAGGGGTACATTTTGATATAAGAATTGCAAGTTCTTCACTAACATAAGTGATTCACTTTTGTAAAATTCACACAGTAAGAACACTTATTTACAGAATAAGTGTAAACATTGAGCATGATGGATATAACTATACTTATATTCATAAATAAAATATAATGGATTACTTAATCACTTGAGCACCTTCTAAGCGAATATGTTAAAATGTTCTAAAATAGTCTCCTATGTATGCCTGTTGGAAATTGGATATAAATCTGCAGTGAAGATTGGCTATGAAACTGGCATCAGGAGAATTAAATTTGACACAATGCAGGTTTTTTTTTCATGAAATCATGGGAGAAAATACAGCATTCCAAATTGCATGAAAATATAGTTCCTCAGTCTCTACCACCAAGTTCACAGTTAACATTAACCCAAAATGGGGGATGAGTTCGTCTGGCAAATCAGTCCCAGGCTCATGTGTTTGGACTATAAAGTACATGAAAAAATAACAACAATAAAAAAGAAAACTAATTTCTACATTTCAGATTTGTACTGCTTCTTTTAAAAAAGGTATAGAATCACTTCAGTTTGTCAGTCCAAAAAAGCTAAAGGGCAATAGAAATTCCTGAAAATCCCATTTTCTCATTTTTCCCACTGGCCTTCTATGTACCTTTGTGTGGCAAATACTTTGCATAGGATATTTTTCATTTACCAGTTCTGAAGACAGAGAATGGGATGGGGATATGAGAGGTAGGTGGCTTTAATCGATAAATAAGCAATGTGAGTCAAATACTCCCTAGCTCTCAAGTCGTCACAGGTATCCAAAGTCCACTGTAGGGCAATACAATTATTCAACTTCCATTTATTTCCCCAGCTGTAGTTCTAGCAGAATTCCCTATGGGGAAGATTCTGAAGCTATAAAAAATTTTAAAGAACAAAAATCTGGTCCTGCTGGAGGCATTAAGTGGAAAAAAGAGAATTAAACAATGTTTCCCCCAAAGAAAACAATATCATTAATCATAGATGAAATGCTGTAGCAAGAGTTTACATTGCCTTTTTAAATTGTTTGTTTGCAATCCTAATATATCCCTGCCTTTTCATCTGTTTACATATATCTTTGGTTTCTCTAATGCCAATTTAGAAAAAAAAAACAATCACAAAAAAATCAAACAGAATTTATTTCACCCCTCCCTATAATTTCCATCTAAAGCATGGAACCACGTTTGGCCATACTTCTCAGCTGTTTCCTTTTAGAGCAAAAGATAAAATTCCTCAATAGGTGGCAGAATAGGATTTTTTGATTCTGATGAACATGATTGTATTCTGGTATGAAAAAGTATCTCTTTAAGTAGTAGATCAAGGCAGAAGTAAAGCTCTGTTGTTTCTTTCCTGACTTCTTGCAGGTCTGAATATCTAAAAGAATTATCTAGGAGAAGGAGGAACACAAGAGCAACTGGCCCTATAGAAATGCTCCAGGGAGTTGGACATGGTGGCACATGCCTGTAATCCCAGTGACCTGGGAGGTTGAAGCAGGCGGATTGTGAGTTCAAACCCAATCTCAGCAATTTAGCAAGGCCCTAAGCAACTCAGCAAGACCCTGCCTCTAATAAAATATAAAAAAGAAGGGCTGCGGATGTGGCTCAGTGGTTAAGCACCCCTGGGTTCAATCCTTGCCACCAAAAAAAGAGAAAAAAAAAAAAAAAAAAAAAAAGCTTTCAGGGCTGGTGGATAGCTCTGCAGAGCCCTTGCGTAGAATGTGGGTGATCCTAGGTTCTACCACTGTACTGCCAAAAAATAAAAAAAGCTTCTAGTTTTGCTAACTATATGAGTACTGTCAATCAAGGCCTGTGGCTGGCCAGCCCAGACTGAAAAATAAGTTCCTCTAGAACTTCCTCTAGGTCTTGAACAGTTATCATTTCTCATAGATACATCAGCTTTTTATTCTAAACCCTGAAAATGGAACTCTTGCCTTTAATTCCTAGATTTTCTCCTTCAAGCTCTCTTTAGGTAAATGATGGTGGAAAGAGCACCCATCTTAAAATCAAGAAGACCTGTGTTTGAGTCCTGGTCTTGCTGTTTCCTAAGTGGGCTTTCGACAAGTTATCCAATTGCCCTCAGCCTCAGGGTTTCAACCCATCAACAAAATGCAAAGTGCCCACGTGGATAGTTAAGAAGGGGAAAGTGTGAGCCAGCACCTTGCCTGTGCTGAGAGGCCTGGCACCTGCATTCCTTCCCCTTCCCTGGGGACAGAGTGCAGGCCCTCCCTCCTTCCTTCACAAGCAACAGCCAGCATGGTCCTTCCCTCAGGTACTTCACTTTCTTTCCAGAGAAGCTCCAAGCCTTTAATGTTGCTGGGATCTAGAAAGTGCACAAAGGAGCAGAAACTTGATTCCTGCAAACTTTCAGAGGCCAGTCCCTTTTCTCTCAAGGACCTGTCTGCTGGGAGCTTTTCTAGAATCAAATGCTGGCCTCAGGCAGTCCTTCTTTGTAATCTGCATTAGTTTAAAGCCACAACTAGGAGGGCAGTTTGGAAGGCCATGTAATACCATGTTCTTAATGGCTTTGGAGATCCTTTTCTGACTTTATTTGGGAAGGTTCTTGAATATCTACGATAAGAAAGCACACATGATTAAAATTCTGCCTTGGAGATTTTAACAGTGTCTGCAACATGCAGCAGTGGAATCTCCCAAGGCCACTTTAAGCTGGAGTAGCAGTGGCTTCTCACATTCTTTGAGGATGGCAAAATTCCAAGGATAGACTGGTTTTGAGAGCAGGGGAAGATGGTCACCCCCACCCCCCACTCTGTCCTGTTTTCTTCTTTGCTTTTCAATTAGGTTGTAATGCATGGGAAGGAGGGAGACTCCAAAGTCTGACAGGATCAAATTCAAACAATTCCAGCTTTACATACCACTTCTGTGATCTCAGAACGTACATTTAATTTATCTAAGTATCACTTTTCACATAGTTATTACCACACCTACCTCTTGGGAATGAGTGAAATAATGTACGTAAATCAAGTGCCTGACTGTCAATAGAGGTTACTTTCCTCCTTTATCTCTCCCCCAAAGCATCTCTCTCCCCACAGTACCATTATGTCCTCTGAAGAAGGAACCAGATCAGCAACCCCATGAGATAAGCCCCAAGAAGCTGCAAAAATGCCCATTCTGGGAGTTTGGGGTCAGTCATCCTCCTTTGTTGGTGTCATGGTCATCCTAAGAGGTCACTGTGCCAACCTGGCATGCCATGTTAACTGTGACCAGGGGACCCTAAACAAAAGATGTATGAACGTGAAGCTCCACAGCTGACCAGTCATTTCATTCTCAGGTACTGTTTAGAAGGGCCAAGGCATTATTTAGTATTCATTGTTATTTGTTACTATAATTTCCTTGGCCAAACTCCAACCTAATATTTAGACTGAAAAGAAAAAGTGAAGTACTAAACAGCACTGTGGTCCATTGGCACACATTGTTATCATACCGCACATCAAGGGAGGAGGCTGCCTCCCACCCTGAGTCTGGACTCAGGACTTGCTTTGGCCAACAGACTGTGGCAGAGTGATAGGAGAATTTCAAAGCCTAGTCTCCCGAACACTCTGCAGCTCCAGCACGTGCTCTTAGGAACACCCCTGCCTCCATTAAGGAGGCCCCAGTTAGATAGACTTCTAGTGAGGAAAGACCGCATGGAGAGGAAGGGCCAACACCAAGGTCCTGTTCAAATTGCCAGGGACTGCAATTCACCTGCCTGGACATCCAGGTGAGAACTGGAGAAGGTATTAACTTACTTAAGCATCACTTTCCTTAGAGTTATTACCACACCTACCTCTTGGGAATGAGTGTAAATCAAAGCGCCTGACAATCAATAGAGGTTACTTTCCTCCTTTTGTTTCCTAAAGCATCTCTCTCCCTCAGGTAAGACCCGCTAAGCCCAGCACAGATGTCTAGTCCATAGAATCAAAACCACAGTGAATTGTTTAAGGCCACCAAGTTTTGAGACAGCTTGTTATGTAGCAACAGATGACGGATACAAATGGCTATTGCCCTGCAGAAGAAGTGCTTGCCTGGCAGAGGACAGGCTCATTCTGTTTTCAGAAATAAAAGTGCCAAAGTGGAGCCCTACAATGTTAGGCACTGAACATCCTAGAAGTCCCTCTAGATACTCTCAGGGAAGGAGAAACAGCTTGGGTTCTTGGTACGTCACAAGAAGAGTCCCAGTACCATATTTCCAACTGTGAGTTTTCTTGATAATGGGGACAGAATCAACACCTCATGAAAGTCAGCAGAACCTTATTGTTCCAGCAGGTGGAAGTGAGCCTTCCAAGTAGGGGAGGCTGATCCCAGCCCAGGAAATACAGATACAGAAGCTCATGAGAGATGCAAAGCATCATGAAGTTTCAGGCAGCATTTTGCAGGACATATGGAGTGAAGCAGGGTAGAACTGAGGCAGTGGGGACCTAAGATAGGCCAGTAGCATGATATTGGCCAGTAGAGGAAAGGCTGAATGCTACATAGAATAAGGCAGAGGAGGAGGGCTACTATTAGCTCTGTTGTCTAGACTGGCAACTCAGTTCTGGCTCCTAGCTGGCAGAATAGACCCACTCTCTTGAAAAGACATTTAATTTAGTCCTATTGAAACATGTGCCAGCACTTGATCTAAAGGATCTTTCTGCCACATTCTACTGACACACACTCTTCCTGGCAGGAATCCTTATAGATTGTTTCCTCCACTCATCCTAGGTCTAGCGATCATCAAGGGTGTTTTACAGATGGGCACATGCTTCCCATGTTGCAAGGCCTCTTAAACTGACCCCAGAGCTGTGGTTCCCAAAGTGTAGTTTCTGGATCAGGTACATCCACAGCAGCTGAGAACTTGTTAGAAAAGCAAATTGTCAGCCCCACCCCAGACCTACTGAATCTGAAACTCTAGGATAAGACTCAGTGATCTGTAATCTAGCATGCCTTCCAGGTAGTTACAATGTTCTGTACAATTTGAGGTTCTTAACTCAGCTGCTCACTGCTGGGAGCTTTAAAATGACCAATGCCAGGGTCCCACTCGACAGAGAGAGAGAGAGAGAGAGAGAGAGAGAGAGAGAGAGAGAGAGAGAGAGAGAGAGAGAGAGAGAGAGAGAGAGAGAGAGAGAGAGAGAGAGAGAGAGAGAGAGAGAGAGAGAGAGAGAGAGAGAGAATGATTATGATTGAATTGATCAGAGCTGCAGCCAGGCTATGAGAATTTTTAAAGCTCTCCTGACAGTTCTAACAGTCTAGGCTGGGACCATGGCCCTAGAGAGAGGCAAAGGGTTTCACAGAAATCCCTTGGCAGGCAAACTACATATTAAGGTTTTGCTAAAGGTGGCCTTGAGTTTAAGTGGTTTTATATTTGTATATAATAAGAGCCAAGGCTTTTCATTTATTCCAGGTTCACTTCAGGCCTCTTTTAACAAAAGAATCTGATAATTATTGTAGCTTTGCTTCTGTAGACCACATGGGTGGTTCTGTGGCTTGAAAGGAAATCCCATTTACACCCCACCCATTAAATAGAAGGATAGAAGACCAGGCTGAGAAAAAGTGCCTGCAAGCATGGTGATAATCTATGAGAAAGGGAAAGCACTTGTCAAGATGGGCAATGAGACAAGGAAGAATGTAAGTGAAAACAAGCAAACACATTAGATTTCAAGCCAGTAAGGAGAACAATATATGTTACCAGCTGCAGCACTACTCAGTGAGGCAGTGGTGCCTCCTGGACAGCTGAAAATTCTGGAAATGGTTACTTACCACAGCTGGTTTTCAACACTAGTAATTTTGTTTTGGAAGCAAATACCTTGTAGAACTTTTATTTCTGGTTAAAACTTATCTATTTAATGCCATTTTTACTATTTTCCACCAAATCCACATTTTCTAAGACCTTGATCATGCCACCCATGATATGATTAACCATGATATTCCTCAGGACCACAACTTCTGTTTACTTTGATTACAGGTTGGAGATAAGTCTAAGATCTGTGAAAAGAGATTGGAAGTAGGACACAGGTGTCCCTGCAGAAGACAGGGCAAAAGACCGATGCAGAAGAGGTTTGTGTTTGGCCCCAGTCTACTGTCTTTGACAGGTCAAAGGTCATTACAAGGGTGTTAATGAAGAGGAATTGGACCCTGACATTAGAACTAACTATGAATCCTTCACTAAAATTCAGTTATTTTCCTTTTTTAAACAAACAAAAATAACAGGCTGTGATGCATTAAGTTCCCAGGGGATGCTCATGCTGCTAGACCAAGGACCACACTTAGAGAAACATGCTTTGGAGTCTGTGGTGGGTATGTGGGTTCAGGTGGATGTTGGGATAGGGAGGAAGAGAGTTTGAACCCCAACCATGGAATTTGAATTTTTCTTATTGCATTAACTATATTTTTATTTATCATCATTACTTTTTGATTCCTTCTTTAGGTTTGAATTTTTTAACTAACATATAATAATTGTATGTATTTATGGGGTAAATGTGATATTTTAATATGTTTAGACAATAAGTAATGATCACATTAGGGTGTTTAACATATCTATCACCTCATTTATCATTTCTTCATGTTGGGAACATGTTGGGTCTATTGTAATATACAAATAAATGTTAACTATAGGTATCTTATTCTGCTATAGAACACCAGAAGTTATTTCTCCTATCCAATTGTGACCTGTACCCCTTAACCATTCTGTATCCATTTCTCCCTCCCCAACATCCTTCCTAGTCATTAGTGAATGTTCTATTCTCTACTTATATGGGGGAACTAGAAAGTTGACCTCACAGAAGTTAGAACATTTGGTATTTGTCATTCTGTGCCTGGCTCATTTAAGAACATATCTCACACCTAGTAAGGCAGTCCTGCCAGGAACTTATTTGCATGAGGGATTGAGGATAACCCATACTAAGCAAATAAGTTAGGCAGACCAGCCTGGTCCTATAACAAAGGTGCCATTGAAATAGAGTTGATTTGGTATCTATCATTCAGGTTGCATCCCAGTCAAGCAGCTAAGGACTCAGGTTTGAGTCAGTGAGAGAGCAAGTCAAACCATAAAATCTGAGAGTCTTGATGTCTCTGAAGACTGCATAGGACACTGCAAGATAAAGCGGAAATGCTTAGCACCTTGCTAATAGAGGGTAAGGCAGAACTTCTGCAGAGACTGAAGCGTGGCTTTGGTGACTCAGGAGTCCGAGTGAAGCATTATGCCTGAACAGGAACTGTTTACATGGATGGTTTCTCAGACAGCTGAAAATAATAGCTGATTTCCTGTATCTTAAATCACTTTGTGAGAGGACAAATATCTACTGAGAATAGTCATTCTAATTAATTCCCTGTAACCAAAGCCAATTGGATGGGCAGGAATACATTAGCATACTGGAATAAATGCATATCTGGCCCTGGGAGCCTTCTTTCAAATTTAGTGTGACTACCTATTCATTCATTCATCCTAGCGCTTACTGAGAGTCTCCACATCGGACATTACATGAGGTGCCAGGGATCTAAGATCTGCAGAGGGAGGACGCAGGCACATAAAATTCTGATAGTGCAAGGTTAGAAGTGCTGGAGGAGGGATTCATACAGGGGCTCTAGGGGAGCGGTTCTGTGAGGGGCTATCAGAACAGGCTCTGGAGTTGCATTGCTGAGCTGGATTGTTCAGGCAGAGGAGGAGGGATTGAAACAAGGAGGGACTTGCCGGTACCTGAGCAGCATAAATGATATGACGAAACTGAAGGCCCAGCTGAAGGAGAGTAATTTCTTTGATTGGGGTAGAGTTCGAGTAGCCAGAACACAGAGTAAGTGGAGAGATTTGGTGACAGATGAAGCTAGTGCCATATGCCACATAAGCCACAGCCATTCAAAAGAGGGATTTCAAGTGCTCCCAAGGAAAATTAGTCTTCTCTCCAAATGTCTCAGTGTGCTACTAAGCAGCCATCCTTTGGATATTTTTAATTTAAATTCCTTATGACCTTTAAGAAAATAGAAGATAATTCCATATTTAAAAGGATGCTGCTGGAGGTATACCTCAGTGGGTTAGAGTGTTTGCCTAGCACACAAGGGTCCCTGGGTTTGATCCCTAATACCACAAACAAGAAAATAAAATTAATAATAGTAATAAGTAAAAGAGATGCTATCATTTAGAAAGAAATTTTAGCATTGTAATAATGTTATTCGATGAATATTTGTGCATCTCTACTCTAAGATAGAAAAAATAATACAAATGAAAAAGAAATGTCTGTCAGATGAACATTAGGCTCTCTTCCTAGGTCTGCTACCAGCCAGCTGTTGACCTTGAAAAAAATTACTAAATATCTTTGGGCCAGTTTCTTGTCTCTGAAATGAGCAGATGGATCAATGAGGTTCCATCTGGCTCTTACAACTGTGGAATGTGTCTGAGAGACAAGATCAAGTCTCCCTAGCAGCTTGAAATCAAGGAAAGGAGCAGCGATCAAAAATGGCTTTTAGACATCCAGATTTACCAAGGCTGATGGGAAATCCCCAGGAATTCTTGACATCTCCCTATATCCGCCCCAGCAGCAATGCAGGAAATCTAGTCCACTATCTTCAGCAGACTCAATGGAACCATTTCCTTAATGAAACCCCCCTGCAGCCCCGTGCATTGAGCCAGAGGCTTTCCTTTCAAGCCCTCCCTCAAATACCCCATTCCTCCCATTTCCTTCCCTTTCCTCAATCTGGTATGAAATCCAGCAATTTAATCAGCAGCATGCAATTTCCAAGGCACCCAAGTGTGTGAAGACTCAACCATGATCCTGGAAAGCATTTGGCAGGAGGTCTCATTCTACAAACCTCTACCAGAGTAAAACCATCAGAACGGGATGGACTGATCTGTTCTATCAAATTGTTTAAACCCAGTGCAAAAGATGTTTTTACACATTTTAGCCACTCATTGTAATATATTTTTACTCTTTTGATTTCAGACTCCCTCCACTATCTATAATGGCAAATACCTGAAAAGTGATATTACTTGATACTACTAACATACCCTGAACCAAGAACCTGACACTCTTTTCTGTTATCAGCAGGCTTTGCATTTAACACCCCAGGGCCAAGAGAGCTGCTCTCACTTTCTTTCCCACCCCCATCTCCCCTCCCCGGGGATTGAGGCAAGGGGCGCTTTACCCCCTTTGGAAAGCTACATCCCAATCCTGTTTATGACTAAAGTTTTATTATACTAAGTTTTGAGGCTCTCACTTAAGCACACTCATAACATGTCAATTTAAAGCTGGGGCAAAAGCTACTAACTCTGTTATTTGTTCTCGCCTTGCAAACTGCCAAAACCACAGTAAACATCAGTCATAATTTTACTGTGTTGATAGCAGTATATTGTATAATCTTCCTCAAGAGCATTACATTTTTTTTTTGGTTGATAGAAAACCATTTCTTTTTTCCTTTGGTATCATACCACTTTCAACTTCTATATCACATGCATTCAAAGTAGATTTTAAAATGTTTACATAGTCTTGGGGAGGAAAAAGCAATTATTTGGCTTGCTTTTTAAAAGTCACATGAAATAAGTTCAATTTTAAAATAAAGGGCTCAGTAGCTCTGTTTAAACCTGAAATTGTTTTTAAATAAAGTCATTTTGATCAAATAACAATTTTTATCAAGAAAGGCATAGGGGCTTCAAATAATTAGTATTCCTATAAGACTTAATGTGACTATAGAGTTATAAAGGAGTATCTCTGTCAGAGAGTTATACATTCTGCAGGTGAAAAAGCCCAGGAAAATGGTCCACTGTTTCAGGCATCTTCAGACAGATCTCCTGCAAAATGCCACCCAGTAAAACCTAGTTAATTGGTTGGTGAAGTACATTCTACCAGAGAAAAAGTACAATGTGATTGCTCATAGCAAGAAAACCTGGTTTATCCCTATAGCCACAGCATCATATGATTATTCTCCATTTTATCTGTAAATATAAGTAAATGAGGAAGAGATGAAAGAGATGCTGTGTTTAGTCTGTTTCTTGGAAAAAGGAACCTTACAAATTGATTGTCTATTTGAATTTCTGCAGTTTATGTATAAACACAAAACAAAAATATCTATTTGGTGATCCTTAGAAAATGAACTATATAGTCTGTTATAGAATTTTCAAAAAGAAAATAAAACAAAGTGCTAGACTACAAAGAAAAGCAAAAATGTCTGAGGAACTAAAGTAGGTGGTAACCTACAGCTTATCTGTAACACCATCTATGAATTGGAAAAAAAAAGACAGGAACCGCCTAAGGTCCTAAAAATTAACATTTCAAATATGCAATTTTGGAAAAAAGGATGACTTCATAAGCCTCAGAGAAAACAACAAAAATTGCCACATAAAATAAGCTGAGAGATGTACCATATTCAATTTGGAAATAGATCTACTTTCTTGTACATTTTAACTTAATATTATTACCGTGGACTTCCCTCACAAAATTCAGTTTAAGCATTTCCAGTTAGTTATGGTAAACTGTGTCAGCTATTAAAGAACTCAGGAAAAATGGGGGGGGCAAAACCAATAGGATCTGTGACTTTAATCAAGGGTGTGGTGCCTTAAAAGTAATAAAATGAAACAGCTCTGGAGAAAAAGACTGATTTCCTTTATGGAGAAAGTGATTACAATACAGAAGACTTGAAAGTATCTTTTCAGTTTCTAGGTATGTGGAGGGTAAGTGCACACTTTAGGAGGCAGATGCATTGGGCTGGGGACGTAGCTCAGTGGTATAGCGCCAAGTGCAAGGTCCTGGGTTCAATCCCCAGTACCGAAAAAAGAAAAAAAGTACATTTCAGGAGGGAGATGCACAACCTATTTGTATCATGAACCTCTGGTTATTTTACACACCATGCACACACACACAATATTGATAACTGATACATATTTAAATATGATAGCACCAGCTCACACGGTGAATCCACAGGCAGAAATAGGGGGCTTCTTTCTGGTCAGAGAGGTTAGAAAGGGAGGTTCTTTCTGTTAGGTTAGAAAGCCTGATTTAGAAAGCAGGTAGCTGATTATTTTACTGAGATGTTTCTTATCCAGCCAGAGAAGCTGCAGTCTTCAAAGGTGCACTTTACAATGACAAACCTGCACACTAACAACATTCCTTAAGCAATCAGGTAAGGGGGTTCACACTTTGTCAGTGTGTCTCCCATTCCTCTCACAACAAGTGAAAGAAAAAAATCAGAAAGTTTTCCAGGATTCCTGCCCATTTAAATAAACTATAAATGACAAGTAGATCCCTCTCACACCAATCTAAGATGCTCCTAAATGCAAACAACTCTGTTTCACTAAAGTCCACATTTTTGAAAAAATAAACGTATGTGAAGCAGAAAATCCAATAAAGCATTCACTTTCCCCTTGTATTTTGGGGTTCAGAGAATTCACCTAGATTTACATTTGCCTGTGGAACCAGGAATCTAAGCAATTATATTTTAATAGGAGCAACTTTTCAAATGAAAAAAACTGTATTTGTGAAGTAGAAAATGCAATCTTTCATTTAATGTAGTTATTTTAGCACCTTTTCCATTCTGTAGGAAGTTCCCACACAATAGGACTTCGCCCTTCCTCTGGGTTTCTTAGTTTTACCAATCTAATTGCAACTATTGCTTGTTACTTAGAAACTAATTAGTCTTCCCGCTGAGAATATTTTTTACTGCCTTTTGAATTTTGCAAGTTTCTTTAAAAAGCAAAAAGAAGTTTAACCTTACTGACTTTTCTTCCAGGGAATCATTACAATGACTTATTTCATGTTATTGCACCTTTTTCCCACGATGCTTAAAAGAAAGGCGGTCCAAAATCTGGCCCTCTGCTCACAAGGAGAGGGAACCAAAGGACCATTTAACCCTACTGAGCAGAAAAGATGAGTTCCTAAGTTCCCTCGGGCTTTGATCTCCACACTAACTGTTCTTAGAAATCTGGCCCTTGACTGTTTCCTAAACGACCGGCGAAGCTGACTTAGGTAACGGTGCAGACCTCAACGATTCCTCAAACCGCATCTTTCGGTCCAAATTGTCAGCCCTTTCTTGGTTCGGAATTTAAAGGACAGGCTCACAATTCCAAAATTTAACGGTACTTTGGGATTTGGTGGGTCAGGATCACGCAAGTCCGCGTCCTGGGCTGGACCGCGCAGCCCGCCTGCTCCCCGCAGTGGCCCCACCCGGGTGACTGCGCGCAGCGAGCGTCAGGGAGGAACAGGCGCTGCCGAATGTTCCCAGGGCAGTCTGGCTTGAAAGCCTCAAGTGGGTCCAGGAATAACAAGCTGGCCCTCTCTTGGGATCTGTCTGTTCCCCGCAGGCACGCGACCCTCTCCAAATTGGTTCTTCTCTGTTGGTCTGGCGGCGCGAGGTCGTGGCCAGTGCCCAACATCGCCAACTCCCCGGCCTCGGCACAGCCCTGGGCAGGCTCACCCGCGTTCAGGAGCCGCTCTTTCCAACTTCGAAGAACCCTGCGGACCCGCTCTTGGCAGCCTGGGTGCCAAACAGGTCCGGGTGTGTGGTGGTGCCGGCGCCCAGAGCTTCGATGCGGGGACCCGGGTAGGAAGCCGGGACGGGGATCCTGCCGCAATCGGGCAGCCCCAGCACAAAGCAGCGCTCGGAGCCACGCCGGTGCGGGCGGTGATGTCTGTGGGCCCCGGCCTGTCACTCTCCGAGGCGCCCACTTGGAAAAGGGGCGCCGTGGTCCCAGACATTCCCTCTGAAACTAGTGCCCCAGGCTCCCTCTGAGGTTCGCTTCTCCCGGCTGCAGCCTCGCCTCTCCGCGTGCACCTGGCCCCGGCCCCATAGTCTCTGCCCCGCGCCGCAGCATCCCAGCCCCGCTCGGCTCCTGGCCCCGGTGGTGCCTCACCTGTGAGAAGCAGACAGCCGAGCAGCGCGCACAGCAGGACCCCGGTGTGCCAGCAGCTGACCATGGTGAGCGCGACGCGGCCTGCTCGCCCTGTGCCCGCGCTCCCCGCGGCCGACGACCCGACCGCCTGAGCCGGTCCTCCTCTCGTGCTCCGCCGCTGCCGACCCGGCGCTCCTGCCCTGCTCCCCGAGAGCCCCTCTCCGCGGCTCCAGCCAGGACACAACCACTTCTCGGGTAATCCTCGCTGTCCGGCGGCCGCTGCGCTCTAGCCCCGGAGCCCGCTCCGAGCCGCCGCCGCCGCTGCCGCCAGGGAGGAGCCTCGAGGAGTGTCCGCCCGGCGCGCTCCGAGCCTCCTGCGGACCTCGATTAAGAGGAGCGGAGGGCGGGGGCGATTTATAACCTTTCCCCAGCCCACTTCCTACCCCCTGGCACCTCCTTCCAGTGACGTCAAGGGGTCCCCCACCCCTCATCCGCCTCCCCACCTACCCTCTTCTTCCTCCCGAGCTCGCTTCCCTACAGCTCGGAAGAGGGGCGGGGGCCGCCCGGGCCGGTGGCCCGGGGCGAGGAGCGCGTGGGGAGGCGCTGGCTGTGCGGACCCGGGAGCGCGGCCCCGGCAGGTTCAGGGTCCTTGCTCCATGCCCTCCTGCCCCCGCCCCTCCTTCTGCCCATCGCGCTCAGGAAATCCTTGCCGGCTCCCTCCACCCGGCTTACTCAGCTCTGGGGGCCGCCCGAAACTGGGGAGGGGACGGGGCTGGAGCTCCACCATCAGGCCCCTGGGGCGGGAAGTCAGTTTCAAGGGAAGCTGGCCGCGCCTCCGCGACGGTGTACTTGGCACGAGGAGCGAGGCTCAGTCGGGCCCTCTCCCCTAGCTTGCTCTGTCCCGCCGACCCTGACCCAGCCAGACTGTCCCGAGACGTCTAGGAAGGCGCCAGAGACCCTCGGCACACGGCTGTATACCAGGAGCGTCCAAGAGAACCGGACGCTTGCCTGGCACCTTCGGGAAGACTGCGGTCGAGCTCAGGTCCCCGGGGAAGTCATCTGTGTCTTTTTCGGCTACACTGATGCACCCGCCCAAGTCATTTCCTCAACCCTGTGCTTCCTCGAAGCAAAACAGGGAATAACAAGTTACCTTTAAAAGGCCGAGGCATGAAACTGCTCATTCAACGTGTAAGGGCCGAGTACTTGAACTTTATTTCCTAAATGCTCAGAAAGAAATCTTTCTGGTGGCAGCTTGCTAGCAAGATGAGTGAGTGCTGCTCTTGGAACAAAACGGGGTGAAATTAACTTGAGGCACTAGATCATTCGCGATGACACTAATTTCACGTTGTTCCTCAATTATATCTCCATTAGCTCAAAGGCTGAAGTCGTCCCAGGCACCACGGAGCAGCCCAGTCTTGTCCTTGTAAATACTGCAGGTTTAAAAAGTAGTTACATTGGAACCTACTAGATGTCTGTGATAAAAGGAACAGCGATGTCTCCTAAATGGGGCCAGCGACTCTTCCTGAAGGACTGGACTACCTCCGCACCTGGGAAGATTGGGCAACTTGAACTTGCCACATCTATGGGCAAGGAGAGGCAGTAGCCACCTGCAGCTCCACACAGGCAATGCTGGACCGGACATCTGGAGCAGCAGCACCGGAGGCACCATCCCTAGATTCCCTAGATTCCCTCCCTGTTTAAAAGAAAACACCCCTAGAGAGCCACCCTCACCTGTGACTTCACCATTCATCTTCCCTTTGGATTTTCCATTGCCCCTCACTACGGCCCCTGCCCCCTTTCTCTGCCCATCAGCACACCTGGTTGCTCTAAAACCACTTAATCATCCACAGAATGGCTGGCAGCTGATCCTTCTTCCAACTGGTTGCCAGCTCCCGGCAGTCTGGGACACACCCACAGAGCCAAGGTGTCCTTCTGCCTCACCTCAGAGCCGCTTGTCATTCCCACACCCTCTTTCCAAGGACAAGCTGACAGCATTGCTCTTCTGTAGCACCCTGCAGGAACCAGGTGTTGTTAGGGCCAAGAACAATCCAATGCTAAGATGTCCTTGAATCTCTCTTTGCTGTCTAAGGGGCTTGGAATCTAGGGAGGAAGCTGTCAAATGAAGTGACCATGACAATGCAGTGCCCAACTCACAGTGCTGGAGGGGTGTGAAGCCCACCATGGGCCAGGAGAACAGGTATGACCGTTTGCAGGGGAAAATCAAGGAGGGTTTCTCAGGCAAGACACAGCAGACTGTGAGGGAAAGGGTCTCATAATACAACTGACAAAGTTTTTATTTAGTGTTTCTTTTTTTCAAATGCAACTTAAAAAAAAAAAAAAAAAAAAAAAAGACATTTCCCAAACCTGCTGCCAGAAATGAATCCACATTGAGTTGGTAAAGCCAGACAGGTATCTGATAAGCAGATCAGCTGATCTTTATAATCGAATATGCTCATCAACAATGCTAATGCTCGCCTAATTATTTAACCCTAATAGAATCACAGTCAAATCTAACTTAGGATTATATGAAAACCATGCTGCAGAAGTTACGGGCCTTCACAGATTCCCAAACTCTTCTTTTGAAAAGTTGTGGGTTTTTAACTATAGCCAGCAATTTCTTCGCACACTACTTCTTTTGTGAGTTTTATTAGCATTCTCATAAAGAGCTAGAAAATGGCACAGATTGTTACAAGGTTTTCTTCGTGATTTCGTTTTCACTTCGATATGGGGTCTAACTCTCAATCCTGTCTCTGAAAGAGATAATACCTTTGAATAATGGGCCACAGGACTCTTCTAACTAAATCACTCATGAAAGAGGTTGTATAGATAATACTGATGGAAAAGATCAAATTCAACACGCCTGGTGGATATAAAAAGCTATTGAAGTAGACTATCTGTTTGCTTCCTGCTCACATACAAAAGAACATTTCATCTCCTATTTGGTTAGCAAAACCAGACACTCTCTCTTGTTATCAGCTACAAACATTCTCTTGAGGTTTCTTTCTCGCCCCTATTCAGGAGCACACTGTTGGTACAGCCAACAGCTTTAATATCGTAGACCAAGTAGAAGTGGCGGAGCATCAGTGTCAGAGACAGAAGGGAGCCCAGGCCTGACTTCCTACAACACCCCGACCGTGAAGCAGCTCAGCTTGCAGTAGCTGAGGCTTAGTCAGGAATTTCATCCCCACATGAGTTTAATAGCTGGATACCAAAGCAAAAATATACAGTGTAGCTGCACAGTGCATAGCCCAAATACGTAAGGTAGACTAAGAAGAACCAAATGATCATATTAAGTCCTTCTTGTGTTATTGAAAACCCCTCACGTTACATATCCTCTGGACAGTTCGAACTCCTTGTTCTAAGAAGCACACCTTCTCAAATCTGCTGAGCTCACCAGGCAGGCACATTTATAGTTTTATTGATCAGAAGTTGGTCAGCCCACTGGCACAGAAGTCTTGCTTACATTATCCTTCCACTTTGGCTAAACATGTTCCTATTTCAAAGAACTTAAACACCTGGCATGGGTCTTAGAAAGCTATTCAAGAGCTGAGTGCAGTGGCACACACCTGAAATCCCAGAAACTTGGGAACTCTGAGACAGGAGGATCCAAGTTTGAGGCTAGCCTTAGCAACTTAGTGAGACCCTGTCTCAAAAAATAGAAAAATAAATAAATAAAAAAGGTTTGGGGACATAGCTCAGTGATAAAGCGTCTCTAGGTTAGATCCCCAGTTCCAAGAAGAAAAAAGAAAAAGAGATTCATTTAGTGAGCTAGTTCCCAGATTTCCTTTAGAATCTTATTTTTGTCTGAGATGCGGTTTTGCTATGTTGCCCAACATATGATCTTGAACTTGCTAGGCTCAAGTGGTCCTTCCACTCAGCCTCCTAGGTAAGTAGGACTAGAGGCATATACTGTAAGCATGCCCTACAGCTTGCTCAATGCTCTGATATCATCACATGATAATGTACTGGACACTCAGAAACATCTCCTGTCTTGGTATATTCTTTCCAGGCTTCTTGTTCATGTCCCATTGGTCACTGCTCACACAGAAAGTTCTAGAAACTCCTTCCAGTTTCCCTTTGAAGGTTCCAGCTTGTCAGCCTCTCTACAGGTGAGATCCTCAGGACTGAACATGCTTCACATTATTTCCCTTCTCCTAAAGGTAGTTTTTTTCTTCCAGGCAGAGAGAAAAGAATGCGGGAAGACCCAGAGGGAAGCAAGGAAGGAAAAGTAGTTCAGATGGAAACAGCAGTGAGGGGGCTGGGAGCACAGGGGAAGCCTGCTCTGAGACATGGGGCCAGTGCCACAGAGTCCAGGAGCAGCACCCACATCTGCTGCTGCTGCTGCTGCTGGTCAGGGGCCACGGGAATCCTCATGCCTCTGGGTCCTACTGCGGAAGCTTCTGTTTGTTTCTGACTACCATCTCCCTCGCTTACATTGCTGCTGCTATTTTTAAGATCTTTTGATTTATTCAGGATTTTGGCTGTTTTCTGAGGGTGTATGCCCCAGCTCTGGACTCCTGGTTTGCCCTGCTCCTCCTCCTCCCTGATGGGACTACTGTACTTCTGTCACTGTGACCTGAGATCAAAGGAGCTACTACTTACAGCATCTTCATACTTGGGGCTCTGACTGGAACTTCCTCCTGGTTAAGACTCTGAGGCCTTTTCACCAGAAAGGTTGGGCATTTATTTCTGTAAACAGTGCTTGATGGTCATTGAACATCCTTATACTCACTGACTCATTCCTGTTTTATTTTATCCATCTTTCCAACCCATTGAAATCGTTTTGTTTCTGATTCTACTATTCAGCCGATTTTCAGTACCTCTTGCAGCTAATATTCCGTAAAGTTGATAATGTGCCTTCTGAATCATCATCGAAATCATTGACTTCCATGCCTTAGGCATGTAGTAAACTTTGCAGTGTTCTTTTTCCTATTAAAAACAAAGAACAGAAAACATTGACTAAGGACAGTGCTGAATGAATGAATGAATGAATGAAAATAGAGATCTGTGGGGGTTCAGTAAACCAGGGGAGAATTCAAATTATTTCTTTGTGTATTATATCTAAATGTATGTTCACCAAAGGAGGATGAATGTGAACTCATTATCATTTGCCAGTCATTGTGTAGGAATAATTGGTCGTGGCCAGAGGAAACTACAGAAGAATGTTTTCTCCAAGTTATTCTATGAAAGAAAAAAAAAAAAAGACAACTCAAAACTGAGATAATTAAAGAAGCATGGAGCAAGAGAAAAGGCAAAACAGATAAGCAAATAATATGTAAAAGAAAAACAACTAAAGAGATCTGCATAGTGGTTGTTTAATCATTATAATTAACCATCTTGTCTAAGGTCCATTTTATTTCATCATTCGACAGCCAGCTATCAACTTTTTTTGTATTTTGTTACTCTTTTATTTTAAAACATTTTAGAAAGACGAAAAGACAGGGAGGATGAGTCAAAATTTCTGTGATTGGTTTGGTGTTTGTCACAGTGGCTTTTTTTCAGGTAGAATGTTTATATTTTTCCTTGTTTGTATAGAGCCTTCATAACTATTATATCTAATAGCTGCAAAATTTATCCTACTGCTACATATCTCAGTTTCTGTATTATAAATAACCCCAAAATAAATTTAATTTGACATTGGAATGTTTGTTAATCAGGCCAGGGCACACACACACACCCACACGCACACTCATCCATATTCCTGATTCCTCTGTAACTTGAGCCCTTCCACCAGCTCCATCTAATAGGGAACTGGCTGAGCAGTCAGAAGGAAATGGTTCATGTCATGGTGCATGATCCAGGAAATGTAGTCTTTCATTCAGTAAATATTTTTTGAGCACATGCCCCATACACAATACTGTGCTAGTCTGATTGAAATAGTAACATGGAAGATCTAATCATTGCCCTAGAAGACCTTACAATAAATTTGAGACGGCCAGGCTTACATGAAGCATTAGGAAACAATTCTAAGGCAATTAAAAGTAAGATACAGTTATAAATGCTAAAAGGGCTTATTCATTACTAAATTGGGAAATGGTTTTGAAGGGTAGTAACAGATTTATATCAGCAGAGAGGAGAAGGCATTCTGGAAAAGAGGAAAAGGGAATAAAACCAGCGACTAAGAGAGGGAGAGTGTGTGGGGAGATAGCAGCTGAAGATGGAAGGTGCCAGAGAACAGAGGGTGAGGAATCAGTGGATAAGGGCCAGGGCCTTTTCCCCTGGATTGCTTGGTAGATACATTTAAATCTGTTTCATCCTCCCAATACTTCAAGGGACGACTTTAGGATGGGTACATTGGAAAATAGTGGATTCAAGGGGAGTAAGACCTAGGGGAAAGGAATAACCTATGGCAAAATAAATTTATGAAGAAAAATCATTGAGGTGACAGCCTAGGAGTGACACTGTGATGAACAGGGTGGGCTGCAGGGCAGCTTTGATCAGTGGTTCAGAGAAAGGGTGCAGAGAGCATGAACTCTGGGTGGAGAGAGGGCGTGGAGAGGGCCTGTGAGAACTCAAGAAGGCCTCTGAGGAAGCAGAGCATTGCCTGCCGGGAGGCTGGGGAGGGTGCTGGGCTGCAGAGGGGACCTCTTTTCAGCCACGTGGAGAGGAGGCAACTGAAGACAATCTATGTTCCTACTTAAGCGAAGTCTAAAGGGATACTATGGCTCAGGTCCAAACATAATAAACTAGAAATGTAATGGATGGCTGTAACTCTGGACAAAATCACACATATATGAGATGATAAATAGATAATATGATGATTGATGGAGATAGATGATAGAGATAAATAACAGATAATAGATGATATTGATAGATATTATGGAGATAGGCGGCTAGGTAAATTGAGGGATAGACAGACTGAGTTTTGTGTAATGACTGGGTTTTGACTAGGAAATTTATTAAAAGACTGAATTTAACCAGGCGCTGTGGAGCACACCTGTAATCCCAACAACTTGGGAGGCTGAGGCAGGAGGACGGTGAGTTTGAGGCCAACCTTGGCATCTTAGCAAGACTCCCAGCAGCTTAGTGAGACCCAGTCTCAAAGTAAAAAATAAAATGAACTGGGGATGTAGCTCAGTGGCAAAGTACCCCTGGGTTCAATACCCAGTGCTAAAAAAAAAAGGCCATGAATTTAATTTTACCTCTGAATAAGAAGGGCGATAGCAGAGTTCTCTTGCAGACTTCCTTCTTCAAAAGTTCCCCTAACTCCAGACACACCCTCGGGGCAGGTCTGCTGGCAACTTCAGTGGAAGACCAGCCCTTTCCTTCCTGCACCTCTTCCAGGCTCCTCCTAGATGCACACTTCGTGACTAGCAGCAACAGCAGCTGCAGAAGTCCCCAAGGAGCCTTTCTGGTACTACATTCTGCTGGAGCGCTGGACTGTCCCACCTGATGGTCAGCCAGACTGCAAGAACCTGGCCCTTGTGGCCCTCTCAACCATATTCAGATATGCCACAGACATATCTGACATTTGTAAGAAAGTTAGATCCCTCATCCCCTCAACCCCACCCTGGAGGAAAGACTTAAGAATAAGTGGCTGTAGATTTTTTTTTTTTCTGTTGAAGAAATAATAGTCCATAAAATCAAGTTTTACTAAACTAGAACATTGCTTCCAATTATTACCTGAAAATTACAACATCATAAGGTTGTTTACATTAACTTTTAGGCTATAAGTAAACTTTGTTTCTATCATTTCTATGATAAAGTAGTCTTCAGAACACCTAATTAAAAGATGGATATCTCTGTTTATGTATTTTTTAAAAAAATTTATTCTAACTGCTCTTTTTCCACATAAGAGAAAAAAAAGTTAATCTCAAAATAAGACCCAAATTTTGTTTTGAAACATAAGATGCAGTGTCTGAAACATCAAGTCAAATAGTGTAGTTTTCATGCTAGAATTTAAAACCTACCCAAATAGTAGCTTATTGTTTAAAGAATATTTCTGTGCTTCATATACCAGAGTAATTCAGATGATGAATTAAAATATCTGATATTTGCTTCAAAATTATCTGAGAGGAATAAGAATGAAACAAGATGGGCATGTATTGACAATGTTGAAGCCAGGTCATTGTGTTAGTTGGTTTTGTATTACTGCTGCAAAATATCTGAGAGAAATCAATTTAAAGGAGGAAAGGTTTTATTCAAGCTCATGGTTTCAGAGATTTCAGTCCATGATTTGGACCTGGGGGAGGCTATGCATCAAGACAGGGAGTGCACAGTGGAACAAATCCACTCACTTTATGGCAGCCAGGAAGCAAAGAGAGAGGAAGAGGAAGGGGACAGCATCCCAATATCCCCTTCAAAGGCATGCCCCCACTGACCTGCCTCCTCCAACTAAAGTTCCTTCTCCTACATTCTCCTCCTAAAGTTTCTACCACCTCCCAATAATTCATTAAGTTATGAATCCACAAATGGATTAATCCATTCCTAGAGTCATAGCCCTCATGATCCAATCACTGCCCAAAGGCCCCACCTCGGAACACTGAGGTATTGGACACCAATCCCTTCTGCCCTGCTGGCAAGCCAAAGCTTGCTTTTGCCTTTATTTATTTCATTTTCTGTACTTAAAATACGATCTCAGTTTTAAAATGATGGTAGATGAGGAAAAAGTGGGATCCTGTGATTTCAGTATCTAAGAACAGCAATTCTAGTTAACAACCACCAAAGATACAATTTCAGTTTAGCAAAGCCCCTGTAACTTTTTACTTATAAGTGAAGAAAGTGAAGCCCCCAAATATTAAGCGATGCATCCAATGAAGACCACATAGCTCCACTAGTGGCCCATCAGCCCTAGACACCAGCCTTTGCTGCTGTTACCATAGTGGCAGGTCTCACAGTGAAGAATCACCTAAAGCATGGTTTTATTTATTTATTTTTTTTTTGTCACCTTTGGTGTTTTTCATCATGAACAGTGTGAGATGATTTGAGGAGATTAGAAATTGGAAAGTTTCCAACAAGTCACTAAGAGAGTCTTTTGTCTCAGAAGACATGAAAGACCAGGACCATGAAGGAAATTTCCAGGCTATAGGTCTGATCCTCCAACACAAAGATTAAGACTCTGATATAAAGGAAAGAGATAAAGACTTCAGCCCCAGAAGGAAGATGTTAGGCAGGAAACTCACTCAGAAAGAGCCATTGGCAGGTGCTGCAGCCTGGAGTAGGGGATAAAGAGGAGGACTGTTATCAAGCTGGTCAGCCTCTGAGCTTCCTACCTCAACACATGGCTGCCTGGAGTCCTTAAGGAGAGCTGTAAGACTGAAGGAGCAGCTTCCTGTGGCATCTCCTGGAGGTACAACACTCAGGTAAGAGTGTAAGGCAGACCAAAATCCAGGTCTTCCACAGTGTCCAAAGGAGCCATCATTTGCTCATGCTGGAAACTTCCACCTGCTCTTGGGACACCCTGACAATTTTCATCTGCTTAACTCTTGCCCACAGTGTGAGTGCTACTCCAGCTGACATATGCCCTATGAGAACTTTCCTAAACCCTCTGGTCAACCAGACCCCCTCTCTTCACCATGTTGTGAATTTTTTTATTTTATACTTTCTTATTTAGACACTGTAGGGATTGCAAGGCATGCTTTTAGTCATTTAAATGCTTGTTTAAAAAGCACACATAATAATAAGTTAGGAATGCTTTTGGTTGCAAGTAACAGCACCGTTGACCAATAACAACTTAAGCAGTAAAGATAAAATTTAATGATCTCACATGTCAA
Organism: Sciurus vulgaris; assembly: GCF_902686455.1. Lineage (NCBI taxonomy): Eukaryota > Metazoa > Chordata > Mammalia > Rodentia > Sciuridae > Sciurus > Sciurus vulgaris. The sequence continues at coordinate 161,813,132 of NC_136464.1, read as the reverse complement.
AGAGTCTGCAGATGGCTGTTTCAAGAGGGATGTGACAATTTCACAATGTGATGATGTACCCAAGCAGGGCTTCTGTGTCTTTCTGCCCTACCATCACTGATGTTGCCTTATGATCAATGAGGTAAATTGCACAACTGCTTTCAAGGCAGGATGTGGGGCAAAGTGGTCTTCTCATTGAGTTCTACCTAGTTATTTGTAAGAAAATCTCTCCAAGGAGCAGCCCAGTAGAATCTTCTTTACATCTCACTGGCTGGGTCTCACATGTCAACCCTTAGACCAATCACTGGTAAAGGGGAATGACCCTAACATGACTGGCTTAGGCCAAGGAGGTTTATCCCTGCCTCCCAACACACAGAATTTCTTAGAACAAAGGCTTTTCTTTCCCCTCTCACCACAATGAACAAGATGGGGGACTGTTAACTATCAAGAGGGTTACAGATTATATTGTGTGTGAGTACAATCAGTCCCAGTGAACACATGGATAACCATTGATGAATGACGCCTAAGAGTCATGAAAGTCGGCCTTCCTAAAACATAGCAAACACCATTTCACCTCTCAGATTCTGTGTCCATATTCTATTCTACCTAAAATGGTAGGAAAAGCAGTGTCTTTAACTTGGAATAACAGAACTGATGACTTATTAGCTATGTCAGTAAATCAATTCATTTTCCTGGGTCCTAAGTTTCTCATTTGTGTACAATGAATGAGTTGGATTTGCAGCACCCCTGTTGATTCCCAAACCTCTTAAGTCCCCTATGACTTTCAAGGCCTCCTCCATCTATATTTAATCATATTTCCTGCCTACTTATTCCTATGAAAATTCTTTTTTTTTTTTTTTTGGGTGCTGGGGATCGAACCCAGGGCCTTGAGCTTGCAAGGCAAGCACTCTACCGACTGAGTTATCTCCCCAGCCCCCCTATCAAAATTCTTACTTCCTTTAAGCCTGTCCCTCATTGTCCCAGATCACGCCAAGCTCTTCATTCATTCAGTTGGACCATTAGGCATGCACTGAATGCCTGCCCAGGTCCAGGCACTGGGGGAGAGCCATTCTCTGGGAAATGAATGAGCAACAACCAAGAGTGACGTGGCCCTCTGGATGACAGGGAAGAAGCACTGTGTCATCCACTTTCATGAGAAAAAATAACGTAACTTCTTCCTTTTGAGTCACTATAGTTTTCACTCTTTGCTTGATGAGTAAGAAAGTCTTTCCTGACTTTCCCCAAATGTCATCTTCTAAAGTCTAACCCTCAGGACTTAGAATACAAGTGTATTTGGAGATGGGGGCTTTAAAGAAGTGATTAAGATAAAATGAGGTCATTAGAGTGGGCCCTAATCCAATCTGTCTGGACATTTGGATATCAATTGGGACAGAGAGAGGACATAGGAAGACACAGGGAAAAGGCAGAAAACTACAAGCCAAGGATAAAAAAAGGAAAGAGGTCAAACCTGCTAACGTCTTGATCTTGCATCTCCAACCTCCAGAAGTGTGAAAAATAAACGTCTGCTATTTAACCCACTCAGTCTTTGAGGTTTCACTGTGCAGCCCTAGCAAATTAATACTTTACTTAAGCCCAATTGCTTTCCTAATTCTTTTGTTTATTCTGGTGGTATTGGGGATTGAACCCTGGGGTGCTTGACCACTAGCTACATCACCCAGCCCGTTTTTATTTTTTATTTTGAGACAGGTCTCACTAAGTTGCTGAGGCTGGCCTCAAAATTTTGATCCTCCTGCTTCAGTCTCTGGATTAGCTAGGGTCACAGGTGTGTGACACAGCTCCAGGCTTGCTTTCCTAATTCTTAATTTTACACTTTTGTCTTCAAGTCAATAACTGAACTATTTAAATCTTAGTCTTCTAATATTTACACCTTTGTTAAAAGTTCACCAAGGATAGAGAACCTGTCTTAAACTTTTTTAGAACTTCTATTGTTGGTGTGATTTTGAAACCAAAAGTTAGCAAATCTTTAAGCAGGATTGCAAGGAATAAAAAGGCAGAGGAGACAAGGAATACAAATCCACAGATAGAGTCCAGAGTTTTAAAAATAAGAAAACTCTGAACTAAAGCAAGCAAATCATTTAGATTAAATTGAGAATTATTTACATGAAAAAATCTCAATGTTAAACTGAAGAGATATCTAAGTTAAAATAATAAATGGGATTTATATAAAAGAATATTCCCCCCTCCATAGTTTAAGAGAAAACTCATGAGACCCAGTTCTAAAATATGAACGAACAGCAAACAGGGGAGGATGAAATTGCACCTTAATGAAATACACTGCAAATATTAATGACCAAGGAACTTCTTGGGCAGAGAAGCACAGCAAAGCTAGGGTTCTAGTCCCACCTCAGCATCTCAAGTTCCAAGAATTCTCACTAATAACTCCACTAATTCTCACTGGAGAGCAGCGAGCTACATTTGTCCTCATCTTCTTTTCTAAAGAGACATAGCTATAAAAAAACAAATGAGCATATTATGGAAACTGTCCCAAACCTGAGAACATTCCCATGGGCACTGTAAATCCTGCTGTGAGCATTTTAACAAAATCTCGAGAGAAAAGGGTTCTATGTTCTAACCAATACTACTTAACACCACAGATAAACTCTCCAACTATACACTCTTCCTATTAAACACACATACGCAGAGAGAGAGAGAGAGAGAGAGAGAGAGAGAGAGAGAGAGAGAGAGCTAGAGAGAGAAAGAGTATTCAACTCACAAACCAAAACTTGGCGGAGAAAAAACTGGTTTTTAGATATAGTGGAAAAGAAGTAAATGTAAAAGGAAAAAAAAAGTTATGAACTGAAATATTCAAGAGGAAAATAAATGACATGATGACTATGTAAATATATTACCCAAAGAGAGAAGAAGGAGGAAAAGAGGAAGGGATAAAGAAAAAGCAGAAAGAGGGGGAGAGAAGGAGGAAGAGAGGTGACAGAAAAAAGAAAAGAAAGAGAAAAGGAAGGAAGGAGGGAAGGGAGGGAGGAAAGAAGCAAGAGAGAAATAAGCAGACAGAAAGACAAGCACAAGACTGGCAAAGAATAATTTAAAAGAAATTTAACTCAGAAGAAGAGAATTCTTTTCAGTCTCTTTACACTAGAGAATAATTTTTAAAATAAAACAAAACTATGACGTCAACAAAACTCAAGGATGATATGATTTGGTAAATGTGACAGAAAAAATGCTATGTCGTCACTAAATCTTATGTCCTTTTCTTTTTCCTGGGCACACAGGCATTTTACATTCCTTTGACTGCCTTAAAGTTAATAGAGTCAACTAAACAGTTCTGGCCCAAGTGTACATTCTAGCAATAAATGTAAGTGATATGTGAAAATTTCCGGTCAATTCGCCCAGTGCCAGGCCAGTGGGTATGAGACCTTTCTATAGACCTTTCTTCTGCCTCTGCAACTTAGAAGCCATAGGTTCCATGTGGTGAAAGAAAGTGCTCTGAAAGCTATCAGCCCACAGCTGATAGCCACTTTGCATGAGAAATAAACTTCCATGCAGGCAGCCACTGAAAAGTTGTGGTTACATTTGTTACTGTAGCATAAACCAGCCTATCCTGACTAAATAATGAAACAGCAAAATGAAATCAAAGAGTTTGCAGACATAAGGAAAGCAGCTGAATACCCAATTGCCATTATTACATAATAGCTACTGAGAATTGGTTTAATTTCTTCCTTAAATGTTTGGCAGCATTCACCAGCAAATCCATCTGTACCTGGTACTTTCTGTTTTGGAAGGTTATTAATTAATGATGCAATCTCTTTGATAGAAGTCTATTCAGCTTGTCTGCTTCTTCTTCTTCTTCTTCTTTTTTTTTTTTTTTTTAAATATTTTTTTGTTGTCAATGGACCTTTATTTTAGTTATTTGTATGTGGTGCTGAGAATTGAACCCAGTGCCTCACACATGCTAGGCAAGTGCTCCACTCCTGATCCATAACTCCAGCTCTTGTTTGCTTCTTACGTGACCTTATTTTATAACTTTATTTTATTTATTTATTTTTTATATAGTGCTGCGGATCAAACTCGGTGCCTCCACTCAGCTCCACTGCTGAGCTACACCACCAGCCCTCTTATGTAACTTTTGCGTCTTTCAAGAATTGGTTCATCTCATCATCTATGCTATGAATTTGTGGGCATAGAGTTGTTAATAATCTTTATTATACTTTAAGTATCTACAGGAAATAGTGATGTCTCCTCTTTCATTTCTGAAGTAGCAATTTGTGGCTCTTTTCTTCATAGCTAGATTGGCTAAAGGTTAATCAACTTTGTTTCAAATAACCAACTTTTGGTTTCATTTATTTTCTCTATTGATTTGCTGCTTTCAATTTCATTGATTTCTGCTTTCGTTTCTTTTCTTCTACTTACTTTGACTTTAGTTTGTTCTTTTTCTGGTTTACTAAGAAGCAGCTTAGATTGTTGATTTTAGATTTTTATTCTTTCCTAATATATATTTTCTAAACTATGTTTCCCTCAGACCACTGGTTTGCTGCCTTCTGCAAATCTGGTAAGTTGTGTTTTCATTTTCACTTAGTTCAAACATTAAATTTTTTTTTTTTTTTGAGATTTCTTCTTTGACACGTTATTTAACAGTGTGTTTATTTTGAATTTTTTTCTAGTTATCTTTCTGCTATATATTTCAAGTTTAATTCTATTGTGGTCTGACAGCAGACACTGTATAATTTCTATTTTTTAAAATTTATTAAGGTGTGTTTTTATGATCTAAAACATGATCTATCTTGGTGAATGTCCCGTATGCATTTGAGGAGAATGTGTGTTATTTTGTTTTGGATGTAGTCTATAGATGTCAGCTATGTCCAGTTGACTTATAGTACTGTTGAGTTTGAGTTTGACTATATCCTTAAAGATTTTTTGCCCATTGGATCTGTCCATTTTTGGATAGCCATTGTAATTTCCAGCTAATAGTGGATTTGTCTATTATTTTTCATAGTGCTATCAGTTTTTGCCTCATGTATTTTGATGCCTTCTTGTTAGATGCATACACATTAAGGGTGTTTTCTTGGAGAACTGGCCCTTTTATCATTCTGTATTGATGTTCTTTATGCCTGACAGTATCCCTTGCTTTAAAATTTACTCTGTCTGAATTAACATAATCACTCCTGCTTTCTTTTGATTACTGTTAGCATGGTATTTTTCTCTACCTGTTTACTTTTAATGATTGTCTTTATATTTAAAGTTGTTCTTTTGCTTTTTAACCCCCCTCTGACATTCTGTGTGCTTTGATTGGTGCATTGAGACCATTACTGTTCAAAGTGATTATTAATATAATTGGATTAATTTCTACCATAATTGTGACTGTTTTCTATTGGTTGCCTTTGTTCTTTTTTTTCTGTCTTTGTGTTCCTCTCCTTTCTGCCTACTGAGTTAGAGGGAACATTTTATGATTTCATTTTTGATTCTTCACATACTAACTATACTTCCTTTTTTTAAAACTTTTTTTGTGATTGACATAGAGTTTGCAATATATATTTATGACAAATTCAAACCCACTTGCTGTATCAGTTGGCAGGTATTATGTGTACCTTAAAATAATAAAATAATCCTAATTCCTCTCTCTTGTCTCTTATATCATTGCTGTCATTCATTTAAATTATATATATTAACATATAAAAACATACATATTATGATAAACATATAAGCATATTTGTGTTACCTGTAACCCCAGCTACTCAGGAGGTTAAAGTAGAAGAATCCCAGTTCTAAGGTCAGTCTAGGTAACATAATAAGATTCTGTCTTGAAATAAAATTAAGTTTTAAAAGGCTGGAATGTAGCTCAGTGGCAGAGTGCTTGTCCAGCATAGATAAATCCCTAGTAAAACACACACACACACACACACACACGCACGCACGCACGCACGCACGCACACACATAATCTTCTTCATTTTGGATCTGATGTATCCCCCAAAGCTTAAGGCCTGATCCTGAACCTATGGCACTATGGGGAGGTGGTGGAATCTTTAGGAGGTGAGACATAGAGGAAGGTAGTTAGGTTATTGGAGTGTGCCCTTAAAGGAGACTGTGGGACTCCAGTCCATCCTCTTCCTCTCTCTTTGCTTCCCAGCTGTCACTAGGTAAGCAGCTTCCTCTCTCATATGCTCCTACCATGATGTACTGTCTTACCACAGCCCCAAAAGCAATGGACCAATCAACCATGAACGGAAAGAACTGTGAGACAAAATAAACTTTCCATCATTGTAAGTTGTCTATTTCAGATACCTTGTGCCGGCCACAGAAAGCAGACTAATGAACTGATATTTCCATTGGTCCCACATTGCTGTTTTTGTAGTTCCACAGTCTGTGGATATTCTGTTCTTTTAAAATCTTTCTCAGCCTTTGTTTTCTTTTCGTTTCAGTTTGGGAGGTTTCTATCAATATATCCTCAAACTCAGAGATTCTTTCCTCAGCTCGGTCCATTCTACTAATGGACCCATCAAAGGCATTTTTCATTGGTTAGCATTTTTGACCTCTAGCACTGCTTTTGGGTTCTGGGGATTTCTTTCTTCTGTGTACATTGCTCATATGTTCCTGCATACTTCCTACTTCCTCCCTTTAGAGCCCTTAGCATGTTAGTCAGAGTTGTTTTTTGTAAGGGCAAAAGGACGGGATGCAGACCTGAATGGATTCAGAGAAGCCTCATTTATTCGCGGACTCCAGCACCGTTGGGGCTCATTTTGCAGATGCGAAAATGGCTGTCAGTTACAGAGGGGATTTTGGTTTTATAGGGTAGGACTAATTTGCCAGGAGGGGAGGTCAAGGTTTAGGGCCCAGCATTCAGTATCAGCCCCTCCCCCCAGGGCCCATTGTTATCAGGAAAAGGATCTGCTGGGAGGTTAATCCTTGGCTAGTTTCCCCTTCCTCCTCCTGAGCCACACCTCTCTCCATTTTTCTTCGGGGTCTATCTTGCAGGAATATTATTTTCCATAACCTTTCAGTTTTGAATTCCCTGTCTGATAACTCTAGCATCCCTGCCACGTCTGGTTCAGAAGCTTGCTCTGTCTCTTCACGCTTTGCTTTTTGCTGTTAGTCTGCCTTGTAGTTTTTCCTGGGTAACTGACGTGGTATCCTGAGTAAGACGAACTGTTGTGGACAGGCCTTTAGTAGTGTGAAAGTAAGGCTGCTTCTGTGGCTGTGTGATCAGGTCTCAAGCTTGGTGAGTCTGTGCCTCTGGCATGTGACCTTCCCAAGGACTTTCCAGCTTCTTTCCTCTCCAGTTCAGTGGAGCAGGATGGCTAGATCTGGCTGGAGTTGAGCACTTCCCTTCCCTTGGGCCACTTAGGCTGACAAAGCCCCAGCAGGTGAGGCTCCACTTCACTGGTTTCTCCTGGTGGCAGGCCTCTGCAGAAGAACGGAGCATTCCCGGAAGTAGTTCAGAACAGTCCTTCCCACTTCCCCTGCTGAAAAAGTACAAGGTGGGTGAGGTGTTTCTCTGATATTTACAGGAAGAGTCTGGTCAAGCTCTCGGAGGTGAAACTCACAAACGTACGAAGGCCACCTGTGACCTGTCCACCTGGAGTCTCAAACCCTCAGACTTGTCGCCTGAGCCTCGAGCCATTCATGGCTCATGTGGGGTTTTCCTGCTGCAGCCCTGGCTGCTACAGAGGTTCTCCCTCCAGCAGACTGAGATTCTTCACATTTAGCTGTCTGTCTGTCTGATTTGGGGGGGCAGTGATTTTCCCTGTGACTTCACTTCCCTTAAAGGTCTAAGAAGAATTGTTGAGTTTTTTTCTAGTTTTTTTAAGTTTTTTACTTGTTGGGAGGGAGTGGCAACTTCCAAGTTCTTTACATGTAAGAATGGGCCAGAGTAGCTAGATAGATATGGACAGAAAAAACATGTAAATGCCACTGAACATCCGATTGCTGACAAAAAGTTGTGATATTTGAAGTGGATGCATATGGAAAAGATTGTTATTAAAAATTAATGAGAAAATAATAGATGAAAATAGTAAGATATTCCAACTCAGAGATAATTGGTATTCTTTTTTTTAAATTTTAATTTATTTTATTGTAAACAAATGGGACACATGTTGTTTCTGATTGTACATGGAGTAACAGCATATCATTTGCGTAGTCATACATTTACATAGGGTAATGATGTTTGATTCATTCTGTTATTTTTTCCTTCCCCCCCACCCTTCCCACCCCTCTTTCCTCTCTATACAGTCCCTCCTTCCTCCATTCTTGCCCCCCTCCCACCCCCCATTATGTGTCATTGTCGGCTTATCAGTGAGATCGATAATTGGTATTCTTGAAGGAAAAAAATCTAAAAATAAAAGTCAATGTTTACTGAACATATATAAGAAAAAATTCTATAAAATAAGGAAAAAAAATGGACTTACAGATCAAAAGAACAAATAACATTCTGGGGAAATTTAATACCTCACAATACCAAGGAAGACATATTTTAAACTATTGACATTCAAGGAAGAAGAAAGAATTTATCAGATATTCAGGCACAAAAGCAAGAGAATAAAGATTTCTAACCACCACAGCATGTAGAGGCAGAGAAAATCAGAGTATAGCCTGCACAGTTCTCAGGGAAAGAAGGATGGCAGGCCAGGGCAAGATGCTATTAAAGCAGAAGGTAGAGACAGGCATTTCTCAATCATGAAAGAACTCAGAGGTCTTGATTTCCATTCTTCCTCTTGGAAAAGTTGCATTACTTGACAAATTCAGCCAATTAAAAAAATAATCGAATATAAGAACTGAGGGATGAGGAAACCTTGGCAAAATGGTGAAGGAGCGGGAGGAGTAAAAACATACCATTTCCTCTTCTTTTATGGCAAAGAAAGCATATTTTTGTTTTAAAGTCTATATTTTTGTTTAAAAATGATCACCAAGAATACCAAATGGTTCTTGTATCTTGATTTTCAAAAATCAAGAGGAATTAATCTCTTATTTTGCAGTCCAGATTCACTTTAGTTTCTTTATTCTTTGAATAAATTTGACTTGAATTAACAACATTCATAAATATTCTCTCATTTATCTTTCTAAAAATAGTTTTAGTAAATATCCATCTATCCAACCAAACTTCTATCTGTATGAATGTAGTGAAGATTTCTGGAAAAATGTTGACCTAGATATCAATAATTATTTCTTATTGGTGGGGTTTGGAGTAACTTTAAAAAGGAAACTTTCATTTTTTGCCCTGCTCTGTATGTAGTATCTTGACACAATGAACACAGTGATTTTTTTCTCAAAAAACATTGATCATACATATTGAAGTATTAAAATGATCCATGCATGCATAATTTTATCAAAATGTACTCTAAAAGTATAACTGAAAAGAACCCATAAAAATGCATCCTCTTCCCTATTTCTACTCTATCTTCTATCTTCCCAAGAAAACATGTATTTTGGGAAAAAAAAGGTACTAAAGTACTAATAGAAATTTGGATTATTGTTTCTTATTTTTACTTTTTTTGCTTTTTTTTTTTAACAATTCCAATAAAAATGCAAGCAGCCTAAAACTTTGACTTAAGAAAACTAGGAAACTTAATCTATTGATGAGACTAATTAATATCAAAAATTCCATTTCTTTTCTACTTCCCCAAAATACATATCTCATATAGTTTTCTAGATATTTATGTTTAATAAATATTGAAGAACAAGGTCATCTTTATTTCATAAAACTAATGTAGGGAAGAGGAGTAAAACTACCTATTTTATTGTATAAGATTACTATAACCTTGCTTCCAAAACCAAATAAAAAAGTGTAAAAATAAAGCTATAAACCAGTTTCACTTATGAACATTAGATGCAGAAGTATTAGTAAGTCAAAGAAAGAAAAATCACACATTTTGATGTTGTAATCACAGTGACTGATTCTATTGTCTTGAACACTTGTAAGGAACAGAAAAATATGTACCTGAGCATTGGGTATAATTTTGGTATCCATACTTTTTAAGAGATACAGAAAAACAGTGATAATTTAGAGATTATTCCACTGCACAGTGATTAAAAGAAAAGAAAAATATATATTCTGATTTAAAAAAAAAAAAAGAAGTTCCAGGTTATTGGCTCAGAAAGTCAAAATATAAGAAAACATACGATTTTGAAGAAAAGAAAGTATAGCCTTACATCACAAAAAATATGATTAAACTTTATATGTTGTCACCAGTAACATCCTTCATAAGTCCCTGCTATGGTCTGAATGTTTGTATTGCTTCAAAATTCATATGTTGAAATCTAATCCCCAATGTGCTGGTCTTAAGAGATAGAACTTTTGAAGACATAGTGAAGTACTATCTATGAGGAGTAGACCCTCACCAGATACTGAATCTATCAGTGTCTTGATCTTAGACTTCCTGGACTCTAGAACTACAACAAATAAATTTTTGTTGTTTATAAGCTACCCTGTCCAAGCTATTTTGTCATAGCAAGCCTAAATGGACTAAGTCTCCAAGAAAGGGATAGAAGCAGGGCTGGCTTGGGGAGCCACCATTCACTCACACAAAGCCCCAAGTTCAGAAGGACCGCATGCTTTATTTGTTGTCTTGAAATGCTTTTTTGAAAAGGAGCTACACATTTTCATTTTGCACTGGATTTGCAAATCGTAGTCAGGCCTGCATAGAAGGGTAAGCGAAATAATCAGCTAGCTCTGTTGGTCCTTGAAGATATACTAAGACAATGTGGATTCCTCAGGCTCAAAAGAAGATGGTATGGGCATATGACCAAATCCATGAGACTGTGAAGAGTGTGGTTGGTCTAAACACACATTTTCCCCCCCCAGTCATGTGTCCACTGTGACTCTTGAGGGTAGAAATTTTATGACCAAGATTAGTCTGGCAGGCTAGAGCCTGGAGGGCTATTTTTCTCTGAATATGTGCCATTGAGCAACTTAAACTGTTTCCACTCTCAATAGTTGAATCACAAATCAAGCTATAAAAACTCTAAAGCATTATCTTGAAGGGGAACGTAAGTTCTATAAATGGACTGCATCATGGGGACAAGAGGGTGCCAGGCATGCTTGATCCAATAACCTATGTTCTCATGACACAAGCCCTTCCCAGTCCAGTTCTCAATCATGAGAAATGAAACAGAGGGAGCCTAGTTCAATTCAGTTCATTCTATGGATAATTCTGTCATTCAGATAATAAATCAACACTCTGTAGTGATCTGAAAGGTCATAGTCATATTTTCAAAACTATTTTGTGTGGTACTAGGGATTGAACAGAGGGGCACTCTACCACTGAGCTACATCTCCAGTCACTTCCTCCACCCCCATCTTTAAAAATTTTATTTTGAGACAGCATCTCATCAAGTTGTTGAGGCTCTCTTTGAACTTGCGAGCTTCCTGCTTCAGCCTCTCAAGTTGCTGGGATTACAGGTGTGTATCACAGTGCCCAGCTTCAGAACTATCTTGATATCGAAAGATATTAGGATAACAGAGAACACTGTTATTCAGATACACTGGATGCCACACCAGGAACTCTAAAGACACAAATTAGAAGATGTGAACACTGATTCTGAGAGCGGGTAAGTGATTTGCACAAGATCACATACAAGGAAGTGGCAGAGCAAGAACTCAAGCCCAAGTATTTTGTCCTTGGCTACCCTACTACTGGGTCATAGGCTAGGAATGGTCCCATCTCCTGAAGTCAAGACCATAAAGGATCATTGACATGATTTCCCCAAACCGCCCCGTGGCCCCTGGCATTCATCAGACTCAGAGCTGGGAAGATATGGGGCAGACACAATATGGCATTTTTATCTTCATTTATTTCAGGCAGTAACATCTCAGAAGGAGGACACAGAAGTGTTCTGCAAACCAGAGATGCTATCAAGAGGTGGATGTGGCATTAAGTTAGGACAGAAAAATGACTTCCTGATGAGGCAAATTATTCATGCAACAAATATAGATGTCCCTATTGTGAGTCATTTGTCCTCCAAGATCTTTGAAAACCATGTAGGAGGTCTTTTCAGTTGAAGAGTTTAGATCAAAAGTTTATAAACTATGTTCCCATGAAACTCTGGTGCCCAGGAATTGGACCAAAGTTTTGAGCAGAAATTTGCAGAAAATACTAGCTTAATGGAACCTTTTTTCTCTATTTCAGAAAAAAATTATGTCAAATATTTCTCACAGCCTTGATACTTGCTTTCTACCTCCCTATCCAATAATTTAGTGTAACTGGCCATAAAATCTGGGAAGAAAATTGTGTTTACCTGCCCAGGGGCAGCATAACAGAGGTTCAAGTCATGATCTTTGGTGTCAGAATCCCTGGATCAACTCTGACTTGCTTAGATCTGAGTTGAGAGGTCATAGGCCAGAGGTCAATAATATGAGAAGTGTAAACTTCTGGACTTTCACCCAAAGCTCTGTACCCAATTTGTTTTCATGCTTACATAATCCTTTTCTTAAAAGGCGGCCTTTAAATTACATAGGTGGCTGGGCACAATGTACCCACCTGTAATCCCAGCAGCTCAGGAGGCTGAGGCAGGAGGATCGTGAGTTTGAAGCCAGCCTTAGCAAAAGTGAGGTGCTAAGCAACTCAGTGAGACCCTGTCTCTAAATAAAATACAAAATAGGGCTGGGGATGTGGCTCAGTAGTCTAGTGCCCCTGAGTTCAATTCCCTATACCCCCCAAAATATTGCATAAGTGTCTGGTTCCCCACAAAACCTGCATCTGCTTCCACTTGGTATAAATTACTTCACTCCTCAGTAAAATGAGCATACTCATAGTTGTGTTTGTCAGCTTTCGGTTTCTGCAACAAATTATTTGAGAAAATAAACTTACTAGAAGGAATATTTATTTTAGCTGGTGGTTTCAGAAGTTTTAGTCCATGATCTCTTGCCACCCAGTATATCATGACGGTGTGTGCAGGGTGCCTGGGAAGCAAAAAAGAGATAAGAAGGAACATGGTCCTAATATCCTTCTAAGGTTACCCCACCCCCCATGGCCTAACTTCCTCCCCTAGGCCCCACCTACTCTACCACCTCCTAATAGCACCACAGACTGGTGAACAAGCCTTTAGCATATGGGCCTTTGGGGGACATTTAGTATCCAAACTCTAACAATAGAATAATAGTATTACATCGTGAGGATTATATGGGATAATCTATGCAAAAGAAGTAGCATAAAATGTGATTCATAATAAATAACCAATGTAAGCTTATTTAAATGCTCATGATCACTGCCTTCATTACTGAATTTATTGTTTAAATTTTAGCAGGTTAAAGAACTCCATGATTGTAAGGTGCTCCATATCATCGTACATTTGAACAAATTCACACTATGTACAACACCAAGAATGAACCCTAATGTCAACTATTGGCTTTGGGTGATGACGATGTGTCACACAGCTTTAGTGATTGTGACAAATGCCCTACTCTGGCGCGGGGTATTGATGGAGAGGGATGGTGGCTGTGTGGGCTGTGTGGTTTTTGGGAAAGGGGACATGTGAAAACTCCCTGTATTTTCTTTTCTGTTTCAATGTGAACCTTAAACTGCTCTAAAAAAGTGAAGTTCTAATAAAACAAAAAACTTTAAACCTATTTTTTAAAAAATTCAAACTTGTTTCTTCGTTCACTATTTTAAGTATGTGGCAAATTTGACTCTTTACTCATTTCAGGATTCCCTGCAATCTATGGCCTAATTTTGTTCAGTATTTCTAGCTGACAAAGATGTGCAACTAGATGTTAGTATCATAAAATAAAAAGTTACAAAACACCATTATATGTAACTAAAAAAAAAAATTAGAGGACAAGTGAGAAGTCACACAAATGAAAAGTATGTGAGCAATCTGGTGACTTAAGGAGAAAATATCATAGAGTTTCACTCTGTTTTGAGTATATGAAGACAGTCAAGTAATCCTGATTCATGATCTTTTTCATACCAGTTTCACTGAATTCTATTATATTAGTGATAGTTATCTTCTCATTCATCTTGGGAATTTTCTTTTTTTCCCTTTCTTTTTAATTTACAAATAAAAATTGTATATGTTTATGGTGTGCAACATGATGTTTTGAAATATGTATACATTGTGTAATAGCTGGATTGGGCTAACGTATGTATTACCTAACTTTTCTTGCTTGCTTTTCTTTGTGGTGAGAGCACTTAAGATTTACTCTCTTAATACTTTTCAAGAACACAATACATTGCTATTAATTGTAGTCATCATGTTGTACAATAGGTTTCCTGAACTTATCCCTCCTGTCTAACGTCTTAGGAATTTTCTTTACTAAGCCTCCTTCATTTTATATAATCCTTTCCTATTTGCATCCATGAAGTTAGAATGATTTAAAAGCTTTTTAGTTCCTCAAACAGAGCAGGCCTCAGACTCTCCATGATGACTCTGAAGAGTTCTTAGATGCCAACTGGAGACCAAAAACCAAAACAAAACAAAAACAAGATGAGATAACACAAGGTAGCAGAGGAAATGGGTTGTCACAGGTAAGATCTTGTGGGATCCAGGGAAATCTGCACAATAACCTCTGATAGCTGGGCCTGGGAAACTTTAGCAACTAGGGCCAGGGTCTTCCCTCTCATTACCAGGAAGTAAGAATGTTTTATACTCTGCCTCTGACCTAACCAGTGGGGTAAATTGGTCAAGGGACATAAGAGCTCTGAGACTCAGTTTTCTCATTTGTAAAACAGGGATAAGAGCAGTATATCCGTCACAGGGTGGTAATGGAAAAGACAGGAGGATTCAAGATGGTGGATGAGAGGAAGCTGCCTTTCCAGTGACTCCATGGCTCCAGAGTCAAGCAGCAGGACTATTGCTTCTCAGTGAGGTGTGTGAAAGAGGGAATTCACTGAAATTCAATAGCAGGCAGTCAAGAGTATCTAAGAGATTCAAAATTTGGGGTGCATTGAACAAAGAAGAAAGGATGCTGGAGCCAAGCCAGTTACAGCAGCAGTGCTGGTTCACCACATAGGGGAGGGGTAACACAGAGAGAAACACAACAGACAAATATGGCATGGAAAGAGCTGTAGATCAGAAAACTGCTCTGACCTTGGCTGATCCAGAGGATGCACAGCAAACTGGTATTTGAAAAGTGCTCTGTGCTTCTCAACTAGCAAGCAAAGACTGAGACAGGAGACATGTTAAGGAGGCCACCCTGCAGTTTGCTGCTGGATCCTGGGAGAGCATAGCAAACATTGTCATACTGTCCCAGCAAGCACCTACCCTGTGCCCTAGGATGTACTTAGCAGACTGTGAGTGAAATGGCAAAGAGAAGATTGTACCGAGGGGTGTCAAGTCAGAAAAATGGAGAGTGCAACTTGCTTTCCCTTTAAGTCTGGGGGGCTCATGTGACCAGCTGAAGAGGATCAAGAATCTGAACAGATGGGCGTCAATGCACTCAGGGACTTAGCCTGGAAAGACTGGGTTCATGAGCAGGAGGGTGTGCAGAGGGTTGGCTTTCCTGCCCTGTGAGTAGAATTCTTGGGTGGCTCCTGAGATCCAGACTCCCAGCAAAGATCAGCATCTGCCTGGATCTAGGGGTTTGTTGATCTAATCTCTCCAGAGCAGATAACATCCAACAAAGTCCCTAAAGTTTGATTAGACCTAAACCCCAGCTACTGAAACTCCCCTCTTATAACTCTGTAGCAGCCCCACTCTGGGGAGTGCATAGATCTGGTCTATCCAAACAAAACTCCAGTTGACAGTACTTCCCATTCCATCTTACCTCATACTGGTAAGAAGGGAAGCTGGGAGCCTTTTCAACCAGCCTGTTTCAGGCCATTCCAGCTGGCAGCACAGTGAGCAACACAAAAGGAGGAAGGGGTTAATAACTCCCAGCTCTTGCTTTCTCAATGCCTAACCCAAAAAGAAATGGAAAGAAGGACAAAGGACACTTGGGCATAGGCAGTGACCACCCATCCTTGTCAACTATTTTATTATTGGAGACAATTCTTTAATTTTCATTAACAATGTTTTTTCCTTTTTCTTTTTTTAATGTTCTTGCTGTGTTGATTGGATACACACACATCTCCAAGACACATTCTAATTAAAATGTCTAACAAACAGAACAAGGATAGAATTTTAAAAACCTCAAGAGAAAATCATCAGGTCACATTTAGAGGTAAGCCAATCAGTTACTTCTGAATTTCTTAGCACAAATTCTAAAATCCAGAAGGGCTTGGAATGATGTGTTCCAAACCTTGAAAGAAAAAAAAAAATGTCAACAAAGGTTGCTGTATTGAGCAAAGATATCCTTCAGAATAAAAGAAATAAAAAACCCTTTCAAGATAAACAGAAACTAAAATAATTCACTAAACCAGCACTACAGAAAATAAAGAAAACTCCACACAGAAGAAATCAAAAACAAACTCCAGAGTTCACAATTGGAAAATCCCATTTGAAGAGTAGCTAAGTAAATGAGAAATAGAAACATTATAAATAAATAAAAGTGACTGGAATTAATAAACATCTCTCTATAATATCATTGAATATAAATGGCTTCAACTCTCCAATTAAAAAACAAAGGCTGAGAGAATGGATTCAAAAACAAGACCCAACTATGTGTTTGCAAGAGACTCACCTTATAAATAAAGATAGCCATAGACTGAAAGTGAAAGGATAGAAATTGATATATCATGCAAATGAAGCTTTAAAGCAAGGAGCAATAGCTACTCCCATAGTCGACAAAGCAAATATCAAGGCAAAATTAATCAGAAGAGACAAAGAAGGTCACTTCAACTGGTAAAGGGAACAATCCATCAAGAAAATATAGTGATAGTAAATATGCCCAAAACAATGGTGTGTCTAATAACATAAAACAGACACTACTCAAAGACCCCAGCGCAATAATACTGGGTGATTTTAACACCTCTCTCTCACCAAAAGATAGGTCAGCCATACATAAACTTAGTTAAGACTCTTTGGACCTGAAAAATATTATAAATCAAATGGAATTGACAGATAGCTATAGGATATTTCACCCAACAACAGCCGAATTACACTTTTTTCTCAGCACTTCATGGAACTTTCTCCAAAATAAGCCATATTTTAGGCCAAAAAGTAACTCATAGAAAATACAAAAAGTTGATGTAATTCTCTGCATCTTATCTGATCATAATGGATTAAAATTAGAAACCAGTACCAGAAAACCATACAGAAACTATATAAACAGATGGAGATTGAACAGTACACTTTAGAATGATGAAAAGATTCTAGAAGAAATTGGGGAGAAAGTTAAGTTCTTAGATTCAAATGAATATCGGTACAACACAGCATAAGCTCTGGGACAGTATGGGAGTAATTCTATAAGCAAAGTTTATAGTTACAAATGCTTAATAAGAAAATCAGAAAGATCCTAAATAAGCAACCTAATGATTCATCTCATGGCCCTTAAAAAGTCACACCAGTTCCAAAATAAATAGAAGGAAGGAAATAATTAAGATCAGAGCTGAAATCAATGAAATTGAGAGTAAAAAAGCAATACAAAGAATCAATGAAACTGAGTTGGTTCTTTGAAAAGATAAACAAGATTGATAAACACTTAGTCAAACTAACCAAAAGAAAAAGAGAAGACCCAAATTAAGAAATTAGAGATGAAAAAGAATAAATTACCATAGATATCACAGAATCCTAGAGAAGCACTAGAAACTATTTTGAAAACTAGTATTCCAATTATTTGGAAAACCTACAAGAAATGGATACATTTCCAGACACATAGGACTTGCCAAAATTGAATCAAAAGGACACAGAAAACCTAAACAGACCAATAACTAGCAATGAGATAGAAGTAGTAACATAAAGCTTTTCAACAAAGAAAAGTCCAGGACCAGATGGATTCTCAGATGAATTCTACCAGACCTTTAAAGAAGAACTAATACCAGTTCTCCTTAAATTATTCCATGAAATAGAAAGGAATGGAACACTTGCACATTCATTCTATGAAGCCAGTATCACACCAATACCAAAATCAGATAGAGAAACATCAAGGAAAGAAAACTAAGGATCAATATCACTAATGAACTTAGATGCAAAAATCCTTAATAAAATACTAGCAAATTGTATTCAGCAAAATATTAAGAAGATTGTATATCATGACCAAGTTGGTTTTATCCCAGGGATGCAAAGATGGCTTAACATGTACAAAATCAATAAGTCTAATTCATAACATAAATAGAATTAAGGACAATAATTACATTGTCATCTCAATAGATGCAGAGTCTCTGACAAAATGCAGCATTCATGGATAGAAGAAACCTAGCAACATCATAAAGTTTATGTATACAACAAACCCAAGACCAGCATCATAGTGAATGGGAAAAACAAACAAACAAAAAAACAAACTGAGAGCATTTCCTTTAAAATCTGCAACAAGACAAGGATGGACAAGGATGTTTACTCTCACCACTCTTGTTCTACATAGAACTAGAAATTCTTGCCAGAGCAATTAGGCAAGAGAAGGAAATAGAAAGGATAAAAATAGGAAAGGAAGAAGTCAAATGATCTCTGTTTGAAGATGACATCTTCTAAGTATATAACTCTATACTTAGAAGATCCAAAAAGCTTAACAAGAAGACTGCTACAGCTAATAAACAAATTCAGCAAAGTAGCAGGTTACAAAATGAATATAAAGCCAGGTATGGTGGTGCATGCCTGTAGTCTCACTGACTTGGGAGGCTGAGACAGGAGGATCACCAAAGCCAGCCTCAGCAACTTAGCAAGGCCCTAAGCTATTTAGCAAGACCCTATATTAAAATTAAAAAATTAAAATAAGCAGCTAGGGATGTGGCCCAGTGGTTCAGCCTACCTGAATTCAATCCCTGGTACAAACAATAACAACAAAAAGCAAAAACAAATAGTTAACATACAAGAATCAATAACTTTCTTATATACCAATATGTAATCTGCTGAGAAAGAAATCAGGAAAATAATTTCATTCACAATAGCCTAAAAACAAATAAACAACCCCCCCCAAAAAAAATCCTACAAATAAATCTAACCAGGGAGGTGAAAGATCTCTACACTGAAAATTATAGAATATTAAAGAAATAAATTGGAAACCCCAGAAGATGGAAAAACCTCCCATGATCATGGATAGGCAGAATTAATATTGTTAAAATGATCATAGTATCAAAATCAACATGCATATTCAATGCCCTCCCCATCAAAATATCATGACTTTTTTCACAGAACTAGAAAAAGCAGTATTAAAATTCAGAAAAATAAAAGACCCAGAAGAGCCAAAGCAATTCTAAGCCATAAAAGCAATGCTGGAGGTATCGCAACAGAGGCAAACCCACACAGACACGGTCATGTGTTCCTTTGCAAAGGCACCGAAAAGCATACACTGGAGTAAAGACAGCCTTTTCACCAAATGGTGCTTGGAAAACTGGTTATCCATATGTAGAAGACTGAGACTAGATCCTTGTCGTTCATCCTGAAAAAAGTCAACTCATAATGAATCAAAGACCTAGGAATTAGACAAGAAACTATGCAACTCCTAGAAGAAAATGTAGGGTTAACATTCCAACATATAGACACAGGCAGCAACTTCCTCAATAGGACTCCTAAAGCATAGGAAATTACACCAAGAATTAATAAATGGGATGGCATAAAAAACTTCTGCACAGCTAAGGAAATAATCAAGAATGTAGAAAGAATCTACAGAATGGGAGCAAATATTGGCTTGCTACTCTTCTAAAAGAGGATTAATAGAATATATAAAGAATTCAAAATCTTAATAGCAAAAAAAGAAAGAAAAAAGATATATAACACAATTAATAAAAGGGCAAATGAACTAAACAGACACTTCTCAAAAGAAGAAATGCAAGTGGCCAATAAAACGTGAAAGTATGTTCAACAGTCCTATACGAGGGAAATGCAAACCAAAACTATACTGAAATTCCATCATTCTGGTTATAATGGCAGCCATCAGGAAAACACATAATAATAAATGCTGGGGAGGATATGGAGAAAAAGGAATATCTTTACACTGTTGGTGGAATTATAAATTACTACAACACTGTGGAAATCAGAATAGAGGCTCCTCAAAAGACTGAATGGAACTACCGTATGACCCAGCTATATCACTCCTCAAATATTTATCCTAAAGAATTAAAGTCATCATATTGTAGTGATACACACATACCCAGATTTATAGCAGCTTAATTCATAATAGCCAGACGATGGAACCAGCCTAGGTGTCCATGAAAGGATGAATGAATAAAGAAAATGTGGTATAAATATACAATGAAGTTTTATTCAGCCATAAAATTTTAAAAATGAAATTATGTTACTTGCAGGAAAATGGATGGAACTTGAGAACATTATATTAAGAGAAACATACTCAGAAAATCAAAGGTTATCTGTTTTCTTTCATATGTGGAAGCTAGAGAGAAAAAAGGGGAAAAAAGGTGTGTGTCCGGGTTGGCCTGATGAAAATCAAAGGGATATCAGTAAAGGAAAGGGACCAGGGGAGGGAGGAGAGAAGGGAAAAGGGAAATACCAGAGAATGATATTGGTCAGATTATGATATGATATTGTGTGTATGTATGAATATGTAATAGTGAATCCCACCAATTATGTACAACTATAATGCATCACTAAAAATTTTGGGAACAAAAACCAACACAGATAAATAGGCCACAAGATAGGGGGAAAAAAAAGAAGAGAAGGTGGAGGAAGAAGGGGAGGAGGAGGAGAAGAAAAAGAAAAGGCAAGGAGGTAGTTAATGTGGCCACCAATCCAAGGTATTTATAATCATTAGGGTTTCCCTGTTAAAATGCCCCATTTATCAATTGCCTCAGACTGTAACTTCGCATGGTTTGAATTTTCAAGAGATTGAATTTTGTTGTCTCAGTCAAGCCTGTGGATGGGTTTGTCCTGGGTTTGGTGAGAGGGGTGTGTGTGTGAGTGTGCATGTGTCTATGCACACACACAGAGGAGTACACCAGCATTTCTGATATCTGAACATGAACTCTAACTGTCCAAGAGTCTAGTTTTAAAATGTGGCCAGGAGCAGGTGGTATAGCTCAGTGGTAGAGCACTTGCCTTACATGAGAGAGGCCCTAGGTCCCATCCCCAACACCAATAAATATAAGCAAAAAGTGGCCAAAAAGTAAAATCTTCTGGATGAATAAAGACAACTGTGTGCTCCTGTTGGGCCCTGAGCTGCCATTTCACCTTTTGGGGCCCTTGGGGGATTCAACAGATTAACATATCACTCTGGATTCATATGTGGGAACCCTAATTCCAATGTGATGGTGTTTGGAGGTGAGGCTTTAGCAGGTAATCAGGTGATGGGAGTAGAGCCCTCATCATCAACGGGATTCATGCTCTCCAAAGAAGAATCCAGAAGGCAAGCTCCTTCTCTGACATGTGAGAAAGTGACCATCTGCAAGACAGGAAAGGGCCCTCAGCAGACCCCCCACCAGACTGGCACCTTGACCTTAGACTTCCAGTTTCCATAACTGTGAGAAGTAAACGGTAGTTTTTTTTTGTTTTGTTTTTTTAGCTTCCCAGTCTATAGAGATTTGTCAAAGCAGCCCAGACTGAATGGAGGGTGAGAGGGAGGCCGGAAGCCAGAGAGAGAAGGGGTGGGGGTGGAGTTGGGAGGTGTTTTTATGTTTGCGATTTTTTTTTTGCAGTGTTGGGGATCAAACCCAGGGCCTTGCACATGACAGACAAGTGCTCTCTCACTGAGTTGCACTTGCAGCACAAGGCGTTTTTATCAAAAAAGTTCCAACTACATAGGTGAAGAACCAACCCTGAGTTAATACAGGGAGGGGGCTTGTGAGGATGGTGGGCACAGAGCAGAAAACCAGAGCCAAGAAAGGTTTGGGGTGCATTATAAAGGTGTCTTCAACTCAAATATATACCTAGAACCAAAAGCTGAACATGCTGAACCTTGACAACAGAGTTCCCGAATTGTATTTATTACCATATTTTATCTGGATGTTTACTTAATTAAATTATGTTTTAAGTAATAAGTTTAAGCTAACTTGTAGATCCTGAACTACTCAGGACAGGGAAGACTCACATTAGAATTAAAACAAAATATTGTCAGTCATTGCCAAGAGGAGGTTAACATATTACTCATTAATATTCAAGTTAAAGAATTTTAAAGAAGATGTAGTACACTGAAAGTCTCTATATTAAGATGCTCATCTTTTATATGCATAAATTATTAACTTGTAGTATGCTATACTCTTGGATTTACTGAGTTTTATGTGATAATACAGCCATTTAAAAATCTAAGGTGTACTTGGGGAGTTATCTCAATGGCAGAGCAAGTGCAAAAGGTCTGACATGCAAAAGGTCCTGGGTTTCTATTCCTGGCACAGTAAAACACACAAAATCAAGAGCAAACAAATGCAGCATACCAGTGATCATCTGCTAAAAATGTGGTGGCTTGCTTAAACTGTGAGCAGAAACAACTAAAGGAGGAAATAAATAAAACCAAACCTTCAAGACTGTTGCAAACATCACTGAGTATTTCAAATTTTGTTGTGACTCACATGTTGGTGTTTTTTAAGGTGTGTGAACTGAAGTTCTCCACAGAGGGTGAGTTGGTATTTGGAAGCTTCCAGGTTGTTTGAATTTCACTAACTGGAGCATCAAAACCTCATGGAGAGATGGAATAGACTGGTAAGCTAAGGTTGTATTGGATGGTCTTTGGTCCTTTGTGACAATCATTTTGCTAGCTTCTGTGTCTGAATTAGCGTTTTTGCAACAACTGGATTAAGGTATACTAAGCTTGATGGACCTCAGGCCTCTCCAAATCTTTGGGCTGGGAATGAATCCCTACCTGAATCCCGCAGGGGATTTTCTTTGGTTTGTTGAAAATACCTGAGTCTTATAGATCCCCTGCCTCTTTGTAGTCTGCCTATTTGATGATGCCACCGACTTTCTGTTGGGCCTATAAGACCTTGTGTAATCTACTTTGAAAAACAAAGCAAATCACGTCTTTCTGGGTAACTTGAGTTTGAGTTCCTGGGGCACAGTGTTCAGAAAAACACATTTTTAGGGCTGGGGATATAGCTCAGTTGGCAGAGTGCTTGCCTGGCAAACACAAGGTCCTGGGTTCGATCCCCAGCATCACAAAAAAAAAAAAAAAAAAAAAAAACCAACCACAATAACAACAAAAAACCACATTTTTGTATTTCCTCAAAGCAAAGCAAAGTTATTTTCCAACAATGGGTGCCATGATAATGATCCTCTGTTAAAAAAAAAAAACAAAAACGAGACCTGCCTCCTTTCAGATAGGTTTGAGCTTGTCACTGGGTCCTGGAAAATGGTCAGAGAAGACTCATAACAAACAGCGGTGAGTGAAGAAGGCAGTCCCAGGATGTGAGTGGAACTGAGACCAGGAGTGGACACTGCTGAGGATACGCATGCTGCAGGAGCAACCGCAGCTGATCGTGATCTTTAGTCCAAGTCCAGGAAATTCGTCAGCAATGGGAAAAGGAGCTTAAGATGAAGAGAAAGGATTCTGACAACACGGGTAGAAGAGCACAGTGTGAATCTGAGTTTCACAGAAGGTATTAGGCAAGAGGTGTCTGGCAGAGCTGGCAAACAGCCTCCAGCCTCAGGATCAGAATTCTAGAAAAAGGGACCTGGCAACAGACCTCGAAGGAGATGATTACTAGGCGGGAAGCCAGGGCCAGATGCACGGTCCAGGAATGCAGGGTTGGGGGGTCGGTGTGCGCAGTGGTTAGGGAGTGGGGCACCTCAGGTACCAAGGGAGAATCTGTTGTTAAGTCCTGGAATTGATTTATAGCATACAGACCTCTACTGATTGGAGACAATGAACAGCTTTACTGATAGCTTCTGCAGTGTAAGAAGAAAGATTCATCTACAGTCACCTGGACAGGGAAGCCAGCATTGGAGGACAAGCTGAAGCGCTGATGTTCTGCATTTGCAGGCTGCAGAGGAGCCCAGGATCCCCTAGACCAAGGTTATCAAAGAAGTCCTGCAACCCAGTGACCCCCTGACTTGTGGAGTTTAAATTCTGGCTAATCCTTTTGAAAGAAGACTGTGGGGAATGACCTGCTGGCGGCAATAAAGTGAGATGGAAGTGCCCATAGGGTGGGGAACAGATGGAGACTGGAATGAGGTCCTGCTGGATACAGACAGCTATTCTACCGAAGAGAACAAAGGATTCAAACCTTCCCTTGTTTCTCCACCCAGCTCTGAGCAGCTCTTTTCTGAAGTTTTCTGTTCTTTCTAGTTTGTAGAGTGTAGGGCATGTTCAGGAAGAAAAAAAAAAAAAAAAACAATTAAGGGCTGATGATGGGGAAAATTTAATCCTAAATATGCCCCCTACAATAATAGGTTTGGCAACTTGCCTTTGCCTGCTGCTGTCATTCTTTTGTGACAGCTGTTTGCAAAATTGTCCTGAGCAGTAGGACCCAAATATAACTGCTCTAGTAGAAAATCTCTTCTTCACTGGCCCCTTGAACACTCCCATGGAATGCCATTGCAAACTGCCACCACTGGCGTCTGACATCATTTAATTTGCTGCATGATGACTTTTGATCTCTGAAATCATTTCACCAGCGTCCCCACATGATTCCCATTTTCACCATCAGATATGTATTGGTCTATTTCTCTGTGCAGGAAATGTTTTTAAGTTTGCAGATACAAGGAGATCTTTAAAGGCTCACGTCTAGTTGGAACGTGCATATGAAAAGATAAATAATAGCTCTAACAGGTTCAAATCAGAAGTACATGGTAACAAAAAGTCATGGCAACAGGACTCTCAGGGATAGAAAGCAAATATTTTGCAAAAGCAAGAAGTCTTTGAAGAAGGTGAACTCACAGTATGAATTTTGCACACCTACTACCCTATGTTTCACTTCATCTTAGCTAGCCATAGGAATGAATACCAGCTTTCCTTATTAAGATGTGTTTATTGAACAATTAGGATGCACCTAATTTATACTGCTTAGGGATTACTCCACCTATTTCCCTCTACATCTATTCCTACAAACCACAAGCTATAATCTTTTTTTTCTAGGATTGTCAATAACATAAGAACAACATAGAATGAGCACGATCATTCATTCACTTACTCAAGAAGCATCGAACAGCTTTGGTTTTTACCTCTGGCTTGACTCAGCTTCTTGGGCAGAAGATATCGCAGGACAGCCCAGAGCACCTGGGAGCCAAGCAATTAGAGGATGATTTTCACATTACAAAGAGTCCCAGAGGGTTCCTTTTAGTGCTTCCCCAGAGGATTTAAATATTTAAGTACTGTTTTACAGACCATTAACTCTTGCAGCTGGGGAGGACAGAGGAGTATGGGGGTGGTCAGGGAAGAAAAGCAAAGATTTAAACCTGAAGTATTAGAAGCCTTTGCCAGCAACAGATCAGTAATGCCTATAACTTGCTGATATCCCTCTTAGATAGGATAGAAAGTCCTCTATGTGCTTTGTCAACCTTCTCTGTTTTGATCTTAATATCAATTAGACATGATGATAAACTCTAAAATCGAGGGTTGGGCTGGGGGTGTAGCTCAGTGGTAATATACTTGCTTAACATGTGTGAGACTTTGGGTTAGATCCCCAGCACTTCAAACAAAATTTGATGGGAAATAACATTTTTTAATAAACCAATTTCCATAAAATGAAGAACTTGTGTCAGAAGATTAATGAGGAGACTGCCTCTAGATAGCTTTCAAATGTCATTTCCATTTTCTTCAGAGATCTCTCTGGAGGAGGGCAGGGCAGAGGAGAGTGGGATGGAGGTGGTATTGCAGTTCCGAAACACATACTGTAATAGGAATGTGTGTGCATACATGTGGTGCATATAAAACCCCATAGGTACACATACAACTTCTCTGTGTATGTCCAACTATGAGCTGTTAGTATCCAGCCTACAAATGTGGACAACAGGAGATGATGAGAAGGGCTAGCTGGGACAGGAAAGAATGTCTATGCATTTAGTGCTCATTTATAACTATAAAGTACCTACTATGTGCCAGGCCCATGTAAGAGAAATGCAAAGATAAGGAAGATCCCTCCCTCTTTACACGATTTCACAATTAAGTGCTATTCCAAGAGACCAGAAGTACTATAATTCAAGGCGGAGTGAGATGAATATCAAAATAGGAGTTTCAAGTGGAATAAAGAAAATTTTCCTTCTTTTTGGTGCTGGACATGAACCCAGGGTCTGGCCCACGCTTAAGCCAGTACACTTTCAGCCCCTGGAAGAGGAGAATGCTAACTAGTAGTTTTGTGAGAAGAATTGTTCAGATGTTTGGCGACCATCTAGACAGCTCACTCCACTGCCCATACTTGGGCTGCTTGGAGCAGACAGCGGGTACCTGGAGAGATGGGGTCTCCTAGCGGCTGGGACCCCCTCTGCCAAACTCTTTTCCAACCAGACCTGGCCGCTCCGGGCAGGGAGGCTTGGCACGGCCAGTCCTGATAGCCCCAGTGGGAGGGTCACGGCTGAGACACTGGCCCCATCTCATTGTTTCAGGCCAGGCTTCCTCTTTTGGCAGGGGCAGAGCGGCGAGCTGAGCGGGAAGGGGACGGGACGCGGCAGGAGCCTTCGGGATGTCTATTGCTGCCGCTCCTTCCCCTCTCCGGGAGCTTGGGTTTCCCGGGGTGTGTGCGGATTCTCAATAAAAAGGGAAAAGCACGATCCAAGTTAATTTTCCAGCGCCGAGAGGAAATGCTGTTTCCCTGCATCGTACAAAAACTGGGTGCCAACAAGACTGACACAGGAGCCCATTGTCCCGCTAACAATGTGGTGATGGGGAAGGACGCCTGAGAAAACAGACCTGGGGCCGCTGTGAGCGTTTGATCCTTCCCCATAGGGGCGTGCGTGTGTGTGTCTTTGCAAGTGTGGTGTGTAAGTAGTGTGTGGGTGTGTAGGTGTCGATGTGTGTGTAGGGGTAGTCAGGCTGGTGAGGGGAGGACTCTGCCCCTTTCGCCTTGCCTGTGCTCCCTGGCGGGCTCCCAAAGGTAGGAAGAGAGCTAGCCGTCTAACAAACCTTCAAGAAAAACAAGGAGCAGGAAAGGAGAGAGCAGAAAAAAGAATAGAAAAGGAAAGAAAAAAAAAAAAAAAAAAGGGGGGGGGGAAAGAAAAGAGAAAAGAAAACTGCCCTAAAGTCACCCCGGGGGCTTGTTTTCAGCCAGGGTCCCAAGCAGAGTGGAAAGTTCGGGTGCCTGTGTCCGCGCCGCGCCCGCCCGCGCGCGGGGGTGAGCCGGCGAGCAGAGCCGGGGCTGTGGATGCTCAGCCCCGCGGCGTCGGGGTGTCAGCAGCTTCTCACCCAGGATCGAACCCCCACCCTGCTCCCCAGCCCCCCTGACCCGCGGGCGACGCAGGACAGCAAACGTCCCGTGCGCTGCGGGGAATCAGACGGCACCGGCTGGGGGCGCTGCGCCCCACACTGGGGCGCCCGTCCGAGGTGGCTCTGAGGGGCGGGCGGGGGTGAGGGAGCGGCGCGCGTTGTGGGGTTCATCCCACCTGGGTGCCCTGGGGTCAGGGCCTCGGCCTGAGGACACGGCGCCGCGCTCCAGAGGCCGCGGGTTCACCCCAGCACCGGTGTCACCTCCCCGCCCTCCACGCGCTCACGTAGTCCCGGGGTTCGGGACGTGAAGTGCCGGCGAGGAGGCTGCTCCGGCCAGGGCATGGGCTGGGCGATAAACAATCGCACAGGATACACAACACCCTGGACTGTCACAAGTCCCTCGCAGGAAAAGATAAATAACATCTGAGGAGCCGCGGCACAGCTTCCCCGGCTGAACAAAAACTCTGGGAGAAGTAAGTAAACAACGGAGCCAAAAGAGTTCACGCACGCAGCCTTGGCCGGCGGAGATTCAGAGGCTGTCTGCTTCCCCTCTGCTCTCACTGGTGGGGGTTTCTTCCAGTGGAAATGAGTGACACACACACACACACACACACACACACACACACACACACACACACACACACACAGACCCCCCACACCCGGTTCTCACTGTCCTTTAAAGCGATTCAAAACCGTCAAGCTCCCAGTAAAAAAATTGTTTCCTGGGCTCTGCAGGAGTAGGCGTTGAAATGAAGGGATTTTCTGGAAGAGAAGGCTGAGAAAGAATTTCCCCCAGAATAAAACTTTTTCTCCCCAAAGGTTTACTCTCTGGGTTTGCAGCTGCCAGAGACTAACATCACCCTTTTATCTGTGGCCCCATCCTGATGTCTCAATGTATGGAGAGCTATCCATTTAAACAGAAAGGAGGACCCCCAAATCCAAACCAGAGAGCTACAGATGCTCCATGGGTACAATAAGATGTCCGTGGAAAGACACATTCTTAAAAGGTTTAACTGGTGACATTGACTTTCTCCCCACCTAAAGTTTGAGAACCCCAAGCAGCCCTTTGCCTTCTGTCTTCTGTGTGCATTTGTGTGTGTGTGTGTGTGTGTGTGTGTGTGTGTGTGTGTGTGTGTGTGTGAATGAACCCAGGTGTTTGGGAATGCTAGGGCAAGTACTTCACCACTGAGCTACATCCCCAGCCCTCTTTGTTGTAGTTGGAGACAAGGTGGCTGACCTGGGATTGTGATCCTGCTGCCTCATCCTCTGCCATGCCTGGCCAGCTTTTGCCTTCTGTGAGCCAGCCTGGCCCTGGGCCCTGTGAGTCCCTGCTGCAGCACTTTCTGGGCCTCTCTTCTGTGAAGATGCAGCTAGCTCTTGCATACTGTTCGTGTCTTTTCAGTGATCTTTACCTCCATGGCAAATGAGTTTATGTAATTTCTTTTAATCAGGGGAGGGGGCTAAAGATAGAGGGGAGGGAGGATGTGGGTGAGAGTGTGGCATGGCCAGTTACTAAGGACAATACATGTCAACCTGATGTCCTTTACTCTTTTGGACCACTCTGACCCCAAGCTCAGCAGTGACCTATAACATATCGTATCTAGATCATGGCATATTCTTCAGGCTTTCTTATGCTAACCATGTGGGCAAAATGGAAACATCCTGGGTTGGATGTGGGCACATGTAGGTAGATTAGTGAACGGTTGGAGGACAGGACCCATGGTGTTCTGAAGGCCACACTGATGCAATCCTATGGGAAGCTGCCATGTGTGGTGAACTACCGGGTCATCTACTTTGGACTATGTTCTGCTAGGGAAGAGGTCCATGTGGTTCATTTTGTATTCCCAGAGCCTGGCTGACTGCATGGAACATAGTAGGTGCTCAATGAATACTGTAGAACAAAAATAGTATGGACTTGTTGATCAAATTTGGAGCTGTCAAGAAGTTAAGATAGTATACATAATTGATTATAAAATTAGGGTCACCCATAGACCTAGCACATTGGAGCATTGGATCTCTATATTCTATAAGGAGGACACTTACGGCCCTTCTCTTCTATCTCTCAAGTTTTGATTCTGCAAATACAGACAGCAAAAGCTACAACTAAGTAGCCAGCTCCACACAATGGAGTTCACAGCAAGTTTAACATGAGGCACTAGAGTCATCTGTCAAAAAGTGAATGTGGCCTAATCCTGCATTAAAAGTAGAGGCTGTGACTTAGCATCTATCTTGTGTTTGGTAGACCTAGCGAGTTCTGGGATCAGTACTGAGCTCCCCATTTTGAGGAGTGATTAAGATAGAGTCAAATCCACTGAAAGGAGAGAAACCAGATGGAGAAGGACCTCAATAGTCATGTTGTCTACGGGTGGTCAAAGAACTAGTGAGGCTGAGTCTGAAAAAGAGAAGATATTTTAGGAGACATGAGACCTGTTTTCAAATATTTGAAAAGATATCAGATACAAAGGGAGGTTGAAATTATATATGTTCCCATACCTCAGAGATCAGGGAACAAAAGCTTTAGAAAAACTGATTGGACTCAGATACATACCGGCACCACCACTACCAGACCTTGCAAATGGTCCAAGTGGTCCCCGAGATAGCAGGACCTGCCAAAGAAGCACCGAACGAGAGTGACAGTCCACAGTCACACAACTGTTGGTGATTGTATCTGTTGGTAACGAAGGTGGGGCTCAAGTATTCCCCTGGAGCCCCTGGGAGCAGGGTCCCATCCTTTCTACACCACAGCCTGTACTATCCTATGATCTGTCCACTTTTATTTTGCCAGGGCGTGACTCTGTCTTGCTGCAACTTCTTAATCCTAATGAGACTTAAGGTGCTTTCATATGGCTGTTTTATAAAGGAATATGTGCATTATGGAAAACAACTAAAATGCAAGTTTCTGGGCCCTAGCTTATAGATTGGGATGTTTCAAGGCATAATGACTTGAGCTGAGGATGTAACTCAGAGGTAGAGCACTTGCCTAGCATGGGAAATGTCCTGGGTTCCATCTCCAGCATTGCACCATAAAAAGATCCAACTGTTCATTACAGATAATGTAATGTTTATGGCTATGGCAGATAAAATAATTAAGATGCTGATATTTTCAAGAAGCTTTGACTGGCTGGTGAGAATACAAAACAACTGGAACTCATGTGTGCCTAGTAAGAATATAAAAGGGTACAACCATTTTAGAAAACAATTGGACAGTTTTTTAAAAAATAAATTTAAACATACACTCTTCTAATAACTCAGTTGTTTTACTTAGGTATATATCCAAGAGAAATGAGAGCATATGTCCACACAAAGACCCATATGCAAATGTTTTGTAGTAACATTATTCATAATGCCCCAACTGGAAATAATTCAAATTTTCATCCTCTAGTAAATGGATAAATTGTGGTACATCCACACAATGGAGTACTACTCAACAGTAAAAAGGAATGAATTATGGATACATGCACAGATATGGGTGAATCTCAAAAGCATTCTCTCTTAAGTGAAAAAAGTCTGTCACAAAAGCTACATCCTAGCTGGGCATGGTGGCACAGGCCTATAATCCCAGGACTCAGGAGGCTAAGGTTGGAGGATCGCAAGTTAGAGGCCAGCCTGGACAATTTACTAAGGCCTTGTCTCAAAATAAAAAATAAAAGGACTGGGGATGTAGCTCAGTGGTAGAGTGCCCCTGGTTTCAATCCCCAGTACTAGTAGGGGCAGGATGGGGGAGGGGAAGGTACAAACTGTATGATTTCATTTATGTGACATTTGGAAAAGGTAGAATCTAGAGGTACAAAAATCAGATTAGTGATTTCCAGCTGCTGGGGTGTGGGGAGGGATTGACTCTGAAGGGCCCCCAAGAACTATTGGGGTGGCAGTGAAAATACTCTGTAATCTTGTTTGTGGTAGTGTAACCTTATGATGTCTAACTCAGAAAAACTGTCCACCCAAAAGGGTAAATTTTACTCTATGTAAATTATATCTAAAAACACTGACTTCAGGAAAAGAGCTCTGTCCTCATGTTTAAGTTATCTTCTGGTCATTACATAAAGTTTGTATTGAGTGGATCTGTGTGGGAGTTCTGCTGTTTAGTGAAGTCAATTATGGAGAAGTGAAAATTGGGGGGAGGGGGGTCTTGCAGGTGCTCCCTCTCTGAGGAAACTAATCCTCCCCTTGACATGGTAGTTACACAACATTTAATTCTATTAATGCTGTTTGCTAAACAGAAAGGAGGGCCATTTTCACCCAGGGGGGGCTTTGGCAAGTCTAGAGACTGGGATAATGGTGTGGGGTGCTGCTAGTATGTAGTAGGCAGAGGCCAGGGATGCTGCTAACATCCTAGAGTGCATGGGACAATCTTCCTTCAATGAAGAATATCCAGCCTAAATTCAACTGAAAAATCCCGCCCTGAGGTGATTCTAAGCTTTTGATTCCCTCTGCAGATCCCCCTTACTGGAGGATGCACCAAACCCCAGTGATTTCTAACAGCTCACAGCTAAACCCTGTGCAGACAGGAGCCACCTCCATGTCTGCAAGGGTACCTGTCCCTTCATTCAACATCTACCAAGGCAAATCAGTGTCTGACTGATACAGGGGTCCCAAAGCCCAGATCCCTGGGTTCAAAGAGGAGCAACTCTGTGGTTCTATTCATGTTCCAGAGCATCTGTGGGATCAGGCTGAGCCTGGGCTTGAGCTGAAACCACAGGCATTGGACAATGCTTTTGCCCCTTCCTCCCTCACCCCAAAATTCATATGTAGAAACCCAAATCCCCAGTATGACGGTATGTGGAAGAGGCTTTTGGGAGGGTCATGAGATGGAACCCACATGGATGGGGTTTGATGCCCGTATGAGAGGCCAGAGAACTAGCTTGCTCTCTCCACCATATGAGGATAGAGAGAAGGAATCCTTCTGTAAGAGCGAAGTGTGTCCTGATCTTAGACTCCCACCCTCCGGAACTGTGAGAAACGTGTTGGTCACTTAAGCTGATCAGCCTGTGGTCATGTGTTATGGATGCCTGAACAGACTAAGACAGCACATCTTTTCTTAGCTGCCTGCCTTGTTCTTCCTTCTCTCATCTCCCAACAGATTCCTCCTGAGAGCACTCCCCACAAAACAACCTGGGCAAGAAATCCCCATCTCAGCTCTGCTCCTGGGACCTGTCCTTGCCATGTCTTTGGCCATGATTAACAATTGTCAATGGGCAGATAGTAAAACATGGGAAGGATCAGTCAAACACTACTCACTCCATGGCAGCGGAAAGGGGCTGGACTGACCCCCCAAGAGCATCTCTGCCAGTGGCCACTGGCACCCAGGGTGCTCAGACAAGCACTGACCAACCAAAAGCCAGTTCCAGGAATGGACTTTAACAGCACATTGGACCAGAGAAGCC
Organism: Sciurus vulgaris; assembly: GCF_902686455.1. NCBI lineage: Eukaryota > Metazoa > Chordata > Mammalia > Rodentia > Sciuridae > Sciurus > Sciurus vulgaris. The sequence goes on along the minus strand of NC_136464.1, from coordinate 161,780,530 downwards.
AGTGGGACAGTATAAATTGGTTACACTTCCAGTTTTAGTTAGTTAATGAAGATTATCCAGTGGAGACAACCTGCTTTGCCTCCCTTTCCTTGTTCATCACCCCCTGCCTCTTGTCTCCCAGACATCCATGACCACCACAGCAGTCTGGAGCTGAGCAGTTCTTAAAGACACCCCATCACCTACAAGGTGAAGGCCAACCATCCATTGCCATGATAGTGGTCTTCAGGATTGCCTACCTTTCCTGCATGCCTCTTACCGTTCTCTTCTTGTACTTTCAGCTCTTGAAGCATGGCCCTGAGGAACATGCTGGTCCCTCTGCCTTCCCGTAATCTTCCTCCACGGACACCTGGCAAGTCTCCTGCTCGACCCTGAAGGTCCTGAGAACTGAACTTGAAATCCTTTCTCGTGGTTCTAATTGCCATTCTCAGTTCATCTAAGATAAATTACACGCTACTGGGATTGTTTAGTTGCAGTGTCTTCCTTACCAATTTACAATTCTTGAGCTCAGGAAACAGTCCTCTTTCTATGTTATATCCCTAGTACCTAGTAGGAATTTGGTGGTGGGGTGGTAGATCAGTAATAGAGCACTATTGACCTAGCCTCAAGTGCAGGCTCCGGGGTTCAACCCGCAGACACAATTCAGAAAAGAAAGAAAGGAATGTAGGGAGGGAGGGAGGGATGAAGGACCGAAGTGAAGGAAGGAGGAAGGAAGGACAGAAAGAACGAAAGAAAGAAATAAGAAAGAAAAGAAGAAAGGAGAAAGAAAGAAAGAAAGAAAGAAAGAAATCTTGCAGTGCACTGGAATTTGCCTAATCCCTCTAACGCTTCAGAAAGTAGATTCTGGGATGGAACTGCTTACATTCCCAGCTCCGTCACTTGCTCTCCTGGGAACTTGGGCAAAGTTCTTGCTTCTCTTTGATTCTGTTTCATTATCTTTAAAACAAGAATAAGGATGTTCACTTCTTCTCGGGTTATGGTGAGCATCAATGTGCTTATCCAGGTAAGTGCGGTGTGCCTGGAATGCCTGGCACACAGTAAGTACTGGTACACGGTAATTGTCATGAATGTTGGCTGCATATTTTCATCCTGATGTTAATCCTTGCCCTCAAGGAATTGATGTATAAACATGAAGTCCACAGTCTTGCTTTACCAACCAGACAGTGAATTTAAGATACACATTTACCTACTTTAAAGAGAAGGACGTGCTGAGTGTTTACCTAATCTGCCCATCATTGCTCTACCAGAACTTCTGTCTGCAGGGCTATCTTGGGAAGGTGGTATTTGAGATAAGTCCTGAAAGATGAGATGAAATCAGAAGAAAATGAAAGGGAATGTGTTCCTGGATAGAGGGAGGAGCTTGTGCAAAGGCCCTGAGGCAAAAAAAAAAAAAAAAAAAAAAAAAAAAGCCTTCCCCTACTATCTCCATTAATCCCATGCACTCAACACAGAAGGGGGTCCCAGCGACCAAGGGGAGGCTATTGTACCTACCTGATGCTGGGAAGGGAGGATGGGATAGAGTTGGAGAGGAAGGTGAAAACCAGACCATGCAGAGCCTTGTAGGGAAAACATGTGGATCTTATCTAAGATGTAAAGGGAAGGTTTCAGGCAGTGTAATAAAAACGATCTGTTTTCTGTTTTAAAAAAGGATTGACTCTGGGGTCTTCAGTGTCAATAGGTAAAATTCAGTAGTTTCCAAGGAAAAATTATTAAAGGTTTCAAGGCTAAAAGGACTTTTCCGTGTATCTTTGGAATTGTTTAAAGTCATTTTAACTTCTAGGCATGTAAAGCATGGGTAGCTGATTTGTTTTAAAATGTGAATTTACTAAAGCCCATGGGTATATGAAGACTTTCTGAGGTTTTCATTTTCTTTTTTTATTCCATAGCAAAGGATTTAACATTACTTGAGGACTTTTTGTTTGATTAGATTATTTCAGGTAGACTTGTATTCAAGAATTTTCTTTGGAGTGTTCCTCTGCAGAAGACTTTGGTGATCATTTGCAAGGGTTCTCTTAAGCCTTGAGTTGTAGAATTCTGCTTGCATATGTTGCGGTTTCTAAAATGACAGCTACTATCCCAAAGCGGAAGCTAATGCAATGGAAATAATAGATAATAATAGATCATTTCTATCAAACAGGCAACATTTTTCTTTTGGACTTTCTCATTTGAAATCTTACATAAGCGTGTTCGTTTCTCTCTCTCTCTCTCTCTCTCTCTCTCTCTTTTGGGGGGAGGTACTGGGGATTGAACCCTGAGGTACTTTCTTAGCACGCAACCACACCCCTGGTCCTTTCTATCTTTTATTTTGAGACAGGGTCTCCCTAAGTTCCCTAAGTTGCTTAGGGACTCACTAATTTGCTGAGGCTGACTTTGAACTTGTGATCCTGCCCTCAGCCTCCAGAATCACTGGGATTACAGGTGTGTGCCACCACACCCAACTATTTCTATATAATTTTAAAAACTGTTTTACTTGTAGATTATTTTACAAATAGGAATTTTTCAACTTATGATAGCATCATGTCCAAATAAGCCCATCATAAGTTAAAAATATCAAAAGTAAAAATGCATCCAATCTACCTGAATTACTGAATATCCTAGCTTAGCAGAACCTGGCGTCAATGTGCTCAGAACCCTTTCATTAGCCAACGGTTAGGAAAACCCATCTACCACAAAGCCATTTTGTAATACAACATTGCATATTTCATGTAATTTATTGAATGCTGAAAGTGAAAAGATCATAAAATTGTAAGTCAGGGACCATCTACATTCATGCAATCGGCCATGTAATAGTGAAATACTTTTCTATTTATTCTTAAAGTTGTCCAGTGTCATCTTAATTTCCAGCATTTTCTTTTTCGAAAGTTTTACTCTGACTGATTGGAGGAGGACATACAGTGGAGACAGCAGTGAAACTGAGATCAGCAAGGAGGCCATTGTGAAAAGCCAGGTGGGTCATGTGTGTGGCCCTGGTGACTGTGAGTGGCTCTCTGGAGAAGGGAGGGGACTGAGATGCATGGCCTCCCTTGGAGGCAGAAATGCCAGGCCTCCATGATGCTTTGGATGTAGGGGCTGAGGAAGAAGGAATCATGGATGGTGTCCACATTTCCAGCTCATGTAAGCAACTTAATGGAGCCACAGGCTACGGAGACAGGGAAGCGGGGGAGAGGAATTCATTTGCCTGTTGGTGAAGGAATTGAGAATTTCATGGTGTGCTGGGAAATGCTTCCCAAGCCTCTGTTGGGAAAACCAAAACCTTTATTTGTAGTAGAATAAACACTGTCACCATGGCTAATTTCAAGTTACCAATGTCAAGCAGCTAGCAGAATTTCTGAACATGGAACACTTTGATTTCAGGAGCCAGTGCTGAGCAGCTCCGGCACACAGCTGCACAGGAGGGAGTCTTCTCGGAATGGCAGACTCTGAAACATATGCTAAGCTCTCGGAAATGGTCCTGAGCAAGAGGTGTCCTTTCAGGACAGCAAACGCATAGGGAGGGAAGTGGAGACAGGAGAGAACAAGGGCGGGCGTGGGAAGAGCAGGGCGCCCACTCCACTTCTGTTTTCTCAGGACAAAGGGAAAAGGCCGTCAACGGAACATGAGGACTGACGGTTGAACATGCTCTTGATGGAGCGGAGGGATTGCTGTGGCCCAGGTATTTGGACAGGAGCAGGAGAAGGGTAGGACGGTGCTGTGCGTGAGAGGGGCCCTGGGATTAGAGACTGGCGGGGGGGGCGGCGGAGAATGATGACAAGGCCAGGGTGTCGCTGCTGCGGGAGGCTCCAGGGCCTGCGTGGCCATCATGGCGGATGTGCCATCTCTTCATGCAGCCAAGCGGCTACAATGCTGGGTGGAAAGGAGGCCAGGCAGCCAGGAGCCTTCATGATGGTAGAAGACAAAATTACAACAAATTTAATTTTGCAGCTATTAGTTGGATTTTATTTGCAATTCTAGAATTGAGCAGTGGCCGATCCCCAAAGTGGTTGGTTGCAGGTTATATTTATAGCTAAAGAGGAAATGACCAAGGGAAAGTGGAAGTGAGGGACAAAGACAGCTGGATGGGCTCTAGCCAGGCATTCGCCTTATTTAAGCGAACGCACTCTGAACAGCTGGCTGCCTGTGATTGGCTGGAGCTTGGCTGCTGTGCTTGACTGAGACTCAGCTATTTGTCACAGAGGCAAATTCCTAAGTGAGACCTTCAGTTTGCTTAGGTTTCTGGTACTTTGCATCTTGTGAGGACCAAGGGAGGCTTCCTCTGGCCAAATTCAGTTTGATTTAACAAATACACAAGGTGTGGGGGAGCAGGGTTGGGATTCTGGACATCTGTGTATGACAGTCATGGGAGGAAGAGGAGGAGGAGGAGGCAGCCTGTGAGTGGGATGAATCGACATTTGATTTTGGTCCTGGGTTCCAAGGTGTGTGTGTGTGTGTGTGTGTGTGTCCAGCCCCTGGGGCTGCAATGGAACAGGAAGGAGGTAGAACTTCTGGAGTGGGCCACAGGGGTTAGCCATGGTGGAGAGGAGGTCCGGCTGGGTCCCTTTGGAAGTAGGGGGCACTATCCTGGGTGTCCAGACAGGCCCGGACTTCTGGCCATGATTGTAATAAGAATGGATTTGAGCCATGTAACCTTGCTTGGATATAACACATTCCACACTAGTGTGCCTCCAGCATTAACAAGATGTCAGGCTTGAGATCCTATGAGACATTACCTGATTTAACCTCTAGGCAGACTGGAATTCCATCAAGCATCATTTGGCATCTTCCCAATCACTGAACTCTTAACTTTCATAGGAGATCCCAAGTTTTGGTTCAGATTTCTGACATCAAATTTTAATTTCTTGACCAATGATATTCCTACCTTAGTTCTCTCGGAGATGTAATTTCACATTTCCTCAGTATTTTCTTCTCCTGTGTTCATTTCTCTCTCACATTTGTGATTCGTAAAACTGCTCCTCTTGTAGGATTCATTTCCCCTTACTTGTCAGGTTGTCAGCTCAAAACATACTACTTCCAGTTTCTTTTTGAGAAGCTCGGGATGAAACCTAGGGTGTCATGCATTCTAAGCAAGTGCTGTGCCACTGAGCTACATCCCCAGTCCCCCAGGGTGTTTCCTTTTAAAAATACAATTAAAAGGCATATTGAGCCTAGCGCAGTGGCCTGTAGTCCGAGGCTCAGGAGGCTGAGGCAGGAGGATCAGGAGTTCAAAGCCAGCCTCAGCAATGGCAAGGCACTAAGCTACTCAGTGAGACCTGGTCTCTAAATAAAATACAAAATAGGGCTGAGGATGCAACTCGGTGGTTGAGTGCCCCTGGGTTCAATCCCCCATACCAGACAAAAAAAAAAAAAAAAAAGCATATCAAGGGCTGGGGATATAGCTCAATTGGTAGAGTGCTTGCCCCACATGTACAAGACCTGGTTCATTCCCTAGCACCACTATATATATAAAATAAAAAAAATGAATAAAAGGCATAGCACTATCTGATCTTGATTCATGTAGGAGTAATAATAATATTAGTAGTAATAGCTTTATCAGTATTCCTCCTTCCTTCTATAAGCCCATTTATAAGTACCTAGGGAATACATTGACCACAAGTCTTTTTCTGTAGAACTTAGAGATTCTTAGTTGTCAACCAAACATGATAAAACCATCAATTCTTTGGAATTAATTTACTTGTTAGATAGCTGCCAACCTTCTGTTTCAGAGGAAAAACCACCACAATTCTCTTGAAGATACAGGTTTTCAGCTGCTCACTTTTATAACTTGGATTTTTTACTTTTAAAACCTCACTTCTGGCCGGATGCAGTGACCCAAGCCTGTAATTCCAGTCTGAGGTAGAAGGACTGTAAGTTTCAAGGGTAGCCTGCAGTTTATCAAGACACTGTCTCAAAATAAAAAATAAAAAGGACTGTGGATGTAGCTCAGTGAGAGAACAGCCCTGGGTTTGATATTCAATACCAAAAATAAAATAAAAATAAAATCCAGCTTCTGAGGAGGGTAAGAGAAAGTGTTATGGGATTAATGTGATCAAATTATGTTGTATGCATGTATGAATATGCTATAATGAAGTTTACTATCTGTATAATTAATATAAGCACCATTAATAATAATAAGAAAGATGCATCCTTTTTCTTAACAATTCTAAAATCACTCCTAAAAAAAAAAAAAAAAAAAAAAAAAAAAAACGGCTGTTGGAAACAAGAGAAATGTGGTCTTGGTTTCTGTTTTCCAGGGTGGTGACTTTCAGGGTAGTAATAGTAGAAATGAGCCACTCAAAAAGGGCACAGGAGCTACTGACCAGAAGCATGAGTCAGAGTCACAGCAGCATGAAGCAGACTAATGTGCTTGGTATTTCCCAAACGTGCAAGAGACTCTACTGTCACCAAAGTTAAATTGGTATGGGTAACATTAGCATGAACTTCCAGTTAATTCCCCTACACAACATGTGTTTAGGGAATATAAATGAAATCCACTGTGTGCTTTAATATAAACCACAAACACAAAAAAGAACATCAGGGCCCTCGACCATGCTGTAATAGGTGTCAACCAACTGGAACATGATAATAATTTTAAATAGCTTGTGTCTCTTAGCATGGTGACTGCCTAACCCCCACTCGCTGTATTCAGAAGCCTACATGACACTAGGAGGATAAGGTAACTTTGACTATTGGTAGACAAAGAGTCACTCATTTGGATACTGATTGGGATACAAAATTTAAGCTCCCCCTTCTCCACCATGGTGCAGGGGATTGAACCAGGGCCTCACACATGGCAGGCAAGAGCTCCACCACAGAGCTACAGTCCAGGCCTCTGAAGTCTGTTTTGATGATGCACTGATTCTACTCATGTCTTCTGAGTGCCTGGTGTATGCAAAGCACCATCAAAGTTTTGGGGGAGCATTGATCCAAGTAAATTAATGACCATAATACAAAGCACATGTGATAAGAGATAAAAAGGAATCCCCACATGCCCTGGGAGTTTAAAGAAAGGAGCATTGTTTCCTGCCAGGAAATGTGAGAAGGAATCTTAGAGGAAGTGGTATATCAAAGGAATAGTGAGTTTGAGACAGAAGGAAGAGATAATTGGAAGAACTGTCAAGGCAGGGAAATTGGTGAGAGCAAAGTGTTTTGCATGTTTGGGGGATATGTCTTAGTCTGTTTTGTGCTGCTATAACAGAATTCCACTGACTGGGTAATTTATAGGAAAAGAAATTGGTTTTTACAATTTTGGAGGCTGCTTAGTCTAATATCAAGCTGCCAGCCTCTGGTGAGGACCTCTGTGCCAGGGTGGAGGGCATTACATGGCAAGGGAGTATGCTAGGTTAGGCTTCTCCTCCTCTTATAAAGCCACCAAATCCATGGTGGGGGGGGGCACTCTCATGACCTCATGTAACCTTAAATAACTCCTAAAGGTCCATTCTCAAAATATCATCAATCTATGAATTTGGGGATTAAGTTTCTAACTTGTGAACTTTGGGGGGTGGGGTGGGTATATTCAAACCATTGCACCGATTATCCAGTTTTTTTACAGGGGTGGGGGACAGGGGATTGGGAATATAGGACACAAAAAGTTTAGAAAATTAGTTTATGTGCAGACTTCTGGGGGTACCAGGCAAAGAAATAGGGTCTCTAAGGCAAAGGGGAACCTCAGAGTTGAATTTCCCAGCACATGGAGGATGGTCTGGGGAAACAGGGAGACTGGTGCAGAGCTGCAGTTAAGAACACACATGAGTCCCATATTTAGGATCTTTCCACTGTTATTATTTCACTGTGATTATTACCTTTAATGCTCATCTTTCACACTGATTGATGAGATGTCTATGTCACGACAGTGCTATTCCAGGCCTTCCCTGGGGATGCACAATCGACAAGACAAAGTGTAGTGGAATGAACGTTCTCCCTGGATGAGTCAGACAATAAACAAGAGTAAGGTTTAATAAGTTCATTTAGGAAACAAAACAGAAAACACTTCCATTTCCAGGAAAGAGTAGGGTAGGTTATTTGAAATAGTCTACCTGCTGTAAACAGCTAAAAACCCTGGGTAAAATACTTCCATGAAAACAAAACCTTCTGGGGTCGGTGGGGCAGGTAGCTCAGTGATAGAGTGCTTGCCTAGCATCTGCAAGACCCTGGATTCATCCCCCTCTCCACAATACAAACAAAACAAAGCAAAATGGCTTCTGGAAAGCTCTAGGTGGAAATCTATGGGAAAGGGCAACCAGAGAGTTAGGTGAATCCTGAAGCTGATTTTACCTAGGGGATGAAACCAATCCAGGAGGAACTTGCATTTGGGATTTGAACCAAGCAACAGCTGACCCATTTGGGGAATGGGAGAAGGTGGCATTTGGCCTGGGTCTCAAGCATGGAGTGTGAGTTCACTAGGCCCCAAAGAAGAGAGAAGCCTTGCAGAGTGAGGGTCGAGGCAAGAGGAAGAGGGGAAGGGGAATCAAGGCCAAGGATGAGGTCTGGGGCTAAACTTCTCCTTTGTGCCTGCATGTTCTATGAGACAAGTACTGGAAGGCTTGAGTCGATGTTTCCACCCTGTGTACCTGCCAGAAGATGGGATCACCTTGAGTCTCCTACACCTGTTCTATGCAGGAGGCCCCGATGAGTCACAGGAAAAAATCAAAGTGAACACAGGTGACTGGTGGGACAAGGGTTAGTCCCACCACTCTTCCCAGGCCTTCCCTAGTCACTTCTCCTTTACAGCCTCTTGGGCACAATAAGTATCACAGCAGTGAAAACCCAAGAAGTCTCTCTTGCTATTGGTCCTACCTTCTGGGGGACTCCCCTTAACACCCAAACCCAGCTATTGCCCCTGCTCACGCTCAGTGCCATTCAAGATGTGGGAAAGCCTTGAACCGATGTAGGCTGATATGTGATCTTGAACTAGTAGTGATCTGGCAAGATCCCAGGAGGAAAAGACATTTGCATTCTAAGTTAAAACTAATTGTCCCCGTATTATTTGGTACTTCTCTATTCCTGGAACAGTAAGCATGCTTGAGGCAAGATGGGACTTGAGGGGATGTGAGCTTTACAACAAAGCAGTCTTGTTCCATTGACAAGAAAGGTGAAAGTCAAGACTTGACAAAGAGAGAGGCTAGTCAGCTAGCCAGTTCTAGAAATGGCACCGAAAACTCCAGAGAAATACCACAACCCACAAAATTAACTCTTTTCTTCTCTTAATACTCACGGTGAGCCTTGCAAAAGGTTAGTTGGTGTGCAATGATCTTTCACTAGAGACAAACTCTAAGTTTCCAGGAAAAATATCTGAGAATGTAAAGCTTTGAGAACTACACAGAATGAGTAAGGGAAGGGTGAGCTAAAGGCCACCCCCCCACCCCAAGAGTTTTTAGACAAGTCTCAAAAAGAAGTTTTCAAGTTAAAGGTGTTCAAAACATCTGTTTTTTATTTGAAATATAATTAGAAATGTGTCTTAGTATATAAGGAATTTTAAAAGCCAAGAGGAAGTACATTTCTGGGTGACCAAATGTTTTGGATGATGTCATAATCAAGGAATGAAGAGGGAATACCAAAGACTGTTTGGCAGTATTTTGAGAGATTTTTCCCTTGTGTTGTTTTATTGTTCCTATGAAAGTTATTACAAATGATATGAGAAAAGAATCAGATTTTATCCCACATAATGAGGAATAAAGTGGTTCCTAATTCCAGATCGTAGAAAACGGAAAGGTGGTTGATAAGATATGGTTTCAAAATGCTAATCAATTAGAAGACAAATGTTTTGCTGCTTTTTCTTTCCACTCTCTGCCCTTTCTCACTCCTGTTTGTTTTTCTTCTGTTTTTCCACTCTGGAAGTGATGAAGAAAGAGGGGTATGTATTTGATTAGAGAACTAAAAAAAAAAAAAAGACAAGAAAAGAAAAGAAAGCACATGGCTGCCATCTGGCTCCCTGCCTCGCTCACCCACCTGTCTCTCCTTGGCCAGATTTTGAAGTACTGATACCCAAATCTATGACATTAGCATCCCTGGAGCTTGGACCAAGGCATCCGTTCTTTAAGAACTCCGGAGATGATGCTGATGTGCAGCCAATGGTGAGAATCAGTGTCCCAAAGTGTCCAGCATCCTGACTGAGACCAGGAGCCTCCTGTTCCTGGGCTTTGTAACCACAGACCAGGAACATTCCAGAAACACTTGTGGAACCAGTATATATTTTGTTTGTCAAGACATGAAAAAAATTTCTCATTTAGTATCATGATCATTTTGTGAGATAAAGGACATTTTAACATCAAAATAGCATAAAGGACATATCCCCAGAGTATTGAATATCTTACTGCATTTATATATAATCTATACATATAGACACATATACCTGTATATATGTGTGTGTGTTTGTGTATATGTGTGCATACACAGGTATGTGTATATAGACACATTTTTTTTCTTCTTAAAATGTTGTCAAATATACACAACATCAAGGTCACCATCTTATCTCTTTTCAAGTGTCCCATCCAGTGGCATTAAGCACATGCACGATGTTGTGCAACCATCACCACCATCTGTCTCCAGAACTTTTTCTATTTCCCAGACTGGAGCTCTGGATCTATTAAAAATAGCTCCCTATTTCCCTTAGCCCTTGAAATCCACATTTCTACTCTCCTGCATTTATAAATGTGTTCACTCTACATACATCCTATAATACCAAGATGTTCTCGAAGTTCATCCATGTGATAGCATATGTCAGATAAAGAAACTGTGGCATATATACACAATGGAATATTATTCAGCCATAAAGAAGAATAATATGGCATTTGCAGAAAAATGGGTGGAATTGAAGAATATTATGCTAGATGAAATAAGCCGGTCTCCAAGAACCAAAGGCCAAATGTTTTCCCTGATTAGTGGATGATGATATAAATAATGGGTGGGGTGGGGTGGGGTGAGAGGAGAATGGAGGAACTTTAGATTACACAAAGGGAAATGAGAGGGAGGGGGGTATGAAAAATGGTGGAGTGAGGCAGACACCATTACCCTGTGTACATGCATGCTTACAACCAGTGGTGTGAATCTACATCGTGCACAACCACAGAAATGAAACAATGTACCCCATTTGTGTACAATGAATCAAAATGCAGTCTGTAAAAATAAAAAATAATAATCAAAAAAAATAAATTCCTTCCTTTTTGTAGCCAAATGATATTTCACAGTATAAGATATACAACACTTTGCGTCCTTTCTCCTGCTTTGAGACAGTCTCTTATCATGGCATTGATTTGCATTTCCCTAATGATTAGTGCTGTTGAGCATCTTTTCATGTCTTCTTGGCCATTGGTCTCTCTTCTTTGGAGAAATGTCTGTTCCCGTCCTTTGCTTAAAATTTTTTTAACCATGTTGTCCAATTTTTTAACATGTTTTTAACCATGATTTTCGTTGTTGAGTTGTGTGAAGTACAGATTCTCAGCGAACAGGCCAGGGAACACTGTGTCAATCACCAGCCCCAGGCCCACACCTTCCTCCACGTCCAAGGTTTCTACACATCCTTGGCGTGGATGTCTGCGGGATAGTCTAATCTCATTCCAATGCCTTGCTGATCCCCGGGTGTTTCTTCTAAAGACATCCAGGCCAAAGGTGCAGCTTCTGTTTAGAGATAGGAATCCATGGAGGACAGAGCTGGAACTCTGACATCAGTCTGAGCACAGGTGTGAAATGGGAAATCCCAGCCCAAGATTCCCGTGTTCCTCTCGTCTTCTGCCGGCTCTTGGCCACAGCTCCCCTTGGCCTACCTGGTTCACACTCCTGCTTCCCAGGCAGGCTGTCCTGTCTCGAGCTCTCCATAAATCCCAAGGCCTATGAAAATGGAGCATTTCTGCTACACCTAGAAGGACCTCTAGCTTCCCTCATGCACCCCTTGAATTCTTCCAGACCTTCCTGGGAGCCTCACCAAGGGCTGCGTCTCGGGGGCTTCAGGAACTCACGCTCTCGGAGTTGTGGCTTTGCCTGTGCCCTTCTGCCACTCTTGACTTCTGAGGCATGGAGTCTTCTGGGCAGTGCCTGCAGCTGGTGCTCATGGTGCCAGCTTCCAGGCTACCGAAGCCGGCTGGGCATACACTGCGGCCAACTCTTGTCTGGGATGTCAGCTTCGAGGTTGCCAACGCCTTGCCCTACGCTTGTCTCGTTCTTCTCTCCTGTATTTGCTTTATTTATTTATTTATTATTTATTTATAGCAGCCCCTTTATCACAGTTCAGGCTAGAGCCCTCACTGGGAGATAAGAAGCCCTGCGAATGGCTGTAGGGCTGTCTGGCAGCACCAGCTGTCCCTGCCCTACCCCACCGACATGAGCATATGGATCTCTGACCACACTTGTATAAAGTTGTCTTCTATCAAGATACTCTCATTTCTCTCCTTTAGTAAAACATATCCTGTCGCTACAGTGTATCCTACCATGTAGACCAAAATGTCACATCCTACCTCAAATATAACAATTATTATTCGTCAATTAAAAGTGAAAAGACAAAAACACTATCTTGTGGGGGCTCCTACTTTTTCTCCAAGTTTGAATAAATCTTAGGGTGGACACAGATTCAGCTCAGACTGGATTCCACTATATTTTGGAGAGAAAGACATTATATTGAGCTATGGTTATTCATGCTCTCATTTTTCTCTTGAGATGACTCAGTCCAAAGGTGCTTCCATGCTTCCAATGGCAAATTCCAAATTGCATTCGTCTAAAAAGAAATGCCTCAGGTGTTTTGGCATTCTATCTTAAAATGTATTCCTCTTTATGAAAAACAAAAACCAAAAAAAGGTTCATAACCTTTTGTGGTGGTTGCATGCCTGTAATGAAAGCAAGTTGGGAGGCTGAGGGAGGAGGATTGCACATTTGAGGCCAGTCTTAGTGAGACCCTGTTGTAAAATAAAAAAGGTGGGGGATGTAGCTCAGGGGTGAAACACTCTGGTTCAATCCCCAGTTCAAAAAAAAAAAAAAATCACATCTGCATATTAACACATTCATTTCCCAGGCGTCCTTGGGAGATGTCTGAACTTAAGGAATTTGAGTTTGGAGTCTTCCTGGAGTAAATAAAAGAACAGCCATTAAAGAGTAATGTTTTATTTCTTCTGCTAGGGTCTCTGCCATTACAATTTAACCATATTTCTTTTTCCCTTTTACAGAGAAAAATTCTCTTTGGATTGCTTGGCTTTGGGAACAACAACTTGGATCCTACCTGCCAATTCCATCCAAGAGACTGACTTTTGTTATGTGCCAAGCACTTGTCTAATTGATTTACATATATTGAAGCATTTGATTTTCATAATTCTAAAATATGGGTATTACTATTACAGTCATTTTTCAGCTAAAGTCACAGAAAGTTTAAGCCATCTGCTCCAGGTCACACAGTATGTGACTTTGAGCACAGGCTGTCTAATTTCAGAACCGCACGTTCTCACCATGCACTACACAAGTATCTGGAGGTTCATGTGTTGTATTATTCAGCAAGAATTTATTTAACAACTATTGTGTGCTAGGATAAACCCCAGGATACAGAGAGTAAGGGGAAAATCCTAGGCCCTGGATACTGGGTGGGGGACACACTTCCCACTCTCAATTTCTCACAGAAGGGTGGGATTACATCCACACTGTTCCCCAAGAAGAAAGGGAAGGAGGAGGGCGTCCAGCTTCTCTCTGGGCCCCCCACCCCCTCACTCCTGGAAATCAGTGGCTCAGGATGATGATTGGTCGGTGAGGGGGGAGGGGCAACCTAGCAGGCCCAAGAGGGAGTTTCCTGGACCCCGCTCTTCTCCAGGTGTCCCTGCAGTCGGCAGCTGACTGTGAGCCTGGAAGAACTCACTGCAATCCTGGAGTCCTACTGGCTACCAGCCACTGGGCGCTTGCCTGAAAGCCAGGGCCTATTGCACTGGGCTCCTTGTCACTGGTGACAGTAGTTGGGAATGAGGAAGAATTCCTCTCCTGTGAAAAGTGGTGGGCAGGTGGAACTTGGTTTCTCCTGGGGGATCTGCACTGAGAACACAGTCTGGGGAAAGGTGGGCATCTGTGCCAGCCTCGCCACAGCCACAAAGCCTCCAAGTGCAGGGGTCTGGGTACAGTGTGTAAGTGCCCACAAAAGGAAACTTGGGGCTAGGAAGCCATAGGAGGGGTTCACACCCAGATTAAGGGCAGGGTAGACTTCTTTTCTAAAAAAGTGGGCAAATGAGCTGAGTCTAGAGACCCACTAGGCATCTGAGACTGTGAGAGGCTGTGGGCTAGAAAGAGCAGTCAACCAGGAGCAGGAGCAAATGCAGAGGTGGGTGAGGGGAATGGCAAGTGCAGACGTCTGGGGACCTCCATGCTGCTCAGAATGACCGCAACATGGAGTTTCTGCAGCCTACAGGTAAGGAAATGAAAGCTGAGGAGATAGGTAGAGAAAGAATTCTGAAAAGTATTATTAAGTCCTTTTATATTTCACCCCCAGGCAATAAGTCTGTTTCTGTTGCTATAACAGAGTACCTGAGACTGGATAGTTTATAAAAGAAAGAAGTTTATTTTGGTTCATGATTCTAGAGACTGAAGCCCAAAGATCAGTTGACCACTTCTGGCAAGGACCTAATGCTGCATCCTAATGTGCAGAAAAGTAGAAAGGCAAATGGGCACATGCAGAAAAGAGAAAACACAGGGGCCGCCTTGCTTAAAAGCAACCTGCTGAGGCCAAGGAACACAGGTCCTGGAGAACCGCACTAGTCCCTCTTAATGACCTACTCAGCTCTTAAAGGCCCACCACCTCTTGACAACCGTGCCTCTGGGAAGCAAATTTCAAGATGAGTTTTGGAGGGACGAGCTACAACCAAACCACAGCAGGAACTCTGAAGGATTTGAAGCAGAGGGACATTATCTATTTTGTATTTGGTAAGTGTTCCCCAGCAACAGTCCGGAAAACTGGGGACCAGAGGACCTCCTGGGAGACAGAGGCAGTGACCAGAGACAAAAGAGGAGAAGACCTTGAGATGGAGAAGCGACCTTGGGGCGTAGAGGAGAGAGAGCAGAGGCAGAGAGAGATTTCCGGATCAGCCTGATCAGCCTGGGGGACCAGGGAAAGGAGAAGCTGATTTCTGGCTTGAAAACTGCTACCATTGGACTTGGAATGTCCCGCAAAGGCCCCTCTGCTAAAGGTGTGGTCACCAGCCTGCGGCGCTATTGAGAGATAGTGGAACCTCGACAAGGTGGCACCAGTGGGAGGAAGCTAGGTGACTGGGGGTGACTTGGAGGGGACACTGGAACCCCAGCCCCTTCCTGTTTCTTTCACTTCCTGGCTGCCACGAGGTGAGCTGCTCCAACACCACGCACTCTCGCCATGATGCCTGGTGACCCGTGGACTGATGCCTCTGAAACCGCCGTGAGCCCAAACGGGTCTTTCCCCCGCGTAAGTGGATCTTCTCTGGTATTTTTCACAACAGGAACTGACTACATGGGGACATGGTGCCTGCTGATGCCATGTCTAAGACCAAACACGAAGTCCGGGAGGGAACACGGGAGTGGCTAAGTCGGGTGCATGTTGAGGTGTCTGTGATGGAGGCTCTTGTCGTGCTGTGGTCAGCCCCGCCCACGGTGCACTAGCTGGACACCCCTCTACCTGCATGCCCTGAGACCTGCTGCGATTGCCAGTGCCACCTAGATTGGAGTGGCCTTTCTGTGGCCTGGCCGTGAGTCCATTTTGCTCCTTCTCCTTGCTCTGGGAGCACAGGCAGGGCGTTCACTGACCCCGTGAGGAGCAGTGTTGGCTTCTTCCCCGGGAATGGCCGGCCCCTCCTGTGCTCATGCTGTCTGCCCTGTCACTCCTGCTTCCCTCACAGAAACCGGTTTCGCGAGTTTTCTCCTGAGCACGCTTCTCCCTCCTCACAGCCTGTGTGAAGCTTTCCTGATCAAATCGCCCACCCTCCAGGCAAACGCGCTCTCCCCTCCCTGGTGCAGGATTCCCGTCCCGGCAGGAGCAGCCTTCCGCTGTCGTCCACCGTACCCCCCACCGGGTTATCTGTCCCACGCAGATCTGTTCGGTCCGTTCCGCCTGGGGCTGGCAGGTTCAGCTTCAGCATCGCCTGCACCACCAGGTCTGGCCTGCCGAAAGGCACGCACACTCTGGTCTTTCAACGGGAATTGAGGGTGATTAGGTCTGTCCCCCGAGGTCAGCCGCAGGACTGGCACACAGCAGCTCCGCCTCAGCACCTAATCCAGACCCGTGTTTTTGACCATGAAACAACCTTCCTGCATCCTCCTTTTTTAAAAATCATAACTATTAACATATTGCACAAATATGCACAAATTAATGGGGTTAACTGTTGACATACAGGAATATATGCTTAGATCATATCTGCCCACCCCTTACTCCCTCTGCTCCCCTTCCCCATTCCTCTTCCCCTTCCCTAATGCTCCTTCTTTTACTCTCAAGTCTCCTTCCTCCCTCCTTCCCCTCATCTGTTCCTCCCTTCTTTTCTGTCTCTCTCTCCCTCCCTCCCTCTTTCTTTCTTTCCACATATGAGAGAAAACATGCAATACTGATCTTTCTGGGTCTGGCTAATTTCACTCAACATGATGATCTCCAGTTCCATCCATTTCTCCTGAAAATGACATGGGTTCACTCTTCTTAATGGCTGAATACTATTCTACTGTGTATTGATACCATATTTTCTTTATCCGTTCATCTGGGGACAGGCCCCTAGGCTGATTTCACATCTTGCCTATTGTGAATAGTGCTATAATAAAGATAGGCACGCAGGTGCCTCTTTTGTATGCTGACTTCATTCCTTTGGATAAACAACCCAGGAGTGGCATTGCTGGATCACGTGCTAGTTCCATCTTTAGTTTTTTTGGGGAACCTCCACACTGTTTTCCACAGTGGCTCTGTTAGTTTACATCTCCACCAACAGTGTATAAATAAGGATTCCTTTTTCTCCACATCCTGGCCCGCATTTGTTATTTATTTATTTATTTTTCATGCCAGCCATTCTGACTGGGCCGAGGTAGAATCTCAGTGTAGTTTTAATTTCCTTTTCGATGTCTAAAGATGTTGAGCATTTTTTCATGTATTTACTGACCATTTGTACTTTTTTTGAGAAGTGTCTATGTGGATCATTTGCCCAATTTTGAATGGATTCGTTGTTCTTATGTTGATAAGTTTTTGGATTTCTTTGTAAATTCTGGATACTAACCATCTGTCAGATGAATAGCTGGTCTTAATTTTAGCAGACAATCAGAGAAGCTAAGTTTAGGACTGAATTATATCTCAAATTTCCTTCTGGGTCCTGTGGCTCAGGACTTGCTTACCAAACGTGGTTGATTGGTGTTGGCCAGGCCAGCGCAAAGGAAGTTGGCAGTCTCGTGACCGTTCTGGGAGTCTGGTGCCCGGCTCGTTCATCTACAGCGTCCACATTTCTTATCCAGAAGGCTTCACGTGGACAGAATCGGAGTCCAATATGGCTTGATGACAGCTCAAGTTCTGCTAAGGAAAAGGCACTGCTAAATGAAAACTGCCACAAAGAACCCAGACAAACGCAGGCAGTCTTGCAGCCAAAATGCAAAAGTTGCTCCATCAACACCACCTCCCTGATGAGGCCGTTCAGCCAAGCTGACTCAAGAGCCTGTCTTTTCTCCTGCCCCTGTCTGGTTTTGCTATGCAATGGGAAGGACTCTGGGGATTAAAAGCCAGGGACCTGGGTCCTTTTTATGCCATCCCTTACCACTGGGGGTACACAGGCACGTTCTTTAATTTCTTTGGGTATCAGTTTTTTGTTTTTGTTTTTGTTTTTTCATTTGAAAAGGTCAAATTTTAAAAGAGATTCAACAGCATTAAATGAGAATGTATGTGGAAACTCTTGCATTCAGTAGAGAAGCAATAAAATGAAAAAAAAATTTAAACATTGCTTTAAAGCATTATTGATCTTTCTATATTAATTTAAATGTCTTTTATTAACATTCAAGATATATGCACTCAGCAATGATTTAGCAATACAATAGTAATGCAGAAGTATAATCTTTTAAATCGGTTTGTCTGCACTTCCCTCTCTGGTATTTTCTACCAGAAAATGCAATGAGACAGCAGTAAGGGGCTCTGGTTTCAGAGTCCTCAGGGTTGATGGGTTAGAGCAGAAAATCAGAAAAAAATCAAATAAATCCACACTCAGGTTTGGGTTTCAGAATAGACTTTGAGTCTCACAGCAGAGACGGGAGTTTAAGTGAGAAAGTTTTAAGTCTCAGAAACAAGGCCTTGATGTTTGTGCTATAAACAACATAGTTAGAAGACTGAATGATCAGATGGGAAGAATTTTTGCTTTCCAAAAGAGTAATTCGGAACATGAAGCAGGCAGGAAGGATGACATCCTAGGGGAGGCAGGGATGGCAGAGTTCCTAGGCAGGTTGAGAAATTGTAGTGGGAGGGGCCTGGGTGGCTGGAGGGACCCGTGTGCTGGTTGGATAGAGCAGCAGGGAGGTGACCATGGCAGTCTGGTCGGTTGGTCTACCTGGGGAAGGTCTGAAACAGCCCTGCAAATTCCCATGTCTCCAGTGTGGAGCAACCAAAAATTTACCATCTCTTCTTTCCTGAGAAGAAAAAGATAACTGAGAGGGTCTGGGAAAGCCAAGGGTAACTGCATGTAAGAGAGAGGAATGGAGCAGGGTGTGGTGGCACATGCCTGTAATCCCAGCAACTTGGGAGGCTGAGGCAGGAGGATCACAAATTTGAGGTCAGTCTCAGCAACTTAGTGATACCCTGTCTCAAAATGAAAAATAAAAAGGGGCTGGGGATATAGCTTAATGTAGAGTGCCCTTAGGTTCAATCTCTGGTATGAAAATAAACAAATTAATAGGAGGAAAAGGTATGGTAGAGTCTATGACAATGCTTCCCCACTCCATTTGAGCAGTTACTCGATTGCAAAGCAGAGTGATTCTTATTTATAAAGCAGTATTTTTTCTACCTGTGGGGACTAGAAGTATCTCTTCTTTTCTACTCACCTACCTCAATCTCAATAGCACTTCTTAATTCTGGGAATGCCACAGTTTGTAATACAAGCCAATCTTCTATTAAATTCTTCTATTACAGACAGCTCATTCAAAAAATGGTAGCACCCATTCATACTTTAGTATAAGTGAGTTTATAAGATACCATGCTTTTCTTATTCATTAGAAAAAGAAACAGATGGGACGCCTTGGGGAAAGGAAGCTAGAGAGACATGGATTTAGGGGAAGGGGAGTTGGTGGTGGGGGAGGAGATGAAGCAAAAAGTGAGGCCGAAGATCATTTGCTTTTAATTTTTTTTTGCGGGGACGGGGGGCGGTACCAGGAATTGAACTCAGGGTACTCAACCACTGAGCCACATCTCCAGTGCTTTTTATATTTTACTTAGAGACTGGATCTTACTGAGTTGCTTAGGATCTTACTAAGTTGCTGAGGCTGGTTTCGAACACTTGATCGTCCTGCCTCAGCCTCCTGAGCCACTGGGAATACAGGTGTGCCACCACACCTAGCCTGTTTTTGATTTTTAGAGATGATGTCTGTGTTACTCAGTTTGACCTTGAACCCCTGGGCCCAAGTGATCCTCCTGAGTCAGCCTCCCAAGTAGCTGTGACTATAGACATGCACCACTGTGCCTGGCTGAAAATTTCTTCTATATGTTTTTTTCCCATCATATCTATCTCTGCTATTACTTCTCTCCCTTGTGTGTGCACATAGGTATTCTGTGCATACCCACAGACACATCAACACCATTCCCACCATGCATGGTATCAGCCAATCCTTTGAAATCACTGCAAAATTGGGCATTTAAACCACGACCAACCTAGTATATTTTCAGTCAAATGCTTTTCATTCCTTCACTCATTCATTCTACAAATGTTGATTTAATGCTGTGTTTGACATTGAGGATACAGAATCATTTTCGTCTGTATGGTTTCATTAGTTGCATCTTTGTCTAGTAAGAACACCGTGCTTTGAGAGAAAAAACAATAATACTTTGCCCTAGATAGTGGGAGTGTGTGTGTGTGTGTGTGTGTGTGTGTGTGTGTGTGAGTGTGTGACTGGAGATAAAAAGAAATTGGTGAGTCTTTGGGGGTTTTGCTCTGTTTCTAATTATTTTGAAAATTCAAGTTACCCAGAATGAAATATCTTAATTGCTTATGTTGCAATTCAAGCTGTTATTTCCTTATTTCCTTTGCTCATATGTTATCATTAGAGAATAAATTCATACCGTAAAATACCAAATATTAACAACAAAATAGAGCACAAATATGCTTTTATGTTTATTTATTAAGTATATAAAACCAAACATGTAGAAAGCAAATTGATGTTTCTTTGGGGAATTTTTCTGAAAGGATGTACTGAGAATTCTTTAAAATGAGCCCCTCTGAATGGAGGCTGAAGATGGCTTCCGCCACCAGCACAGTCCCTCTGCTGCCAGACACCACGTAAGCTGAAGAGGCCTCCTTCCCAAGCATCTTTCTTGCTAAGTGGATATGTACAAAGTTGAAATTCCTTAAATGGTAGTAGACAAGAAACTTCTTTCCTTGCTTGGGAGGCAGCGGGAGGTTAATCTATCATGAGTCAGGGGTTGTTTGTCCTGGAATGTGCAGACAAAATCCTAAATGTCCCCACCCAGGACTGGCTCCGTTTGTGGGACCCAGGACCAGGTGAAAATGACAGGCCCTTGTTCAAAAATTATGAAGAGTTTCAAGAAGGTGACGGCAGAGCATTAGCAGCACCGTCCCTTCTGAGTGGGAAGCTCTGTGCTAATGGAGCTGGCGGCCATGATGCCACCCAATAGCACCCACCTGATAGATGGCTCTGAGAGATGGTGGCCCTGTTCTCCTCTCAATCCACAGCCCCTGACTCATGATAGATTATGGCCTTGACAGCCAGCGCTCTGCAGCTCCCCAGCTCCCTTCCTGGTCCCAATGTACCCAGTCTTCTCCCACTTGAACAACATCTTCAGCTCAGCCTCTCTCTTTCCCTCCCTCTCTCAGTCCCTTTCTTCCTAACTTCAACACTTTGACACTTCTAGACGTATGATCTGTCTAATCTCTGGACTCAAATCCAAGGCCTCTTCCAAGACTTGTTCTAATATTAGCCCACATACATGGGGGTCTTTCAAATTTTCTCTGTTATCTCCAGGTCTTTTTTTTTTTTTTTTTTGCCAGAATGGATCTTAACTTCCCAGTCCTTGTGTGTCCTTAGGTGGGACATTGTGGGCACGTGAGGGGGTTTTCTGGACATTCTCAAAAGGGTAATAAAGAGTCAAAAAGAAAATGACTCCCCTTACTTCACCTCTTTGCTACTTGACCTTTGTTTTTGCTTTCGTATTCCTTGATTCTCCACATTTCTGACTTCTGAGTTGTTCTTCTGACCTCCAGTGTGGAGCTCTGGCTGAGGCTACCTTGGACCGCAACTAGATCTGGAACCCAAGGATGATGATGCAAGACAGGGCCCAGGGCACATGCTCACCTACAGCACCATGTGTACCCCGCACTTCCTCTCACACGTGTTCTGAAGGAAGCGGAAACGTTTGACACATCTCTCGGATGGCCTTTGTGGAAACTGCTTTTAGAGGGCTCTTGTCTGGCTGTGGAACTTGATGACTCACAAAAAGGTCTATTCATTGACCCTTTCTTCAGAGGACTCAATCAAATGACTCACACCTCTATTTACTAGATTTCATTGGGAATGTTAGGTGAAATCCTTTCCCCTGGGAACAGGAAGTTTCCGATGCTTCTTGTACAGAGGACCTGGGGACTTCATACCAGTGAACACATTATAGATGATGGACTGGCATCCTTTCTCAGGGGTGCTCAGTGAGGTCGACAGCAACCTCTCTGGAGGAATGCGTCTCAGTTTTTGTGATAGTCAGTTTTTCATTATTATGACAAATACCTGGGATAACCAACTTGCAAAGAAAGGGATTATTTTGTCTCATTGCTTTTGGCCTGTGGTGAGGCAGTGCATCATGGCTGGAATACACTGCAGAGCAAAACCACTCACCTCATGTCTAAGAAGCAAAAAAGAGAAAGAGGAAGACCCTGGGGTCTCACCATTCTCCTTGAGAGCATGTCCCCAGTGACCCAAAGACTTCACGCGAGGCCCTCCACCTTAAAGTTTCTACTGCCTCACAAATGCACCATCCTGGAGACCAAGTCTTTAACACAAGGGGTTTGGGAAACTAAAGCCCAAACTACAACAGTTTTTAAAAGCACACTCGACTATTATTAATACTGCTTTAATAATCCAAATTCATGAACTATGACTGGACAAAATATTTCCTATTGTGAATATTTAGAAGAGGGATTCAAAGTTTCGTGGAGTGCATCTTAAAGGCTGAACCACTGAGTTCTGGGAACTATGATCAGTGATTTTTCCTATTAAGAATACTAAGGTATTTGCAATTATTGGGAACAAGGGGCGATGGAGTCAGCCTGCTACCACTAGGACCACAACCAGTGCCAAGAGCAGGCCATGAACTCACCAGAAACACAACCAGCAGGCTTGCAGGCAGGCAGGGCAAGCAAACACCAAGCAGATGAGAGACTTTACGCAGAGGCCAGCAGATGCCACAGAGCATATACCCCAGCACCAGCAGGAGTTTAGAGGACCTCCCTATCTGTCACAGGACAAATAAGCCACACATGCCTCCCCAAACACCAGATGCCATTTTAGGGAAAGAAGCTAGGGGATGAGATAGCTATTGGAGAGACTGAGCAATTGTGCCTGAGAAGCCAAGTACTGCCTGAAGAAATAATTCAAATTATCAGACAGACTAAGATTTAATCCAAATAAGACATTTCATCAAAACTTTCCCAGTAGCCATTGCATGCAGGCATGAGAAAATAATCAGGTTAATTATGGACCAAACAAAATCATTCCGTTTTTGTCTGCACACCAAATGATGCTTTGCACCAGTAAGCCACCTTGTTACATGGTTGATTATTGGACTTTTCTTATGTGTCAGAAACTATGCTGGATGTGGAGGACAAATCTAGTTCAAGAGAGAAAAGCATCTAGGTAAACAATTACCACAGCACTGTTGGCAAGCTCTCAGATAGAGAGCAATACCCAGACACCCAGAGACCCAGAGGAGGGATATTGAGTTCAGAATAAGTACTCAGAAAGGTTCCTGGGAGTTGGGACCTGAGCTAAATTTGGAAGGACAAGAAAGGGTTAACTAGGATTTAGGTTCTGGATGAAGAAATGAGGGGGGTACTCTTCAGGTCAGAACTGTAGTGGAGAGACACCCTGAAGTGAGAAAGCCCAAGATGATGTCAGAAACAGAAAATTACATTCCCTCAGAGCAACAATAGCCCAGAGTTGAGGCTGGAGAGGAAATGGGGGTCCATCAAGGAGGGACTCGTGAGCAGAGCTAAGGTGTTTGAATGTTGTCTTGGGAAAGCTATAAAAAAATCACTCAGAGATTCTAACTAGGGCTAGGACAGATAGGATTCTTGTTTGAAAATGACATTTCAGGTGGCAGGGTTGCGATGGGGGGGTGCAGGGAAGGAGCAAGGGGACCCGCGAAGTGGGGACTTCAGTGGCCCTGGTGAGAAATGGTGAGGGTCTGAACAAGATGGTGGCCAGCCAGTGAGGAGCAGGATCCGACGTGGGACACATTGTGAGACATTGCGGATGGGATTCCATAACCGATTAGATGAGAGAGGTGAATGAAAGCCACCCCAGAGTCCCGGCTGGATTAGGGCCAGAGTGGGCACCTTGTCTCGGGAATGAGAGGAATGTAGCGTTTGTGGGAGAAGATGCATTGATTTGAGGTGGGCTTTATGATGTGGTAGCTGACATCCGGTATTTCAGATGGTCTCTGAAAAGTAAAGTAGGGACTTGGGCTTGTCATTCTGGCAGCTGCTGGGGACCTTAGAGCAGTTCAGCAGGGTGATGGGGATAAAAGTCAATTTGTATTGATAAGAATGTGAAGCCATTCTCTTCCAGTGCCTACTTCTCCTTGTGCCTCCCCGGGTGGCCCCCTCCCAGGGGCCTTCATGGTGGGCCCCTGAATTCCTCTCTGGCCTCCACCCTCCCTGTCTCCTGCTCCTGTCTACTCCTTCCCAGAGCCGCTCAGCACTGCTCAGGTTGGGACCACACGGTGCCCTCTCTTGCTTCACCTCTCTTAGCACCCTGTGCTCATCTGTAGCATGACACCCCACAGTCACTGCTGTCACTTGATGGTCCTCTTCCTCTCCACCCCATCCCCAGCTCCTTGAAGATAGGAACCACATTGAATCCATCATTTGTATTCATGGTAACCAGTGGAGTGGCTGAGTTTGTACTAAAGTATCAATAAATGTAAGGTGAGCAAATAAATAAACATAAATAAACAAGATACTGATTCTTCATGAAACTTAACTATGGAGGGATTCAGAATGATGTCCTTTTTTTTTTTTTTTTTTTTTTAAGATGGGAGAAAACTGAAGTTTAGGTGCTGAGAGGAGAAGAGTCAGTGGAGAGACAGGTTGAAATGTAGGCAGAAGAGAGACTTGTGTCTGGAGACACGTTCCCAAAGCTGCAGGAGGGATGAGATGAGGGGCGAGGACTAGAAAGCATAGCAAGCAGGAATCCTGTGGTGCTGGGATAAAGTGCCACTGAGACTGCTGGAGAGGGGGCAAAGGCCTGTGGCGAAGAGCAGGAAGTTTCCTCAGTGCTTGACAGCAACACTGAGGGGCTTTGCCCCGAGGGTCCCCATCTGCTCAGTGAAGGGGCACAGGTCTGAGAGTGAATGGGGACATGCTAGGGATGGAGGTACATGGAGAGAAGTGAAAGTTTGGAAGAAATTCCAGGCAGCATGGGCTAGGCTATGCTGTGATAACAACCAAACCCCTCTCACAACACATTTGTTTCCCACTCTGCACTTAGAAGTCCAGTGAAAGTGGACATCAAGGATCTGCTCCTCATAATTCCTCAAGGACCAGGAAAGTTTTGTAATTTTCAAGGCCCAGGTGAAAAATGAAAATGCCAAGCTCCAGCTTGAGGTTGGGATGCCAATCTCTCCTTCGCAGGGGTTTGACTGCCCCAGTCCGAGGTGATAACCTACTTCTCAGGAACTGCAACCTCCACCCTGGGATGCACTTGGTGCCTTGGTTGGGGTTGGCATGAGGCCCTCTCTGCATTGCCCACTGAGTGTGTCTGGAAGCCAACAACAGCTGCTTCGCTTGGTCTGAAGTGCTGCAAGCCATGGGTCCAGCGGCTACGGTTTGAATGTTTTTGTCCCCTCCAATTTTATGTGTTAGAAGCTTAATCCTTAGTGCAACAGTGCTAGGAGGTGGGGCCTTTGGAAGGTGTTTAGTTTCGAGGGTTCTGTCCTTATGAGTGGACACGTTCTTGCACTTCTGCCTTCTGCCATGTGAAGATGCAGTAAGAAGCTCACACCAGATACTAGTGCCTTGATCTTGGACTTCCCAGTCTTCAGGGCCATGAGATAATAAATTTCTGTTCTTTGCATATTACCCAGTCTCAGATGTCCTGTTAGAGCAACTCAAAATGGATTGGAATAAAGGCACCAAAAATGTGTGTTGGAGAAAAACACCCTCTTCAACAAATGGCGCTGGGAAAACTGGATGTCCACCTGCAGAAGATCGAAACTAGACCCCTGTATCTCACCCTGTAATAAACTCAAAATGGACCTTAATCTAAGACCTGAAACTCTGCAACTACTAGAGGAAAACATAGGGGAAACACTCCAAGATATTGGCACAGACAATGATTTCCTGAATAGGACTCCAATAGTTCAGGAAATAAAAGCAAGAATTGACAAATGGGATTACATCAAATTAAAACTTCTGCACAGCAAAGGAAACAATCAGCAGAGTAAAGAGACAACCTACAGAATGCGAGAAAAATCTTTTCCAGTTATTCATCTGACAGAAAATATAAAGGAATATAGAGGAATCACAAAATTTGTCACCTAAGCCAACCAAAATTGGACAAATGATCTGAACAGGCATGTCTCAAAAGAAGAAGTACATATGGTCAGTAAATATATGAAAAAATGCAAATCAAAACTACACCGAGATTCTACCTCCGCCCAGTCAGAATGGCTGGCATGAAAAATAAATAAGTAAATAACAAATGCGGGCCAGGATGTGGAGAAAAAGGAATCCTTATTTATACACTGTTGGTGGAGATGTAAACTAACAGAGCCACTGTGGAAAACAGTGTGGAGGTTCCCCAAAAAACTAAAGATGGAACTAGCACGTGATCCAGCAATGCCACTCCTGGGTGTTTATCCAAAGGAAATGAAATCAGACACCTGCGTGCCTATCTTTATTATAGCACTATTCACAATAGGCAAGATGTGAAATCAGCCTAGGGGCCTGTCCACAGATGAACGGATAAAGAAAACACTGTATCAATACACGGAAGATAAAGAAAATATGGTATCAATACACGGTAGAATAGTATTCAGCCATAAAGAAGAGTGAATCATGTCATTTTCAGGAAAATGGATGGAACTGGAGATCACCATGTTAAGCAAAATAAACCAGACACAGAAAGATCAGTATTGTGTATTTTCTTTCCTATGTAGAAACTTAAAAAAGAAATCTGAAAGTAGAAGATGGGCTATTGGAGAAGAGAACCACCAGGAGAAGAGGGAAGGGATGAGAGAGAGGGCAAGAGAGGGTAGTAGAGAGGGTGGATATGGTGATATATGCATGTATGAAAATGTTGCAGTGAAACCTACTACTTAGTACAATTAATATGAGCATATAGTAAAAATAAAATTATGTGATTATATAGTGGAAAAAAAAAAAGGACTTGGGTGTGCACCTAGGCCCCACCGGGGGTGGAGGGTAAAGATGGAACCGACTGCCTCCCTTCCATGTGCCCAGTCTCCACAGATGGCCGACTGGAGCCATAGCAGGAGGGGAGCTGAGCAGAGCTGGGGCCCCAGAGGACAGGGAGCAGGGCTAAGAATGCCTCCTGCGAGTCAGGGAAACAGCAAGACCCGGGCCAGACATGAGGAGAGAGGCTCCTAACTGCCCCGTCCCCCAGCACACTCCATTGTCCCGTTACACCTCACTTACAGAACACAGGTCAGAGAGAAAATGCTCCAGAATTTCCAGATGGTGTCTACAGAGCTTTAACCCCCAGACTTCTGGGTGTACATCCTTTGCAACTACCCTGGCTCACATGTCCATGCTGCTGGCCCTGACTGTTCCCTCCCATCTCTGAAATCCTGGAGTGGTTTATGTTCTATTTTTAGAGAGAGAGAGAGATTAAAAAAAAAAAAAAAAAACAACCAAAAACCACCCTAGCGCTGTAACTGGCTTTCACTTTTAGGCCCCTGACATACTGTTCTCACAGCCTGGACATGTTTGTTCCCTCCTCCCATGTTCCCCAGCCTAAATCTGGTGCATCCTTGAGGTCTTGGTTTCAACATCATTTTCTCCAGAAAACATTCCACCACCCTCTTGTTTAAAGGCTTCATTTATCTGACCCTGCAGCACAAAGATCAAAGGTAGAAGGAAATTCATGTGGCAGGGCCAGTCACACATGTCACAAAAAGAAGAGACCCGCTGGGGCTGGGCTGGGAGCCTTGGTGATTGTGCTGTCAGTAACACTTCCCTCTCCTGGTGGCACTTATACGTGCCACCGTGTCGGCCTGGGCTCTGCATCTGCGTTCCCTTGCTCTCTGAGCTTGCTATGGGGGTTGGTTTTCATCCTCATTCTGGAACACAAAGTTCGGCACACGCTAAGCGCTCAGAGAGTATTTGCTGGCTAGCTGAGCCCAGGGGCACCTGCCTGCAGTCCCAGCTACTCTGGAGGCCCAGGCAGGATTTCAGCCAAGGGGTTGGAGGCCAATTTGGACAATGGCAAGACTTTGTTTCAGAAAATACAGGAAAATATGTACTGGCTAAATCAGTGAATGAGAGAGTTGAAGTTGTATGCTCAAGTTATTGTAACTGTCTGAGGCTGTAAACCCGGAACCCTCCCACCAGTTTCTCCTGATAATGCAATTATTCTGTAAAGCAGCAGCTCTTAACTAGAGCGCCACAGGAGCTCCTAGGCAATCTTTGGATTGACCTGGGAATCCTGAAGACTGAATGCAGAATTTCGAGGGTACAGGTAATGCGGGGAAGGAGACGATTAGGAGTTTTAAATATTTTCAAAGTTATCTCCATTCACCAAAGCTAATGAATCTGTGTTCTAGAACAGTAGTTTTAAAATCATGTCCCCAGAAGAAAGCATCAAGCATGGTGACAACAGAGCTTTAAGCCCCAATTTCCTGGCTGCACATCTTTTGCCACTACCCTGACTTTATTAGAAATACAGATTATCAGGCCACAATTTAGATTGGCTCATCAGAAACCTGGAGGAGGGGCCTAGACGGAAGGGGTCTATGTGAAGAAGCCTTGCAGACAATTGTATTGCACACTCAAATTTGAGGACTATTAAAGAATCAGAAATACACTGTAGCATTTCCAAATCTGCAGAGCAATAAGAAGTGGTGATAAAAAATAAAGTGGGGTAGGGGAAGGAAATACAGAAAAACGAAAACAAGATGGTAGAAACAAGTCCAAATGCATCGAGTAATCAAAATATTTACGAACATACTAACTACGCCAATTAAAAGAGAGGGAGACCTGGAATGATTAAAACAACCAAGGGCCAAAATATTTGCACGTGGCAAATATGTTCAATTTTGATTTTTTAAAAATTATACATGAATAAAGTTGGAGGAAAGAAAGTCCATGAAAATAAAGGAAAAAAACAAACAAACAACAAACAACAAACAAAAAGGAGTAGGTCTAGAAAGAAAAACTTGATAATGTTTCCAAAGAGCTCTCACTGTATTATCTTCCAACTGCCTGTGTATCTTAGTCTGCTTTGTGCGGCTATAGCAGAATACCTGGGTCATTTATAATGAACAGAAATTAATTGGCTCTTCATTCTGGAGTCTGGGAAGTCCACGATCAGGGTGGCAGTATCTGGCAAGTTGCTATGTCATAACCTGATGGAGAGTGTCATATGGGCAGAGAGCCAGCAAGAGGGCCAAACGCATCCTTTTATTCAGAATCCCCTGCTGCTACATGGCGTTCATCCAGTCCTGTGGGTGGGGCCCCCATTACCCAAATGCCTCCCAGGAGTGCCTACCCATGACACCATTGCACTAGGGAGTACATTTCCAGTGGGGGACACATTTAAATGATAGCACAGAGTTTTGCTGTTCTGTGAGGTCACAGGCGGGTCCAAGGTCATGAGCCAGTGAGGAGCCGGGTGGGAAAGGCCCTCTGTTCCTTCCTCCCGGCCTTGTGTTGCAAGCAGGGCCGGGAAGCCAGGCCTTCGGGTTCAGACGTGTGAAGTTGCTTATCTTCAGACCAGCGTAGTACAAAGCCTGAATCCCCTTTTCATGTATGATTATTCATGGTTATTGAAGCCTTTTGGTTTACTCTCTAGTAGTGTTTTATGTAATCCCAAATTATAGTCTTTTGCTAACCTCAGTCTCAAGTAGAAAGAAAATTAGACAAAGGTCAGGAAGCCACTTGTTAAAAAGCACAAAATAAACAGCAGCCTATGTAAATGAGACGGAGTGGGGACCCCCTCAGGGAGCCAGAAGATCCCCAAAGTCACAGAACATACCTCCTCTGTCTGCAGGAGAGACTGCAGACACAAGGAAGTCACACGTTTTACCTAAAAGCAGAGGAGGGAACACCCTCCAGAGATTTCCAGGTTCTATCTCTCTTTGAATAAATTTTTTAAAAACTTTGAGTTTTAGTTTTATTTTTTAATTAAATTAATAATTAATTAAATTAATTAATTTATTTTTCACAGTACTGAGGACTGAACTCAGGAGCACTCTACCACTGAGCTACATCCCCAGCCCTTTTTATTTTTTATTTTGAGGCTGGCTTCGAAAGTTTGATCCTCCTGCCTCAGCCTCCTGAGTCGCTGGGATTACAACCGTGTTATCACGCCAGGATTTTGAGTTTTATTTGTAATCGACAAATAACATTATATAGATTTATAAGGTACAATGTGATGTCACAATACATGTACGTTGTGGACTTATTATATCAAGGTGATTAACATACCCACCACCTCAAATATTTATCATTTCTTTATGGTGAGAACATTTGAATCCTCTTGTTTACTTATTTCTTAAAAGAAGACAGATGGGGATCAGATATATGAAAAAAAGCTCAACATCAATCATCAAGGAAATGCAAATTAATACCACGTTGAGATCTCACCTCACAGCTACCAGGGGGTCCGGGTCCTATGTTGTAACTGAATTGAAATCAGTCGGAACTTTTCCAGCAGTTGGCTGGGATGTGGGGACAGTAAATGAAGGCTTTACTAAAAGGATAAAAATATGAAGAGGACTCAAGTGGGAGGAGAGGCACAGCTCTTTGAAGTTTGTACATCAGAATTCACATTGGAGAAATGCTGGGTGATTATTTCTTTCTTTGAGACTCAGTTTCCTTGTCTTGATCTCATCTTGCGTTAAAATAGCACAAGAAAGGTCTACAGTCTAAAGTTACTCCATCATTATTAGTTCTCTTGGTCTTTCTTCCTTTCCCCAGTATAGAGCAGTAGGGGCTAAAATTCATCTTCTGATTTTAGATCTCCAGCAAATACATTGAGTGCAGCATGAATGATTAAATTTCGTTAGAAAATAAAGCATTTCTGAATCCCAGGATTGTTAGCATCACCCAAATCTGAATATTCATCAATATTTGAAGTTCCCCTCTCCTCTGCAGTGTCCTGGGATGTCCCAACTCTTGTTTTCTCTCTCACTTTTCCTTAAGTGCTTCAGACAGTCTCTCAGTGTCTGTGTTTGCAAAATCCTATCACTAGCCCTGAATTTACTCCCAAATTCTAGTGGCACAGATCCAAGCAGCCTGATAAGCATGTCCCCTTGGAGGTCCCATCCGTACCTCATTGAACACTCTGGCGTTTGTTTATTCAGCAAATAGGGATGGGTGCAGGGTGGAGCAAAAGGAGCCAAATCCTGAGCTGGGACCCACAGCCTTCAGCTAAATTAGAGATAGTCCAGTTTTCAAGGAGACCTTGTTCCCTGGGAAAGATGGGTTACGCAATGAGGCTGTGGCACAGCATGTGCTGGAGAGGGGGTCTGGGAGATGGAGCAGACCAGTGGCTGCCCCAGAACCGGAGGAAAGCAATGAAGGAAGAGGACATAATGCTCTGTTCAACCTGCCAAGGTCCCGAAGCTGCATCAGAGGGCTGCCTGGGCACCGGTGGACCAGGAGTTGCTGGCCCTCGCTGTTCACTCCACAGACAGTGAAACAACCGTAATTTGATGTAGTCAGAAGGCAGAACCAGAGAAAAGAGCATGTTCCACCAGGGCAGAGCTGTCTGGGGCTTCAGCCTCCTGCAGGATCCGGCTCTCATGAAAGGTGGGGAGCGCCTGACAGTATCCAGGGCACCTTGAGGTTCACACACTCGCTTGGCAACAGAAAGAAAGCAAGCTAAAGGGAGATTTTGTGGACTCGCAGTCCCCAGGATTCTGGCCTCATGGGCATGGTGATATCCAGAATTTTCTCTTAAGTAAACATTCGTAAGACAACTCAGCAGTGGGAGAAACTGTCCTATACGCACATACGCCCACGAGGCAGTCTGGAGGACGAGGTGACCCACCAATCTGGCAGGGACCGAATTACTGAGGAGAATTAATAGAACAATGAGCAGACAAGGCATGAAAATAAACAGATACTATACCATGGCTGATCTTGAGAATTCCTTTTTCCAAGTCTGCTGAGAAATCACCATTTTCATGGCTACTTGGAAACAGGACACAGTAAAGAAAACATGGCCTTAGGGTCAGACTCACCCCAGCTCAATCCCAGTCCTGGGTGACTTGGAAGCCATGCTTTCTCCCCAGGCCTCAATGCTGTTACTTGTAAATTGGGGGCAGGGCAGAGAATGAATCAGAGTTAACGTATGGAAAGCAAGGTGCCTATTAAATATTCAATAAATGGTTCTTACTGTTTTTTTAAGTCTGCGTGAGTTTTGTCCTCTTCCTTTCTTCTCCTTCTGCCTTGGATCCCTAGACAAGAGTTTTGTAACTTCTCCTCGTTCCTCTCCCTTTCCCTTCCCATTATACCTTCTCATTTCTTCCCCTTCCTGTCCACTCTGCCCAGAGAACATGCCTCCTCAATGGCAAAGCTGGCCTTTCTCACATTAGCTGAAAGGGGCCTCTTTTTTTTTTTTTTTTAATTTAAAAGTATTTTTTATTATTAGTGGCACTGGGATTGAACTCAGGATTTACCACTGAGCAGTAACCCTACCATTTTTGTCTTTTTATTTTGGAACAGGGTCTCGCTAACTTGCCAAGGATGGCCTTGACTTTGTGATCCTCCTTCCTCAGTGTCCTGAGTTGTTGGGGTTACAGGCGTGGACACTGTGCCTGGCTGAAGCGGGGCTCTTACCTCTGAATTTTACTGCTCAGACATCTCTGTGATTCTTGCCACGTGCTGCCTGGCATTGGGGTGACAGAGCACCTAACGCTGCTAGGTGCCAAACCAGGAACTTCCACTTGGGTTCCCAACACACTGCCTTGCAGATCTAAGTGCTCGTTACTTACTGACTGTGAAAGAGTGAAGGAAACGCCACCCCGGATTATGCTGCTTAGGAGTGCTGACAACAGCAATGCAGGGAGGAGCTTTCCCCCAAATCCGCTCATCTTCCTAGGAGAAGATCCCCCAAAAGAAACTTCATCTTCATGAATCTCCCCAGGAATCTCATCAGCCAGGAAAGATCAGATCATGCTACAGGAGAGGAGCTGGAGGTGGACACTAAACACACTTTCACCAGGTCTTCTCAGGGCCCATTCATCTTCCCCCAAACCATTGACCTTCCCTAAGTAGCCTGCATCCCCTGCCCCTCTCCTCTATGGGGTACCCAAGCTCCTAGGTCTCACTGAGTATTTGGGTGGTCATTTCTCTTTCCACTGATGCCCCTGTGCACACAGTAAATGTGTTTTGTCCGTTATCTGCCTGCTATCATTTCATTTCCCAGTCTCAGTGATCGATCCCTCAGAGGGTGGAGGGGAAATTTTCCCTCCCCTACAAATGTAATTACAGAAAGCACACCGAGTGTGTGCACACCTGCATGAAAGTGCTTCTCTTCCACAGTTCGTTGTGTTAACCTTCCAAGAGGTGGGTGGATACAGGTCACCTAAGCTAATTCCTGTGGACTACTTCTCCCATAGCGTGCATTTAGCACTAAGTATCCACGTTACTCTTCTAAGTGGGACCTCTAAACTGCTTATTGTGTTCTTTATCATGACCTTCGGTTTTCTGGGATTTACAGTATAAAAAGGAACCTGATACCACATTCCAGGGCTGTTACAAGTCAAATTCCAATTCTGCAAAACTCTAAAAGGTCATAAAATAAATCATTACAAGATTACTTCCAATAAGAGAGTCTGGCTGCCTAGAGTTTAAATCTCTTGGTTTATCAAATAACCACTTGGTTATAATCTGATTTCATTTGTGGCATTACTAGCAAACTTTTTAAATCCCAAGTATGTTGTTAGTAGGGGAGATGGATGGAATTGTTAGGAAGGCTGCAGGGTGGAAAACATTAACTAGAGATTAAGAAAAAATGTACAAAGGAAATGAGAAAAGGACAGATAAAATGGGGGAATTTAGTGAGATTTTGGCAGAACAGTGCTCTCCTCTGAGCCTGACATCCTTCTTCCCTTGGGTGTCTTTCTTTATAGAGGCCTTCACAGGGCGATCTGGAAACTCTAGCACCTGGCCAGGCTGTTTGGGGAAATACGAGCAGGCTGCTTCCAAACTTATTATTATAAAGAAGTAACAGAATAAAATAGCAAATACCAGTGAGCTGTTGAAACGGGTTTTTGCAGGGGCCCAGGTGAAAACATGTTTACACCTCAGAAATAGTAGCCAATGGGCTGGTTGCTGGAGGAAATGGCAGAGAGACCAGAGTGGACTCCAGACAGTGAATAACAGTATCTGTTGTTTTGTAACACTTTTGTACTTTAGAAAAAATAGATTAATTACAAAGGCTAGCTTTCTGAAGCTTAGTTAAAGCTTTGTAGGTGTACAACACACACACACACACACACACACACACACACACACACACACACCAATTCTGCAACATGTCTAAAGCAGGTCTGCACTAGGTATGTTAATAGCACAGCCAGGGAGGAGATTTAGGCAGGAATATTTGGCACATCTTAAATTTCAATCTCTGTCAAAACACATGCATTTATTCAAATTTTCATAGGAAATTCATATGTTACATCGTATTTATGAAACTCTTCAACAGCTCTTGCTAAATGCTTCATGAAGGCAGCTTATTTTAACACAAGACAGACCCCAAGGGGAAGTTTGGTATAGCTGGAAGACTCCATGCTTCCTGGTCAATTGAGATTCTGGATTGCAGAGGTCATGGGTCTTTTTTCTTTCTTCTTTTTCAACCCAGGAAAAGCCCTTATTAGCACCTGGGGATTCCTGGCCCCAGGGACTAGGAGCAAATTAGATTCTGTTCCAGAGTCACAATCACTGTTGGGGCCTTTTCTCACATCTGGCCTGCCCACCACCCCTAACTCATCTCTTCCCCCTCCTCTGAAGCTCCTGACACAGCAAACCACAGAAATGAAGAGAAACCAGCTGCCTAGGTTTGGGAAATGAGCCCTCAGGTAGATGAAAGGCCAAAGCTGCAGCCTTTATTTAGCTGAGAGGTGGGATGGCTGGAGGTGACTTTAAAAAGGTCCCAAGAGCTCGATAGTGGGCAGGGAAGCTCCTGTCCAAGAGGAGTTTGATTGGATCAAACTTCCAGAAGTCTTTGACACATGGAAAGAAAGAGGTACCTATCTGAAGACATCCCCATGATCCTTTGAGATGGCAGGTATGTCATGTCCTCCCTCGCACATACACAACGCACACGTTCCTTGAAGCTCAACTCTGTTCATAGGTCTTGTTTCTATTGCATATGGCCACGCAGGAAGGCAGAAGAAGACTGACCTTTTTGGAAAAAATGATTAAATAATTTTAAAAAATTCCATTGCCTCTTATTTCACCATTATAGCTTCATTCCTTTAAATATTAAGTTTCTGTTTAAAATTTAAATAGCCCTGGTTAAGAAGTAGGGTCCATCGCTACAAATAAAAGGCAGTTGGTTACCATAGGAATCTTTAGTTGTGAATTATTTGATATCTCACACATCCTAACTGCTTCTTATGTTGTCCATGGCCTGCTATGCTGAGACTTATACTATATTGCGGTAAACTTTTCCATTGTCTGGGTAGGACATGAGTCTAGTTAGGGATTTATATTGCTCTAGGTCTAAAAACAAAATTAAAGGAAATCAACATATTGAGATATATGTGCAATTTGTGATATGAGTAAATTGCCTTAATATAAAAAGAGCTCTTGCAAATCAATAAAATATAATAACATAAAAAGCAACCAAAACCAACAAAACAACCAAGAGATAATATATAAGGGAAAAACTACAACACTACAAAAAAATCAAATGAAGAAAACATTTGAAACTTGCAAGTAACCAAAAAAAATGCAAAATAAAGCAATAACAAGATCCTTTTTCACTTACCAAACTAGTAAACCTTTTGTTTTGTTAAATATAGAATTCAGTATTGACAATCATTAGGAAATGTCTTTTTACACTGTTGATAGGATTGTATATTGGCATAGCCTTTCCAGAGGGAAATCTGAGGTGTTTGTCAGTGGCTCTCATTATGTGCACCACAGGGAATTAGTTCAACAAACTATGGTGCATCCACAAATAATTTACTATTAAGGAAATTCTCTCTACTGATTTTTTTTTTTTTTTTTTTTTTTTTTTGGTACTAGGGATTACCAGGTATGCTTCACCACTGAGCTCCCCTCCCCGTCCTTTTTATTTTTTAATTTGACAGGGTCTCACTAAGTTGCTGAGGTTGACCTGAAACTTTGGTCCTTCTGCATCAGCCTCCAGAATCACTGGGGTTACAGTTGTGTACCAGTGCACCTGGTCTGTCTATTGATTATTAAGTAGTCTCACTCAGGAAGCAAAACACATTTCAACATTTCAAACGAAATGATGCTGTGGAAGAAACATTCAGAGATGTTGAAATAAAGTGCATATCAAATAATGTTTCGGTATAATATAATATTTGGTTAAAATATGTAGAAAGGTTGAAAATCAGATTCTTTGTGATATAAAGTTATTAAGTTTGAAACGAATCTTGCTTCCCTGAGTCTACTGAAAAATCTAATGGAATTTCCCTACTAGTAATTAATTTGTTCTATAATATCTAATAAATTTCTACTATAAACAAGGCACTCTTCTTTCTAGGTGAGAGATACAGAAGTGAATAAGACAAAAATTCTAGTCTTTTTGTCCTTTTTGGTAGGAAGACAGACAATACATAAGTAAGACATACATAAATAAGAGGGCAATAATATCCTGAAGAAAATAAAATAGGTCCTTGGGATACAGCCTGTCAGCAGGCCAGAGGACAACATTAGATACCATGACTGATTCTGAAGAAATTATATTTGAGTTGAGACCAGAGTGAGAATCATTCCAGGCAGGAGAGTGAGCAGATGCAGAATCCTGAGGTGGATACAGTATCGGGAGGTGAAAGGAACAGAAACAAATCCGTGTGGCAAGTGTATGCATAAAGAGAGTAGGAGGGTGGTAAGGAGTGAGGTCAGAGTGAGGTCGGAGCCAGATCAGATCACATTCACCCTCAGGTCCAGGCAAGAAGGCTGAATTTTATACTAGGAACAATGGGGAGCCCTAGGAGGGCTTTATTGATTATTTGTTAAAATGTTTTTTTTGGTACTGGGGATTGAACTCAGGGGCACTTGGCCACTGAGCAACATCTCCAGCTGTATTTTGTATTTTATTTGAAGACAGGGTCTCACTGATTGCTTAGCACCTCACTTTTGCTGAGGCTGGCTTTGGACTCTTGATCCTCCTGCTCCAGCCTACTGAGCTGGCTGGGATTACAGGCGTGCACCACTGCACCCAGTAGTAAAATGCATTTTTAAGCTAAAAACTAGAATCTGAACTTGGTGATAATTTAGAGTCAATAAAATAGCATTACATATGTAATTTCATTTGTTAAAATTATTCTGGGGTGCAGGCCTTGTTTATTCCCCTCACAGATCTACTATGAAGACTCAGAGAAGTTGAGCGACTTGGCAAAGATCATATAAAGTGACAGGGTTGGGATGAGAACCAAGGTTTTTTTTTTAACCCCAGCAAAGTTACCAGGACTGAAAATTAAAACAGCAGTTGCAACACAGAACATTAGTTATTTGGTATGGTGCTGAAAAGGCATTTGTTAGTATTACCACATGAAACCTCTGTCACCCAGACCCCTGCCCTTGCAGCGTAGGCTTGAAGTGGGTGACAGGGGGGCTCAGACTGGGTCTCCCAGGTGGCCACACCAGGTCTGAAGGACCTGAGACTCTGGTGTAGCACTTGTCATCTTCACTTCAGGAGGCCCTTTTGAAAGATGAGCCCAGGTTTGGATGCAGGTTCTGGAAGGACCACATAGCCCAGCCCTCAAGGGACACTCCTGTAGAAGGACTGAGCACTTACTCTAAAGCAGACGGGCCACCTCCACTGACCCATCTAATCAGACCCAGCAGGCCCTTGGCTTTTCATCAGGATAGGCACATTGTTTTGGGTTTCGACCTTCTCTTTCAAAGCATTCATTTGACAGGAGAGAACCTTCCTCCCTGGGAGATTTTTTCACCTCTTGCCAAAGCCGCCTCAGTTGCTCTGCTTCTTGATGGGGTCCCCATGGTCACTTGCTGCTGCCTCCTTCTCTTGATGTGAGGAATTGAATCTTGCTTCTCTCCCAGGCTATCCTGGGTCCTCCCAGGCTCATGGCCCAGGAAGTTGCTAGTTGGGGAACCATCCTGTGTACCCAGGGGACTGGTTTATCTCTGGGATCCCAAAATGCTCACAGTTAGCCGGACCTTCCTTAGCTGGGCCTGGCAGACCTGTGCTGATGTTTTCTCAGTACAATCTGTCTGTAGGAGCCTTCACGAACGTAGATCTTTGGGAGTTGAGTTCAGTAATCTTAGATAAGCAAGCAACTTCTGTGAGACACCTGGAGCAGTCCAATTCACAGAGACACAAAGCGGAAGGTGGGGGGCTAGGGTCTGAGGGAGGGCAGGATGAGGAGTTGTTTGATGGACACAAAGTTCAGTCTTGTGAGATGAAAAAAATCCCTGGTGACCCATTGCACAACAATGAATATTCACTAATGCTAGTGAATCGTACACTTCGAAAATGGTTAAGATGGTAAGTTTTATGTCGTGTGTGTGTGTGTGTGTGTGTGTTTAACTGAAAGGTAAAAGAAAGTAAATAAGGGGTGGAGTTGGTATGTCCAGGGTGGGCTGCCCCTTTGTGTGTCAGGCTGACCACTTGAGCCTGGAACTCTGTTTCCTTGTGTGTAGGCTGGGCCTTTGAAAATGAGACTGTCACTTGGTGTCATGGGATAACTGTGAGCTGGCCATGCTGTGGGCTCCATGAGGACAGCCTAGCTCCTCAGCCCACTCTACCCATGTCTCCATCCCCGCCAGCCTTGGCAGCCCTTCTTGTCAAAGTCACAAAGTACTTCTACTCTGACACATGCCATGGCCACTTTTCTTTGTCTCTTGCAACCTCTCTCTTTGATGTGGTTAATTTCCTTCTTGAAATCTACTTGATTCTGGTTTTCAAGACCACCTCCACGTCCTGGTGTCCTACCTCACTGAACATTTGGATCCCTTTGCTGACTGCATCTCTTCTCAAAGGCTCACTGTCAGTGCACCCCAAGGTTCTGTCCTTGGCCTTCTTTTCTTTCTCTCAGCACTTCCTGCCTAGATCAGCTCACTCAACAGGAGAACTCTGTACTTTGAGCCTGGGCTTCCACTAAGCCCCAAATTAGGCTTCCAGCTGCCTCCTTGACTCTCCACTTACATGACTACAACAGTTTATTGAGAATTTTAAATTCAATGGGGGTAGACACATGAAATCATTTCATGTTTTCCTATAACTGCCCTGATTATCCTATCCTTGATCGTCAAGAATCTTGGGGGTAGTTCAGTCCAGTTACACAATGTTCTGATTATTAAAGCAATTCCATTCTAGATTTTTAAAAAGTTCAGAACTGTTTATATTTAAGTATTATCTCAGTGGCTGATTCTCTGTCTGGGATAGGAAAGTGTAAAATAGGCCTGAAGTGTCTTGGGATACAGAAAGCAAGGAATCTATCAACGCATCCTAGGGTTGTGCCAAAAGAATTCAGGAGCCAACTTGAAGAGTCTCCTTCTGTCTAAAGATAGAAACACTTGAACAACAATAAAAATCATAACTGCTGTGGACTAAAACAAACAAAATTATTATTAAATCTCTAAGTCCATAAGGACACTTCTAAAATCTCTACTCATTTGTCACCTTTGAGGATAGGGAAGCAACACATTGTTTTGATGACTTTGTAAATACAAAGGAAAAAAAGTACTCCAAGTATCAAATGAACCTCAGGGCAACAAAGTAGTTAATGATGGAAGTTTCTCTTCATGGATGTACTGTGTTCCAACTAATAAATGGAGAAGGACTGAATTAGAAAATCACATTTTTCTGGAATCTCCAATGAAATAATTGTTCTTGGCAATGATCATCAATGATGGCTAAAATGAGGACTGCAAATGAAAACTCTGCCTCATGACATTGGATTTGGCAGTATTTCCTGGATCTAGCAGCAAAAGAACAGACAACAAAAGTAAAAATAGACAAATGGGATTACATGAAAATTTAAAATTTCTGTGCACCAAAGGACACTAAAAAAAAAAAAAAGATAACCAGTAGAATAGAAGATCATATTTACTCTTCCTTTATCCAATAAGGGATTAGTATCCATAGTACATAAAGAACTCCTATAGATCAACAACAAAAAAACTTGATTAAAAAATGGACAACGGATTTGAATAGATATTTCTTTAAAGATAATATATAAATAACCAACAAACATCTATAGAGATGCTCAACATCACTAATCATTAGGGAAATACAAATCAAAACTATGAAATATTACCTTATATCCATTAGGATGGCTACTATAAAAAATAAAAGATAATAAGTGTTGGTGATGATGTGGAGAAATTGGAACACTTGTAGATTATTTATTTGTAGGAATGTAAAATGGTACAGCCATTGTGAAAAATAACATAGACATTCCTTAAAAAATTAAGGATAGAATTACCATATGATTCAGCAATTCCATTTCTGGTTATATATACAAAAGAATTAAAAACAAGATCTTAAAGAGCTATTTAAGTACTCATGTTCATAACAGCATTATCCACATAACTGACTGGTGGAAACAATCCAAGTATTCATTGATGGATGAAAAAATAAACAAAATGTGATCCGTACATACAATGGAATATTACTGTTTTACTGGACCTTAAAAGGGAAGTTAGTTCTGCACATGCTATAACATAGATGGATTTTGAGGATATTATATCAACTAAAATAAAGTAGTTAACCCAATCATTTCTCCTCTGAACCTTCTTGCATTGTCTCATGTGTGAGCTTTTGGGGGACACCTCACACTGGAACTATAACATGGATAGAAGGAATGTGGAGTTTTTAAATGGGTATAGATTTTCAGTGTGAAAAGATGAAAAAGTTGTGGAGATGAGTGCTGGTGATGGTTTCATAACAATGTGAACAAACTTAATGCCACCATCGTGCGCTTTAAAGTGGTTAAGATAGTAATTTTTTGTGTATGGTTTTATTATTTTACCACAGTCAAAAAAAGAGGAGGGGGGGATATGGAGACAATTAGATATTGCATTTCTTCCAAGGAAGAACATATCGTCACCTGTGAAATGGTCTTGCCAAAAAAATCAAACCAATTCAAATCTGATCAAGCCTTTGAATCTAACTACTGGTTTATAAAGATGCAGAACAGAGAATCATGTTTAACAAAGTCACATGGTTGCAATCAGCAAAATGCAGACTGTGGGAAATTCTATAGGAAAAACTACTGAGTTTTTCAATAAATAAATTGCAAGGGGAGAAAGAAGGAGGAAACTGTAGATTGAAAGAAATTTGAAAGACATAAATATGCAATTGCAATGTACGGAACTCATGTGGATCCTTATTTTTTAAAAAAATTTAAATTATGATACAATTAGGGAATATTTGATATTATTCTGAAATTTAATAATTATTTTAAAATCTTACTTTGGGAGTTATATAATAAAAATACTTATGAATGAAACAGTACAATAAGCTGAGACTGGTTTCAAAATAACTTGGGGTGGAGAAATTGAAGACATTGAAGCTTGACCGAGGGAAATCACATTATTCTTTCTATCTCCAGGTATGAAATTTTCCATGTATGAAGTTTTCTTTTTAAAATGTTAAGCTTATATTCTGCCTAAAGTCCTCCCCATTCCCCGCAACAGCTGAGCCTAGGGAATGGGACATGGTCTGCAAACACTTTCCCCTCTCCTTTCCCTGTACCTGCCCTGCTGGGTTGCGACAGAGGTGGACAGCACACGCAGGGACAGGACCTCACTGGGCTGCCAGGATGAGGAGGAGCCTCCTCAGATGCTATAGCCTCTTCACACATTCTGGCCATTCTGAATGGCCATTTGCGTGCTGGGACACATCGTTCTCTCTTGGGACACATCTGTGTGTTTTCTAGTCGAGTCTTCAGAGGTCTTTCCTGCTGCACATCTCTCTGGCATGAACATCTATCTGGCTCTAGCCTCCGTTTGAGCTTTTCTGTCCCAACCACAGCCCCAGCTCCAAGGGTTGCTCCTGCCTGAAGGGACAGCAAGCTTGTGGGAAGTTACCTGAAGATAACTTACGTCTAGCCACCTCTGAGCTGTCCACAACCCCCCGGGAAGTTCAGGTGTCACGTTTGTGTCAATCGGAGGAAATGCAGGCTGCCCAACTGGCACATGCCCTCTTGGCTGTCTCTTCTGTATCTTTTTCCACATCTGGGCAGCATCCGAAGATGTCAGTACAACCTTTATACAAAAGGTAATCGGGACTGGGAGTGGGGTTGGGGTCAGGTTGGGCGAACCCACTCTTTGCAATTGATCGTCTTAGGGTCTCTCCTTCATTTATTGAAAGATTAAATAAATGATTTTTAAAAACCTGTAAAATTTGGCCAGATTGAGCCTATGATTAAATTCTACTAGCTGGAATTTTTCCAAATAGAGAGTCGGAATTTCATGAGCTATATAGAACTGGCAACTGGAATAAGTGTGTTTCTAAGTTTCTTTTTTAAAATTACTCAGTGCTTAATGAAAGAATCTCTCATAATTCATATTTCAACTTTTTTTGGGTTTATTTTATGGGTAGAAAGAGTTTAATACGCTAAGAAGCATAAAGTTAATATGAATTTTCCTACTATGAAAGTGTCTTCCTAGCACGAAACTAATAACCCGTATGGAAGTTTTAAGAAACACACATAGCATGGTACTGCAAAGATAAGAGCAGATATCACTTAGTAGCACAGGTATAATATGAAGCATTTCATGTTACCTCATGCAATCCCCCAACAGCCCCACAGGGAATGTAGCATTTTTTCTAGTTAGAGATGAGTGAACCAAATCTTAGAGAAACTGCTTTAGTAAATATTGGAGCTGGGATTCAACTCTTGCTCCATTTGATTCTCCAAGTTGAGTTCTGGGGGAAGGAGTCATAGCTGAACCGTAGAGTTCTTGCTCAGCATGAGGGAGGCCCTGGGTTCTATCTTTGGCACTGCAAAAGTAAATAATAAACTTTAAAAATAAAGTTGATTTCTCTTTTTTTGTTGTTATCTTGCAATACTGAGGATTGAACCCAGGAACATTCTACCTTTGAGCTACATTCCCGGTTCTTTTTATTTTAATTTGAGACAGGGTCTCACTGAATTGCAGATGCTGACCTCAAAGTCTTCATCCTTCTGTTTTAGTCTTCCATGTCACTGGGATTATAGGCATGCACCACTAATCCCAGCTAAAAGTTGAGGTCTTAACCTCTAAATATGTCCTATAATAAAATGTCAAAAAAAGCTTACCTGGTTAGGAGACAGACAGGTAGATAAGTGGATGGATTGAGATAGAAAGAATGATGGATCAGGAGATAATAGAATGATACATGGATAGATAAATAGCAACATAGATATTCAAGTTAGAATTTATTGACTTTCTGAATAGGATACAGGAATTGTGAAAAACTTAATGTACATATCGTTATTAAATCCTCTCATTTTAATACTATTTCTAATGTATCAGGAAATATTTCTCAAAATTATTAATCTTTTCTGGATTGGGAAATGTAGCACTGCCATTTACATGAGTACCACATTAAAAATCTACTAGAGACATAAAGGAATTTAGTTTTGTGGATTTAAAACAAAAGAACAAGCAACAAAAGCTATTGAAATAGATTCAAGTAAAATAAAAAAGGCAAAATACTCAGCTGACATTGTAAACAGTAACAAACTTTTTGTAATTGTTTCAGTTTCTTTAAAACCACAGTAAAAACACCAGGAAAACCTGATGCAATAGCTTAGACCGTGAAAGATAAGCACGTTCCTGCCTGAGAAGCAGCTGGTGAGGTATTTACTTGATATTTGAATAGATGTGATTGAAAGCATAACTGCAAAGCTCATAACTGTATTTTTTTTTTTTTTTCGGTGCTGGGGATGGAACCTAGGGCCTTGCTCTACCACTAAGCTATACCTGAGTCCTATGACTGAATTTTTAATTTCTCAAGATTTGGAAGTCTCTACCAAAAAGAGGAAGGATACTGGACACAGAAAACTAGAACACTTTAAAAGCAAAAAGAAAGCATAAGAAAAACATCGAGACATATAATGGAAGTTCATACCATTAACAGTACTATCAAAGTCTATAGTATTATTTGTTAGCAATCGATACCACTTCAAGGTTAGGATGTATTTTAATAGCTATGACATGACTTGGGAAAAGTTTAAGAAAATTACTTTTTTTTCTTTTTCTTTTGATGGCATTTATATTTTAAATATTTTTATATAAAAGTCAAGATCTATTGATTCTTTAGGGGAAAATTTTGGATTTTGTTTTTAAGACAAATAAATTTAATTTTCTATGTACTCAAAATATGACAGATTAATTAGTATCTCTAAATAAAGTTAGTAGGTGATTATATTAGTTACTTTGCTGCATAACAAATTATCCCAAAACTTAGCAGCCTAAAACAATAAAAAACATTTATTATCTCATACTTAGTGTGGATCAGGGATTTAGGAGTGGCTTAGCTGATGGTTTAGGCTCCAGGTCTCCAACAGGGCTGTAGACAGTGGAAGGTTTGACTGGGCCTGGGTGTCGGCTTCTCAGATGGTGCATTCAGGTGATTTTTCTTTTGGCTTTCCATTGAAATCTTCATAAGCGTGTTCGTTTCTCTCTCTCTCTCTCTCTCTCTCTCTCTCTCTTTGGGGGGAGGTACTGGGGATTGAACCCTGAGGTACTTTCTTAGCACGCAACCACACCCCTGGTCCTTTTTATCTTTTATTTTGAGACAGGGTCTCCCTAAGTTCCCTAAGTTGCTTAGGGACTCACTAATTTGCTGAGGCTGACTTTGAACTTGTGATCCTGCCCTCAGCCTCCAGAATCACTGGGATTACAGGTGTGTGCCACCACACCCAACTATTTCTATATAATTTTAAAAACTGTTTTACTTGTAGATTATTTTACAAATAGGAATTTTTCAACTTATGATAGCATCATGTCCAAATAAGCCCATCATAAGTTAAAAATATCAAAAGTA
This sequence comes from Sciurus vulgaris, assembly GCF_902686455.1. Taxonomy (NCBI): domain Eukaryota; kingdom Metazoa; phylum Chordata; class Mammalia; order Rodentia; family Sciuridae; genus Sciurus; species Sciurus vulgaris. The sequence continues at coordinate 161,735,800 of NC_136464.1, read as the reverse complement.
AAAATGCATCCAATCTACCTGAATTACTGAATATCCTAGCTTAGCAGAACCTGGCGTCAATGTGCTCAGAACCCTTTCATTAGCCAACGGTTAGGAAAACCCATCTACCACAAAGCCATTTTGTAATACAACATTGCATATTTCATGTAATTTATTGAATGCTGAAAGTGAAAAGATCATAAAATTGTAAGTCAGGGACCATCTACATTCATGCAATCGGCCATGTAATAGTGAAATACTTTTCTATTTATTCTTAAAGTTGTCCAGTGTCATCTTAATTTCCAGCATTTTCTTTTTCGAAAGTTTACTCTGACTGATTGGAGGAGGACATACAGTGGAGACAGCAGTGAAACTGAGATCAGCAAGGAGGCCATTGTGAAAAGCCAGGTGGGTCATGTGTGTGGCCCTGGTGACTGTGAGTGGCTCTCTGGAGAAGGGAGGGACTGAGATGCATGGCCTCCCTTGGAGGCAGAAATGCCAGGCCTCCATGATGCTTTGGATGTAGGGGCTGGAGGAAGGAATCATGGATGGTGTCCACATTTCCAGCTCATGTAAGCAACTTAATGGAGCCACAGGCTACGGAGACAGGGAAGCGGGGGAGAGGAATTCATTTGCCTGTTGGTGAAGGAATTGAGAATTCATGGTGTGCTGGGAAATGCTTCCCAAGCCTCTGTTGGGAAAACCAAAACCTTTATTTGTAGTAGAATAAACACTGTCACCATGGCTAATTTCAAGTTACCAATGTCAAGCAGCTAGCAGAATTTCTGAACATGGAACACTTTGATTTCAGGAGCCAGTGCTGAGCCAGCTCCGGCACACAGCTGCACCAGGAGGGAGTCTTCTCGGAATGGCAGACTCTGAAACATATGCTAAGCTCTCGGAAATGGTCCTGAGCAAGAGGGTGTCCTTTCAGGACAGCAAACGCATAGGGAGGGAAGTGGAGACAGGAGAGAACAAGGGCGGGCGTGGGAAGAGCAGGGCGCCCACTCCACTTCTGTTTTCTCAGGACAAAGGGAAAAGGCCGTCAACGGAACATGAGGACTGACGGTTGAACATGCTCTTGATGGAGCGGAGGGATTGCTGTGGCCCAGGTATTTGGACAGGAGCAGGAGAAGGGTAGGACGGTGCTGTGCGTGAGAGGGGCCCTGGGATTAGAGACTGGCGGGGGGGGCGGCGGAGAATGATGACAAGGCCAGGGTGTCGCTGCTGCGGGAGGCTCCAGGGCCTGCGTGGCCATCATGGCGGATGTGCCATCTCTTCATGCAGCCAAGCGGCTACAATGCTGGGTGGAAAGGAGGCCAGGCAGCCAGGAGCCTTCATGATGGTAGAAGACAAAATTACAACAAATTTAATTTTGCAGCTATTAGTTGGATTTTATTTGCAATTCTAGAATTGAGCAGTGGCCGATCCCCAAAGTGGTTGGTGCAGGTTATATTTATAGCTAAAGAGGAAATGACCAAGGGAAAGTGGAAGTGAGGGACAAAGACAGCTGGATGGGCTCTAGCCAGGCATTCGCCTTATTTAAGCGAACGCACTCTGAACAGCTGGCTGCCTGTGATTGGCTGGAGCTTGGCTGCTGTGCTTGACTGAGACTCAGCTATTTGTCACAGAGGCAAATTCCTAAGTGAGACCTTCAGTTTGCTTAGGTTCTGGTACTTTGCATCTTGTGAGGACCAAGGGAGGCTTCCTCTGGCCAAATTCAGTTTGATTTAACAAATACACAAGGTGTGGGGGAGCAGGGTTGGGATTCTGGACATCTGTGTATGACAGTCATGGGAGGAAGAGGAGGAGGAGGAGGCAGCCTGTGAGTGGGATGAATCGACATTTGATTTTGGTCCTGGGTTCCAAGGTGTGTGTGTGTGTGTGTGTGTGTCCAGCCCCTGGGGCTGCAATGGAACAGGAAGGAGGTAGAACTTCTGGAGTGGGCCACAGGGGTTAGCCATGGTGGAGAGGAGGTCCGGCTGGGTCCCTTTGGAAGTAGGGGGCACTATCCTGGGTGTCCAGACAGGCCCGGACTTCTGGCCATGATTGTAATAAGAATGGATTTGAGCCATGTAACCTTGCTTGGATATAACACATTCCACACTAGTGTGCCTCCAGCATTAACAAGATGTCAGGCTTGAGATCCTATGAGACATTACCTGATTTAACCTCTAGGCAGACTGGAATTCCATCAAGCATCATTTGGCATCTTCCCAATCACTGAACTCTTAACTTTCATAGGAGATCCCAAGTTTTGGTTCAGATTTCTGACATCAAATTTTAATTTCTTGACCAATGATATTCCTACCTTAGTTCTCTCGGAGATGTAATTTCACATTTCCTCAGTATTTTCTTCTCCTGTGTTCATTTCTCTCTCACATTTGTGATTCGTAAAACTGCTCCTCTTGTAGGATTCATTTCCCTTACTTGTCAGGTTGTCAGCTCAAAAATACTACTTCCAGTTTCTTTTTGAGAAGCTCGGGATGAAACCTAGGGTGTCATGCATTCTAAGCAAGTGCTGTGCCACTGAGCTACATCCCCAGTCCCCCAGGGTGTTTCCTTTTAAAAATACAATTAAAAGGCATATTGAGCCTAGCGCAGTGGCCTGTAGTCCGAGGCTCAGGAGGCTGAGGCAGGAGGATCAGGAGTTCAAAGCCAGCCTCAGCAATGGCAAGGCACTAAGCTACTCAGTGAGACCTGGTCTCTAAATAAAATACAAAATAGGGCTGAGGATGCAACTCGGTGGTTGAGTGCCCCTGGGTTCAATCCCCCATACCAGACAAAAAAAAAAAAAAAAGCATATCAAGGGCTGGGGATATAGCTCAATTGGTAGAGTGCTTGCCCCACATGTACAAGACCTGGGTTCATTCCCTAGCACCACTATATATATAAAATAAAAAAAATGAATAAAAGGCATAGCACTATCTGATCTTGATTCATGTAGGAGTAATAATAATATTAGTAGTAATAGCTTTATCAGTATTCCTCCTTCCTTCTATAAGCCCATTTATAAGTACCTAGGGAATACATTGACCACAAGTCTTTTTCTGTAGAACTTAGAGATTCTTAGTTGTCAACCAAACATGATAAAACCATCAATTCTTTGGAATTAATTTACTTGTTAGATAGCTGCCAACTTCTGTTTCAGAGGAAAAACCACCACAATTCTCTTGAAGATACAGGTTTTCAGCTGCTCACTTTTATAACTTGGATTTTTTTACTTTTAAAACCTCACTTCTGGCCGGATGCAGTGACCCAAGCCTGTAATTCCAGTCTGAGGTAGAAGGACTGTAAGTTCAAGGGTAGCCTGCAGTTTATCAAGACACTGTCTCAAAATAAAAAATAAAAAGGACTGTGGATGTAGCTCAGTGAGAGAACAGCCCTGGGTTTGATATTCAATACCAAAAATAAAATAAAAATAAAATCCAGCTTCTGAGGAGGGTAAGAGAAAGTGTTAGGGATTAAATGTGATCAAATTATGTTGTATGCATGTATGAATATGCTATAATGAAGTTTACTATCTGTATAATTAATATAAGCACCATTAATAATAATAAGAAAGATGCATCCTTTTTCTTAACAATTCTAAAATCACTCCTAAAAAAAAAAAAAAAAAAAAAAAAAAGGCTGTTGGAAACAAGAGAAATGTGGTCTTGGTTTCTGTTTTCCAGGGTGGTGACTTTCAGGGTAGTAATAGTAGAAATGAGCCACTCAAAAAGGGCACAGGAGCTACTGACCAGAAGCATGAGTCAGAGTCACAGCAGCATGAAGCAGACTAATGTGCTTGGTATTTCCCAAACGTGCAAGAGACTCTACTGTCACCAAAGTTAAATTGGTATGGGTAACATTAGCATGAACTTCCAGTTAATTCCCCTACACAACATGTGTTTAGGGAATATAAATGAAATCCACTGTGTGCTTTAATATAAACCACAAACACAAAAAAGAACATCAGGGCCCTCGACCATGCTGTAATAGGTGTCAACCAACTGGAACATGATAATAATTTTAAATAGCTTGTGTCTCTTAGCATGGTGACTGCCTAACCCCACTCGCTGTATTCAGAAGCCTACATGACACTAGGAGATAAGGTAACTTTGACTATTGGTAGACAAAGAGTCACTCATTTGGATACTGATTGGGATACAAAATTTAAGCTCCCCCTTCTCCACCATGGTGCAGGGGATTGAACCAGGGCCTCACACATGGCAGGCAAGAGCTCCACCACAGAGCTACAGTCCAGGCCTCTGAAGTCTGTTTTGATGATGCACTGATTCTATCACTTCTTCTGAGTGCCTGGTGTATGCAAAGCACCATCAAAGTTTTGGGGGAGCATTGATCCAAGTAAATTAATGACCATAATACAAAGCACATGTGATAAGATAAAAATCCCCACATGCCCTGGGAGTTTAAAGAAAGGAGCATTGTTTCCTGCCAGGAAATGTGAGAAGGAATCTTAGAGGAAGTGGTATATCAAAGGAATAGTGAGTTTGAGACAGAAGGAAGAGATAATTGGAAGAACTGTCAAGGCAGGGAAATTGGTGAGAGCAAAGTGTTTTGCATGTTTGGGGGATATGTCTTAGTCTGTTTTGTGCTGCTATAACAGAATTCCACTGACTGGGTAATTTATAGGAAAAAGAAATTGGTTTTTACAATTTTGGAGGCTGCTTAGTCTAATATCAAGCTGCCAGCCTCTGGTGAGGACCTCTGTGCCAGGGTGGAGGGCATTACATGGCAAGGGAGTATGCTAGGTTAGGCTTCTCCTCCTCTTATAAAGCCACCAAATCCATGGTGGGGGGGGGGCACTCTCATGACCTCATGTAACCTTAAATAACTCCTAAAGGTCCATTCTCAAAATATCATCAATCTATGAATTTGGGGATTAAGTTTCTAACTTGTGAACTTTGGGGGGTGGGGTGGGTATATTCAAACCATTGCACCGATTATCCAGTTTTTTTACAGGGGTGGGGGACAGGGGATTGGGAATATAGGACACAAAAAGTTTAGAAAATTAGTTTATGTGCAGACTTCTGGGGGTACCAGGCAAAGAAATAGGGTCTCTAAGGCAAAGGGGAACCTCAGAGTTGAATTTCCCAGCACATGGAGGATGGTCTGGGGAAACAGGGAGACTGGTGCAGAGCTGTCAGTTAAGACAACACATGAGTCCCATATTTAGGATCTTTCACTGTTATTATTTCACTGTGATTATTACCTTTAATGCTCATCTTTCACACTGATTGATGAGATGTCTATGTCACGACAGGTGCTATTCCAGGCCTTCCCTGGGGATGCACAATCGACCAAGACAAAGTGTAGTGGAATGAACGTTCTCCCTGGATGAGTCAGACAATAAACAAGAGTAAGGTTTAATAAGTTCATTTAGGAAACAAAACAGAAAACACTTCCATTTCCAGGAAAGAGTAGGGTAGGTTATTTGAAATAGTCTACCTGCTGTAAACAGCTAAAAACCCTGGGTAAAATACTTCCATGAAAACAAAACCTTCTGGGTCGGTGGGGCAGGTAGCTCAGTGATAGAGTGCTTGCCTAGCATCTGCAAGACCCTGGATTCATCCCCCTCTCCACAATACAAACAAAACAAAGCAAAATGGCTTCTGGAAAGCTCTAGGTGGAAATCTATGGGAAAGGGCAACCAGAGAGTTAGGTGAATCCTGAAGCTGATTTTACCTAGGGGATGAAACCAATCCAGGAGAACTTGCATTTGGGATTTGAACCAAGCAACAGCTGACCCATTTGGGGAATGGGAGAAGGTGGCATTTGGCCTGGGTCTCAAGCATGGAGTGTGAGTTCACTAGGCCCCAAAGAAGAGAGAAGCCTTGCAGAGTGAGGGTCGAGGCAAGAGGAAGAGGGGAAGGGGAATCAAGGCCAAGGATGAGGTCTGGGGCTAAACTTCTCCTTTGTGCCTGCATGTTCTATGAGACAAGTACTGGAAGGCTTGAGTCGATGTTTCCACCCTGTGTACCTGCCAGAAGATGGGATCACCTTGAGTCTCCTACACCTGTTCTATGCAGGAGGCCCCGATGAGTCACAGGAAAAAATCAAAGTGAACACAGGTGACTGGTGGGACAAGGGTTAGTCCCACCACTCTTCCCAGGCCTTCCCCTAGTCACTTCTCCTTTACAGCCTCTTGGGCACAATAAGTATCACAGCAGTGAAAACCCAAGAAGTCTCTCTTGCTATTGGTCCTACCTTCTGGGGGACTCCCCTTAACACCCAAACCCAGCTATTGCCCCTGCTCACGCTCAGTGCCATTCAAGATGTGGGAAAGCCTTGAACCGATGTAGGCTGATGTGATCTTGAACTAGTAGTGATCTGGCAAGATCCCAGGAGGAAAAGACATTTGCATTCTAAGTTAAAACTAATTGTCCCCGTATTATTTGGTACTTCTCTATTCCTGGAACAGTAAGCATGCTTGAGGCAAGATGGGACTTGAGTGGATGTGAGCTTTACAACAAAGCAGTCTTGTTCCATTGACAAGAAAGGTGAAAGTCAAGACTTGACAAAGAGAAGAGGCTAGTCAGCTAGCCAGTTCTAGAAATGGCACCGAAAACTCCAGAAATACCACAACCCACAAAATTAACTCTTTTCTTCTCTTAATACTCACGGTTGAGCCTTGCAAAAGGTTAGTTGGTGTCAATGATCTTTCACTAGAGACAAACTTCTAAGTTTCCAGGAAAAATATCTGAGAATGTTAAAGCTTTGAGAACTACACAGAATGAGTAAGGGAAGGGTGAGCTAAAGGCCACCCCCCCACCCCAAGAGTTTTTAGACAAGTCTCAAAAAGAAGTTTCAAGTTAAAGTGTTCAAAACATCTGTTTTTTATTTGAAATATAATTAGAAATGTGTCTTAGTATAAAGGAATTTTAAAAGCCAAGAGTACATTTCTGGGTGACCAAATGTTTTGGATGATGTCATAATCAAGGAATGAAGAGGAATACCAAAGACTGTTTGGCAGTATTTTGAGAGATTTTTCCCTTGTGTTGTTTTAGTTCCTATGAAAAGTTATTTACAAATGATATGAGAAAAGAATCAGATTTTATCCCACATAATGAGGAATAAAGTGGTTCCTAATTCCAGATCGTAGAAAACGGAAAGGTGGTTGATAAGATATGGTTTCAAAATGCTAATCAATTAGAAGACAAATGTTTTGCTGCTTTTTCTTTCCACTCTCTGCCCTTTCTCACTCCTGTGTTTTTTTCTTCTGTTTTTCCACTCTGGAAGTGATGAAGAAAGAGGGGTATGTATTTGATTAGAGAACTAAAAAAAAAAAAAAAGACAAGAAAAGAAAAGAAAGCACATGGCTGCCATCTGGCTCCCTGCCTCGCTCACCCACCTGTCTCTCCTTGGCCAGATTTTGAAGTACTGATACCCAAATCTATGACATTAGCATCCCTGGAGCTTGGACCAAGGCATCCGTTCTTTAAGAACTCCGGAGATGATGCTGATGTGCAGCCAATGGTGAGAATCAGTGTCCCAAAGTGTCCAGCATCCTGACTGAGACCAGGAGCCTCCTGTTCCTGGGCTTTGTAACCACAGACCAGGAACATTCCAGAAACACTTGTGGAACCAGTATATATTTTTGTTTGTCAAGACATGAAAAAAATTTCTCATTTAGTATCATGATCATTTTGTGAGATAAAGGACATTTTAACATCAAAATAGCATAAAGGACATATCCCCAGAGTATTGAATATCTTACTGCATTTATATATAATCTATACATATAGACACATATACCTGTATATATGTGTGTGTGTTTGTGTATATGTGTGCATACACAGGTATGTGTATATAGACACATTTTTTTCTTCTTAAAAATGTTGTCAAATATACACAACATCAAGGTCACCATCTTATCTCTTTTCAAGTGTCCCATCCAGTGGCATTAAGCACATGCACGATGTTGTGCAACCATCACCACCATCTGTCTCCAGAACTTTTTCTATTTCCCAGACTGGAGCTCTGGATCTATTAAAAATAGCTCCCTATTTCCCTTAGCCCTTGAAATCCACATTTCTACTCTCCTGCATTTATAAATGTGTTCACTCTACATACATCCTATAATACCAAGATTTCTCGAAGTTCATCCATGTGATAGCATATGTCAGATAAAGAAACTGTGGCATATATACACAATGGAATATTATTCAGCCATAAAGAAGAATAATATGGCATTTGCAGAAAAATGGGTGGAATTGAAGAATATTATGCTAGATGAAATAAGCCGGTCTCCAAGAACCAAAGGCCAAATGTTTTCCCTGATTAGTGGATGATGATATAAATAATGGGTGGGGTGGGGTGGGGTGAGAGGAGAATGGAGGAACTTTAGATTACACAAAGGGAAATGAGAGGGAGGGGGGTATGAAAAATGGTGGAGTGAGGCAGACACCATTACCCTGTGTACATGCATGCTTACACCAGTGGTGTGAATCTACATCGTGCACAACCACAGAAATGAAACAATGTACCCCATTTGTGTACAATGAATCAAAATGCAGTCTGTAAAAATAAAAAATAATAAATCCAAACAAAAATAAATTCCTTCCTTTTGTTAGCCAATGATATTTCACAGTATAAGATATACAACACTTTTGCGTCCTTTCTCTCCTGCTTTGAGACAGTCTCTATCATGGCATGATTTGCATTTCCCTAATGATTAGTGCTGTTGAGCATCTTTTCATGTCTTCTTGGCCATTGGTCTCTCTTCTTGGAGAAATGTCTGGTTCCCGGTCCTTTGCTTAAAATTTTTTAACCATGTTGTCCAAGTTTTTAACATGTTTTTAACCATGATTTTCGTTGTTGAGTTGTGTGAAGTACAGATTCTCAGCGAACAGGCCAGGGAACACTGTGTCAATCACCAGGCCCCAGGCCCACACCTTCCTCCACGTCCAAGGTTCTACACATCCTTGGCGTGGATGTCTGCGGGATAGTCTAATCTCATTCCCAATGCCTTGCTGATCCCCGGGTGTTTTCTTCTAAAGACAATCCAGGCCAAAGGTGCAGCTTCCTGTTTAGAGATAGGAATCCATGGAGGACAGAGCTGGAACTCTGACATCAGTCCTGAGCACAGGTGTGAAATGGGAATCCCAGCCCAAGATTCCGTGTTCCCATCTGTCTTCTGCCGGCTCTTGGCCACAGCTCCCCTTGGGCCTACCTGGTTCACACTCCTGCTTCCACGGCAGGCTGTCCTGTCTCGAGCTCTCCATAAATCCCAAGGCCTATGAAAATGGAGCATTTTCTGCTACACCTAGAAGGACCTCTAGCTTCCCTCATGCACCCCTTGAATTCTTCAGACCTTCTGGGAGCCTCACCAAGGGCTGCGTCTCGGGGGCTTCAGGAACTCACGCTCCTCGGAGTTGTGGCTTTGCCTGTGCCCTTCTGCCACTCTTGACTTCTGAGGGCATGGAGTCCTTCTGGGCAGTGCCTGCAGCTGGTGCTCATGGTGCCAGCTTCCAGGCTACCGAAGCCGGCTGGGCATACACTGCGGCCAACTCTTGTCTGGGATGTCAGCTTCGAGGTTGCCAACGCCTTGCCCTACGCTTGTCTCGTTCTTCTCTCCTGTATTTGCTTTATTTATTTATTTATTATTTATTTATAGCAGCCCCTTTATCACAGTTCAGGCTAGAGCCCTCACTGGGAGATAAGAAGCCCTGCGAATGGCTGTAGGGCTGTCTGGCAGCACCAGCTGTCCCTGCCCTACCCCCACACATGAGCATATGGATCTCTGACCACACTTGTATAAAGTTGTCTTCTATCAAGATACTCTCATTTCTCTCCTTTAGTAAAACATATCCTGTCGCTACAGTGTATCCTACCATGTAGACCAAAATGTCACATCCTACCTCAAATATAACAATTATTATTCGTCAATTAAAAGTGAAAAGACAAAAACACTATCTTGTGGGGGCTCCTACTTTTCTCTCCAAGTTTGAATAAATCTAGGGTGGACACGATTCAGCTCAGACTGGATTTCCACTATATTTTGGAGAGGAAAGACATTATATTGAGCTAGGGTTATTCATGCTCTCATTTTTCTCTTGAGATGGACTCAGTCCAAAAGGTGCTTCCATGCTTCCAATGGCAAAATTCCAAATTGCATTCGTCTAAAAAGAAATGCCTCAGGGTGTTTTGGCATTCTATCTTAAAAATGTATTCCTCTTTATGAAAACAAAAACCAAAAAATAAGGTTCATAACCTTTGTGGTGGTTGCAATGCCTGTAATGAACAGCAAGTTGGGAGGCTGAGGAGGAGGATTGCACATTTGAGGCCAGTCTTAGTGAGACCCTGTTGTAAATAAAAAAGGTGGGGGAATGTTAGCTCAGGGGTGAAACACTCTGTTCAATCCCCAGTTCAAAAAAAAAAAAAAATCACATCTGCATATTAACACATTCATTTCCCAGGCGTCCTTGGGAGATGTCTGAACTTAAGGAATTTGAGTTTGGAGTCTTCCTGGAGTAAATAAAAGAAACAGCCATTAAAGAGTAATGTTTATTTCTTCTGCTAGGGTCTCTGCCATTACAATTTAACCATATTTCTTTTTCCTTTTACAGAGAAAAAATTCTCTTTGGATTGCTTGGCTTTGGGAACAACAACTTGGATCCTACCTGCCAATTCAATCCAAGAGACTGACTTTTGTTATGTGCCAAGCACTTGGTCTAATTGATTTACATATATTGAAGCATTTGATTTTCATAATTCTAAAATATGGGTATTACTATTACAGTCATTTTTCAGCTAAAGTCACAGAAAGTTTAAGCCATCTGCTCAGGTCACACAGTATGTGACTTTGAGCACAGGCTGTCTAATTTCAGAACCCGCACGTTCTCAAACCATGCACTACACAAGTATCTGGAGGTTCATGTGTTTGTATTATTCGCAAGAATTTATTTAACAACTATTGTGTGCTAGGATAAACCCCAGATACAGAGAGTAAGGGGAAAATCCTAGGCCCTGGATACTGGGTGGGGGGACCCACTTCCCACTCTCAATTTCTCACAGAAGGGTGGGATTACATCCACACTGTTCCCCAAGAAGAAAGGGAAGGAGGAGGGCGTCCAGCTTCTCTCTGGGCCCCCCACCCCCTCACTCCCTGGAAATAGTGGCTCAGGATGATGATTGGTCGGTGAGGGGGGAGGGGCAACCTAGCAGGCCCAAGAGGGAGTTTCCTGGACCCCGCTCTTCTCCAGGTGTCCCTGCAGTCGGCAGCTGACTGTGAGCCTGGAAGAACTCACTGCAATCCTGGAGTCCTACTGGCTACCAGCCACTGGGCGCTTGCCTGAAAGCCAGGGCCTATTGCACTGGGCTCCTTGTCACTGGTGACAGTAGTTGGGAATGAGGAAGAATTCCTCTCCTGTGAAAAGTGGTGGGCAGGTGGAACTTGGTTTCTCCTGGGGGGATCTGCACTGAGAACACAGTCTGGGGAAAGGTGGGCATCTGTGCCAGCCTCGCCACAGCCACAAAGCCTCCAAGTGCAGGGGTCTGGGTACAGTGTGTAAGTGCCCACAAAAGGAAACTTGGGGCTAGGAAGCCCATAGGAGGGGTTCACACCCAGATTAAGGGCAGGGTAGACTTCTTTTCTAAAAAAGTGGCAAATGAGCTGAGTCTAGAGACCCACTAGGCATCTGAGACTGTGAGAGGCTGTGGGCTAGAAAGAGCAGTCAACCAGGAGCAGGAGCAAATGCAGAGGTGGGTGAGGGAATGGCAAGTGCAGACGTCTGGGGACCTCCATGCTGCTCAGAATGACCGCAACATGGAGTTTCTGCAGCCTACAGGTAAGAAATGAAGCTGAGGAGATAGGTAGAGAAAGAATTCTGAAAAGTATTATTAAGTCCTTTTATATTTCACCCCCAGGCAATAAGTCTGTTTTCTGTTGCTATAACAGAGTACCTGAGACTGGATAGTTTATAAAAGAAAGAAGTTTATTTTGGTTCATGATTCTAGAGACTGAAAGCCCAAAGATCAGTTGACCACTTCTGGCAAGGACCTAATGCTGCATCCTAATGTGCAGAAAAGTAGAAAGGCAAATGGGCACATGCAGAAAAGAGAAAACACAGGGGCCGCCTTGCTTAAAAGCAACCTGCTGAGGCAAGGAACACAGGTCCTGGAGAACCGCACTAGTCCCTCTTAATGACCTACTCAGCTCTTAAAGGCCCACCACCTCTTGACAACCGTTGCTCTGGGAAGCAAATTTCAAGATGAGTTTTGGAGGGACGAGCTACAACCAAACCACAGCAGGAACTCTGAAGGATTTGAAGCAGAGGGACATTATCTATTTTGTATTTGGTAAGTGTTCCCCAGCAACAGTCCGGAAAACTGGGGACCAGAGGACCTCCTGGGAGACAGAGGCAGTGACCAGAGACAAAAGAGGAGAAGACCTTGAGAATGGAGAAGCGACCTTGGGGCGTAGAGGAGAGGAGAGCAGAGGCAGAGAGAGATTTCCGGATCAGCCTGATCAGCCTGGGGGACCAGGGAAAGGAGAAGCTGATTTCTGGCTTGAAAACTGCTACCATTTGGACTTGGAATGTCCCGCAAAGGCCCCTCTGCTAAAGGTGTGGTCACCAGCCTGCGGCGCTATTGAGAGATAGTGGAACCTCGACAAGGTGGCACCAGTGGGAGGAAGCTAGGTGACTGGGGGTGACTTGGAGGGGACACTGGAACCCCAGCCCCTTCCTGTTTCTTTCACTTCCTGGCTGCACGAGGTGAGCTGCTCCAACACCACGCACTCTCGCCATGATGCCTGGTGACCCGTGGACTGATGCCTCTGAAACCGCCGTGAGCCCAAACGGGTCTTTCCCCGCGGTAAGTGGATCTTCTCTGGTATTTTCACAACAGGAACTGACTACATGGGGACATGGTGCCTGCTGATGCCATGTCTAAGACCAAACACGAAGTCCGGGAGGGAACACGGGAGTGGCTAAGTCGGGTGCATGTTGAGGTGTCTGTGATGGAGGCTCTTGTCGTGCTGTGGTCAGCCCCGCCCACGGTGCACTAGCTGGACACCCCTCTACCTGCATGCCCTGAGACCTGCTGCGATTGCCAGTGCCACCTAGATTGGAGTGGCCTTTCTGTGGCCTGGCCGTGAGTCCATTTTGCTCCTTCTCCTTGCTCTGGGAGCACAGGCAGGGCGTTCACTGACCCCGTGAGGAGCAGTGTTGGCTTCTTCCCCGGGAATGGCCGGCCCTCCTGTGCTCATGCTGTCTGCCCTGTCACTCCTGCTTCCCTCACAGAAACCGGTTTCGCGAGTTTTCCTGAGCACGCTTCTCCCTCCTCCACAGCCTGTGTGAAGCTTTCCTGATCAAATCGCCCACCCTCCAGGCAAACGCGCTCTCCCCTCCCTGGTGCAGGATTCCCGTCCCGGCAGGAGCAGCCTTCCGCTGTCGTCCACCGTACCCCCCACCGGGTTATCTGTCCCACGCAGATCTGTTCGGTCCGTTCCGCCTGGGGCTGGCAGGTTCAGCTTCAGCATCGCCTGCACCACCAGGTCTGGCCTGCCGAAAGGCACGCACACTCTGGTCTTTCAACGGGAATTGAGGGTGATTAGGTCTGTCCCCGAGGTCAGCCGCAGGACTGGCACACAGCAGCTCCGCCTCAGCACCTAATCCAGACCCGTGTTTGACCATGAAACAACCTTCTGCATCCTCCTTTTTAAAAATCATAACTATTAACATATTGCACAAATATGCACAAATTAATGGGGTTAACTGTGACATACAGGAATATATGCTTAGATCATATCTGCCCACCCCTTACTCCCTCTGCTCCCCTTCCCCATTCCTCTTCCCCTTCCCTAATGCTCCTTCTTTTACTCTCAAGTCTCCTTCCTCCCTCCTTCCCTCCATCTGTTCCTCCCTTCTTTTCTGTCTCTCTCTCCCTCCCTCCCTCTTTCTTTCTTTCCACATATGAGAGAAAACATGCAATACTGATCTTTCTGGGTCTGGCTAATTTCACTCAACATGATGATCTCCAGTTCCATCCATTTTCCTGAAAATGACATGGGTTCACTCTTCTTAATGGCTGAATACTATTCTACTGTGTATTGATACCATATTTTCTTTATCCGTTCATCTGTGGACAGGCCCCTAGGCTGATTTCACATCTTGCCTATTGTGAATAGTGCTATAATAAAGATAGGCACGCAGGTGCCTCTTTTGTATGCTGACTTCATTTCCTTTGGATAAACACCCAGGAGTGGCATTGCTGGATCACGTGCTAGTTCCATCTTTAGTTTTTTGGGGAACCTCCACACTGTTTTCCACAGTGGCTCTGTTAGTTTACATCTCCACCAACAGTGTATAAATAAGGATTCCTTTTTCTCCACATCCTGGCCCGCATTTGTTATTTATTTATTTATTTTTCATGCCAGCCATTCTGACTGGGCCGAGGTAGAATCTCAGTGTAGTTTTAATTTCCTTTTCGATGTCTAAAGATGTTGAGCATTTTTTCATGTATTTACTGACCATTTGTACTTTTTTTGAGAAGTGTCTATGTGGATCATTTGCCCAATTTTGAATGGATTCGTTGTTCTTATGTTGATAAGTTTTTGGATTTCTTTGTAAATTCTGGATACTAACCATCTGTCAGATGAATAGCTGGTCTTAATTTAGCAGACAATCAGAGAAGCTAAGTTTAGGACTGAATTATATCTCAAATTTCCTTCTGGGTCCTGTGGCTCAGGACTTGCTTACCAAACGTGGTTGATTGGTGTTGGCCAGGCCAGCGCAAAGGAAGTTGGCAGTCTCGTGACCGTTCTGGGAGTCTGGTGCCCGGCTCGTTCATCTACAGCGTCCACATTTCTTATCCAGAAGGCTTCACGTGGACAGAATCGGAGTCCAATATGGCTTGATGACAGCTCAAGTTCTGCTAAGGAAAAGGCACTGCTAAATGAAAACTGCCACAAAGAACCCAGACAAACGCAGGCAGTCTTGCAGCCAAAATGCAAAAGTTGCTCCATCAACACCACCTCCCTGATGAGGCCGTTCAGCCAAGCTGACTCAAGAGCCTGTCTTTTCTCCTGCCCCTGTCTGGTTTTGCTATGCAATGGGAAGGACTCTGGGGATTAAAAGCCAGGGACCTGGGTCCTTTTTATGCCATCCCTTACCACTGGGGGTACACAGGCACGTTCTTTAATTTCTTTGGGTATCAGTTTTTTGTTTTTGTTTTTGTTTTTTCATTTGAAAAGGTCAAATTTTAAAAGAGATTCAACAGCATTAAATGAGAATGTATGTGGAAACTCTTGCATTCAGTAGAGAAGCAATAAAATGAAAAAAAAAATTTAAACATTGCTTTAAAGCATTATTGGTCTTTCTATATTAATTTAAATGTCTTTTATTAACATTCAAGAATATATGCACTCAGCAATGATTTAGCAATACAATAGTAATGCAGAAGTAGAATCTTTTAAATCGGTTTGTCTGCACTTCCCTCTCTGGTATTTTCTACCAGAAAATGCAATGAGACAGCAGTAAGGGGCTCTGGTTTCAGAATCCTCAGGGTTGATGGGTTAGAGCAGAAAATCAGAAAAAAATCAAATAAATCCACACTCAGGTTTGGGTTTCAGAATAGACTTTGAGTCTCACAGCAGAGACGGGAGTTTAAGTGAGAAAGTTTTAAGTCTCAGGAAACAAGGCCTTGATGTTTGTGCTATAAACAACATAGTTAGAAGACTGAATGATCAGATGGGAAGAATTTTTGCTTTCCAAAAGAGTAATTCGGAACATGAAGCAGGCAGGAAGGATGACATCCTAGGGAGGCAGGGATGGCAGAGTTCCTAGGCAGGTTGAGAAATTGTAGTGGGAGGGGCCTGGGTGGCTGGAGGGACCCGTGTGCTGGTTGGATAGAGCAGCAGGGAGGTGACCATGGCAGTCTGGTCGGTTGGTCTACCTGGGGAAGGTCTGAAACAGCCCTGCAAATTCCCATGTCTCCAGTGTGGAGCAACCAAAAATTTACCATCTCTTCTTTCCTGAGAAGAAAAAGATAACTGAGAGGGTCTGGGAAAGCCAAGGGTAACTGCATGTAAGAGAGAGGAATGGAGCAGGGTGTGGTGGCACATGCCTGTAATCCCAGCAACTTGGGAGGCTGAGGCAGGAGGATCACAAATTTGAGGTCAGTCTCAGCAACTTAGTGATACCCTGTCTCAAAATGAAAAATAAAAAGGGGCTGGGGATATAGCTTAATGTAGAGTGCCCTTAGGTTCAATCTCTGGTATGAAAATAAACAAATTAATAGGAGGAAAAGGTATGGTAGAGTCTATGACAATGCTTCCCCACTCCATTTGAGCAGTTACTCGATTGCAAAGCAGAGTGATTCTTATTTATAAAGCAGTATTTTTTCTACCTGTGGGGACTAGAAGTATCTCTTCTTTTCTACTCACCTACCTCAATCTCAATAGCACTTCTTAATTCTGGGAATGCCACAGTTTGTAATACAAGCCAATCTTCTATTAAATTCTTCTATTACAGACAGCTCATTCAAAAAATGGTAGCACACATTCATACTTTAGTATAAGTGAGTTTATAAGATACCATGCTTTTCTTATTTCATTAGAAAAAGAAACAGATGGGACGCCTTGGGGAAAGGAAGCTAGAGAGACATGGATTTAGGGGAAGGGGAGTTGGTGGTGGGGGAGGAGATGAAGCAAAAAGTGAGGCCGAAGATCATTTGCTTTTAATTTTTTTTTTGCAGGGGCGGGGGGCGGTACCAGGAATTGAACTCAGGGTACTCAACCACTGAGCCACATCTCCAGTGCTTTTTATATTTTACTTAGAGACTGGATCTCACTGAGTTGCTTAGGATCTTACTAAGTTGCTGAGGCTGGTTTCGAACACTTGATCGTCCTGCCTCAGCCTCCTGAGCCACTGGGAATACAGGTGTGCGCCACCACACCTAGCCTGTTTTTGATTTTTAGAGATGATGTCTCACTGTGTTACTCAGTTTGACCTTGAACCCCTGGGCCCAAGTGATCCTCCTGAGTCAGCCTCCCAAGTAGCTGTGACTATAGACATGCACCACTGTGCCTGGCTGAAAATTTTCTTCTATATTGTTTTTTTTCCCAGAGTCCATCCTGCCCATCTATTTCTCTGCTATTACTTCTCTCCCTTGTGTGTGCACATAGGTATTCTGTGCATACCCACAGACACATCAACACCATTCCCACCATGCATGGTATCAGCCAATCCTTTGAAATCACTGCAAAATTGGGCATTTAAACCACGACCAACCTAGTATATTTTCAGTCAAATGCTTTTCATTCCTTCACTCATTCATTCTACAAATGTTGATTTAATGCTGTGTTTGACATTGAGGATACAGAATCATTTTCATCTGTATGGTTTCATTAGTTGCATCTTTGTCTAGTAAGAACACCGTGCTTTGAGAGAAAAAAACAATAATACTTTGCCCTAGATAGTGGGAGTGTGTGTGTGTGTGTGTGTGCGTGTGTGTGTGTGTGTGTGTGTGGTGAGTGTGTGACTGGAGATAAAAAGAAATTGGTGAGTCTTTGGGGGTTTTGCTCTGTTTCTAATTATTTTGAAAATTCAAGTTACCCAGAATGAAATATCTTAATTGCTTATGTTGCAATTCAAGCTGTTATTTCCTTATTTCCTTTGCTCATATGTTATCATTAGAGAATAAATTCATACCGTAAAATACCAAATATTAACAACTAAAATAGAGCACAAATATATGCTTTTATGTTTATTTATTAAGTATATAAAACCAAACATGTAGAAAGCAAATTGATGTTTCTTTGGGGAATTTTTCTGAAAGGATGTACTGAGAATTCTTTAAAATGAGCCCCTCTGAATGGAGGCTGAAGATGGCTTCCGCCACCAGCACAGTCCCTCTGCTGCCAGACACCACGTAAGCTGAAGAGGCCTCCTTCCCAAGCATCTTTCTTGCTAAGTGGATATGTACAAAGTTGAAATTCCTTAAATGGTAGCAGACAAGAAACTTCTTTCCTTGCTTGGGAGGCAGCGGGAGGTTAATCTATCATGAGTCAGGGGTTGTTTGTCCTGGAATGTGCAGACAAAATCCTAAATGTCCCCACCCAGGACTGGCTCCGTTTGTGGGACCCAGGACCAGGTGAAAATGACAGGCCCTTGTTCAAAAATTATGAAGAGTTTCAAGAAGGTGACGGCAGAGCATTAGCAGCACCGTCCCTTCTGAGTGGGAAGCTCTGTGCTAATGGAGCTGGCGGCCATGATGCCACCCAATAGCACCCACCTGATAGATGGCTCTGAGAGATGGTGGCCCTGTTCTCCTCTCAATCCACAGCCCCTGACTCATGATAGATTATGGCCTTGACAGCCAGCGCTCTGCAGCTCCCCAGCTCCCTTCCTGGTCCCAATGTACCCAGTCTTCTCCCACTTTGAACAACATCTTCAGCTCAGCCTCTCTCTTTCCCTCCCTCTCTCTCAGTCCCTTTCTTCCTAACTTCAACACTTTGACACTTCTAGACGTATGATCTGTCTAATCTCTGGACTCAAATCCAAGGCCTCTTCCAAGACTTGTTCTAATATTAGCCCACATACATGGGGGTCTTTCAAATTTTCTCTGTTATCTCCAGGTCTTTTTTTTTTTTTTTTTTGGTGCCAGAATGGATCTTAACTTCCCAGTCCTTGTGTGTCCTTAGGTGGGACATTGTGGGCACGTGAGGGGGTTTTCTGGACATTCTCAAAAGGGTAATAAAGAGTCAAAAAGAAAATGACTCCCCTTACTTCACCTCTTTGCTACTTGACCTTTGTTTTTGCTTTCGTATTCCTTGATTCTCCACATTTCTGACTTCTGAGTTGTTCTTCTGACCTCCAGTGTGGAGCTCTGGCTGAGGCTACCTTGGACCCGCAACTAGATCCGGAACCCAAGGATGATGATGCAAGACAGGGCCCAGGGCACATGCTCACCTACAGCACCATGTGTACCCCGCACTTCCTCTCACACGTGTTCTGAAGGAAGCGGAAACGTTTGACACATCTCTCGGATGGCCTTTGTGGAAACTGCTTTTAGAGGGCTCTTGTCTGGCTGTGGAACTTGATGACTCACAAAAAGGTCTATTCATTGACCCTTTCTTCAGAGGACTCAATCAAATGACTCACACCTCTATTTACTAGATTTCATTGGGAATGTTAGGTGAAATCCTTTCCCCTGGGAACAGGAAGTTTCCGATGCTTCTTGTACAGAGGACCTGGGGACTTCATACCAGTGAACACATTATAGATGATGGACTGGCATCCTTTCTCAGGGGTGCTCAGTGAGGTCGACAGCAACCTCTCTGGAGGAATGCGTCTCAGTTTTTGTGATAGTCAGTTTTTCATTATTATGACAAATACCTGGGATAACCAACTTGCAAAGAGAAAGGGATTATTTTGTCTCATTGCTTTTGGCCTGTGGTGAGGCAGTGCATCATGGCTGGAATACACTGCAGAGCAAAACCACTCACCTCATGTCTAAGAAGCAAAAAAGAGAAAGAGGAAGACCCTGGGGTCTCACCATTCTCCTTGAGAGCATGTCCCCAGTGACCCAAAGACTTCACGCGAGGCCCTCCACCTTAAAGTTTCTACTGCCTCACAAATGCACCATCCTGGAGACCAAGTCTTTAACACAAGGGGCTTTGGGAAACTAAAGCCCAAACTACAACAGTTTTTAAAAGCACACTCGACTATTATTAATACTGCTTTAATAATCCAAATTCATGAACTATGACTGGACAAAATATTTCCTGTTGTGAATATTTAGAAGAGGGATTCAAAGTTTCGTGGAGTGCATCTTAAAGGCTGAACCACTGAGTTCTGGGAACTATGATCAGTGATTTTTCCTATTAAGAATACTAAGGTATTTGCAATTATTGGGAACAAGGGGCGATGGAGTCAGCCTGCTACCACTAGGACCACAACCAGTGCCAAGAGCAGGCCATGAACTCACCAGAAACACAACCAGCAGGCTTGCAGGCAGGCAGGGCAAGCAAACACCAAGCAGATGAGAGACTTTACGCAGAGGCCAGCAGATGCCACAGAGCATATACCCCAGCACCAGCAGGAGTTTAGAGGACCTCCCTATCTGTCACAGGACAAATAAGCCACACATGCCTCCCCAAACACCAGATGCCATTTTAGGGAAAGAAGCTAGGGGATGAGATAGCTATTGGAGAGACTGAGCAATTCTGCCTGAGAAGCCAAGTACTGCCTGAAGAAATAATTCAAATTATCAGACAGACTAAGATTTAATCCAAATAAGACATTTCATCAAAACTTTCCCAGTAGCCATTGCATGCAGGCATGAGAAAATAATCAGGTTAATTATGGACCAAACAAAATCATTCCGTTTTTGTCTGCACACCAAATGATGCTTTGCACCAGTAAGCCACCTTGTTACATGGTTGATTATTGGACTTTTCTTATGTGTCAGAAACTATGCTGGATGTGGAGGACAAATCTAGTTCAAGAGAGAAAAGCATCTAGGTAAACAATTACCACAGCACTGTTGGCAAGCTCTCAGGTAGAGAGCAATACCACAGACACCCAGAGACCCAGAGGAGGGATATTGAGTTCAGAATAAGTACTCAAAGAAAGGTTCCTGGGAGTTGGGACCTGAGCTAAATTTGGAAGGACAAGAAAGGGTTAACTAGGATTTAGGTTCTGGATGAAGAAATGAGGGGGGTACTCTTCAGGTCAGAACTGTAGTGGAGAGACACCCTGAAGTGAGAAAGCCCAAGATGATGTCAGAAACAGAAAATTACATTCCCTCAGAGCAACAATAGCCCAGAGTTGAGGCTGGAGAGGAAATGGGGGTCCATCAAGGAGGGACTCGTGAGCAGAGCTAAGGTGTTTGAATATTGTCTTGGGAAAGCTATAAAAAAATCACTCAGAGATTCTAACTAGGGCTAGGACAGATTGGATTCTTGTTTGAAAATGACATTTCAGGTGGCAGGGTTGCGGTGGGGGGGTGCAGGGAAGGAGCAAGGGGGACCCGCGAAGTGGGGACTTCAGTGGCCCTGGTGAGAAATGGTGAGGGTCTGAACAAGATGGTGGCCAGCCAGTGAGGAGCAGGATCCGACGTGGGACACATTTGTGAGACATTGCGGATGGGATTCCATAACTGATTAGATGAGAGAGGTGAATGAAAGCCACCCCCAGAGTCCCGGCTGGATTAGGGCCAGAGTGGGCACCTTGTCTCGGGAATGAGAGGAATGTAGCGTTTGTGGGAGAAGATGCATTGATTTGAGGTGGGCTTTATGATGTGGTAGCTGACATCCGGTATTTCAGATGGTCTCTGAAAAGTAAAGTAGGGACTTGGGCTTGTCATTCTGGCAGCTGCTGGGGACCTTAGAGCAGTTCAGCAGGGTGATGGGGATAAAAGTCAATTTGTATTGATAAGAATGTGAAGCCATTCTCTTCCAAGTGCCTACTTCTCCTTGTGCCTCCCCGGGTGGCCCCCTCCCAGGGGCCTTCATGGTGGGCCCCTGAATTCCTCTCTGGCCTCCACCCTCCCTGTCTCCTGCTCCTGTCTACTCCTTCCCAGAGCCGCTCAGCACTGCTCAGGTTGGGACCACACGGTGCCCTCTCTTGCTTCACCTCTCTTAGCACCCTGTGCTCATCTGTAGCATGACACCCCACAGTCACTGCTGTCACTTGATGGTCCTCTTCCTCTCCACCCCATCCCCAGCTCCTTGAAGATAGGAACCACATTGAATCCATCATTTGTATTCATGGTAACCAGTGGAGTGGCTGAGTTTGTACTAAAGTATCAATAAATGTAAGGTGAGCAAATAAATAAACATAAATAAACAAGATACTGATTCTTCATGAAACTTAACTATGGAGGGATTCAGAATGATGTCCTTTTTTTTTTTTTTTTTTTTTAAGATGGGAGAAAACTGAAGTTTAGGTGCTGAGAGGAGAAGAGTCAGTGGAGAGACAGGTTGAAATGTAGGCAGAAGAGAGACTTGTGTCTGGAGACACGTTCCCAAAGCTGCAGGAGGGGATGAGATGAGGGGCGAGGACTAGAAAGCATAGCAAGCAGGAATCCTGTGGTGCTGGGATAAAGTGCCACTGAGACTGCTGGAGAGGGGGCAAAGGCCTGTGGCGAAGAGCAGGAAGTTTCCTCAGTGCTTGACAGCAACACTGAGGGGCTTTGCCCCGAGGGTCCCCATCTGCTCAGTGAAGGGGACACAGGTCTGAGAGTGAATGGGGACATGCTAGGGATGGAGGTACATGGAGAGAAGTGAAAGTTTGGAAGAAATTCCAGGCAGCATGGGCTAGGCTATGCTGTGATAACAACCAAACCCCTCTCACAACACATTTGTTTCCCACTCTGCACTTAGAAGTCCAGTGAAAGTGGACATCAAGGATCTGCTCCTCATAATTCCTCAAGGACCAGGAAAGTTTTGTAATTTTCAAGGCCCAGGTGAAAAATGAAAATGCCAAGCTCCAGCTTGAGGTTGGGATGCCAATCTCTCCTTCGCAGGGGTTTGACTGCCCCAGTCCGAGGTGATAACCTACTTCTCAGGAACTGCAACCTCCACCCTGGGATGCACTTGGTGCCTTGGTTGGGGTTGGCATGAGGCCCTCTCTGCGTTGCCCACTGAGTGTGTCTGGAAGCCAACAACAGCTGCTTCGCTTGGTCTGAAGTGCTGCAAGCCATGGGTCCAGCGGCTACGGTTTGAATGTTTTTGTCCCCTCCAATTTTATGTGTTAGAAGCTTAATCCTTAGTGCAACAGTGCTAGGAGGTGGGGCCTTTGGAAGGTGTTTAGTTTCGAGGGTTCTGTCCTTATGAGTGGACACGTTCTTGCACTTCTGCCTTCTGCCATGTGAAGATGCAGTAAGAAGCTCACACCAGATACTAGTGCCTTGATCTTGGACTTCCCAGTCTTCAGGGCCATGAGATAATAAATTTCTGTTCTTTGCATATTACCCAGTCTCAGATGTCCTGTTAGAGCAACTCAAAATGGATTGGAATAAAGGCACCAAAAATGTGTGTTGGAGAAAAGACACCCTCTTCAACAAATGGCGCTGGGAAAACTGGATGTCCACCTGCAGAAGATCGAAACTAGACCCCTGTATCTCACCCTGTAATAAACTCAAAATGGACCTTAATCTAAGACCTGAAACTCTGCAACTACTAGAGGAAAACATAGGGGAAACACTCCAAGATATTGGCACAGACAATGATTTCCTGAATAGGACTCCAATAGTTCAGGAAATAAAAGCAAGAATTGACAAATGGGATTACATCAAATTAAAACTTCTGCACAGCAAAGGAAACAATCAGCAGAGTAAAGAGACAACCTACAGAATGCGAGAAAAATCTTTTCCAGTTATTCATCTGACAGAAAATATAAAGGAATATAGAGGAATCACAAAATTTGTCACCTAAGCCAACCAAAATTGGACAAATGATCTGAACAGGCATGTCTCAAAAGAAGAAGTACATATGGTCAGTAAATATATGAAAAAATGCAAATCAAAACTACACCGAGATTCTACCTCCGCCCAGTCAGAATGGCTGGCATGAAAAATAAATAAGTAAATAACAAATGCGGGCCAGGATGTGGAGAAAAAGGAATCCTTATTTATACACTGTTGGTGGAGATGTAAACTAACAGAGCCACTGTGGAAAACAGTGTGGAGGTTCCCCAAAAAACTAAAGATGGAACTAGCACGTGATCCAGCAATGCCACTCCTGGGTGTTTATCCAAAGGAAATGAAATCAGACACCTGCGTGCCTATCTTTATTATAGCACTATTCACAATAGGCAAGATGTGAAATCAGCCTAGGGGCCTGTCCACAGATGAACGGATAAAGAAAACACTGTATCAATACACGGAAGATAAAGAAAATATGGTATCAATACACGGTAGAATAGTATTCAGCCATAAAGAAGAGTGAATCATGTCATTTTCAGGAAAATGGATGGAACTGGAGATCACCATGTTAAGCAAAATAAACCAGACACAGAAAGATCAGTATTGTGTATTTTCTTTCCTATGTAGAAACTTAAAAAAAGAAATCTGAAAGTAGAAGATGGGCTATTGGAGAAGAGAACCACCAGGAGAAGAGGGAAGGGATGAGAGAGAGGGCAAGAGAGGGTAGTAGAGAGGGTGGATATGGTGATATATGCATGTATGAAAATGTTGCAGTGAAACCTACTACTTAGTACAATTAATATGAGCATATAGTAAAAAATAAAATTATGTGATTATATAGTGGAAAAAAAAAAGAGGACTTGGGTGTGCACCTAGGCCCCACCGGGGGTGGAGGGTAAAGATGGAACCGACTGCCTCCCTTCCATGTGCCCAGCAGTCTCCACAGATGGCCGACTGGAGCCATAGCAGGAGGGGAGCTGAGCAGAGCTGGGGCCCCAGAGGACAGGGAGCACGGGCTAAGAATGCCTCCTGCGAGTCAGGGAAACAGCAAGACCCGGGCCAGACATGAGGAGAGAGGCTCCTAACTGCCCCGTCCCCCAGCACACTCCATTGTCCCGTTACACCTCACTTACAGAACACAGGTCAGAGAGAAAATGCTCCAGAATTTCCAGATGGTGTCTACAGAGCTTTAACCCCCAGACTTCTGGGTGTACATCCTTTGCAACTACCCCGGCTCACATGTCCATGCTGCTGGCCCTGACTCTTCCCTCCCATCTCTGAAATCCTGGAGTGGTTTATGTTCTATTTTTAGAGAGAGAGAGAGATTAAAAAAAAAAAAAAAAACAACCAAAAACCACCCTAGCGCTGTAACTGGCTTTCACTTTTAGGCCCCTGACATACTGTTCTCACAGCCTGGACATGTTTGTTCCCTCCTCCCATGTTCCCCAGCCTAAATCTGGTGCATCCTTGAGGTCTTGGTTTCAACATCATTTTCTCCAGAAAACATTCCACCACCCTCTTGTTTAAAGGCTTCATTTATCTGACCCTGCAGCACAAAGATCAAAGGTAGAAGGAAATTCATGTGGCAGGGCCAGTCACACATGTCACAAAAAGAAGAGACCCGCTGGGGCTGGGCTGGGAGCCTTGGTGATTGTGCTGTCAGGAACACTTCCCTCTCCTGGTGGCACTTATAACGTGCCACCGTGTCGGCCTGGGCTCTGCATCTGCGTTCCCTTGCTCTCTGAGCTTGCTATGGGGGTTGGTTTTCATCCTCATTCTGGAACACAAAGTTCGGCACACGCTAAGCGCTCAGAGAGTATTTGCTGGCTAGCTGAGCCCAGGGGCACCTGCCTGCAGTCCCAGCTACTCTGGAGGCCCAGGCAGGATTTCAGCCAAGGGGTTGGAGGCCAATTTGGACAATGGCAAGACTTTGTTTCAGAAAATACAGGAAAATATGTACTGGCTAAATCAGTGAATGAGAGAGTTGAAGTTGTATGCTCAAGTTATTGTAACTGTCTGAGGCTGTAAACCCGGAACCCTCCCACCAGTTTCTCCTGATAATGCAATTATTCTGTAAAGCAGCAGCTCTTAACTAGAGCGCCACAGGAGCTCCTAGGCAATCTTTGGATTGACCTGGGAATCCTGAAGACTGAATGCAGAATTTCGAGGGTACAGGTAATGCGGGGAAGGAGACGATTAGGAGTTTTAAATATTTTCAAAGTTATCTCCATTCACCAAAGCTAATGAATCTGTGTTCTAGAACAGTAGTTTTAAAATCATGTCCCCAGAAGAAAGCATCAAGCATGGTGACAACAGAGCTTTAAGCCCCAATTTCCTGGCTGCACATCTTTTGCCACTACCCTGACTTTATTAGAAATACAGATTATCAGGCCACAATTTAGATTGGCTCATCAGAAACCTGGAGGAGGGACCTAGACGGAAGGGGTCTATGTGAAGAAGCCTTGCAGACAATTGTATTGCACACTCAAATTTGAGGACTATTAAAGAATCAGAAATACACTGTAGCATTTCCAAATCTGCAGAGCAATAAGAAGTGGTGATAAAAAATAAAGTGGGGTAGGGGAAGGAAATACAGAAAAACGAAAACAAGATGGTAGAAACAAGTCCAAATGCATCGAGTAATCAAAATATTTACGAACATACTAACTACGCCAATTAAAAGAGAGGGAGACCTGGAATGATTAAAAACAACCAAGGGCCAAAATATTTGCACGTGGCAAATATGTTCAATTTTGATTTTTTAAAAATTATACATGAATAAAGTTGGAGGAAAGAAAGTCCATGAAAATAAAGGAAAAAACAAACAAACAAACAAACAAACAAACAAACAAACCCAAAAGGAGTAGGTCTAGAAAGAAAAACTTGATAATGTTTCCAAAGAGCTCTCACTGTATTATCTTCCAACTGCCTGTGTATCTTAGTCTGCTTTGTGCGGCTATAGCAGAATACCTGGGTCATTTATAATGAACAGAAATTAATTGGCTCTTCATTCTGGAGTCTGGGAAGTCCACGATCAGGGTGGCAGTATCTGGCAAGTTGCTATGTCATAACCTGATGGAGAGTGTCATATGGGCAGAGAGCCAGCAAGAGGGCCAAACGCATCCTTTTATTCAGAATCCCCTGCTGCTACATGGCGTTCATCCAGTCCTGTGGGTGGGGCCCCCATTACCCAAATGCCTCCCAGGAGTGCCTACCCATTGACACCATTGCACTAGGGAGTACATTTCCAGTGGGGGACACATTTAAATGATAGCACAGAGTTTTGCTGTTCTGTGAGGTCACAGGCGGGTCCAAGGTCATGAGCCAGTGAGGAGCCGGGTGGGAACAGGCCCTCTGTTCCTTCCTCCCGGCCTTGTGTTGCAAGCAGGGCCGGGAAGCCAGGCCTTCGGGTTCAGACGTGTGAAGTTGCTTATCTTCAGACCAGCGTAGTACAAAGCCTGAATCCCCTTTTCATGTATGATTATTCATGGTTATTGAAGCCTTTTGGTTTACTCTAGTAGTGTTTTATGTAATCCCAAATTATAGTCTTTTGCTAACCTCAGTCTCAAGTAGAAAGAAAATTAGACAAAGGTCAGGAAGCCACTTGTTAAAAAGCACAAAATAAACAGCAGCCTATGTAAATGAGACGGAGTGGGGACCCCCTCAGGGAGCCAGAAGATCCCCAAAGTCACAGAACATACCTCCTCTGTCTGCAGGAGAGACTGCAGACACAAGGAAGTCACACGTTTTACCTAAAAGCAGAGGAGGGAACACCCTCCAGAGATTTCCAGGTTCTATCTCTCTTTGAATAAATTTTTTAAAAACTTTGAGTTTTAGTTTTATTTTTTAATTAAATTAATAATTAATTAAATTAATTAATTTATTTTTCACAGTACTGAGGACTGAACTCAGGAGCACTCTACCACTGAGCTACATCCCCAGCCCTTTTTATTTTTTATTTTGAGGCTGGCTTCGAAAGTTTGATCCTCCTGCCTCAGCCTCCTGAGTCGCTGGGATTACAACCGTGTTATACCACGCCAGGATTTTGAGTTTTATTTGTAATCGACAAATAACATTTATATAGATTTATAAGGTACAATGTGATGTCACAATACATGTACGTTGTGGACTTATTATATCAAGGTGATTAACATACCCACCACCTCAAATATTTATCATTTCTTTATGGTGAGAACATTTGAATCCTCTTGTTTACTTATTTCTTAAAAGAAGACAGATGGGGATCAGATATATGAAAAAAAGCTCAACATCAATCATCAAGGAAATGCAAATTAATACCACGTTGAGATCTCACCTCACAGCTACCAGGGGGTCCGGGTCCTATGTTGTAACTGAATTGAAATCAGTCGGAACTTTTCCAGCAGTTGGCTGGGATGTGGGGACAGTAAATGAAGGCTTTACTAAAAGGATAAAAATATGAAGAGGACTCAAGTGGGAGGAGAGGCACAGCTCTTTGAAGTTTGTACATCAGAATTCACATTGGAGAAATGCTGGGTGATTATTTCTTTCTTTGAGACTCAGTTTCCTTGTCTTGATCTCATCTTGCGTTAAAATAGCACAAGAAAGGTCTACAGTCTAAAGTTACTCCATCATTATTAGTTCTCTTGGTCTTTCTTCCTTTCCCCAGTATAGAGCAGTAGGGGCTAAAATTCATCTTCTGATTTTAGATCTCCAGCAAATACATTGAGTGCAGCATGAATGATTAAATTTCGTTAGAAAATAAAGCATTTCTGAATCCCAGGATTGTTAGCATCACCCAAATCTGAATATTCATCAATATTTGAAGTTCCCCTCTCCCTCTGCAGTGTCCTGGGATGTCCCAACTCTTGTTTTCTCTCTCACTTTTCCTTAAGTGCTTCAGACAGTCTCTCAGTGTCTGTGTTTGCAAAATCCTATCACTAGCCCTGAATTTACTCCCAAATTCTAGTGGCACAGATCCAAGCAGCCTGATAAGCATGTCCCCTTGGAGGTCCCATCCGTACCTCATTGAACACTCTGGCGTTTGTTTATTCATTCAGCAAATAGGGATGGGTGCAGGGTGGAGCAAAAGGAGCCAAATCCTGAGCTGGGACCCACAGCCTTCAGCTAAATTAGAGATAGTCCAGTTTTCAAGGAGACCTTGTTCCCTGGGAAAGATGGGTTACGCAATGAGGCTGTGGCACAGCATGTGCTGGAGAGGGGGTCTGGGAGATGGAGCAGACCAGTGGCTGCCCCAGAACCGGAGGAAAGCAATGAAGGAAGAGGACATAATGCTCTGTTCAACCTGCCAAGGTCCCGAAGCTGCATCAGAGGGCTGCCTGGGCACCGGTGGACCAGGAGTTGCTGGCCCTCGCTGTTCACTCCACAGACAGTGAAACAACCGTAATTTGATGTAGTCAGAAGGCAGAACCAGAGAAAAGAGCATGTTCCACCAGGGCAGAGCTGTCTGGGGCTTCAGCCTCCTGCAGGATCCGGCTCTCATGAAAGGTGGGGAGCGCCTGACAGTATCCAGGGCACCTTGAGGTTCACACACTCGCTTGGCAACAGAAAGAAAGCAAGCTAAAGGGAGATTTTGTGGACTCGCAGTCCCCAGGATTCTGGCCTCATGGGCATGGTGATATCCAGAATTTTCTCTTAAGTAAACATTCGTAAGACAACTCAGCAGTGGGAGAAACTGTCCTATACGCACATACGCCCACGAGGCAGTCTGGAGGACGAGGTGACCCACCAATCTGGCAGGGACCGAATTACTGAGGAGAATTAATAGAACAATGAGCAGACAAGGCATGAAAATAAACAGATACTATACCATGGCTGATCTTGAGAATTCCTTTTTCCAAGTCTGCTGAGAAATCACCATTTTCATGGCTACTTGGAAACAGGACACAGTAAAGAAAACATGGCCTTAGGGTCAGACTCACCCCAGCTCAATCCCAGTCCTGGGTGACTTGGAAGCCATGCTTTCTCCCCAGGCCTCAATGCTGTTACTTGTAAATTGGGGGCAGGGCAGAGAATGAATCAGAGTTAACGTATGGAAAGCAAGGTGCCTATTAAATATTCAATAAATGGTTCTTACTGTTTTTCTTAAGTCTGCGTGAGTTTTGTCCTCTTCCTTTTCTTCTCCTTCTGCCTTGGATCCCTAGACAAGAGTTTTGTAACTTCTCCTCGTTCCTCTCCCTTTCCCTTCCCATTAGACCTTCTCATTTCTTCCCCTTCCTGTCCACTCTGCCCAGAGAACATGCCTCCTCAATGGCAAAGCTGGCCTTTCTCACATTAGCTGAAAGGGGCCTCTTTTTTTTTTTTTTTTAATTTAAAAGTATTTATTTATTTAGTGGCACTGGGATTGAACTCAGGATTTACCACTGAGCAGTAACCCTACCATTTTTGTCTTTTTATTTTGGAACAGGGTCTCGCTAACTTGCCAAGGATGGCCTTGACTTTGTGATCCTCCTTCCTCAGTGTCCTGAGTTGTTGGGGTTACAGGCGTGGACACTGTGCCTGGCTGAAGCGGGGCTCTTACCTCTGAATTTTACTGCTCAGACATCTCTGTGATTCTTGCCACGTGCTGCCTGGCATTGGGGTGACAGAGCACCTAACGCTGCTAGGTGCCAAACCAGGAACTTCCACTTGGGTTCCCAACACACTGCCTTGCAGATCTAAGTGCTCGTTACTTACTGACTGTGAAAGAGTGAAGGAAACGCCACCCCGGATTATGCTGCTTAGGAGTGCTGACAACAGCAATGCAGGGAGGAGCTTTCCCCCAAATCCGCTCATCTTCCTAGGAGAAGATCCCCCAAAAGAAACTTCATCTTCATGAATCTCCCCAGGAATCTCATCAGCCAGGAAAGATCAGATCATGCTACAGGAGAGGAGCTGGAGGTGGACACTAAACACACTTTCACCAGGTCTTCTCAGGGCCCATTCATCTTCCCCCAAACCATTGACCTTCCCTAAGTAGCCTGCATCCCCTGCCCCTCTCCTCTATGGGGTACCCAAGCTCCTAGGTCTCACTGAGTATTTGGGTGGTCATTTCTCTTTCCACTGATGCCCCTGTGCACACAGTAAATGTGTTTTGTCCGGTTATCTGCCTGCTATCATTTCATTTCCCAGTCTCAGTGATCGATCCCTCAGAGGGTGGAGGGGAAATTTTCCCTCCCCTACAAATGTAATTACAGAAACAGCACACCGAGTGTGTGCACACCTGCATGAAAGTGCTTCTCTTCCACAGTTCGTTGTGTTAACCTTCCAAGAGGTGGGTGGATACAGGTCACCTAAGCTAATTCCTGTGGACTACTTCTCCCATAGCGTGCATTTAGCACTAAGTATCCACGTTACTCTTCTAAGTGGGACCTCTAAACTGCTTATTGTGTTCTTTATCATGACCTTCGGTTTTCTGGGATTTACAGTATAAAAGGAACCTGATACCACATTCCAGGGCTGTTACAAGTCAAATTCCAATTCTGCAAACTCTAAAAGGTCATAAAATAAATCATTACAAGATTACTTCCAATAAGAGAGTCTGGCTGCCTAGAGTTTAAATCTCTTGGTTTATCAAATAACCACTTGGTTATAATCTGATTTCATTTGTGGCATTACTAGCAAACTTTTTAAATCCCAAGTATGTTGTTAGTAGGGGAGATGGATGGAATTGTTAGGAAGGCTGCAGGGTGGAAAACATTAACTAGAGATTAAGAAAAAAATGTACAAAGGAAATGAGAAAAGGACAGATAAAATGGGGGAATTTAGTGAGATTTTGGCAGAACAGTGCTCTCCTCTGAGCCTGACATCCTTCTTCCCTTGGGTGTCTTTCTTTATAGAGGCCTTCACAGGGCGATCTGGAAACTCTAGCACCTGGCCAGGCTGTTTGGGGAAATACGAGCAGGCTGCTTCCAAACTTATTATTATTATAAAGAAGTAACAGAATAAAATAGCAAATACCAGTGAGCTGTTGAAACGGGTTTTTGCAGGGGCCCAGGTGAAAACATGTTTACACCTCAGAAATAGTAGCCAATGGGCTGGTTGCTGGAGGAAATGGCAGAGAGACCAGAGTGGACTCCAGACAGTGAATAACAGTATCTGTTGTTTTGTAACACTTTTGTACTTTAGAAAAAATAGATTAATTACAAAGGCTAGCTTTCTGAAGCTTAGTTAAAGCTTTGTAGGTGTACAACACACACACACACACACACACACACACACACACACACACACACCAATTCTGCAACATGTCTAAAGCAGCGGTCTGCACTAGGTATGTTAATAGCACAGCCAGGGAGGAGATTTAGGCAGGAATATTTGGCACATCTTAAATTTCAATCTCTGTCAAAACACATGCATTTATTCAAATTTTCATAGGAAATTCATATGTTACATCGTATTTATGAAACTCTTCAACAGCTCTTGCTAAATGCTTCATGAAGGCAGCTTATTTTAACACAAGACAGACCCCAAGGGGGAAGTTTGGTATAGCTGGAAGACTCCATGCTTCCTGGTCAATTGAGATTCTGGATTGCAGAGGTCATGGGTCTTTTTTCTTTCTTCTTTTTCAACCCAGGAAAAGCCCTTGTTAGCACCTGGGGATTCCTGGCCCCAGGGACTAGGAGCAAATTAGATTCTGTTCCAGAGTCACAATCACTGTTGGGGCCTTTTCTCACATCTGGCCTGCCCACCACCCCTAACTCATCTTCTTCCCCCTCCTCTGAAGCTCCTGACACAGCAGAACCACAGAAATGAAGAGAAACCAGCTGCCTAGGTTTGGGAAATGAGCCCTCAGGTAGATGAAAGGCCAAAGCTGCAGCCTTTATTTAGCTGAGAGGTGGGATGGCTGGAGGTGACTTTAAAAAGGTCCCAAGAGCTCGATAGTGGGCAGGGAAGCTCCTGTCCAAGAGGAGTTTGATTGGATCAAACTTCCAGAAGTCTTTGACACATGGAAAGAAAGAGGTACCTATCTGAAGACATCCCCATGATCCTTTGAGATGGCAGGTATGTCATGTCCTCCCTCGCACATACACAACGCACACGTTCCTTGAAGCTCAACTCTGTTCATAGGTCTTGTTACTATTGCATATGGCCACGCAGGAAGGCAGAAGAAGACTGACCTTTTTGGAAAAAATGATTAAATAATTTTAAAAAATTCCATTGCCTCTTATTTCACCATTATAGCTTCATTCCTTTAAATATTTAAGTTTCTGTTTAAAATTTAAATAGCCCTGGTTAAGAAGTAGGGTCCATCGCTACAAATAAAAGGCAGTTGGTTACCATAGGAATCTTTAGTTGTGAATTATTTGATATCTCACACATCCTAACTGCTTCTTATGTTGTCCATGGCCTGCTATGCTGAGACTTATACTATATTGCGGTAAACTTTTCCATTGTCTGGGTAGGACATGAGTCTAGTTAGGGATTTATATTGCTCTAGGTCTAAAAACAAAATTAAAGGAAATCAACATATTGAGAATATATGTGCAATTTGTGATATGAGTAAATTGCCTTAATATAAAAAGAGCTCTTGCAAATCAATAAAATATAAATAACATAAAAAGCAACCAAAACCAACAAAACAAACCAAGAGATAATATATAAGGGAAAAACTACAACACTACAAAAAAATCAAATGAAGAAAAACATTTGAAACTTGCAAGTAACCAAAAAAAAATGCAAAATAAAGCAATAACAAGATCCTTTTTCACTTACCAAACTAGTAAACCTTTTGTTTTGTTAAATATAGAATTCAGTATTGACAATCATTAGGAAATGTCTTTTTACACTGTTGATAGGATTGTATATTGGCATAGCCTTTCCAGAGGGAAATCTGAGGTGTTTGTCAGTGGCTCTCATTATGTGCACCACAGGGAATTAGTTCAACAAACTATGGTGCATCCACAAATAATTTACTATTAAGGAAATTCTCTCTACTGATTTTTTTTTTTTTTTTTTTTTTTTTTTTTTGGTACTAGGGATTACCAGGTATGCTTCACCACTGAGCTACCCTCCCAGTCCTTTTTATTTTTTAATTTGAGACAGGGTCTCACTAAGTTGCTGAGGTTGACCTGAAACTTTTGGTCCTTCTGCATCAGCCTCCAGAATCACTGGGGTTACAGTTGTGTACCAGTGCACCTGGTCTGTCTATTGATTATTAAGTAGTCTCACTCAGGGAAGCAAAACACATTTCAAACATTTCAAACGAAATGATGCTGTGGAAGAAACATTCAGAGATGTTGAAATAAAAGTGCATATCAAAATAATGTGTTCGGTATAATATAATATTTGGTTAAAATATGTAGAAAGGTTGAAAATCAGATTCTTTGTGATATAAAGTTATTAAGTTTGAAACGAATCTTGCTTCCCTGAGTCTACTGAAAAATCTAATGGAATTTCCCTACTAGTAATTAATTTGTTCTATAATATCTAATAAATTTCTACTATAAACAAGGCACTCTTCTTTCTAGGTGAGAGATACAGAAGTGAATAAGACAAAAATTCTAGTCTTTTTGTCCTTTTTGGTAGGAAGACAGACAATACATAAGTAAGACATACATAAATAAGAGGGCAATAATATCCTGAAGAAAATAAAATAGGTCCTTGGGATACAGCCTGTCAGCAGGCCAGAGGACAACATTAGATACCATGACTGATTCTGAAGAAATTATATTTGAGTTGAGACCAGAGTGAGAATCATTCCAGGCAGGAGAGTGAGCAGATGCAGAATCCTGAGGTGGATACAGTATCGGGAGGTGAAAGGAACAGAAACAAATCCCGTGTGGCAAGTGTATGCATAAAGAGAGTAGGAGGGTGGTAAGGAGTGAGGTTAGAGTGAGGTCGGAGCCAGATCAGATCACATTCACCCTCAGGTCCAGGCAAGAAGGCTGAATTTTATACTAGGAACAATGGGGAGCCCTAGGAGGGCTTTATTGATTATTTGTTAAAATGTTTTTTTTGGTACTGGGGATTGAACTCAGGGGCACTTGGCCACTGAGCAACATCTCCAGCTGTATTTTGTATTTTATTTGAAGACAGGGTCTCACTGATTGCTTAGCACCTCACTTTTGCTGAGGCTGGCTTTGGACTCTTGATCCTCCTGCTCCAGCCTACTGAGCTGCTGGGATTACAGGCGTGCACCACTGCACCCAGTAGTAAAATGCATTTTTAAGCTAAAAACTAGAATCTGAACTTGGTGATAATTTAGAGTCAATAAAATAGCATTACATATGTAATTTCATTTGTTAAAATTATTCTGGGGTGCAGGCCTTGTTTATTCCCCTCACAGATCTACTATGAAGACTCAGAGAAGTTGAGCGACTTGGCAAAGATCATATAAAGTGACAGGGTTGGGATGAGAACCAAGGTTTTTTTTTTAACCCCAGCAAAGTTACCAGGACTGAAAATTAAAAGCAGGTTGCAACACAGAACATTAGTTATTTGGTATGGTGGCTGAAAGGCATTTGTTAGTATTACCACATGAAACCTCTTGTCACCCAGACCCCTGCCCTTGCAGCGTAGGCTTGAAGTGGGTGACAGGGGGGCTCAGACTGGGTCTCCCAGGTGGCCACACCAGGTCTGAAGGACCTGAGACTCTGGGTGTAGCACTTGTCATCTTCACTTCAGGAGGCCCTTTTGAAAGATGAGCCCAGGTTTGGATGCAGGTTCTGGAAGGACCACATAGCCCAGCCCTCAAGGGACACTCCTGTAGAAGGACTGAGCACTTACTCTAAAGCAGACGGGCCACCTCCACTGACCCATCTAATCAGACCCAGCAGGCCCTTGGCTTTTCATCAGGATAGGCACATTGTTTTGGGTTTCGACCTTCTCTTTCAAAGCATTCATTTGACAGGAGAGAACCTTCCTCCCTGGGGAGATTTTTTCACCTCTTGCCAAAGCCGCCTCGAGTTGCTCTGCTTCTTGATGGGGTCCCCATGGTCACTTGCTGCTGCCTCCTTCTCTTGATGTGAGGAATTGAATCTTGCTTCTCTCCCAGGCTATCCTGGGTCCTCCCAGGCTCATGGCCCAGGAAGTTGCTAGTTGGGGAACCATCCTGTGTACCCAGGGGACTGGTTTATCTCTGGGATCCCAAAATGCTCACAGTTAGCCGGACCTTCCTTAGCTGGGCCTGGCAGACCTGTGCTGATGTTTTCTCAGTACAATCTGTCTGTAGGAGCCTTCACGAACGTAGATCTTTGGGAGTTGAGTTCAGTAATCTTAGATAAGCAAGCAACTTCTGTGAGACACCTGGAGCAGTCCAATTCACAGAGACACAAAGCGGAAGGTGGGGGGCTAGGGTCTGAGGGGAGGGCAGGATGAGGAGTTGTTTGATGGACACAAAGTTCAGTCTTGTGAGATGAAAAAAATCCCTGGTGACCCATTGCACAACAATGAATATTCACTAATGCTAGTGAATCGTACACTTCGAAAATGGTTAAGATGGTAAGTTTTATGTCGTGTGTGTGTGTGTGTGTGTGTGTGTGTGTTTAACTGAAAGGTAAAAGAAAGTAAATAAGGGGTGGAGTTGGTATGTCCAGGGTGGGCTGCCCCTTTGTGTGTCAGGCTGACCACTTGAGCCTGGAACTCTGTTTCCTTGTGTGTAGGCTGGGCCTTTGAAAATGAGACTGTCACTTGGTGTCATGGGATAACTGTGAGCTGGCCATGCTGTGGGCTCCATGAGGACAGCCTATCTCCTCAGCCCACTCTACCCATGTCTCCATCCCTGCCAGCCTTGGCAGCCCTTCTTGTCAAAGTCACAAAGTACTTCTACTCTGACACATGCCATGGCCACTTTTCTTTGTCTCTTGCAACCTCTCTCTTTGATGTGGTTAATTTCCTTCTTGAAATCTACTTGATTCTGGTTTTCAAGACCACCTCCACGTCCTGGTGTCCTACCTCACTGAACATTTGGATCCCTTTGCTGACTGCATCTCTTCTCAAAGGCTCACTGTCAGTGCACCCCAAGGTTCTGTCCTTGGCCTTCTTTTCTTTCTCTCAGCACTTCCTGCCTAGATCAGCTCACTCAACAGGAGAACTCTGTACTTTGAGCCTGGGCTTCCACTAAGCCCCAAATTAGGCTTCCAGCTGCCTCCTTGACTCTCCACTTACATGACTACAACAGTTTATTGAGAATTTTAAATTCAATGGGGGTAGACACATGAAATCATTTCATGTTTTCCTATAACTGCCCTGATTATCCTATCCTTGATCGTCAAGAATCTTGGGGGTAGTTCAGTCCAGTTACACAATGTTCTGATTATTAAAGCAATTCCATTCTAGATTTTTAAAAAGTTCAGAACTGTTTATATTTAAGTATTATCTCAGTGGCTGATTCTCTGTCTGGGATAGGAAAGTGTAAAATAGGCCTGAAGTGTCTTGGGATACAGAAAGCAAGGAATCTATCAACGCATCCTAGGGTTGTGCCAAAAGAATTCAGGAGCCAACTTGAAGAGTCTCCTTCTGTCTAAAGATAGAAACACTTGAACAACAATAAAAATCATAACTGCTGTGGACTAAAACAAACAAAATTATTATTAAATCTCTAAGTCCATAAGGACACTTCTAAAATCTCTACTCATTTGTCACCTTTGAGGGATGATAGGGAAGCAACACATTGTTTTGATGACTTTGTAAATACAAAGGAAAAAAAGTACTCCAAGTATCAAATGAACCTCAGGGCAACAAAGTAGTTAATGATGGAAGTTTCTCTTCATGGATGTACTGTGTTCCAACTAATAAATGGAGAAGGACTGAATTAGAAAATCACATTTTTCTGGAATCTCCAATGAAATAATTGTTCTTGGCAATGATCATCAATGATGGCTAAAATGAGGACTGCAAATGAAAACTCTGCCTCATGACATTGGATTTGGCAGTATTTCCTGGATCTAGCAGCAAAAGAACAGACAACAAAAGTAAAAATAGACAAATGGGATTACATGAAAATTTAAAATTTCTGTGCACCAAAGGACACTAAAAAAAAAAAAAAGATAACCAGTAGAATAGAAGATCATATTTACTCTTCCTTTATCCAATAAGGGATTAGTATCCATAGTACATAAAGAACTCCTATAGATCAACAACAAAAAACAACTTGATTAAAAAATGGACAACGGATTTGAATAGATATTTCTTTAAAGATAATATATAAATAACCAACAAACATCTATAGAGATGCTCAACATCACTAATCATTAGGGAAATACAAATCAAAACTATGAAATATTACCTTATATCCATTAGGATGGCTACTATAAAAAATAAAAGATAATAAGTGTTGGTGATGATGTGGAGAAATTGGAACACTTGTAGATTATTTATTTGTAGGAATGTAAAATGGTACAGCCATTGTGAAAAATAACATAGACATTCCTTAAAAAATTAAGGATAGAATTACCATATGATTCAGCAATTCCATTTCTGGTTATATATACAAAAGAATTAAAAACAAGATCTTAAAGAGCTATTTAAGTACTCATGTTCATAACAGCATTATCCACATAACTGACTGGTGGAAACAATCCAAGTATTCATTGATGGATGAAAAAATAAACAAAATGTGATCCGTACATACAATGGAATATTACTGTTTTACTGGACCTTAAAAGGGAAGTTAGTTCTGCACATGCTATAACATAGATGGATTTTGAGGATATTATATCAACTAAAATAAAGTAGTTAACCCAATCATTTCTCCTCTGAACCTTCTTGCATTGTCTCATGTGTGAGCTTTTGGGGGACACCTCACACTGGAACTATAACATGGATAGAAGGAATGTGGAGTTTTTAAATGGGTATAGATTTTCAGTGTGAAAAGATGAAAAAGTTGTGGAGATGAGTGCTGGTGATGGTTTCATAACAATGTGAACAAACTTAATGCCACCATCGTGCGCTTTAAAGTGGTTAAGATAGTAATTTTTTGTGTATGGTTTTATTATTTTACCACAGTCAAAAAAAGAGGAGGGGGGGATATGGAGACAATTAGATATTGCATTTCTTCCAAGGAAGAACATATCGTCACCTGTGAAATGGTCTTGCCAAAAAATATCAAACCAATTCAAATCTGATCAAGCCTTTGAATCTAACTACTGGTTTATAAAGATGCAGAACAGAGAATCATGTTTAACAAAGTCACATGGTTGCAATCAGCAAAATGCAGACTGTGGGAAATTCTATAGGAAAAAACTACTGAGTTTTTCAATAAATAAATTGCAAGGGGAGAAAGAAGGAGGAAACTGTAGATTGAAAGAAATTTGAAAGACATAAATATGCAATTGCAATGTACGGAACTCATGTGGATCCTTATTTTTTAAAAAAATTTAAATTATGATACAATTAGGGAATATTTGATATTATTCTGAAATTTAATAATTATTTTAAAATCTTACTTTGGGAGTTATATAATAAAAATACTTATGAATGAAACAGTACAATAAGCTGAGACTGGTTTCAAAATAACTTGGGGTGGAGAAATTGAAGACATTGAAGCTTGACCGAGGGAAATCACATTATTCTTTCTATCTCCAGGTATGAAATTTTCCATGTATGAAGTTTTCTTTTTAAAATGTTAAGCTTATATTCTGCCTAAAGTCCTCCCCATTCCCCGCAACAGCTGAGCCTAGGGAATGGGACATGGTCTGCAAACACTTTCCCCTCTCCTTTCCCTGTACCTGCCCTGCTGGGTTGCGACAGAGGTGGACAGCACACGCAGGGACAGGACCTCACTGGGCTGCCAGGATGAGGAGGAGCCTCCTCAGATGCTATAGCCTCTTCACACATTCTGGCCATTCTGAATGGCCATTTGCGTGCTGGGACACATCGTTCTCTCTTGGGACACATCTGTGTGTTTTCTAGTCGAGTCTTCAGAGGTCTTTTCCTGCTGCACATCTCTCTGGCATGAACATCTATCTGGCTCTAGCCTCCGTTTGAGCTTTTCTGTCCCAACCACAGCCCCAGCTCCAAGGGTTGCTCCTGCCTGAAGGGACAACAAGCTTGTGGGAAGTTACCTGAAGATAACTTACGTCTAGCCACCTCTGAGCTGTCCACAACCCCCCGGGAAGTTCAGGTGTCACGTTTGTGTCAATTGGAGGAAATGCAGGCTGCCCAACTGGCACATGCCCTCTTGGCTGTCTCTTCTGTATCTTTTTCCACATCTGGGCAGCATCCGAAGATGTCAGTACAACCTTTATACAAAAGGTAATCGGGACTGGGAGTGGGGTTGGGGTCAGGTTGGGCGAACCCACTCTTTGCAATTGATCGTCTTAGGGTCTCTCTCTTCATTTATTGAAAGATTAAATAAATGATTTTTAAAAACCTGTAAAATTTGGCCAGATTGAGCCTATGATTAAATTCTACTAGCTGGAATTTTTCCAAATAGAGAGTCGGAATTTCATGAGCTATATATAGAACTGGCAACTGGAATAAGTGTGTTTCTAAGTTTCTTTTTTAAAATTACTCAGTGCTTAATGAAAGAATCTCTCATAATTCATATTTCAACTTTTTTTGGGTTTATTTTATGGGTAGAAAGAGTTTAATACGCTAAGAAGCATAAAGTTAATATGAATTTTCCTACTATGAAAGTGTACTTCCTAGCACGAAACTAATAACCCGTATGGAAGTTTTAAGAAACACACATAGCATGGTACTGCAAAGATAAGAGCAGATATCACTTAGTAGCACAGGTATAATATGAAGCATTTCATGTTACCTCATGCAATCCCCCAACAGCCC
Organism: Sciurus vulgaris; assembly: GCF_902686455.1. Classification (NCBI taxonomy): domain Eukaryota; kingdom Metazoa; phylum Chordata; class Mammalia; order Rodentia; family Sciuridae; genus Sciurus; species Sciurus vulgaris. The sequence continues at coordinate 161,695,738 of NC_136464.1, read as the reverse complement.
CACAGGGAATGTAGCATTTTTTCTAGTTAGAGATGAGTGAACCAAATCTTAGAGAAACTGCTTTAGTAAATATTGGAGCTGGGATTCAACTCTTGCTCCATTTGATTCTCCAAGTTGAGTTCTGGGGGAAGGAGTCATAGCTGAACCGTAGAGTTCTTGCTCAGCATGAGGGAGGCCCTGGGTTCTATCTTTGGCACTGCAAAAGTAAACAAATAAATAAACTTTAAAAATAAAGTTGATTTCTCTTTTTTTGTTGTTATCTTGCAATACTGAGGATTGAACCCAGGAACATTCTACCTTTGAGCTACATTCCCGGTTCTTTTTATTTTAATTTGAGACAGGGTCTCACTGAATTGCAGATGCTGACCTCAAAGTCTTCATCCTTCTGTTTTAGTCTTCCATGTCACTGGGATTATAGGCATGCACCACTAATCCCAGCTAAAAGTTGAGGTCTTAACCTCTAAATATGTCCTATAATAAAATGTCAAAAAAAGCTTACCTGGTTAGGAGACAGACAGGTAGATAAGTGGATGGATTGAGGGATAGAAAGAATGATGGATCAGGAGATAATAGAATGATACATGGATAGATAAATAGCAACATAGATATTCAAGTTAGAATTTATTGACTTTCTGAATAGGATACAGGAATTGTGAAAAACTTAATGTACATATCGTTATTAAATCCTCTCATTTTAATACTATTTCTAATGTATCAGGAAATATTTCTCAAAATTATTAATCTTTTCTGGATTGGGAAATGTAGCACTGCCATTTACATGAGTACCACATTAAAAATCTACTAGAGACATAAAGGAATTTAGTTTTGTGGATTTAAAACAAAAGAACAAGCAACAAAAGCTATTGAAATAGATTCAAGTAAAATAAAAAAGGCAAAATACTCAGCTGACATTGTAAACAGTAACAAACTTTTTTGTAATTGTTTCAGTTTCTTTAAAACCACAGTAAAAATCACCAGGAAAACCTGATGCAATAGCTTAGACCGTGAAAGATAAGCACGTTCCTGCCTGAGAAGCAGCTGGTGAGGTATTTACTTGATATTTGAATAGATGTGATTGAAAGCATAACTGCAAAGCTCATAACTGTATTTTTTTTTTTTTTTTCGGTGCTGGGGATGGAACCTAGGGCCTTGCTCGACCACTAAGCTATACCTGAGTCCTATGACTGAATTTTTAATTTCTCAAGATTTGGAAGTCTCTACCAAAAAGAGGAAGGATACTGGACACAGAAAAACTAGAACACTTTAAAAGCAAAAAGAAAGCATAAGAAAAACATCGAGACATATAATGGAAGTTCATACCATTAACAGTACTATCAAAGTCTATAGTATTATTTGTTAGCAATCGATACCACTTCAAGGTTAGGATGTATTTTAATAGCTATGACATGACTTGGGAAAAGTTTAAGAAAATTACTTTTTTTTCTTTTTCTTTTGATGGCATTTATATTTTAAATATTTTTATATAAAAGTCAAGATCTATTGATTCTTTAGGGGAAAATTTTGGATTTTGTTTTTAAGACAAATAAATTTAATTTTCTATGTACTCAAAATATGACAGATTAATTAGTATCTCTAAATAAAGTTAGTAGGTGATTATATTAGTTACTTATTGCTGCATAACAAATTATCCCAAAACTTAGCAGCCTAAAACAATAAAAAACATTTATTATCTCATACTTAGTGTGGATCAGGGATTTAGGAGTGGCTTAGCTGATGGTTTAGGCTCCGGGTCTCCAACAGGGCTGTAGACAGTGGAAGGTTTGACTGGGCCTGGGTGTCGGCTTCTCAGATGGTGCATTCAGGTGACTGGCAGGTCAATATTGACTGTTGGTAGGAGGTCTCAGTTCCTCATGATATGGACTTCTCTATATAGTTGACTGAGAGTCCTTATGTCATGGTGCCTGACTTCCCCAAAGTGAGTGATCCAATTAAGCAAGGCAGAAGCTGCAATGACTTTGATGATTGTCTTGGCTTTTTCTGTTGCTATAACAAAACACTTGAGATCAAATAATATATAAACATACAGAGTTTATTTGGCTCATGATTCTGGAAGCTGGCAAATTCAAGATCTGTTGTGTTTCTGGTGTAGGTCTTTATAATGTCATAACATAGCAGAGGGCTTCAAATGGAGAGAGCCAGAGAATGCAATCTCAGTTCTCAGTTCTTTCTTCCTCCTCCTCCTCCTCCTCCTCTTCTTCTTCTTCTTCCTCCTCCTCCTCCTCCTCCTCCTCCTCCTCTTCTTCTTCTTCTTCTTCTTCTTCTTCTTCTTCTTCTTCTTCTTCTCCTTCTCCTCCTCTTCCTCCTCCTCCTCCTCCTCCTCCTCTTCCTCCTTCCTCACTGGGGATAGAACCCAGGGTCTTCAGTTTACTAAACTACATCCTCAGACCTCTCTTAATGCTATTATTAAAGCCACTAATGCCATCAGACCTTCAACTACTTCCCCAAAACCCCACTTCCAAATATCACTAATGTATGAATTTGGGGATTAAGTTTCCAATACATGAACACATTCAAAGCACAGGATGGAATCACAGAAGAAATAACAGTGCCAATCTGTGCTGGCCAATATGGTAGCCACCAGCCACATGTGGCTACTGAGCACTTGGAATGTAGCTAATCCAAATTAAAATGTGCTATAAATGTAAAATATACCCTGGAGTTTTAAGGCTTCATGTGAAAAAAAAAAAAAGCAATGCAATATATCTTGTTAATTTAAAAATTGACTACATGTTGAAATAATAATATTTTGGATATAGGAAATTAAATGAAACATATTAAAATTAGTTTCATATGTTTCTTTTTGGTTTGCTAAAAAGTGGCTCTGAGAAGATTTAAAATTATGAATACTGCTCATATTTGTGGCTCACATTACATTTCTATTGGACGGGGCTGCTCCAGATCCTTCCTAGTTACTGAGAGAACTCTGAACCACTGTCAAAGCTGTGCCAAAATCTGTCCCCAAGAAGCATGGGAACTGAAGCTCCAGAGCTCAAAGCTACTTTGTAAACCCTACCTCTACGACCTCCGCCACCCACCCACATGCAAACATCATACAGTCTTATCCCTGGTCAACATCCTTCTGTTTGCCTATCAAAGCATGCTATCAAGAGAGAGTTTAAATTCATTCACGCTGCACATAAACTTTAATGGTAGCTTTAGTGCTTTATGTCATTTTCATTTAAAAATAAAAGGTAGATATTTAAAAATAAAAGGTAGATATTTAAAACTTTTACAAAACCCAAGGGTGAAAAAAATCAGAGGTTGGTAAAAGGAGTTGTTATTGCTCCCCCACCCCTGCCCCCCAACATCTTCCCAGGTGGTGGTTGGGAGGTGGAGGGTCTGGAAGAAGATTTGACAGATGACAGAAGTGTCCCCTTGGGAGTAAACCATCCTTCTGCCTGTCCTGATTGGATACCCAGTTGCTGATGATCAGGAAGCGCACACTTTTCTACGATAGTTTTAATGGAATCTTCCTAAAACTCTTTCAACACATCTTTATGCTACTTGTGTCACTGCTGTAAGCTAATGAAGAATGGTACAAGCCAGTGAAGTGCTGAGAAAGGGACTTTCTGGTCCATAAATAGTAATCCATTCTTGCCATCCTGTAGGAAAGAATTGGTTCCCAAAGTGTTTTTATGACCCATATGACTTGTCTGTATGAAAATACTATTCAGCTCCATCATGTGAAACAGTGTCTATACACATTTCCCTGCACTTGCTTTCTTGTACCTAAATGAAACCACTCAGCCATCCTCATTATATGCATTGAGCTAACAGTCTTAACGCAAGAGATCAATTTTTGCTGCTATCCTCCCTCCTTTATGTTCAACACATGCGTTTAGAGAAAGCTGAGTTTATTTATTATAAACAAGTGTGGGGAATATCAACGTCTATCACATGCTAGGGAGGCCACCTGGGAAATTCAGACAGACATGGATATGCATATTGACTCCAAAACTTACAGTTTGATTTGGGATGAGCTATGTAAACTCTCTGGGTCTCATTGAGAAAACAAAGATACTCAAGAGAGGTTACCTATGCTCCTCGTTGATCCCTAAGATGCTATGTTTAAAGCAGAGTGCAAGACGGAGGGTCTTAATAAATGTTGGTCTCACTCAGCTTCCCTTTCTTCCCTTTCTCTTCCCTTAATATAGGCACCATGGGAGCAAAAGACATTGCTTCAGTTCTGTTATTTCATGTGACCACAGGCCAGAACCCAAATGAACACAGAACGGTATTACTTGTGGCTGTAACTGAACATGAAGGGATACCTTCTTCTAAAGTTCTGCAGTGTAAGAAGATGGAACTCACGGATTCAGATTAACAGCTAGGACTGGGCAAACCAGCTGAGAGAAATAACAAGTGTGTTGACTGCTGAAATGGAATGAATAAAGAAATGGTGCAAGAGTTTTTGGTGTGGCTGTGCGATGAGCGACCTGTGCTTGGCAAGTCCTGGCAGGATGGCTTTTGGGGGTGGGGGGAACCACCATCCTGGTCTGGTCTATTGGGAAAGGCTCTGTGAGAGAAATATGGTTTTAGAATTATCTGAATATCTGTAGGAGGGAGGTTTTGATGTAGGAGGGAAAGGGCATTGGCGGGGACGGGGTGTGTGGGGCCTGAGAGAGTTCAATGGAGAGACAGAGGAGAGGAGAGGAGAGGAGACACATGCCCCATGCTACAGTATTCCAAATCAGCAGTGAAGGAGCCAGTTATGGATAGGATCTGAAGGGAAGCTTTTTGAAGAGTTGTCAAAGAGAGTCTTTCAGAAGCACACAGATGTGTTTCGACTAGTGTGGGTATTGATTCAGTGAGGGTCCCGAGTTAGAGCAAGGTACAGGGGGCTTGGAGCCTGTTGAAAGGAGACTGGCCATTGAGGCCCCATGAGGAACAGCCAAGGGTGCTGGGCTGGTAGCAGGGTAGCTGATGGCTTAGGGGATACCTGGTGCCTCTTCCTTTCCTGGGAACAATATGGTGACTGCTTCTCCACTCCGTTAATGGCAGAGTAGAAGGAAGGATTTCAGTTTCAGCTGAAGAGTACAATACAGACGAAGAAAAAAAAAAAAAAAAAATCAGTGATTATAAAGGAAGAGTTTGATCAGAAGGTTATGGAATTTGATTTCTCAGGGTTCTTCCTGGAAAGAAGAACCCACCTCTGTATTCATGCTGTGTTTGTCCAAGATCCCTCAGTTTATGACATTCAATAAAGGAGCATTTGCAAGGTCCAGATTTGTAACACAGACCCTAACCTTAGCATACCCAATACCTCAAGATTTATTGTTATATAGCTTTCAGGTCCCCTGGAGATGAGGTTTCAGGAAACCAGCTCCCTCCCCCTGGAATTTTAGGTCCTACTGCATTTCCCATTCACTCTGTGGTGCTTCTGCTCTCCCTTCCGCTCAGACAGACCTTTGCTTTTCTTTAAACCAGCAATTTCCTCCCAGTGGGGCTCACAGCTGAGTCTGAGCCACCAGGGAAGAGGGATGTTCTCCTCCAGAAAGTGCTTGTTGGCGAAGAATCTGTGCAGCAGCTGGGAGCTACCAGGCATGTGCACACAATTCTTAGATAGATTATGTAGACAGTATGGAAGACATTGCTGGTCTTCAAAATTTTTAATTAAATTGTTTTAAATTGATAAATAAAAAAATATTTATGGAGTACTACGTGCTGTTTTGATACATGTATACATTGTATAATGTTTGCATCAGGGTAAACATATCTAGCTCCTCCAACATGATCATTTCTTTATGGTAAAAACATTTCAAATCCTTTCTTCTAGGTTTCTGAAATACTCAGTACATTGTTGTTATCTGTAGTCACCCTGCTATGCAAGAGCATCCCAGAACTTCTTGCTCTTGCTTAACTATAACTCAGCACCCACTGATATATCTCTCTTCTTCCTCCACCTACTCTCCCCAGACTCTGGTAACCATTATTCTGCTCTCAACTTCTGTGGGATCAAATTTTTTTATATTCTGCATAATAGTGAGAACATGCTGTGCTTGTCTTTCTGTGCCTGGCTTATTTCACTTAGCATAATGACCTCAATTCCATCCATGTTACTACTGATGGCAGGATTTCTTTCTTTTTATGACTCAATAGTATGCCATTGAGTATATGTACATTTTTTTCATTCATTCATCCATTGATGGATGCTTAGATTATTGTCTTTTTTTCCTGGTTATTGTGAATAGCGCTGCAATAACTTTGCTTCCCAGTAAACAGGGAGTTTCTCTTGTAGTCACTTTGGGGCTGTGTGACTGAGTTCTGGGGAGGAGAAAAGGGAGGAGGAGTGTGTGTGCCATTTCTAGATTGGGCCCTTAGAAGCAACTCCCAGATATCCTCCGTGTTTTCTCTCTTCTGTTTCTTGACTGTTGATCAGATCCAGTGAAGAAACATGAAGCCCTAAATATATCATAGACCCAAATTCAAGAGTTAAAAACTGTAAAACTCTTAGAAGAAAACATAGGAGTAAGTCTTTGTGGTCTTGGATTAGGTAGAACCTTCTTAAATAGGATATCAGGAGCACAACAATAAAATAAAAAATAAGTAAATAGATTTCATGAAAATTATTTTTTTGTGTGTGTGTGATTCAAAGGACACCATTCAAAGGACATATGATGACACTTCACATAGAGGGAGGAAGTAGTTGCAACAGTGCCACAAACTGGAAGGAGTCTGAGCCCTGAGTGACCATGCAGAACATGCCCTCCCCCATCAACACACTCTGAGCTACAAGGGGAAGGAAACAAATTTTTACTGTGTATTGGGCTACTGAGATGAAGGGGGTTGTTTGTTACAGTAGTTGGTCTATCCTGACAGATACACATGGAGACAGTATGCCAGTGTGTGTGTTTAGATAGTGGCCAATGGGAAGACCTGGCCATGTGGTCCAAGCTGCAGGGACAGAAACTTTGAAAGCAAAGAAATAAATGTTTAAAGAAACTGGTGAAAATGTAAGATAACATGAAAGTCTATTCCACACCAAGACAACTCAATATGGAAAGAACATTCTTTTTAACAAATGGTGCCAGAACAACTGGATACCCACATTTGAAGGAATGAAGCTAGGCTTCTTTGTACTGCCATTATGAATTAACTCTAAATATGTCATGGGCCTAAATTCAAGAGCAAAAACTATAAAACTGTGAGAAGAAAACAGGAGTAAGTCCTTGTGGTTTTGGGTTAGGTGAAAACTTTATAAGCACAACCGCAATATCAAAAGCACAACAGCAAAAGAAAAATATTATTAAATTAGACTTCACCAAAATTGAAATTTTTTCACAATTCAAAGAACACCATCAAGAAAGTGAAGACAAATCACACAGGGGGAGGAAGTAATTGCAAACCACGTATCTCATAAGGGACTTGTACCCAGAACTATCACAACTCAATACTAAGAAGGCAAAACACTTGATTTAAAAATATGCAAATAATCTAAATAAATATTTCTCCAAAGAAAATGTACAAATGGCCAATAAACACATGAAAATGTACTCAATGTCATTAATTGCTAGGGAAGTACAAATCAAAACCATAATGGGATACCACGTCACACCCACTAGGATGGCTAAAATTAAAAAACAAAACAAAACAAAACAAAAAAACCCCAGACAATAACAAGTATTGTCAAGGATGTGGAGAGATTAAAACCCTCGTACATTGCTGGTGGGAATACAAATAGTGGCCTCTACGGAGAACATGTTGCAGTTCTTTAAATTGTTAAACATAGCATTATCATATCACTTAACATTTCTATTCCTGCATAAATGTATCCTAACGGAAATGAACACTTAGGTCCAGATAAAATTTGCAGATGAATGTCCATAGCAGCATTATTATAATAAGTAAAAATGGAAACAACACAAATATCCATCAACTGATGAAAGCACAAATGTAGTGAAATAATATTCAGCAACAAAAAGAAATGAAGTATTGATATTTGCTGCAATGTGGATAAAACTTATGTTCATTATTTGATGTGGAAGAAGTCAGTCATACTAAGGTCACCTATCATATGAGGCTATTGTATGAAATGTCCAGATGAACAAATTGACAGTGACAAAAAAATAGATTGGTGGTTCCCTAGGGATTGAAGGAGAAAAGAAAAAAGACTGGGAAGAAATGACTGCTAATGGGCACAGCATTGGGGTGATGAGCCTAATCTAAAATTGATTGTGATGTGTAACTCTGAATATTCTAAAAATCATATGTGGCAGATGAATTATGTCTCAACAGAGCTGATGAAAGTCTATTTAGAATTGTTTTCTCTCTGATTGATTACATATTTCAACTTCAAAATGATATAAGGCTCCAGTATACAACAATCGGATCCCAAATGAAGCCCCAATCATATGGTTAAGGAAATATTGCTCCGTATACTTGTTCTCAGAGACCATTAAGCTGGATGGTCGCAGGTCTATGGAAACATAACCAAGCCTATTCCTAAGAAACTCCAGCGGGTACTATACAGTGATGTGCATGTAAATGTCTAATATTGGACTGTCGCTGATGAAGGGGAAAGGCCCTGGTATGCAATATTTGCTAATTTCCCTGGTGTAAACTCTCCCACCATAACCAATTTCTAGCTACTAACATGAGGTCATTGAGCAAAGCATTGGGGAAGAGATTATCATCTCTAGTATTTCCACTATGTAGATGTAATAGATGTAAACAACTCTTAAAGCACAACAAATAGTAAAACATATAGTAATTAGGAAATTACAAGTTGGAGCATTTAACACTTTCATTTTTAATATAATTTATTTAATTGATATGTATGTCATTATTTTTTGATGATGGATGTATTTATCAGCCAATTTGCATAATTTCTGAGAATTTAACAAACTGGCTCTCATGAGGTGGTACAAATTGGCTCCAGGAACCACAGTGCCCTGGTTTATTTCAGTCTGTGGTTGCTCCAAGGAAGAGGAGAGAAATGGGCAAAGTTCTTACTCCTCCTTTGGTCCTGTGCCCTCTCCCTTTGCTGAACAGAACTCTGGGCCTTCCTAATCCAGAATCAGGCAATTTCTAAAAAACTCTAAATAAATGGGGAATCTTCTTTTTCTTTTCTTCCTATAAAAAAAAAAAAAAAAAATCTGGATTTGTGATCCTCTTTATGTTTATCTGCATCCCTTACTATTCTACCCCACACCAGGCTCACATCCAAGGAAAAATAATCCTGGAACAAGAAGAGGGTAGATGGAATGACAAATGATTTAATATCATCTCTACACTCTTCAGAAAGGTCACATGGGGGTCCCTTCCATTCATCGTAAATGAATTTTTAAGTTATAAGAAATTGGGTTTGAATCTGTCACCCCTACCATAGAGTCAAGTGGAACATTGAAAGACTGGTATTTCCATGGAAAAGGTCTACAGACATTTTCAGGCTCTTAGTCTTCATAATTTGAAGCAATATGTTTAGGACACAATCCAAACTTGTTTTCTTTGTCTCTTTTGTTTGTTGTTCAAAACAAACAGAACTTTTAAAGAGAAGGCATAGAGCTCAGAACAGGATTGGCTGCTCCTGGGCCTCCTCTGAAGGTCAAAGGTGTGAATGTCTGCCCCCTACCTTCTTCTCCTGGAGGAGTGGCATTCGTCCAGGGCTCCCTTCCCCCAGCCAAGGCAGGATGAAGCAACCCCTCCTCCCTGCTCCCACAGGTCTTAGTTTATTTTTAATACTGAAGTCAGTCAGCAATTATTAATTGAGAAGGCCGGATGTGCTAGTAACTGGGTGTGTAAACATGAATCAACCAACCCAGCTTCTGTCCTCAGGGACCTCCGGAGTCTATTGGGAGAACTCATCGCCTAGTACTCTGGCTTCTCCAGTACAAGTTTATGTCAGTGACTTGAGGAGCCCCTACCTCACACCAAGAAAGATCTGCAGCCACTGCAGGTTCTCCAGAAGGTCTGATGAGTGAACGAAACAGATCGATCGAGGCAGGCTTCCCACAGGCCCAGACTTCTGAAAGCTCCTAATGAAAGACTTACCCTAAAGACACCTGAGACTCAACCTCTCAGAATCAGAACATACGTATCTCAGCTGCAAACTCTCTAGGAGCCATGATGTATCCTTAAGCCCTGGATGGATTTCACAGCCACAAATCAATGAATGAATACACAAATCAGTGATTTCAGAGCAGCTTCAATTTCTGGTCAAAGATACCCTGAAGAGAAAGCAAAATGATTGTTTGAAAGATGTTTTAAGACTCCTGAGGGTTCCAGTTTACAACTGCTGTGAGAGGGTCTATTTTCCACCAGCCATTACATAAGAATTTAAGAACAGGGGGAAAAAAAAAATGAATAGAGACAAAAGGAAACCAAGGAATGCATGGGAATTTTCCAAACCCTTTCAGCCATGTCCATATATCATCTGCATCACTGTAAATATGTGGGTCACAAAAACAAACACCCGTGAAGACATTTGTAAACATTTGGCACTCACGCATGCTCACACATGTGCAGTCATGGATGATCTGGAGGACCACTGGGGTCTCTTGTTTTTTTGCAAATGGGCTTTTGAAAAGATAAAAGTATTTCAGAAGTTCCCTTGAATAGCAATTTTACAGGTATAATTACTATAAACCCTCTGGACTTTCACTAATTAGGCACTTTCTCTTATATTATTTAAAATGATTTCCTTGTTGTCTGGTTTTACACAAATTGAATGGGGCCTCTCTCAGTTTGGAACATAGTTTATCTGAGGTAGAGAATGCCTCCTTTCATCTATAGAGAAATGTTCTGGAAAAGTCGAATGTTTGTGTCTTTTCCCAAATAGATTTAAGTCCAACAGGAAAAAAAAAGTGGAAGACATAAAAAAAAAAAATAGTACAATACACAATTCAATGAACCACTGCACAGTCTGCAGAGGTTCTAACTGCTTCACCAGTAGAAATAATTTTTCATGACTACTCAGGGGAGGAGGCTTTAGGTTCCACAGCCTTGGGTTTATGGGATCACAGAATGAGCTAGAGGGCATCTTTCAGATCTCTCTTATTATGGGTGAGTAAACTGAGGCTGCAAATGTTGTGATGCTAACGTGAGACCATCCACACCTTTAATTTAACAGGCTTACCTTTCCTTATCTACTGAGAACTACATCAGTGGTTTTCAAAGTGAGGTCCCCAGACCCCTGGGAGCTTATTAAAAATGCATTTCTCAGGTCAGAAATCTGTGTTTTTTTTTTTTTTTGGGTCAGTGACTGTTTTATTCTTTTTTTTTTTTTTTTTTTTTTTTTTTTTGTGGTGCTGGGGATTGAACCTAGGGTGTTATGCTTTGCGAGGCAGGCACTCTACCAACTGAGCTATATATCCCGTCCCATTTTTTTGTTTTACAAGGAACTGTGGTTTTTTTTTTTTTTTTTTTTTTTTTTTTTTTTTTTTTTTTTTTTATTGTAAACAAATGGGATACATGTTGTTTCTCTGTTTGTACATGGCGTAAAGGCATACCATTTGTGTAATCATAAATTTACATAGAGCAATGTTGTTTGATTCATTCTGTTATTTTTTCCCTTCCCCCCACCCCTCCCACCCCTCTTTACCCTCTATACAGTAGTTCCTTCCTCCATACTTGCCCCCCTCCCTAACCCTAACTCTAACCCTTCCCTCCCCCCCATTATGTGTCAACCTCCACTTATTAGCGATATCATTCGTCCTTTGGCTTTTTGAGATTGGCTTATCTCACTTAGCATGATATTCTCCAATTTCATCCATTTGCCTGCAAATGTCATAATTTTATCATTCTTTATGGCTGAGTAATATTCCATAGTATATATATACCACAGTTTCTTTATCCACTCATCAATTGAAGGGCATCTAGGTTGGTTCCACAGTCTGGCTATTGTGAATTGAGCAGCTATGAACATTGATGTGGCTGTATTTCTGTAGTATGCAGATTTTAAGTCCTTTGGGTATAGGCCAAGGAGTGGGATAGCTGGGTCAAATGGTGTTTCCATTCCAAGTTTTCTAAGGAATCTCCACACTGCTTTCCATAGTGGCTGCACTAATTTGCAGCCCCACCAGCAGTGTATGAGTGTACCTTTCTCCCCACATCCTCGCCAACACCTGTTGTTGCTCGTATTCTTGATAATCGCCATTCTAATTGGGGTGAGATGGAATCTTAGGGTGGTTTTGATTTGCATTTCTCTTATTACTAGAGATGTTGAACATTTTTCCATATCAGAAATCTGTGTTTTACAGAGCCTTTCAGAAGACAATGAGAGATGCCGAAGTTAGAGAGCCACTGGGTGACATCAGAAAGGTTGTTTAGCCTTGGTTTCCATTTGGGCCTTTCTTGATGGCAAAGCCTGGCAGGGACCCCAGACAGAAGGAATGAGTTAAGAGTTACTTTTCCCCCAGGTTCGTTCCTTCTCTGCAGGATTGTTCAGGTCTGGCTGCATTAGTGCACCCAAATTCACTGTACCTCCCAAGAGAGCCACTGACCATGCCACTCATTCTTTGTGGTCCAGCAACCACTCCCTCCCCTCACCTGTAGGTCTAGCTGCAGAACACAACTCCCCTGAGCCCCACTCACATCTTTGTAGGGTCCCTTTATTCTCCCTTCCTCTAATTATCCTAATTTAGATGTGCCATCTTGGATAGTCACCTGATACACATTTGAGTGGAGAGTTGCTTGCCTGTGTCATGGGTAAGGAGGACCACAGGACACTCTAGGACTTTTCTCAATGGCATAAGAATCTCTCTGCCTTCTTTTCCACCCCAGTAGCACAAATGACCCTGGGAGAGTCCCATGATCTACATCTAGAGCATCAAATTTACTAACATCAAACACTATACTTTATTGTGTCATTTTCAAGACGAAAGGTATTTCTCCCCATAGATGGCCCATCTTGAATGAACCTTTTCTATCTCCTCCTCCTCCCCCTCCTCTTCCTCTTTCTTTTCCCCTCCCCCTTTCTCTTCTTCTTCCTCCTCCACCACTTTTTTTCCTCTTCTCCTCTTCCCCCTCCTCCTCTTCCTCCTTCTATTGTGATAACATACATATAATCCAAAATTTCCTTAACTCCTTTTCTCTCTCTCTGCAATGCTAGGGATCAAACCCAGGGTCTTATACATGCTAGATAAGCGTAGTACAACTCAGCCTTACCCTCAGCTCCATCTTAAGATTTCCAGTGTACAGTTCAGTAACATCAAGTACATGCACATTGCTGGGTAATTGTGCCACCGTCCATTCACAGAACTCTTTTTATCTTGCAAAACTGAAACTCTTCATTTCCTCCTACCCCCCAATCAACTTCTGTCTCCATGAATTATTATTATTATTATTATTATTTGCCACTGGGGATTGAAATCATGGGTGCTTTATCACTAAGGTACATATTAAAATATCCTGACCGTTGAAATCAATCTCCTCATTACTACATTCATACTTTACTTTTATTTTCATACAAAATACTTTGTACTTTATGTTTTAGAAATTTTATCTACCACCGTTTCCCTTATTTTCTGGATTTTAGAAATCTGCCTGTCTCCTCAATTGGGATGAAGTTCCTGGAGTACAGATGCTTTGAATGGTTCTCCTCAATTGGGATGAAGTTCCTGGAGTACAGATGCTTTGAATGGTTCTTCTTTACATCTCCCAGTGATGTTTACCTCAAGGCATCAGATGGTGTGGTCCCAAAGAACTTGAAATGCTGGAGAGTGTCCAGTTAGTAGCAAAACCAAAACCAGATCCAAGTTTCCTCTTACTTCCATACTCTTTATTGCTGAGGATCAATAGAACCACATTTTCCCCTCCCCCCTTTCTCTTCTTCTTCTTTCTTTTTAAAAAAGAAAAAAAAAAAAAAAACTACATTGTATTGTGTTTGAAAGTGTGACGTGACTTCCTGATATTAACTACTGCCTCTTGATTTGTTTCTTCACACACACACACACACACACACACACACACACACACACACAGTACTTCAAATTCACAAAGTTCATCCTGTGGTTCGTGAAGCTCAGAGTGACTGGATTCTGGCAATCTGCTCTAAATTAATGGTGCCACATCCTGCTTTAACTGCACCACTTCTGGACCACACAGAGGCAGATGTTGTAGTTCTTCCCATTACGACGTATTCGGGTGCTGGCGTTTTACTCCTGATGGTTGTTAAAGGGCTCCACTCCTCTGAGGGCTTGATGCTCACACATCCTTTCCTGATAAAGCTATCAGTGTTCTCACAGAAAATCTAGAAGGTAGGTGGAAGGGCCGGAAGGGTTTCAAGTCCTGTGTGATGCTGTGAGGGACTGGCCCAGCATCTTGCACTCACACACTGTTTGCCTTCAGCCTGGGGGATGGGTTCTTTCACAGCTTTTGCCTTCATGTCAACGCCTCAGTTTAGAATCTCCTAGAGATTATGATTCAGACCCTTGATCAAGCGACCAGCATCCTGCTGACAAGAGCACCAGAAGCTGCAAGGACCACTCAGATCCTCAAGAAAGCAACTCTGCTTATCACTTCAGGGAAGAGGCCTCCCTTTGGGCACTAAAGCCCCAGTGAGATCACAGGATAAAGGCTACTTCCTGCCCTCGTCTCTTTGATTTTTGTCTTTAGAGATTCTCCAGAGGGAAGTAGATAGAGATGGGAAAAGTGCTTATTGTTCCTTTCAGAGGATTTCTCAGGGAACTCTCGACATTCATCAAGGCTTGGGTTAGTCACCTTCACAAGTTCCATACACCCTTTGAATAGGGTTTTGATCCTGTTAGATGAGCAATCTCACCAACTTCCATTCCACCATTTCCTTCCTAATTCACAGTGTAGGACTTGGAAGTAAGGCCATGTGTCAATAGCCAACATATTTCCACTGTGTCCTTTGTATTCTCAGCTCATGAGTCAGCAGCTGTTGGTTTTGAAGGCATATCTTGATCCCTTCGGTGAGTACTGCTGTCCTTGCTGTCAGTGTTTGTCCCAGTGGGAGAACCAAGCATCTTGTTTCATCTGTGTCTTGGACAGGCAGAGCATGACAAGGTTTTTCCAGGACTATGCTGCCATTTTCCATGAAAAGTCCCAGGTGTTCCCAGGTGTTTGGCACAACTGCTTTTTAACACCAGGTTTCCTCCTAGTGAGGTGTTCTTTCCTTGGTCCATTTAAAACCTCATGGGTCAGAAATTCCTTGACAAAGACTTCCCTCTCACTGTAGTTGGTTCTTGCACTCATTTCTATAGGCTTGATCCCAATATAGTAAAAAATAAAAAATAAAAGAAAAAACATGGAATGGTTGTTGTCATTTGATCTGAAAACATACTGAATTGGTATCATAACTTACATCTGAGGTCTAATCTCTGTGCAATGCCTGTACCATTCCACCATGATGGGACAGGAAGAGGGAGAAGTAATTGAGGGCAAAGGGCTTAAGAGAAGCTTAAGAACAGGGCATTAAGAACGAAGGATCCAAAGCACATTACCTGGGCTCATTGCTTGTTTCTGAAATTTGTTGTGTAACTTTGAACAAGTTACTTGACCTCTCCAGATGTCAACTTGTTCATCTGGAAAATGAAAATACCTTCTCTTTGTCTCTGTAATGATCATGCAAAGCTAATCCATGTGAAGCCTTTAGTGAAGTATCAGACACATGGTCTCTGATCTAATGGAGCTCACACCCTGAATTAGCATGTGATGTGGTCTCTCTGCTCTACCACATTTGGCATCTTTGGTGTTTCCTGAACATATCAAGCCCATTCCTGCCTCAACCTTTGCATTGGTTATTTTCATCACTTGAACCTCATACCTCTGGTTCATGGCTTCTTCTCTTGCTTCCTGCAAGCGTCTGATTGAATGTTTCCTTACTAGTGCCTTTCATGACCACTTAATCTAAGATAGCCTCCCCACCACTATTCTTATCTGCCTTTCCCATTTCACTTTCAATATGGGACATTTTATAGAACTAGGTTTTTATTAATTGCTTATTTGTTTTCACTGAAGTGTAAGCTCCAAAAGGCAGGGAATTTGTTTATTTTGTGAATTCTACATCCTCAGTACCTAGGACAGTGCCTAAAAACATCATGGATGCTCAAAAATATTTGTTGAATGAATGCATAATAAAACATGAAGTTAGAGTCCAATGAACTAAGCATGGAAATCAGAGACACAGGATGTTGTAGGGCAGTTGTGGGGGGCCAAAGGCAGGGACAGGAAGACAACAGAAGGCACAGAACATGTAAAGAACTGGGGGAGCATGGTGCATTTGGATCTGGAAGGTCTTCATCATGGTTGGAAGGTATCACAAAGGAACAGAGAGGAGGCCAGAGGGACCAGATTGTGCAGGGTGGTAGGGGCTGGCTTTCTACTCCTGATGTCCTTCCTGCAGGATTATATTCTCTTGGTAGGTAAGCATCAATCAAATAGTGACCTCAAGTGCTAGGATTAGAGTAGAAGCCACAGGGCATGGGTGAAGATAGAGTGAAACAGGAGAATGATTGGGACAGTTGAGCATCCCTAATCTGAAAATCCAAAATCTGAAATGCTGCAAAATTCGAGTGCTGATGTGATACCACAAGTCTGAATGTTCAAAGTATACAAACTTTCATGTATGGAATTAACAAAAATTTTAAAATTATTTAAATTATTGTGTAAAGTTATCTTCAGGTTCTGTAAATAAGTGTATATGAAACATATGAATTTCACATTTAGACTTGGGGATATGCCTAAGATATGTTATTATGTATATGCCAATATTCCAAAACCCATAAAGTTCAAAATCCCAAACGATTCTGAATGATCACATATATTTCACCCTATAGTTTAATCCTGTGCTCAACTAAGCTAACAAATTCCATCTATTCATGTATTGAGTTCTTCTTTACTATTCTTTCATTTACTTTTTTAATACAGCAAATATGTGTTAAATTCCTTATATGTGTCTTGTGTCTATTCCTGAGATAATTAACCCACATGCTTGCTGCAGTCCCCATATTTAGAGTTCACTGTCCAGTGGGGTAAAAAGAAAAACAAGAAAAAAAAAAAAGACATAAAATATCTGCAAGTTGTAATAAGAGCTGAAGGAAATAAGTAAGAGATAAAAATGAAGGGACCAACCTGTAGCAGAATGTCATGAATCCTGCAAGAAGCCAGCTGATGACAAGGTGCCTAGTGAGGGGACACTCTAGGGAGCCATGAAAACAGCTAAGAATGGGCTTCCACCTTTGTTCTTCATTCTGCCAACAAGAACCTGCAAATGCTTAGTGAGGACCTGAGCAGAGAATAGTCTGTGGTGGGCTACCTGGGGGACATTCATTCAATTCTAAAATTTCTCCTTCTTCCCAGCTAATGGCTGACTATTTCTCTTCCCAAGAGGCATCAGGAGCTGGGCCCTCTGTCTCAGGCCCTTCACCTGGGAGCCCTGGGATGCCTAAAGGGCCCAGACTACTTTTCAATGGCACCTCTGTTCTTTTGCCTTTCATTCAATTATGAGCGTAGGCATAAAGGTACCATCTTCCCAGATCACCAAGGCCGAGTAAAGCCCCCGCCCTTCTGGGGTCAACTGCAAGTGGTCAGCTACTGCCAGCCAACCAGCTTGAAGTTGTTCCAAAAACTGTCTTACATTCCCACCAGGTTCACTCTACGATGAAGGAAGGGCAAAGGAAACTTTCTGAGCTTATGTCCCTCGACAGATGTGATATTGCTCTAAGTCAGCCCCACTACTGTCTGGATTGTCCTTCCTCTCCCACACTGCACAAAGGTCTCCTCAGCCCCTGAAATAACCTATGCAATCTTCCTTCCTTCCCTGAAATCCCTTGGAAAGAAAGGTGATTTCCCTCTGGCCCCGCCCCGTCTAAGCATGTTCTTCCCACGACATGTTCCCTCTAATACACCCGCCTGTGGCTGGCACCTAGCAAGTCATCTACTGTTTTTCCTTGGTTCCTCCACATTCCTGCGGACTGATTTGTCAGTCAGCTGCCAGAGGTCAAGAACTGTTTGTTTATTTGCACAATAAATATTACAAGGGAAATGTATAAAAGGCAAATGAGGAACATGTATAAACACCACACTATTCCAGAGAAGAGACAATTCAGGTGGTTATTGGTATTAAAAGGTAGATTGTTTTAATAGATTGTGGTGTGTCACTAAGGGTGGAAGGGTTTAGGTGAATCCTCTCCCGGGCCACTGAGCTCCCTCCACAAGTGGCCTCCATTGCTTGTTGCTTGGGCACTGTCCCTGCTGTTTTTTAAAGATGTTCTAAGAAGTGTGACTATCACCACCGAGGACAAATTAATAGAATACAGCATCACAGGTACTTGAAGAAACAGCTCTCTTTGCTTTTCTCCTGATCCTAGCCAATCTCTATCTTCACCTTCCCATTCAGTTATCCAATCTGAAAGACAGAATGAATCAAAGTAATAAGGAGGTTTTAAATGAATGGGGATTCCCCACTGTGGACAAAAATATGGGGAATTGAATTGTACTTTGCTAGGAAACAGCAGGCTCCTCTGGCTGCTGAGATTTGAGCCTGAAGCCAATTTCTCTATCAAGCCATGTCTTCACTATGGAAAAAGGTCATGGAATCAATTTAAAGTCTATTTACAGGAAAAAAGAAATACACCAACACTAGTGCACCAGTAAAAAATTATATAAAAATATAAATTTATGTATGTAAATATATATATTTCAAAATATTTATATTAAAATATATGTACATATTAAAGTGGTAGGACTATGGAGAATTATTTTCTTCTTTAAAAATTTCTGAATAGTTTCTATAATCAAAAGAACTTTTATAATGAAAAATATAGAATATGCTTAATAATTTATAATACTCCATTTGATTTGATTTGATTTATCTGACTCCTTCTGCATGTGTATTTAAATATTAACTGTACTATATTAATAAGGAAGAGATAGTGAACTCTTTAATTCAAGCACATTTGGCAAATTCATTTCATTCTTGTTTGTATGTTTATTTGTCAAAATCACAGAGCGTATCCTATAAAGTGATGATTCTCTAGCTTGTCTAAATATTGGGGTCGCTTGGCAAGCTTTAACCAAAGATTAGTGCTTAAAAAAATATTTAAAATGTCCATTAAAATGTATAATTAGTATATGTTAATCAAAAAAGTGTATATGTATGAAAATGTTAGACCATACCAAATAAATATGTACAATTATTATATATCAAAAATAAAATAAAATTCGAAAACAAAAAAGATTTCTTTCCTCCTGCGAGCAGAGATTCTGATGTAGTTGGTTTGGAGCAGGGCCTGGTTTGGATTTTTATTACAAGCTTACCAAGTAATTCTAATGTGAATCCAAGTTTGAAAAACACTGATTTAGAAAAGAAAACAGGAATGAACCCCACTGAGAATTCATCAGAATAAAGTATCTGACAGTGTCTTTATTGACTACAATCCATCTTATTCAAGAGAAAAATCTAGTATTTTTGTTGTTCAAGGATGAAAAATACTCTAGAATTTCAAAAGTTTATTAAAAATGATAATGATACCCACTAATTAGTATATGCCTGGCATTTTACATCCATCACCTCTGACTTCATAAGATCCCTGAAAGGTAAATAACATGAGGTCCATTTTAAAGATGAGATTCAACGAAGTTAAATACGACTTTAGGACAGGGGCTGCACTTAGCACCCAATATGGCTTCCAGCTAAAAATAAAGATGTCACTGTCGTGAGGAACAATCCCAGAGTGTGTGCTAACTTTTGTTTAAGCCATCCTCAGTGTGCACACATTGAAAGAAATCCAGATGGATGTTCATCCAACTGCCTACCCATTTCTGATAGTTCAATATTTCTGTTGTGTGGATTTCTTTTAACAGGAACATGAATTATCTTTATAATTTATAATTTATGAGTTAAGGGGAAATACTGCAGAATGACATTGCCCAAATTCTATTGTTATATTGTGTGTATATAAGAATATGTAACGATGAATCCTACCATTATGGGCAACTATAGTGCACTAATGAAAACTAGGAAAAAAATAATTTATGAGTCAATACAGAGGTACCCATAACCAGTAGTGTGTTGGGTGAGGGCAAAAGTTCTAGGGTCCTGAAGGAACCACATTTCTGTCTTCCCCTGGCTCACTTCCCTATCCTTTGACCCCTCCTCTGTTAATGAAGGATAATAACAACATCCACTAAGAGGTTTTGTGAAAATCAGATATCCTCACAAAAAGAGCAATACCTACATATTACCTATTGTTAACATAATAATAATCTACGTGATCTATGTAGATCTTGTCACTGAAATATTTTAAAATTTCCTTTTGATTTAAACCTGGCAGCCAACCAATGGTAACTCCTATTCTTGTGAGTGAGGAACCAAGGTCCAAATCACACAGTAGTTGGGTGATTAATAAACAGGGTGGAGGATTCCTTACCCCAAATCTCTATCCCTTACACAGCTCAGCTCTGACTTTGAGCTTTCATGAGGTTCATGATTTCCCATGAAATAACACTGGACAAAGATTAGGTCATTTTTAAAAATTGTTTTTTCTTTCAACCATGAGGGCATTAAAAAAATCAAAATTAGTCAAAACAAAAACAGTAACCATATGTGTCCAGGGATGTCTGTGGAGAAAGCAGCGCTCACCAGGGGCTGCCGGGCAGAGCCCCCCCATCGCTCTCCTGCACACGCTCTTTCAAAGCTGCAGGAGGCTGGGCCCAGGTCTTATCAAATCTCCTCCTCTCCTTCCATCTTCTCCCCAGAACTGACAGCAGGGGACTAATAGCCCATCTTGTGATTTCTAAATGTCAGGGCAGGCCTCAGTCAAAAACAGCGACATGCTTTTGTTTGGTGCATGAGAAAGAACAAATAAGCTTTGCAGATGACAAAGGCCTTGGTGGTACTGATGTGGGGAGACCACTGCAAATCAGAGACACGTTTATAGTTCGCAGGAGTCGACAGGAGCCAGACATAGTTACATGGGCAAGGCTGAGGGGAAAGTGCCTGCTTTTCAGCACTTTTTAAAACCCTTAGACTTCTCATATAAGAAAAAAAAAAAAAAAGCCAATATTTAACTGGAACTTCTGACATATTCTAAGGAACGCCCGCTTCCTGGAGGAAGTCAACTGCAAGTTAAAGGGAGAAGGAGAGATTGATCTTCCCTCTGCAGGAAGCAGAGAGATCCTTGCTGTCTCCACAGCCCCCTCATTTGAACACGTAGCTGTGAAACCCAGGGTTCAGGTCGAGTTAATTAGCCAGGGCTACTTAGGAGAAAGTTCCCGAGCAGGATGCTGAGGTGGAAGGGGCAGCTGGCCAGAGTGCACGTAGGGGCTGAACCGTCCTGCTGGGCCTCTGACGACAAATGGCACGCAGGGTCCAGATTTTAAAAGGGTCCTGGCATTTAAGAGAGAAAAACAGACACGTTTGAGAAAACACACATGCCTTCCCCCCCACACACAGAGTTCAGGAACACCAAACAAATGATCCTGCCTGCCCTTGAGACCAGGTACGTTCGTGATAAGAGATGCAATGAAAAGGACCCACATCCTGGTCACAGCCCCATGAGAAAGGGCTGAAGTCTCAGCCATCCACTGACCTCATCTTAAGTATTTGGGACAAGCATGAACTTAAGGGGCCAGACTGTTTCCTTTTCAAGGGGGGAAATTGATGAGGGGAGAATGTGTGTAAAGGAAGGTGAAATCTTTGTGAGCCTGAAGGGCGTCTATCAGATAATCTGTGGACGTGTGTGAGAACAGGAGTGTCCATGAATGAGAGTGTTTATCAAAGAAAGAGGTCAAGGCCTGAGAGCAGGTTCTGGGGATTAGGAAGAATGAAGCAAGAAATGAGGGGATGACATAGCAAAGAGGTGGAAGGAGCAACTAGCCTTTAGGGAGTGGCCCCTGGGGAGGCAGTGTTGCCCCTTCCTCTCGGTGGTCTCTCCTCTCCTTTAGTTGGAAGTTGCTCATTGGATCCTTTATGGATGCAGAGTTCTGAGGCTCAGAGAGATTGAGTAATTTGATCGGTTTGCACAGCCACTGAAGGGAGGAGAAATGAAATTCCAACTCAGTTCCACCTGATGCCAAAGCCCCTTACTCCATCTTTACTGCCATGTTTTCATCCAAGGCAGGGAAGGACCACAAGATACCCTAAGAAAATAGCCCAAGAAAGTTGAGAGCAGCACGAAAGTATCACGTGAGCCGGCCACTGACCCTGTCAAGGGCTCCGGCACCTAAAGAGGGACTGGCTTGTGCCGGGCCATGCGTGTTCTACGTGACACAGTGACTGAGTAGGATGTTTTAGTATTTTGGCATATTGTCTTTCTGGGTGTGGTACACTATTGTTACACATGCCGCACACCCAGACAACATTGTGTGAGGGTTGCTGCTTACCTGGAAACTCCGGGCACCAGAATTTGAACTGCACTAGTAAGAAGGGGTCCACCCTGCGCAGGTATCTCACTATAATAATAGCTGGAGGCTGTCCTTAGCCCAGGACTTTCTGAAGGTAACAAAAGGAAGTACTGAGAGTATTTGAACCCATGCTATGAAATAATACAATCCAGTTACTTCCAGTTAACTATGATTTTTATCATAGTTAAAACCACAAGTCATATTGAAAGGCATTTTGACATAATCTCCCACATTTTTCTCTGTAAGTTATAAAACAACTCTTTGCCAGGGGGCAATTAAGAGGATGCTCTCTGTTCCAATTGGTATGAATTTCTCTACATCTTGTGTCTTCAAATTCTGGTAATTCTCGCAAATATATTCTGCATTGAGTTTGTAGGATATTTTCATTAAGACCTGCCTCTACATTGGGACCTGTTCCAGTTTCATTTTAAGCACTAAATATTTAGCAGTCTTCTTCCAAAGAAAGTTTGTTCCTTCTTTCCTCAGACTCACTGAAATGCTTGACACTTCTTTGATGTCTCCTTCTTTGCAAAGGGCTTCTCTTTGATTTGAGGCCTTGTACGTCTGAGAACCCAGTGTTCTGGCCAGTTGCATTTGACCTCTTCCTAAATTGTGTGGTCAGAAGGATTATATTTAATTTCTTTTGACAAGAAGGGTGACTTCTTTATTTGGAGTCCTCCTCCCATCAAAACCAGGAACGCTGGGGGCACATCTTGTGTAGCCCTATTACAAATCGTTTGGGCGTAGCAACTCAGAGTTGTTCCTATGAATCATTTTGTCCTTGGTATTGTGTGGGCTGCACTAAGATGCACCGCTAAGAGCCCAGAGAGGTCTAGGTCATTTTACAAAATCAAAGTTTGCCTGATTGGGAACTCAATCAAGTGAATTTAATCTAACTAAAATTGAATACCTTTTATTGTACTTGGTGGTATGTTAGGAGCTTTACATAGATGCTTTCTTTTAAACCTCAGGATATCTCTGAGCAGGTAGCCTATGCCCTTCTTACTGATGGGAAACTGAAACTCTAAGAAATTAGTCAACCTGAACAGGGGTAAGGTCATTCACTCCCAAAAACCAGATCTTAAATATTTTAGAAATTGAAGTAAAAAAATATAACATGAAAATTCCCATCTTAACCACTTTGAAGTGTACAGTAGTGTTAACTATACACTCATTGTTTTGCAACAATCCTCAGACATTTTTCATCATCCTAAACTGAAATTCTGTACCCATCATAACAATAACTCTTCATTTCCTCTTCCCCCAGCTCCAGAAAACACCATTATATATATATGTGTGTGTGTAGAATATGTAATATATATATATGTAGAATATATATATAGAAAGAATATATATATATATGCATATATATGTATTTTTTTAGTTGTCGATGGATCTTTTATCTTATTTATTTATATGTGATGCTGAGTATCAAACCCAGGGCCTCACACATGCCAGGCAAGTGCTCTATCACTGAGCCACAGCTCCAGCCCACCATTCTATTTTGTGTCTTATTTTGAATGCTCTAAGTCCCTCATATAAGTGGAATCATACAGTGATTATCTTTTTTGTGGCTGGTTTATTTCACTCGCACAATGTCTTCAAGGTTCATCTATATCAGAGCATGAATCAGAATTTCCTTCCTTTTTAAGGCTAAATAATGTTCCCATTGTATGGATGGACTACATTTTTTCTTACAGAGCTAGATTTTCATCCAAGTTTGTGAGTAAACTGTGCCACCTTGTTAATGCTGTAAATGAAAGGTAAACAAATATCACATACATATAAAATGAAAGTGAAATGAGACAGTGATGTCCCAGGCCTGTCCTCACCATTCCAAGTTGAGAGATGACGAGGTCCTTAGCTGATTTCTCATTTCTGAGTGGGGTGCTCTTTTTTTCTTTTTGGATGGAGAACTGCTCCTCACTCCTCCACTGACCTCACCCAGCCCATGACTGCTTCCCACCACCTCCTACCCCTGTGCACACCCTGGCCTTTCCTCTTCTGTAAGTCACGTATCAAGGGCTCTGGGACATCGCCCACTGAATATAAGTAGCCCTGAGACCTCATGCTCCCCACCCTTTCCTCACCCTGCCTTCCTGTTGCCTAACTTCCCTGTCCTGAGCTGAGCCAGTGTCTGATCCCTTCCGCAAGTCTCAAGTCTTGGTAATCTGTCTCTAGTTTTATTACATGCCATCAGTTGCCATGGAGAGCAGTCAGAGTCCCCGTAGCCTGCCTCACATCTGCCTATCCTTCCCCTTCCCCAGAATCCCATCTAAAATCCCAAGACCAGGCCCTGATGTCTTTGCAACTGTACCTTGGCTCCTCGTATTCTTCCCCAACCCCTGTCTGTAGCTGTTTCTCCCACTTGCCATATTGTTCTTCTCTGGACAGCTCACTAACCAGTCAACACTGTGCCACTCTGCTGTTTCTCCAGTTGCTTATCCATTAGCCTCCATTTTCACCTACACCCTCTTGGAGCAACTTGGTTCTGATTGAGAGGATTTTCTGCCTTCACCTGCCCCGTGACCCCCAATCCACTGTGCTTAGAGTCAACTTGCAACAATCCATGGACACTCATCTGAATCACCTCCAAGAACTGGGATGCTTTTCTCTTCCATTGTACAAGTGAATCTCTACTCTCTCTTCCCTCTCTTCAGATTGCAACCTAGATTAATCCCACCCATGTTCTTGTTTCTAATCTTCAAGCTTACATATTTCACTATTATTATTCTATCTCTTTTTATATTTTTTATACCATCTACAAGTTTATCTTTCTTTTTGAGGTGATGGATATGCTAATTACCTTGATTTTATCATGGTACATTCTATATATGTGGCAAGATATACTGTACCCCGTGAATATGTATAATCATTATGTGTCAGTTAAAAAAATTTTAAGTTCCTTGGAGAATGAATGAGATCTATTCTTAATATTCCCAGGTGGCTTCCTATTCTCTTGGCTTATATTATGCCATAAATAAGTTATGCCACAAACAAATCAGGCAGGAGGTGATTCAAGCTAACATAAGAGCTATTTCATAGCCCATCTGAGTTGAACAGGGAAAGAGCAAGACTGGAGGGAATGGGACTGGGGTCCAGATGCTGATGGGCCCCTGAGAAAGGTACAGTCTGTTTTAGCAAAGCAAACACTGATAGAAATTTCAGATAAGTTTAGAGCTGTCATGAGATGCTTACATTCAGGGTTCACCCCTAAGGACAAGGGAGAATTCCCAGTGAAAGGCTCTGGGCACTGTGGGGGAGCCCAGCATTTGAACACCATGCTGAGGGAGCATTCCGGACTTGCCCAGTGCTCTTCCCCAGCTTGGGATCTGAGAAGTGGCTGAGAGGCTGTCCAAAGCGGGGACCATGTGCAGGACATTGCAACCAGGGGGAAGCTTCTCCATCAGCAGAGACATAGGGCAGCACTCTGGACCTCAGGGGTGGATCCTCACTGGAGGTCAATGACCTTCACAGATCCTACTGAGGTTTCTCTAAAACAAGAGTTGAAGCGAGAAGTGACTGAGTTAGTTGCACTGGCATGACCCACAGTCTCACCTTGAAGAAGAAACAGAAGACCAGGCCTGTGAGTTAAGCCACCATCATTGCCAATTCTGTGGAATTCCTCTCCTCTGTACAAATGAGGCACCCAGTCAACAGCCATAGACATGGATGACCTGTGAATTAGGTCCTTTGGAAGAGGCTTTAGAGGTGACCTAGATGGAGCCTGCCACTTTAATGGTCAGGCCCCAGGCCCCAGGCCCCAGGGAGCAGTAGCTCCAAAGTCCCCTCCCCTGCCTTACCAGCCTCACCACCAAGCATATCCCACCACACAGCTCTGCCTGCTCTGCTTCACTTGCTTGTGCAGGCAAGAGACAGACATTGCACAGAGAATAAGGAAAGATGAATCAAGTTTAATATGACAGCACAGGTTTAGTTAAAGGACTCAATAATTCCAAGCATTACAGTGCTTGTGTGTATGCTGAGTGGGAACATGATATTGGGGATGTGGAGGGAAGGCAAATTTAAATTTTATTTTATTTTACATCAAAGTCAAGGCAGGGCAGAGGGGCTAATGGCAAAGGCAATTTCCTGTCCTTTGTAGGTCCTGGGACTGGGTGACTTGGGGGTGGAGGTGGGACACCTGGAGTCACCGCCCTGATAGCCATAAAGTGGCTGGGACTCCGCTGGGCATTTCTGGATCTAGAGGATTAAACTTCAATCACTCCTCACTCGACAAACATTTGCTTTGCCTTTTATGCAAAGGGTGCTTATAAAAAACATCTACCATTTGCACTACTTATCTACTGCTTTTTCACAGTAATGGAGAAGAAGCAGACTCAACATGTTCTTCCCTTGTTTGAAGTTACAGTCCTAGCCAGCTTCTTGTAGTCCTTTCAGTTTCTGAGCCAAGAATAGGGTACTATTTTGGTGTTGAATTAAGAAGTCACTGGATCTTCATCCCATGGTGTTTAAGTATTCATTTTCCATATGGTAATGCCCCCAACCAGAATCAACCATGCATAGCGTGTGGCACATAAGCAGAGAAATGCATTTAAAAGCTTATTATGAGTAATCTCATACACTGATTATGAGTACAATTCCAAGTGATAAGTGACAGCAAATACCTCTTTATACAGGGTCTAGATAAGCACCATAATGCTTAAGGAGCATTTATTGAATGAAAAGTGTCTCAGTGATTACAGCCAAATGTCTCTAGCAATTTTGTTGGATAGAATAAATTGGGGTTTATATGCTCATCACACCTGTCTTTTATACTCAGTGTATTGCTGATTTTCTTACATTATGGGTAATACTTTTCAAGTTTGTGGATCAATTCACCCACATTGTTTCTTACTGGCCTTTCATGGGTGGGAGTGGAGACAGGCAGAGAAGAGATGGTAGTGGAGACCTTTGTGACCTTTGGCTGCAGGGTGACCATGTATCTGTGGCTCTCTTCATCAAAAACAGCCCCAAATGAGTCTTGAAGTGTCCTGCCACTGGTCAGACCCTGAGAGTTGGAAGGGGTCCATGCTCTGTGGCATTAGTGCTCCTGCTGGAGTCTGGGGATGAGGAAGTGAAGGTGGAGTCTTACAGTATTTCTGCTCACAATCCCCCTGTGATGGGGCATCTATGTAGACAAGGGCTTCCAGCACCATTTCCTTGAATTGAATATATAAAACTAGCTAATCGTTCTCTAAGATTGCTGTGAAGGGAAAAGTAATAATAATAATAATGACCTTGTGGATGTTGTGTTGTGCTTTGCACTTAACACAGAGTCTTCATTCAATGCTTCTCAACACCAGAGGAAGAAAAAAAGATCAACCCATTTTTACAGATAAGTAGTCTCTGTGTGTAGTGTTTAAAAATGGAAGTGGGGGCTGGCCCCTTACAATGTGCACACTTGTTTCATTATTATACCAACCTCAAGTGCCAGGTACACTCCAAGGCTTGACACATGCCAACGTAAACACCTCACAGTCCTGAGCTTGTCACTTGCCCAGGGATGTGGAGCTGGGATTGTGGCCCTTTAACAGCCAGGACCATCCATGCCACCTGCTTCTTCCACCCTACCTCTAGAGCTGTGCTGCTGCTCTGCGGATCAGTGACTCCAGGTCTCATTTGTGTGACGTTTCTTTCTTTTGTTGCTCTAATGTCATACTGTACAGCAATGTTTCAATGATGGAATGTCAATAGAATGTGCTCCAATAAGACTGTATCACCTAGTGATGCCATAACTCTTAATTTGTGTAAGTACATCTACATCTACAATGTTCTCACAATAACAAAATGGTTTAATACAATTATCAGAATGAGTCCCAGCATTAGGCCACAGGACTGCCATTGTTGGTTCCTCCTTCACCACGCTGTGTACCCCACATGGCAAACACAAGCTCTGACAACTCTCCATGGTCTCAAGAACTCAAAGCAATATCTGACACATTGCAGGCTGTCAAAGAAGAATGATTGAATTCCAGGATCTGTTTTAGTCATCTGTAATATGTATAGACCTAAGCCCAAAGCACAGCTCCATCATTTAACTAGCTTGTTGGAAACTGATACATGCTGAGTAAATAGGACATTTTCAAAAGTTTGAAATAGTCTGAAACCTATTGTCTTGCAAAACAGCCATTGAGATAACTTCTAATAAATTGAGAGAGACTGAAATCTCATCTTTTAAAAATGCACTGTCAAGTAGTATGTTAAGCACTTGACGTGTATTTCCCATTTAATTTTTGTATCAACTCCATGTGGTGGGTACTATATTCACTATTTCACCTCCTCCCCACTTCAGATGCACTATCACTGCATAACCATAATTTTTGGTTCAGGCCATTGTTCCAAGCATGGCACTCTTTCATTCGTCTTTTATGTAGTTAGCCATATTTTGAATAATTAACTGATGGCCCAACCCAACAACTAAAACATGAGTGATCTGTATCCACCTGTATGACCCTTCCATCCCATTCTTCTACTCTCCCCACCTGCAACCATTATTCAGAATTTTGTATTTCCTTGTTTTTCCAATATATACCTAAATACCTATTGCTTAGTTTTATTTTGAACCTTATTTATTTATTTGCTCAGGATCCTATTTCTTAGATTCATCAATGTTGCCACATGTCACTAGAGTTCATTCATTTTCTCTGTTCTGTCATTTTTCCATACTGTCTGCTGGTGGGCATTTTGACTGCTTTCCATTTTTTCGACATTATGAAAGTCTGCTTCTCTTGGGTATACTGTCCATTTTACAGAGAAAGAAAGTGAGGCACAGAGAAGTTAAGCAACTCCACTCAATATTTTCTAGCCGGTAAGTTGGTGAACCAGGATTACAGTCCAGATCAATCTAGGTCTAAAACATGGGCTGTCTCATCACTTCATTAAACAGCCTGTATTGATCTTCCTGTGAGAAAAAGATGGTAGAAGGAGCACATTTTTCTTCCTCATTTTGCTGATAGAAAGTTACTCCATCTACTCTCTGCCTACCAGGAAGAAAAACTTGTAAGTTGAGTTAATTAGCCTTTCAAATAAAATTACTGATCCTCTTGGATGCAGTAACTATCCGCTCCTCCCCATTTCAAAAAGCAACATTGTGGGTACAATATTTTATCACTGACCATATGCTCAAATAGTTTGGTTTTCCATGTATAATCTGTTTTACTCTAAGTTTTGTGTTTAAATCTCTTTGCAATGGGATTAACTGTGTGTGTATGTACTTTCTTTTTAACCAAAAGTTCTAAGGAAGAAAGGATGAAACAACACAGTGATATATTAGCTTCTACAGCCTGCTGTAATGTTCCTAGAAACAAGATAACTAAAGTTTCTTCCTCAGATTAAAAATAGGTTTTATGTGGAAAACAGATCAGCAAACAAAGGCACTTCTGATCATGTAAACTATAAATCACAATTTTAGAACAGATTATTTTACTTATGTGTGAAGTAATTTTTCAAAGAAAATGCTCAGGTATTTGGGATTTAGGGGAAAAAGGGAAGGAACACATCATGTGATTGTATACATAGTTTGCGCTTTAAAAAAAAATAGGCATTTTTGTATCTTGGGGCACTTAACAACATAAACTTTGAATTTATATGGATTTTAGCTGTGGACCAGATTGAAGTCTAGTTTCTATAAGTCATGTTCCCCACCCCTGCCTGGCTCCAGGAACTTCACTGCCCCTTACTTCTTACCCCTCTCTTCCTTGTGACACCATTCTAAGGACAGCCCATTTCTCCAAAAGTTATTTCTCACTTCTGTTTTAGCCTTCTGTGCATGTGGATTGGGGGTACACAGATTTTTAAAAAATTATTGTTTGAAAATATCTAACAAAAATATTTTAAAACCATGTAACAGCCTGATAGGAATTTCAGGAAGTACAGCAGACAAATCTTCTGCCTTCCTGTCATCCTATCCACCTCCCACCATTTCCATGTGCTCCTTCTCAGCCTATGTCCACACGCGACATCTATATGGTGGCAAACTGGGATTCGTCTACATTCCCTATTCAGCATGTCTGAGCTTGAATTTTCCCAGAAGCAGACCCTGAGAAAAGGATTCATGACAAGAAGATGGTCTATTAAGGAGGCCCAGATAACACTATTTGGGTTCTGGGAAACCAATGCTGTGGGGTAAAGGCAACCAATAAAGAAAGTACTTATGCATGATAGAAGTTTAATCCCCAAGGAAATTTGGGGATATGGTACAAAACCCTGCATCTCAAAATTATCCTATTCTAAGGGTGATGCTAGGATATTTATGTGTCAACTCCCCATGGTCATTGTTTGAAGTCTGCTGGGGGCAAAGAAGGGGGATTTGATTCCTCAGCTATGTGGGTGTCCACAGTCGGGGGTGGTTAGCTGGAACACACTGAGAGCCCTAAGTGACATGGGCGGACCCAGAGTGTCTGCTATCCTGCTTTGTTCACTTAACATTAGTTACAACACA